>NC_059426.1:98826227-99434182 GCF_021028975.2 Sphaerodactylus townsendi | reverse complement strand
CCAGTCCTAAGATCCAGAGGAGATTTGATCAGTAGGGAAGATCCAGGTGATCAAACAGTTACTGAAATCAGCATAAAATTTGTTTTTTTAATCATTAATTGCAGTAACAATCCTGGATACAAAACCTTTCAATCTTATTTTCAAATGGGAGTTATTTCCAGATTAATATACCAAGTATCAGTATTGTTATCTACATATCATACAGGACTAGTCAAAGTTATGAGTAAAGCACTTTTGATCACAACAGATGCTGCAGACTAGACAAGGGAGACCTAGTTACCACCTGATGGTGGGACCATTACTCCTCAGAGTCCCCAAACCACAATAATGACACAACCCTCTTGTCTGTAGGGCTAAAAGTGTTGGCGATAGACAAACCATTTCATTGACAAAGGATGAAAAAAAGCATGAGGCGCAGCATGGGATCTGATCTGTACACTGGACAGCCAAGTGCTGCCTCCCAATGAAATCTTCCTCCAACCTGTCTGTTGGAGGAGATCGTTAACCTAGTGCAGCAATCGTGGAACTCAGCCAGGCAGAAGGCCACGTGCTGAAGATCCATTTTGTGCAGTGAAGCAATAGTGGAACTCAGCAGGGGGGAAGGCCACTTGCTGACAATCTATTATACTGCTAAGGACAGCAAGCCTCAGTAGCCCGCGCCTGAGCATTCTGACTCGTGGTTTACTCCACCCCAAACCTCTTCAGGAGATTTGCTCCACCAAAGAGAGTTTTCAGGAGGTTTGCTCCACCAAAGAGAGTAGCTCCCCAAATCTCCTCACTATCACATCCTTTCCGATGCGCAACCCTCTGGTCTGGCTATGACAGCGAACACATGCATTAATATTGACCAGTGGTGAGGTGGGTGGGAAACTTGTTGCTGTCACATGCACAAAAGGAGGTGTCCAGGGCCGGGCAAAGCCTTATAAGGCTTCCGCCCAGCCTTTCTTGATGACGTAATGATGCTGCTCCGGCATTGCGATGTCTTTGCCCTTACTGGGCATGGCCGCCACCTGCCCTCTGCCCTTCTATGGGCAGGTGCAGCAGGGTTTCTTCACCGTGCCCTTTTCCGGGTGGCAATGGCAGCCACGCTACATCACGGCCGCTCATTCTTTTCAATACAGCAAACTCAGAATGTTGTTTCCTTTTTCTCTCCAGGAAAAAAAAATGCTACCAGTCAAATATCTTTTCCTAATTATCAAGCAACAAAACACCTAGAAAAATACTTAGGAAAACATATCCAGGTTTTTCCTTGGGCCTTGCCAAGTTTAGGGTTAGTTCTTGATTCTTAGATGGCATCTGTCTGGCTTGTCATCTTTCATTATAATTGCCTCAAAGAGATTTAACAGGGCTGGTTTCAACAGGCATTAAGTGGTCAGACTGAAACCACAAGATCAACTTACATTTAGGTTGCCATACCTCCAAGGCAGAAAAAAAGAAAGGGACAAATCTTTGCCAAATTTAGTACCATTTGTATCAAAATGTAAGATAAATGTCTACTAATGCCTCAGGGTAAAGTCAGATATTTCAAATCTGCTACAGTAATTGCTTAAATAGGCTGTGTCTTGAGTTCAACTGTTTTTTCCCCATTGGTATTATAGCTTTTAAAAAGAGAGAGAGAGAGAGTGCAATAAAGAGAGAGAAAGCTGTCAGTTCTCATTGAGTTTATTTGTTCCATTTATTTGATACAAATTGATTTTTTTCTCTCTTTGGGATCACAGACCCACGCACATCCCTTGTTAAAGCTATGTGGTCCATACCTTATGATGTTATTTACAGCATGAATGATTTCAAACAGTTTAAATACAGAGGATGGTGGCGCAGAAATGCTGTGCAGAAGTTCTTTGAGTTATTGTATATATTATTTATTAGATCCTCAACAAAATATTATGCAGCTTTATATACACTTGCCTCCCTAAAGGAGAGAGACCAAATTTTTACTTGTGTTGTAGCATGCTGAGGTAAAATTTGCCACTGCACCACACAGACAGCAATCCTAAGCAGCAGTCCTACTCTGGTTTATTTAAAAGTGCTTATTCCCAGGAAAGTGTTTTTAGGATTGCACTGTTATATAACTAGGTACTCAGAACAAACACCTAGTTGTGCAGAGGCATAATTGTATAGTTTCCTCCCCCTCCCTTAAAAAAGGTCTTGAATATCATGTGAACTGGGCCTCCACACAATAGGCATTCACATAGAACATTCACATAGTGCACATTAGATGTTGTTTACATTGTGTGGGAGAGGGTTCAAGCTTCTTTCTTTATGATGTCATGATGGTTCCAGCCTGTTTAAATATTTAAATAGTTACAAAATTAAGATAGTAGATGAATTTGTACAGAGGGAGACATACAGTGCAATCCAACGCTCCCTCTAAGCATTTCCCGGAGCTGCACAGCAGTCTGAAAATACAAGTGGAACTGAACCACCCAGGAGAGTTCCCCCTGCTGGGCAGCCCCTTATCTGCAGGGTGGCTGAATGGTGGCTCACACAGGTTACAGGGGATGTTAGTTCAATTCCAACCATATTTTTACCCATGTAAAGGTAAAATTACAACCCCATGAAGTTACAACTGACTCATGGTAACTCCTTGAATTTTTACCCCATGGGGTTTTCAGGGCCAAAGACAAAGCAAAAGTGGTTTGCCATTGCCTTTATCTGCATAGCTGCCCCAGTCTCCCTTGGAAGTCTCTCATACAAGTACTGACCCTACTTCGTTTCTGTTCTGACACAAATGGGCTAGTCAGGTTCAGTGGATTTAGAAGGATTTACAATTTTAAACTGCTTACCAAAATTTTATTCTGGGATGGACATGCTCTGGAACCCCAGCATTTTAAGACGTTTATTAATTTCTTTACAACTGAAGCAGGATTTCTCCTCCCTTAATGGTAGTGTGTCAGTGGATAAATTTGTTAAGGAGGTAAAAGTGTCAAAATTAGATCTGAAAAGATGCTGTGAATTATGAGCAATTTGATCAGTTGAAATGTGACTTCAGTGAAAGAACTATGAAATGACAGACCAATGTCAAAGAAGGGCATTAACTCAAAGCACTGTGATTAGATCACAACGTAGCAGTATTAGATAGTGAAGAAATAATGAAAGACATGAAAGATTATAATAATACGAAGGAGAGAAATGGTAAGTAATATATAATGAAAAAGAAAATACATAGTCAGAATCAGAGAGAAAAAATAGGAAGCAGGAATGTCAATTATTCCAGCACAAAATTTGGAACACAACTCTGAGAAATAATGAGTTTGGCTTGCTTCTGAGTTTCAAGTATCTTAGTTTTTTGTTTTTGCTGAAAGCTTTGCAAACACAAATGAATTTTAGTTTCATCAGCAAGCCCATGCATAAGTTAAATGGACTGCAAAAGACTTTTTAAGCACCTGAAATGTGAAACTTGAATTTTGGTCAAGCATGAAAAGGTCTCACCTGTAAACCTCTTTAATTTATGAAGGTAATGTTGGACACAGATGCCTGAAAATATCACACACACAATCCTGAAATATGAAAACCTTTAGCAAGCTTCCGAATGCTGACAAAAATTGGAAAAAGAGTCTGGGAGGGGTTCCCCCCCCTGTCTACACTGTGGAATTTATATTGAGTAAATAGATTGCTAACTAGGTTTTTTTTTATTCAGCTGGTGAATGGTGCATTCTTTGTAATTAGGTTGTAATCGTAATTAGATATTTATTAGTAGTAATTGCATTTATTAATAATGTAATGAGATGAACATCATTCGAAAGTGAAGAACCTTCCAGTGCCAAAGCATATAACAAAGTTCTGTTTAAAAAGATTATTTAAATCTTAATGTAAGGAATCAAATACAATTATCTAGAGCTCTATAAAATTATTTCATATAACAGCAGATGATACATCTCATATACTTCTAATGTACACATTTTGCAGTCCCTACTCCATAACTTCCAGCATTTTAGAGATGAAAATAGAGATACTCCTGAGCACAAGTGCATGGGCTAGAGACAAAGAGTATGAGGTGAGGGAAGTGAATTCCTGGATATCTAAGAACATAAGAACATAAGAAAGAGCCTGCTGGATCAGACCAGAGTCCATCTAGTCCAGCTCTCTGCTACTTGCAGTGGCCCACCAGATGCCTTTGGGAGCTCACATGCAGGATGTGAAAGCAATGGCCTTCTGCTGCTGCTGCTCCCGAGCACCTGGTCTGCTAAGGCATTTGCAATCTTAGATCAATGAGGATCAAGATTGGTAGCCATAGATCGACTTCTCCATATATCTGTCCAAGTCCCTTTTAAAGCTATCCAGGTTAGTGGCCATCACTACCTCCTGTGGCAGCATATTCTAAACACCAATCACGCATTGCATGAAGAAATGTAGTCCTAATTCCCCCCCTCCCCCAGCATTTTCAATGTATGGTTTTAGTATTGTGAGAAAGAGAGAAAAATTTCTCTCTGCCAACATTTTCTACCCCATGAATAATGGGGTACCCCATGCATAATTTTATAGACTTCAATCATATACCCCCTCAGACATCTCCCATACCCAAACTAAAGAGTCCCAAACACTGCAGCCTCTCCTCATAAGGAAGGTGCTCCAATCCCTCAATCATCCTTGTTGCCCTTCTCTGCACTTTTTCTATCCGATATCCAGTTTTATTATCAATTCATTTCCTAATTATCCCCTGCACAGAGCTTTTTCACAGCTGTCATGCATTGAGTTGACATTCCCATGGAACTATCAACTAAGATGCCCAAATCCCTTTCCTGGTCTGTTACTGATAGCACTGACCCCTGTAGCGTGTATGTGAAGTTTGGATTTTTTGCCCCTATGTGCATCACTTTACATTTTGCTACATTGAACTGCATTTGCCATTTCTTAGCCCACTCACCTAATTTATAAAGGTCCACTTGACTCTCTTCACAATTCTTTGGGGTTCTCACCACCCTACATAATTTGGTATCATCCACAAACTTGGCCCCCACTCTACCCACCCCTACTTCTGGTCATTAATGAATAGGTTAAAGAACACTGGTCCCAAAATGGATTCTTGTTGGACCCACTCCTTACATCTCTCCATTGTGAGAAATAAGATGCACCTGAATAACCAGGGGCAGCCATTGCTGCCGTGGTGAGCAACGCAGCAAGATAAGGGGCATGCATGGCCTGGTGGCAAGCTGCAGAACCGGGTGCAATGATTGGCTCCCCCCGAAAAAGGCGGGAGGAGCCTGGGTATATCTAGACGCCTTCCCCGGTCCGCGCCCTTCCCGGCGGCGAGAACCAGCAAGGCATGGTCGTGTGTTGGCGTCTCGCGTAAGGCCTGGAAGGAGACTGGCCTTTTCTTTCCTTTCCTTTCTTAGCTGATTTTTCCTTCTTCTTCTGGCCCTCCTCGCTTCTCTCGTTTCAACCTTTTCTTTCCTTTTCACCTTTTCTGGGCCAGTCTCGCAGCCGCCATGGGGCCGAAAAGGGCCAAGAGCAGGGAGCCTGCTGCAGAGGCGGCGGTGCCATCGGGCAGAGCGCGTGCTCTGCTGAACAGGGTCCGGGCCCAGACTGGCCCGGGGACGTCGGACGACGGCCCGGTTGTTAGCGACGGAGCAGCGCGAGGGCGCGGCGGGCTCGGGCTTGTCTCCCATCGGCAGGGACGGCCGGGTCGGCATGGCGACAGTCTCCCTTAGGAGGGGCCCTCCCCGCTGTCCCGTGCCGGCGCGGCATCTTGACGGCCCGAATATGTCGGCCATATGGGGGCCGATCCTGCCTTGGTCCTCAACCTGGCGGGCACCCTGTTGCATCTTTCACAAGTCCTCGGGTAGAGCTGGGCTGGCGAAGTCGGGCCCCACCTCGGGTCGGGGCTCTGAGCCCACCGCCGGGCGGTGGCCGGTGCGGCGCCTGCGGGGGCCTCGAGCGGAGCAGCAGATGAGCTGCACCTTTCGCCACCGGTTAGCGCGCCCACATCGGGTGGATGCGTCCGTCGGCCCCTCGGGGCGCGAGGGCAGGAGGAGGAAGCGGTCGCCGGGGCATTCCCGTTCCTCCAGGCGATCCCCCCAGCTCTTCGCCGCCGGGTGAGTCTACTGAGGATGATGACGCTGCAGGCTACTGGGGAATTTTGGGTGCGGGAGAGGGTGCCTGCTCTCCCACCGTGGCTTGCAAAGCGCATGCTGGGCGGCGCGGCGCCATCCCCCGGCCCGCTCAGGACGCACCGCTGCAACCGGCTTCCGGGTCCCACCTCCCCAGGAAGCGCCCGGGAGCTGGCGCTGGATGGGTACTACGTGGACATCTTTAAGTTCCTGCGGCGGGAGGGGAGGTGGGTTTGTTGGGCGGGAAGGCCGACAAAAAAATGGAAGGACCCGGCAGCGGCCGAGGGGAATTTTAACAACTGGCTGCAGGGCTTCACCGAATTCCTGGCCCTCATCGGGCAGCGATCCCCTGCGTGGCCTGGCATCTGGCAGCTCACTTGGCCCATGTGCTGCGGGCTCGGGCGCTGGCTGGGAAACTGCGGCCATCGCTACTAATTTGCAGGCTATCCGGCAAGAACGCTTCGCACAAGTGCCTTTTCCGTTGTGGACCTCATCCACGACTCAAACCTGATGGTCGTGGTCCAGCCCGCCATGGGAGGGGCGGCGGATCCTCCTGTTCTTACAAAACCCGGCAGAGCCTACCCGGGGCGGGTGGGGGCCAAGGGGTTGTGTTGGGAATTCAACAGCGCTGCCAGCGGCAAAATGTAGATATGAGCACTCTTGCTCCTTTTGTTCCGGCAGCCACAGCAGGGTCAGCTGTCCTAAGCCGGCGGGACGCCTCCTTCGGCAGGCACGGCCGCCCGCCGGGCCCTCCCACAAAGATGCCGGTGGCCAGGGCAGTGCTCCCGCCCCCGCAAAACACTGAGATCCTTGCTCAGCTGCAGTCTCTGGCTCCTACACCCGTTCAAGTGGGGGTGCTGTTGGAGTGGCTGCAGCTTTATCCAGACAGGGGGGCTGCGCGCCTGCTGGGGGATGGTTTCTCTTCTGGCTTCCGCATCCCATACCAAGGCCCAAGGAGGGCTTACCAAGCCAGCAATCTAAAATCTGTCCGTGATCTCCCTGGAGTGGTGGCTGATAAGCTCCACAAGGAAATCCAGGCCGGCCGCATTGCTGGCCCTTTCAGTCACCCTCCCCTCCCCAACCTCAGGGTCTCCCCAATTGGCGTCGTGCCTAAGAAAGCCCCGGGGGAGTTTCGCTTAATTCAACACCTCTCCTACCCCCGGGGCGACTCCGTGAATCATTTCATTGACCCAGAGGTTTGTTCGATCCTCTGCATCAGGCAGGCGGGTCCGGGGGCATCCCTAGCAAAGTGTGACATTCAGTCCGCCTTCCGGCTCCTGCCTATTTCCCCCTTGGACTTTGAGCTGCTGGGCATCCACTTCCTAGGCAATTGGTATGTGGACAAGGCCATGCCCATGGGCTGCTCCTTTGCCTGCGCCGCCTTTGAGACTTTCAGCACTTTCCTTGAATGGGCTTTCAGGCAGCGGGTGCCCTCCGGTCTGGTGACCCATTACCTTGATGATTTCTTGTTTATCGGCAGGCAGGGCACCCGGGAGTGTGAGCTGGCCCTTCAGGCTTTCCAGGTCCTGGCAGCCGAGCTGGGGGTTCCCTTGGCTCCCAACAAGACGGAGGGGCCCGCCACTGCCCTCAGCTACCTGGGTATTCACCTGGACACGGTCCTGGGCACGTCGTCACTCCCCGCGGGCTGGACAAGCTTAAGCAGCCCTTTTCAGCCCTGGCTCCAGTCCTGGGTTTTTCTCCTCCCAAAATGCAGGGTGCGCCTGGTCCAGTCCTTTACCTGCCACCTACAATTTCGCTTTTGCAGGGGTGGTGGTGGCTCCTGGGAGGGCTTTCTTCTCCCGGCTGGCTGCAGGTTCCTTGTCGGGCTGCAAGTCCCTTCCCACTCATCACATCAGGGTCTCCCTGGCAATTTTGAAAGAAGACCCTGGCTACAGGTCTGGCTTTCGTCCTTCATCCCAAACTTTAACGGGATCTCTCTGTGGCAATCAGCTTTGGAACCTGGCCTGGAGTTGCCAGGTGCACTCTGATGCCTCTGGGGCTTTTGGTTTCGGTGTGTTCTTTCAGGGGTCAGTGGGCGCAGGGCCTTTGGCCCCCAGAGTGGCACGCCGCAGGGCATCACCAGGGATCTCTACCTCTTTCTGGAGCTGTTCCCCATCCTGGTGGCGGGTAATATCACATACTTGGCACCGCACCTCTTGGCTTAACAAACGGGTGCTTTCTCTGGTGCGACTAAATCCAGGCAGTGGTATGCGGTGGTAAACAGGACAGTCGAAAGCAAATCGGCTTTAGGGTCATGCGCCTGGTTCGCAATTTGGTTCTTACCTGCCTCACTCATAACATCTCTTTCAAAGCTGCTTTTGTTCCAGGTTTGCAGAATGAGATTGCTGATGCTTTATCTCGCCAGCAGGTGGAACGCTTCGCGCCTGGCCCTCGGGCGGAGCCGCCCGGGCGACAGTGCCGGCGCCCCTCTGGAGCCTTGGCAATGAGACGCCATCACAGGTGTTTTGAACTCGCTGGCACCGCCACGGCAGGCAATACGACGGAGCCGCGCGCGATTTCCTGAGATTCGCTGCGCCCGGGCGCCCGGTCTGCGGTGGGTGGACACGGGCCTCTCCTCGAAGTATTTGGTCCGGCTCCATGGGCAGGGGATGCACCCGGCACCATGGGGTGCACCTGGCAGGCACGCTTACCGCAAGGTTTCCGGTTTTCCTCACGCCACCAAGGCGTTTGTAGTCCGCCGCCTAGTGGCTGGGTGGCGGCGGGTGGGCACCAGACAGAGGGACCTCAGGCGCCCAGTCACCAAGGAAGTGTTGAGGGCGGTCACTGGGGTACTAGGGCAGGTGTGCGCTTTGCGCTATGAGCGCTTGCTTTTCGCCACCACCTTCCACCTGGCACACCACGGGGCTTTCAGGCCTGGGGAACTGGTCGCCCCTACCAGGGATCGACCTTCCAGCACCGCGCTGCAAAGGAAACACCTCGTCCTGTCGGGGGACATGGTCTACGCTTGGCTGGCCCATTCAAAAACCGACCAGGAGGACCGCTGGGCTTGGGTCACCATGCCGGCCCTACCGGTGACGCCACCTGCCCCTCCTTATTGAGTGCGGCTACGCACAGGCCTCGGGTGGGTGGCATGCTTTTGGTGCACGAGGATGGGTCCCCCCTCACCAGGTTCCAAATGCTGGCGGTGTTCAGGGCATGCTTGGCTCATGCCGGCTACCGTCAGGAGTTCGGCCTGCACCTCGCTCAGAATAGGCCGCCATGGTCACGGCAGCAGAAGGCAGGGCCCCGGAGGATATCCGCAGTTTGGGCAGGTGGCGGTCGGGGCCTTCGGGCTTACACATTCGCCCACACCTGACTTGTTGATTTCCCTCCTCTGTGCCTCCAGGGACGCCGCAGCCTCTCTATAGGCAGGTGTGGGTCCGGAGGCACAGCCTCGGCGACAGAGTCGGGGACGACGCCTGCAAGCCCCAATGAGGCCGGCATCTGGGACTCTGGGCGCACGTAAGAATTTCGTGGATGGGGCAGGGGCACATGCTTTGGCATGAGCCAGAGCCCGTCATTGAATACATTTTTCAGCTGGCTACACCGACCTCCTGGTCATCCACCTTTGGGAGGAAGATCTCCCTGCCAGGTCGGGCCTTGACTCCGCGCTTTGTGGTGGCCGCCACGCCAGGAGCTTTGCCAGGCACCGCCTAATATGACCTTGGTTTGTCCGAGATGGTGCAGCTGGCCCATTGAGCTGAGCTGTGATCCCTCTGCAGTGGACAGGGCCTGCAGAAAGTCACCATGGGCGGCCGCCAAGGTGGTGCTTTCCCTCGGGGAGCGTGGCAGAACACTCCGAAATCACCCGGGACGCCATGGACCTTTTTTCAGCCGGATGGCGCCCGGCTGTCCCAATGGGGCATGGACTTGTGGCTTCAGTCAGTTCAGTTTACCCTTCGCCGGTGGTTAGATAGAGACAGGCTCAGGCTTGAGGAGTTGGGCGGTGAGCTGCAAGGGTGGGCAGCTCGCGGGCGGGTTTGCAACGGTGTCGCACATCTGGGAGAGAACGAGCCTTCCGCTGGGGCTCCCAGGCTTGCGCTCTATGAGGGCCGGGGTGGGCGGCAGGCTGGCAGGCCGGCAGGCCAGGCCGCTGCCTGACACCCCAGGGAGTGGGGTTGGGTTGGGCCGTTAGGCGGCCATGGGCTTAGCCGGTGCCCGACACCCCAGCAAGCACGGGAAGAAGACGGGCTGGGGGCGGCCTTGGGGCTCAGCCAGTGCCCGTCTCCTCAGCAGGGGCGGGAAGTGTGGAAGCATTCAGGAGTATGATCTCTGGGCTGCCCTTCCCGCCAGTTTCCCATTCATTGGGATGTGATGTGCGACCCGTTTGCCGCCCAGCTCTTATGTATATAGTTCTTGTTTATATGTTTGTTGTTTAATAAACGGGCTGCGGCCCATTCCTTTCCAGCCTGTCGTTGTGGTGTACTTATTGAGCGAGGGAGTCTCACCATCTACAGCAATTTCCCATTTGCACCCACCTTTTGCTTCCTGTTTCTCAACCAGTTTTTAATCCATAGGAGGACTTCCCCTCTTATTCCTTCATTGCTGAGTTTTCTCAATAGTCTCTGGTGAGGAACTTTGTCAAAAGCCTTTTGTAAATCCAAGTAGACAATGTCCACTGGTTCCCCCTTATCCACATGTCTGTTTACACCCTCAAAGAACTCTAGTAAGTTTGTAAGACAGGACTTGCCTCTGCAAAAACCATGCTGACTCTTCCTCAACAAGTCTTGCTTTTCTACATGTTTAATAATTTTATCTTTAATGATAGATTCTACTAATTTACCAAGAACAGATGTCAAACTGGCTGGACTGTAATGTCCTTGATCCCCTCTAGATCCAAAGATTGGTGTGAGATTGGCCATCTTCTAGCCTTCAGGGATGGAGGCTGATTTCAGGGATAAGGTGCATAATGAATAAACCTGTTCAATCATCATGCCATTTATTTTCCATGTGTTCAGTTTTTTTAACTTAGAAAAGACCAACACTTTTGACTTGTTATAATTTATCAACAATGTGTTATTTCCGCAATAAGTGGCGAAAGCTTGAGGAAGTCTTCATAAATCGACCTGGGACCGAGACAACAAAACCACATTGTCTGCATAAAGAAGCAAATAGGTTGGCCTTTGTCCCAAGATAGGTGCGTGGTTGTCAATCTGGGACAGATGAGGGGCAAGGTCATTTAAATAGAGGAGCTAGGATACATCCCTGCTTAACTTCTGTTTTGGAAATTATTGATGAAATTAAACGACCGGCACGATCATAGCAAATTTGAAAGTAGTGGAGGAATATATTTGGCAAATAGAAGAAGATAAATACCTTACATACTATGACTTCATATGCCAAGAGAAAATAAATTGGTCCAGTGAAGGAAATGCACATCTGAATTCACCCATTTTCCCACAGAGATGTGATTGAAGTGCTGATGACAGCTGGAGAATCAAGTGATGCAATTATATGCTATGTACTATTCTTGTTAGGAAGGAAGCACAGTTGCCATAAATGCAGTGCATTGTAAAGAAAAAAATGAAATGAAGGGAAATGTTTAATATGACCAGAGACATCTGAAGTTATTCATTCTAATGCAATGCCCATTATTTTTGTCCTGGAATATTTGTGTCATACTGCTTTCCACTTTAGTACCTGCAAGGTTGTACATTTGTCCAAGTAAGCCCTTAGAAACATCAAAAAACAACACAAATATTTCAACTTTAACTCTTCAGTGATTCATTCTATTGAGTAACATTATGTTGAGCCGTATACGGAGTATACAGCAATACTGAAAAGTTAATGGAGTAATACGATCTTATGTGATTAAGCAGGTGGTGGGTTCAGCAGTGGCCAGGAAAGTTCATTATCTAGATGAGACGGCTGCGTTTCCTGAGTTGAACACAATTGACCTTCTCAACTGTTCTCCATTTGTTCCTAAATTCTTTGTTCCTAAAGTAACAGGAAATCATGACTGAATAATAGAATTAGGTGCTATGTACTTAGACCTCAAGATAAATTACTACTCTCTAGAACCAAGTGTGAATTTCTTGGGGCTAGCATTTCTCATTAAGCTTCTGATAATGATCCATAAGAAACGAAGTACAGAGAGGAAGGAAACAATATGTAATTAATGAGCCCAAACTATATAAAGTGATACTCTGTGGAAAATATATGATTTTTTTATTATTTGATTACATTAGCTGCTGTGTAGAAAACTAGGCAAAGGAACAGTTCTCTCTTCAGTGTGTTTTCTTCTGGATATATGTTGAATTCATTTTATCCCTGAATACTAAGCATATGGCTTTGTCAATTCCAGCAAATTTAAACGTTTTTTTTTAAAAAAAACCTTAATGCCAAGAAGTAAATGCAGAGGATTTTGTGTTGCAGTGCAAACAAAATTTAACTAGAGAATTTAAATTTGCTAGTACACTATTGAACTCTACAAATACTCATAAAATATACAACAGTATTTGTACAGCATGGTTCAGTTCATATATATTACCCAGAGGAAAACAGTTAAGGCATAAGGCAGCCAAAATTACACCAATCAGTGCTATTGGTTTCCTCCATTTCATCTATAAACAACCTAACCAGTTATGAAGGGAGAGAGCCTGCAGGAGAGTTGGATCTATTCGTTGTTTTGTGGGAGTGCCACTGCCCCACTGGGCAGAAAATGTGGGTGTGTTCCCCTCTGGATGTTCCCTTGAAGCTTTGGTTGCTGACCTGAAGAAGCTGACAGAGAGGTATGTGAACAATCCTTCAAGGATTTACTAGAATGGTCCCACTTCTGTTCTTACAGTACTTTTGCTGGCATGGAGACGAAGCATCTTGTGTTTCAAGAGCATCATGAGGAGGGGGAGGGACATGATCCCTTAGATGGTATCCTTTCCTTGAATGATGAACAATATCTTTTCACACTGAGGATATTCCTCTGGGACTGGGACTTTTTTTAGTGAATGATTCAATTATTAGGGAGATAAATAAATAGTGGAGTTTATGATGTATTTTTGACCACATGGGTAACTTGACTGCTGGATACAAAGACTGATGGCATCACAGTTTGTTGACAGAAAGTGCTGGGGAGGAGCCATGGTGCACAGTGGTACCATTGACATTGTGAAATATAGTAGTGTGTTCCTGTAAAAAGGCATATTCCATGCTGGCTGTAATAGACAAGGATTAGAGAATAAAACTGCTATGATGAGACCACATTTGGAATACTGTGTACAATTCTGGCCAGCTCACCTAAAATAGGAAATTGCAAAGTCTGAGAAAGTGCAGAAAACAGCAACAAAAATGATCAGGGGCTAGAGCAACTGCCTTATGAGGAGTAGATAAAACATTTGAATCCATGGCTGCTAATCAAAATGAATACTCGTCATAATGCTTAACTATTCTCTCCAATATCATAGGATCGTGCCTATTATATTAGGTGCTGTAAAACACAGGCATAATAATGCTTCTGCAGTTGTCTTGTTTGTGGGCTTTCTAGAGGCACCTGGTTGGCCACTGTGGGAACAGCCTGTTGAACTTGACAGGCTTTGGTGTGAATTTTCTTATGTTCTTAAGTCCTGGAAGAAAGAAAAAGTGGTTCCAGGTGGAACGGTGAAGAGTTTTAAGGCAATAGAGAACTTTCAGTGAAAAGTTGGACTTATACAGAAGAGTCAAAAAAAAGCCATGCTGCTGATCCTTAACTTCAGAGGAAGCAGAGTAGCTTTTAAACTAATTGTGAGGAAAAATCAGCTGAAGCTAGGCAGCCTTAGTTTGGGACAGCTCAGTCCATAGGGACAATAGTGTAAATGTTTAATGCAATATTGAGGGGTCACAATTGAACTTGGGTATGAGATAGGATGACAAAAGAGAATCATGTACAGAGACAAAAAAGCCTGTGGAGGCAAGGGTTGTTGAAGAGAGAAATGGATTATAAGTATGACAAGGGTTACTTAAAATGGGAAAGTCTATTACCCACCTGCTTCAACCATTAATGCTGATCTTGATAAAGAAATAAGGGAGGTGATTAAAGCATATAATGTTGTAATATTGGGTGACTTCAACTACCCTTACTTCACTGAGTAAACACATGCTCAAGCCATTTTGTAGGAATGCAATAAAAATAATTGTGTAATGGAATAGTTGGTCACAGAGCCAATGAAAAGAGTTGTGATCTTGGACTTGTTTCTCCATAGTCTGACAAGGTAAATGTTGTTACATCAATTGGGATCAGTGACCACAGTGCTAATAAGTTTAGCATTCTTGTCAAAACAGTAACATTTGATTACAAAATATGAAACATTACAAAAATAAGGGGATTAGTTAGAAGGAAGCTGAAAGGGAAACTCAAGAGCATCCCTAGAGGATGCTTGGAAGCTTTTTGAAACCACACTAGTTGAAATCCAGAAAGAATGCATTGCTCAGAATAGGAAAGATAGTGCCAAGTCTAAAAGGATGCATGCATGGTTAACAACGTAAGTCAAAGAAACAATAAAAGACAA
This sequence comes from Sphaerodactylus townsendi, assembly GCF_021028975.2. Classification (NCBI taxonomy): domain Eukaryota; kingdom Metazoa; phylum Chordata; class Lepidosauria; order Squamata; family Sphaerodactylidae; genus Sphaerodactylus; species Sphaerodactylus townsendi. Next base: position 99,419,652 of record NC_059426.1, on the reverse strand, counting down.
AAAGCTCTTTTTTCAAAAAAAGTAGAAGGCCTACCCCCAATGAAGTTAACATAATGGTCTGGCAAAGGAGCTATAAGTTAATAAATAGGCGTGAAATACAAGAATTTGAAAAGAAGATGACTGGAAATATCAAGAGAAAGAATAAGCATAAAAAAATAAATTTAGAGAAGAAAACCAGACCGAAAAGAAACACAGTTATGCTCTTTTGGACCTTGCCACTCCCTACTTTTGTCTGATACCTCAGGCTAACTGCCATTGGTTCCTCCTCTGGATCGAAATGAAAAGCATTGAATCACTTGGTATATCTCTCTAATTCTTTCCTCCGCCATCTAGTTCAGAATCCTACAACTTGTTAAAAAACAACAAAAATTGTTGGAAAGCTAATGGGATTTAATTTATTTTAGGGCTGCTATGAAAACTCTTTGTTCACCCCTTACATCTCTCATCAATACTCCCCTATACTTCAAAAACAGGATGGCTCCCTATTTCGTATTTTTTTTTTTGATCTAATCCAATTGCAGAGAAGAGCCTCCTCACATCTTGCTCTCGCTTCTTAATGTTTTCCTCCGCTTTTATTAAGCGTAGATTTTAATCAACTTGGAAATGAGCTGCATAAGGGTATGCTCTTTGTGGTGAACAACAAATTGGAAACATTGGCACATCAACTGCCTTTGCTGCCCCTAAAATCTGCTAATCTCAGATCATACTATTCCAACATTCTTTCTAGGATCCCTAGTGAAAGTTGGAAGAAGAATCAAGTAGACTTCCTTTTCTTCTGGACAATTCTGACAATGAAACTTGTGAATTGGTTGCACAATTTTTACTGGAGGTGATGCACAATCAATAATTTATATTTTATCTTAAACCTTTGTATTTGTATACCTTTTATCTTAAACCTTTGTATCTGTATACCTTTTATCTCAGGTTTTTTATTGTGTTATGATTATTGTTATGCCAAATAAAGGCTTATTATAAAAAAAAAGTTATGTCTTTGGAAGACTAAGGAATAAAAGGATTGCTAAAGGATGGTGGGGAGATGGCAGAGAAGCTAATTGAATTCTTTGCATTTGTATGGGAAGTATGAAGCATGTACCCATGCAACAGCCACTATTTTCAGGAATGGAGCTTGAAGAACTCAATCAAACTAAGTTAAGTTAGTGACATGAACAGAAATTAAAAATCAGTAAGTTTCCTGGTCTTGATGAGTTCTTAGGTAAATTAAACATGAGATTGTTGTTCTACTAAACTGGGTATGTAATTTATTACTAAATTCACCCACCCAAAATCAGAAGGCTGGAGAGTAGCAAATGTAACATTTAGCTTTAAAAAGAAGTCCAGAGGGGAACCAGGAAATTACAGACCAGTTCATCTAACACATGTCCTGGCAAATTAGTAAAAACTCATCCATTAGACATATAGAGAAACAAAGTCTGCCAGGGAAAAATCAGAATGGCTTCTGCAAAGGGAAGTTTTGCCTCACCAATCTTTTGTTTTTGTTTTTTGAGAAAGTGAACAAACATGTCAATAATACTGATCTGGTAGACATAGTAGGAATAGCCAGAAAGGAAAATTGTTCTCTCCTATGTAGCTAGTTCTTCTTTAATAGGAGAAAAGCTGCTGGGGGATGGGGAAGTCAGTGGATTAAGTCAATGGATAAAAAATCTGTTTTATGCAAGACAGGTTGCAGCCTCAGGGGGACTGCTGAATACTGTAGATGGTCTTCAGCATTAAAATACAATTCCCATTTGCAATGTCAAATGTTGTTTCATATGAAAAGCAGGTTAGGTACTCTCTTCCATTTATTCACCCCAACATTAAAAAAACCCCACATATTATTCAATTTAATTACTGTGATGCATGATTTTTAGACTACATAAACAATTTATCCCAGTCAAACTGGCTGATAAATATGAATGATAGGATCTGTAATTCAGCATTCTTCCATGATGTAGAAAAGACAAATTTTTGAAATTTTAATGTTTTAATTTTGAGAATAATTCATAGGTACCCTTTTTTAAATTAACTTTGCATCAACCTTCAGTAGACTAGTATTAAACAATACTAAGCTTTATAATAGATTAGCGAGTTTGATTTTCCACTCCTCCACCTGAGTGGCAGACACTTATCTGGTGAACCAGATGTGTTTATGCACTCTTACATTCCTGCTGGGTTACCTTGGGCTAGTCATAGTTCTCTTAGGTCGAATCCCCACTACCGTCTTAGCCAGGTTTCAGAACACAACGCTAATCCAGGGTTTGAGGATTGGGCTGACATTTTCATTGTGTCAGACGAAGTTAGGTGGTTTCAGAACACAAACGACCGTTAGTTTGTGTTCTGAAACCTGGCTAAGACGGTAGTGGGGATTCGACCGTAGCCCCACCTACACAAGGTGTCTGTTGTGGGGAGAGGAAGGGAAAGGAGCTTGTAAACCACCTTGAGTCTCCTTACAGGAGAGAAAGTTGGGGTATAAATCCAAAATTATCATCATCATCTTTTTCATTATATCTCATTTTACTGTTTCCTTCTGTTTATAGTGCTTTATATAAAGAGAATAAACTTGGTAACAGGAACAGGGGCATATAGTCAATGGGGACATGGGGTATCCCATGTTGCCACCCATTTGATCATATGGTGGGGTGCAAAATTGCACCCACCCATGTGATGAAGCTGCCAGGGCCCCCACCTCCTAGCCCAGCGCCGGCTGCTGCTGCTCCCCCCATCAGAGGCTGTGAGCAGCCTCCTCTTGGCCTCCGATGGAAGTGGGGGGCCCTGTCCTGGCAGCAACCGGCACTGGGCTGGGAGCGCCCAGCAGGCCCACAGCAGGCTCCTCCCGCAGCTGCTGCCACCCTCCTCTATTGGAGGTCACAAGCAGGCACAGCCACCGGAAGAGGTGAGGGTGGCAGCAGTTGACGCCAGCCCGGGATCCAGCTGTGGGCAAGGCCTTGTTTTTCATTCATTGACCTTTAACAGCATAAATAAAATATTTAAATCAATGTTCAGTTAAAATACAGTGGGTAAAATAGAAACAAGATGCTACATCTTCAGTCCATCTTTTGTTGGTGTCATTTAGAAGCAGCCAGGTCATCCTAGGTCTGAAGTGAATGGGACACCATTAACATGGGGTTCTATAAATTGACTTCTTTGAGTTTTATGTTTGGTACAATGCAATAGGAAGTGTTTGGGTGGTCTCGGCTTGATTTTCAGAGCAGTTGCATAAGCATTCTTAAAGAGAGATATGAAGATATCTTCCCCTGGTAACTGCTGAGGGTAGAATATTTAGTCAAGCCTGGATAAAGGCACGGTGTGTGACTGGTGAAGTTAGATTTAAGAAATATGTGGCCAGAGTTCCTCTTGGGGGAAAGATGCCATATCTCAAAGGAGAACAAACACTGTTGGCCTGAGATAAGAGGATTTGGTACTCGGTTTCGAGGATTCTATGTTTCAGAATATTAAAGATGTGGAGTTTGTCCAAGTTGGCAAAATGCTCCAGAGAAAAAACAAGTGTTTTGGTTTTGTTGACAATGTGCTGGTGCCAGGTGGAACGAAAGGTATTGGCAAGCATAGCCTCTAGTAGGCTGTTGGGTTTGGCTCTGAAATAGAGGCATAGCCAATATTTGAAGGTGAGAGTTCAGATTTTGGTGGAGACAAAATTTTGATTGGCCTTGTTTTTGCACATACACCCCTCCTCTATTGGAGCGTGTGTGTGCAAAAACAAGGGCTAGGGTTAGGGTTAGGGTGTGTGTGCAAAAACAAGGTCTTTCCCCTGTGGGCCGTTTTATCCTGGTACGCCTCTGCATGAATGTATAGCTTTAGGAGCACATTAATGAAGATGCCTTTTTTTTCTTAGTCATCACATGGTGGTTATGAACAGGACTGTCAACATTAATACATTTTGCTCATAAACCAATTCTTCCCAGTTTTGACCTCAGATTAAATATACATAACCAAAAAATATTATAGTCCACATGTTTCATGATACAGCTTAATGCCTGTGCACAAAATAAGCAAAATGAATTCACTCAGTGGTAGGACATTAAGGATGCAACCCACTGGGGGTGGAGGGTGGAGTGCTGTGAAACTTGTGTAATCCAATTGCCAGCTTCAGTGCTAGTTCAGATGGCATAAGTGGCGCATATAACATCGAGAGTCACTAACATTGGCAGTGGGACATAGTGTGGCTCCGTGGCACCTGGGTAGGAGCCTTCACCAGAGCCAATAGGGCATTGCAGGGGCATTCCCAGAGAGGAGCTCTGAGGGCTTTCAGCCTGAAAATCCACCCCCCTCAGCTGCTGGTGGCTTATGCCTGCATTTTAGCCCATTGACAAACAATGGTGAGTTTGGGGCTGTGGGTTGGGCTGTTGTTGTTTGTTTTTCCCCTAATTTCTATGCCTCCCCATTCCAGTTTGAAGGTTATGTGGCCATGCCGTCCCCAGCCATGAAACTGTCCCCGTTGGGTTGGGTTGTGTAAAAGACAACAGTTGATGTAATAGTAGTTTCCACTTATGTTCCAATTACCCAGTCAGTCAATGCACTTAGAGGAGTTGGTATCAGTATGCAGGTTCTGTACCCCATCTCAATGTAACTAACAGCTCATCTGCATTGTGTCTGTATATGGAGAAAGGCTACATGTAGAGGCTCCCTCCCAGCAATCAGGAATGGTCACAAAGCAGCATTTCGATCATGCATTCACCACTTATGCATATTAACTCATTCCATGCTTAGATGCCATGCTTATGAGCTGATGACCATTGTATGTGGAGGGCAGGCCCAGTATGCAGTGAAGAGACACATGATTGGAATGAATGTACAGTGCTGGACTGTGGCTCTTCTTCATTGGGGACCTTCAAGCAGAATATGGAAATCTATCTTTCAGCTTTGGATTTCCTGTATTGAGCAGGAAATTGATGTTGACCAGTTTAACCTTTTAAATTCTGGAACCATCCATAACATTACTTTGTTTAGATGTACAGTTGGGATACTTTAAGTGTATACCTAAAATGTGTTATTACAATGTGTTTTCAAACATATGTACTATGAAGGTATGCTCATCAAGGATATCTGATTTGCTGCAGTTCACTCTTGAGTCACTCAGTTATAAAAACTAGATTTGATTTGGTGTAATACATGAAATTTGTGAAATAGTCAGTTCCCTAGAAAATCTATTTATAATTACAGTCTTAGAATCATTGCACTAGATTTGACATTGGTAAAACCCAGATTTGATCAGAATCTTTATTACAATCATAGACCAATATAAGCCAGCATAAGGTAAACATACGTCACACAAGTAAAAGAAAGTAAAAGGCTTAAAGCTAAAATAAAATAGGCACAAGAAGGCAATGAAACTGAGGCCCTTTCCCTTTCCGAATAGGCTCTGGTGAAGGCTCCTTCCATTTGAGATGCAGCAGCGCCGTCCTGGCCACCCGGGAACGGCGTAAAACCGCCGCTGTAAACAAAGCGCTGTCTTCCCATCGGTGCAGTGCAAACAGCACTGGTGGGAAGATGCTGATTTCCCCTCCATTCACTGTCCGTCCAGCATTGCTCTGGAGGGCTGCAGAGACCCACCCACGTTGTCCTCCGACCCCTGGAGGTCAGAGGGCAGCATGGGTGGGTCCCTGCAGCCCTCCAGAGCGACGCTGGATGGGACAGTAAGTGGAGGGGGGACCAGAGAGGCTGAGAGGAAAGTCTGTCAGGCTAAGAGGAAAGTTGGGGCCGCTTGCACGCTAGCGTGCGAATGGTCCCCAAGCCTCCACCGGCATAATTCATGCCGGTAGAGGTGCTTTTCCACACGTGTGTGTAAATATAACTATCAAATCTAAGCCTATTTTATTGCATGGACCATTCTATGGCATATTTCAAAAGCTACTGCACAGAACCTAGCAACATTATATGTTGTATCAGAATTAGTATCTGTGAGCAGCACAGTAGTATAAAATTGTCCTAGTAATCTACATAGCAGTGGTGAAGTAATGCCTGAAACAATGTCTGAAACAACATACACACTAAATACATACACAGTCCAGCTCCTCAGGAAGGAAGTCCACCTGGAGGATGGTTGGACTCACCCCATTGTTCTTTTCCATCTTTTTTAATGGGGTGAGCTGAGCACTGTAGGACAGGAGAGCTCCTACAGCCCACCAAAGGACAAAGGAAAGATATAATCCAGAAAAGTTAAAGTTCCTGAAACACACATAGATGGGAAAGGGTATCTTTTTATTTTTAAAATTGATAAGTTATACTTGCATTTTTACTGTACTAAAAAAAATTGGGGATGTTGGGCACGCTCCTCTACCAAAAACTACTATTGTGGCTTCTATTCTGTTTTAATAATACTGAGGTACATTTATGAGCTCTTTTGTTTTGACCAGGTGTTCTAGCAATATAGCTGCCCCCAAAAGTGATGGATACTACCTAATAAAAATCTTCTAAAAACCTCTTGTTTGGCCTTAACAATTTATAGTCCATTTGTTCTGTTAAATCAGTTTTGCTAGTCCACACAACAGTAATTAAATGTATTTTTATACTGTTGGAGGCTTAACTTATTCACTCTCTGAAATACAATTACACCCGTACACACATATAATAAGAGGTTGCAATAAAAGTTAGAGATTAAATAATAGTTCTTGTAGAAACAATAGTAGCTTTGCTTTAATTGTGTTGATTCGTGGTGTTTAGTTAAATCTGGACCTATAAATATACAGATCTCTGTTCCACAAATTCTTAAACTGTAATAATACTGCACAGTCTGTTGCTTTTCATGAGACACTAATTGGAAGAATGAATAGGGAGAAAAGAGAGGGTGCCTCAGTAGGCATTTGCTTGACAGAGAAGTTTTTCCATCCTGATGTTTCTATCAAATGGAATTGTACTCTTGATGGTGTGCACTGATCATCAGGTGTCTTGGTGTGTTTCTTTATACCTCCTTAACAATGGAGGCTCAAAGTCACACATATTGCTCAACTGGCCACTAGGTGAAACTATTGGCATCCTATCATTCCTGGACTGACCTGGCCGCAGCAGTCCCTGAAAGGTCACTTCTAAATTGGACTACTGCAGCTTGTTCTATACGGGGCTATCCATGGACGTACTTTGGAACTTGCAGCTGGTGCAAAATGCAGCAGTGCAGGTGTAACCCCCATGCTCAGAATGGGTTGACCCAGAAAGGGGTGGAGACTCAAAGCATCAGGAGGCTGCAGAGCTCATGTAGTTTGGAGGAGACAAGGCTACCAGACTCGGACCTTGATTTGTATAAGCCCATATCACCTTGTTAAGGTAACTGCAATGTTGTTGGGAACTAGTGGGAAGGTTTATTTTTGCTATGTTGTAAATATTGGAGTTTATTGTTTCAGGGTTTTTTGTGGTTGTAATGGGTGAGAGTTCTCCTGGAAACCTTCATCATGTTGAATCCTGTTCATCAAGCCCAGGGGTAGGGACAGAGGCTGATGGGAATTGTAGTTCCTGAACATCTGGAGAGCCGCAGGTTCCCTACCCCTGATCAAGCCCTTGGAGTCTACAGGAGCCAACCCGCTTGCAAAGAAGAATTTGACTTGGCAACATCAGTAGACTGTAACTAGAAGGACTTGAAATGAAACCTGAACAGGACCTTGAAGTGTGATGTTAAATGTTGATGTTTGATGTCATATGTTAGGAAAGTAAACCATTTTGTTTTTAAAATTTGTTGTTGCAAACTCATTCCAAGTTCTGCCCCACAGAACCCACAGATAGAGGTTACACAGGTCCTTACTGGGACCCTGTACAGATGCACATTCAAAAGGTGGTCCAACAGCTGCATTGGCTCCAGATGGAGTACTGAATCAGGGTTAAGGTTTTGATACTTACTTTTACAGCCCTAAGTGATTGGGGGCCAACATGTCTGTGGGACTGCCTCTCCCAGTATGTCCTCCAAAGAGCACTGCCTTCAGTGAATAACAATCTACTGGTGGTCCTCTCCCAGAAAGATGTCCAGCTGGCCTGAACAAGGGTCAGGGCATTTTCAGCCCTGGGTTCTGCTGGTGGAACACTCTGTCTGATGATACCTAGGTCCTGCAAAATCTGCTTCAGGGCCTGTTAACACAGAGTCGTTCCATCAGGTCTATGATTGAGGCAGCAACAATTTCCCATCAAATGGCCTCCCTCTCTTCATTTGCCCTTCATTTATAAATGACAAGAAATTATTTTGTTTAATTTGAGATTCCAATTGCTATCTTTTTTTTAGTGTTGGGGTAGTTGTTTGTTTTGAATCTGAAAATTTATTGCATGCAATAACTGTTGGAAGCTGACCTGAATCTATGTGGACAAGGGTGGCATACAAATGCAATAGATAAAATAAAAATAAATACTGTGGGGTTTGGCAGGGGGCACCTTGTTTCTGTTTCTTTTCAATATTTCAATTTTATCAATATTTCCATTTTTAGGGGTTTTTTATTATATGATGATGATGACATGGTGTGGCATGAGTTATTGTGTTTTCTAAGGATGTTCTGCACTTGCCCATTAGTAAATTGGGTCCATTGCTAGTAAAGCAGAGAGAACAGCGGCAAAGACTGAGATTTTGCCCCCTCCTCTTACAATGACACTGCTCAGATAATTTCAAATCCTTGTCTGTTTTGTCTCGATGGTAAAGAGTCTTCTTTGGATTTGTGGTAAAGGTTCCTGGAATGAAAGTCCCTGCTTTGTGCAGCTTTTAGACACCATTCTAAAAACTGCACAGCTGTGGGAGCAGCAGTGGCGTAGGAGGTTAAGAGCTCGTGTATCTAATCTGGAGGAACCGGGTTTGATTCCCAGCTCTGCCACTTGAGCTGTGGAGGCTTATCTGGGGAATTCAGATTAGCCTGTACACTCCCACAGATGCCAGCTGGGTGACCTTGGGCTAGTCACAGCTCTTCTGAGCTCTCTCAGCCCCACCCACCTCACAGGGTGTTTGTTGTGAGGGGGGAAGGGCAAGGAGATTGTAAGCCCCTTTGAGTCTCCTGCAGGAGAGAAAGGGGGGATATAAATCCAAACTCTTCTTCTTCTTCTTCTACCATTCCACAGATGATATTAACTACCTGCTAACAGGACTGCAGACATCAGTGATGAAATTAAAATAACTCCTTTTCATGTCTGATTCAGAAAAGGCTCCTTCATTATAGAGGCTAAAATGACAAGGATGTCTGTTATCAGTTTCACTGTAGCTGTGGTGGGTCCTCACTGCATCACTTCAGAGGTGAGGAAAAATATGTCAGTTTCACAGCTGCTCTTTATATCCCTTATGAACACTTCTCTGCACTTAAGCAAGCTGTTGTCGATATAGACATATCTATTTTTTTTACTGTGAATACAAACAAGTTTCTGCATCCAGCCATTTATTTTTAACCAGAGAAAGTTAAATTTGATAGAATTAGGTACAAGGAGGGTGCTAGTGGCTTATCCACAGTAGCAGAAGTGAAGTGATTCATACTGAAATTGAACTTGATGTACTGTCTTGGTGTTGGACTCTAAGTGGAGTTCAGGGTGGGTCACAGTTCAACACTTTGCTCAGCATGGCTATTGAACAACAGCCTCAGCCAGGAAGTGCCCAACTTTATACTGCTGGATCCACCCCCAAAATTTCCCCTCTGCAGTAGGTGGACCTTAAGGGATGAAGCTAGCAGCATAAAGCTGGATCCAGCCAGGCTAAGCCTGCAGTTGAAAATTGTGCCCGGCTCAGCCTGGCTGAGTCTAGTGTTGAACTCTTCCTGTATCCAATCTCCAGATGGGTCTCAGAGGAAGAAGGCAGCAAGAGTGCTGTCTGCTGCCTCCAAAATCCACAAGGCATTTGGAGGCAAGCATATTTTTCAGGTTTGAGTTTGATAACCCCCAATTTTTTGGAAAATTCAGATATTTTTAAATTTCTGGGACCATTAAACTGAACCCAAAAATTACTGATACATTTGTTTTTGCCCTCCACTACATACACAATCTAAAATAACAGTAAAAGTAAATCTCAGTCTAAAACCACAATATTTGATTTCGCCTCAAGACTTCTTTTTGGAATAACATTCATGAAGTACAGATATCTTAGATGACAGCTAAAACACATTTCAAAAACTATTATGACACCAGCTGACTTGAGGACCAGATGATTATTCATTCACACAGGCATTGTAACTGGAGTAACACTATAACTATAAACTAAAAGGGTGTGTATGACTGACTGATCCAACAATTATATATGTGCAGCTTATTCAGCATTAGTTGTTGCAGTAACTTCCTATAGAAAATATCAAGATTAATTGTATCTTAAATCTTAGCTAAGAAGAATGGGAATCACTCTCTCACCATCCGTATGGGGAAGGATTAAACACACTTCTTACTAAAGGCTGTGTCACTCCAGTCTCTGGGGGAAACTACAAGTGCCCTATAAATAGTGCTAGTCTAGATTGATTTTGTTTTGTTTTGCTTCGCTTTTATCTGCCCTTTGATTTCCCAGACACCAGTCCAAAGAAGACACAACACAACAATTCCGATTTATTTATTTATTTATTATATTTGTATACCGCCCTCTCCAAAGGCGGTAATTGATTAAACTGATCTGTGCAAATATTTAAAATTCCTAGATATTTAAGTGGATGGGCTGTGCTAGGGCAACATGTCCAAGACCACCTTTTTTATTAGACACACCTGCCTTTGTCTGATGGCTTCATCATTGCATGTACACAATAAGCTGAGAGATGCCCAGCCCCAGCCCCTTCATCTGATGCGTGGCAACTACCAATTCAAAAAGATGTTGCTCAGCACCAAAGGGACACTCATTCCCAGCCATATCCTACTGCACCATCAGTGATGTGCTGTTCCAGATACTCCCTCCACTACATGGATTTTTTAGGGTGCTTGCCACTTATCCCTATCTCTGGTGATCAGCCCACCCAATCTTTCCCAAAACTAGTTATGGCCAGATCTATTTAATTAAAAAAAAATCAGTCACCCCAACATCATACTGATTGCTGCATTTTAAATTGTTTTAATGTATTTAAGGGTTATTATATCTACGTGTTTTATGTTGTTCACCACCCAGAGCCCTTCGGGGGTAGGGCGGTATAAAAAACCCAATAATTAATTAATTAATTAATTAATAAGAAAGAAAGAAAGAAAGAAAGAAAGAAAGAAAGAAAGAAAGAAAGAAAGAAAGAAAGAAAGAAGAAGAAAAGAGGTACTTCTAGGTGTCAGTTTGGAAGAACCTCCAAATTCCTGCTTGGCCTTAAGACACCAACTAATCTAACTATAATGAAAAGGAGGGTGGGTGGGAGCAGCCAACAGAAACAGCCTGCTCAGAGTAGGCGATGGCACTAGTAAGTCCCACTTAGCCTTTTGTCTCAATTGGCTGCTGCTTAGAGTTCTTGGCCAAAGAGGTTTCATGCACCTTTTAACAAAATTGGGCCTGGCCAAACTGCTCCCTGGCAACACTGCCAGGAATTACACTTCTGATGGGTTATTTTTATTAAAGAAAAGCAAACTTGTGTGGATGACAGGTTGTAAGTACCTAGTGCTGCTATAGCAAAAGTCAGAGAAAAGTCAGAGAAAGAAGACATAGTGGATAGAAAATAGTGGTGTATCTCACATAATATCCTGTCACCATAGCAACCAGCTCCAAAGAAACCGTGTAGTATGTGCTTGTGCAAAAACCATCCTGAGAGAACAAGGGGATTTTGTTCTATGCACACAGCACTTATGTCTTGCATTACCTATTCAAACCAACTTTTATTCTCCATTATTTATACAATTCCTCTTCATTACATAGTTCTATTTTCAGACACCATGAAATCTCGAGCAGAGTTACACCATTCTAAGTCAACTGAAATTAATAAGCTTAGAAGGGTGTAACTCTATTTAGGATGGCAATAATATTTCTAAGACAACCATTGTTGTACCAGCACAAGTCAAAAAGACTGTTGTCAAAAGGAGCAGAATGTTGAAATGCTGAAGATTCAGGTCTATAATGAAGGCAGTTGCTTTGTTCTTCCAACTGCAGTTTCTCCCAATACAGTAGTAACTAAAAGAGTAGTTTGGAAGTTTAATGATAGCTTCTGCCAATGTAAAATACTGTCTGCAGAACAGCTGCTTATAGTTCTGGCAGGGTATTATAGACCACAGTGAGAAACCTTGGAATTATTCCAAGAAGAGGATCACATGCCAAAAGCAGAACATATGCCATGTAGATAACTGAGACCACACTGGCTCTACAATTAAAAAGAAAAATGGAAGGGATTACAGTGTCTGGATGCCCAGTTTCCTTTTACTTGCTCTTTTTGCCACTTTTGCCTGTGTGGTGGCAACTTATAACTCTGATGGTGAAAGTGTCCGATATGACCTTCAAGTTCCAGGTTGCTAAAATCTAGTTTAGCTTGCAATTATATTGCATTTAATTCTGTGAGAAACAAATCCAGTTGTAACATAGAAAGTATTTAGATCCTTACAGCACAAGAAGATGTTGCTGTTAGTGCAATGTATCCATTGGCTCTATTTGATTATTATATGGAATGAGTGAGAACCCTCCCTTTCCTGAAAGTCCTCAAGGCCTCTCTTATTTTCCTGCTTCTTCTCTTCTCCACATTCAAAAGTCAACCTACATTTATCTGCTCATCTCTCTTGAGCTTCCCCTCCACTCCACCCATGGCAGATTCTGTTTAGGAAATTATGGCTCAGTTGTGTGGTGCTGGCTGCTGGGTCAGGTCCACTTGCATGCTAGGGAATCCTCAAAGAATTGTGGGAGAGTTCCTCCCCCTGCATTATTTTCTCTTTCCCTCTTCCTGACAATCCCCATACCTTCTCTCCTTTCTCTGACTCATTCTGTCCTCACATATTCACAAACCGATCTTTTAACTGCCTCCCATCTTCAGCTATATTTATTATTTACAACCTTAATTCATACCCTACCTTCCTCCACAGTGGGTACCAATGTAGTGTGCATTATTCTTTTCCTTTTTATCCTCACAAAAACCCTGTGAGGTAGATTAAGCTGAAATTATATGAGTAGCCTCAAATTGCACAGGGAGCTTCCACAGATAGATGGGAATTCAAATCTGGGTCTTCAAGACTCTGAAGCTCTTATCACTACACCACACTGATTTTCATAGGATGACTGCTACTGAAGAGTAGCAAGCAGCCGGGTCTAGTTGAGTCATGCAAGTTGAGTGGTATTAAGTCATCTAGTGGTTGCTGCTAGACCAATAAGTTCTCCCTCAAAAGCAAAAAAACAGCCCTAGAAAGAGCCTTGCCCCTTCTCCCAACTTTTTACTCACAGAAAATTCAAACCTTCAAAATTAAAAAAAACAGCCATAGAAGGAGCCTTGCCTCTTCTCCCAACCTTTTACAGAAAATTCAAACCTGGAATGCTCTGGTTGCCTAGCAATAGGGGTGAACCAAAAAAAGAGTGGGGGGGGATTTGGATTTAGATATATTGGACTCAAAAATTTTCAGGATTCCTAAATATTCCCAAATTCACATACTGGTTTAGGGTTTTTCTTTTCAATGTAATTTTTCAATAATCTGAAAAAAATCAACTACATTATAACCTATGTAGAATCTTTCCAAGACTAAGGGGACTGCATAGCTTTGGATGACTCTCCTTACAACTCCCCCCCCCTCAAGTTGGTTAAAGAGTAGATCAAGGGCCCAATTTTATGGAACCTCAAATGAAGGAAAAATAGGGACCCATAAAATTAGACCCCGACCCAATGTTTATCAAACTTTTAGGTTGTTGTAAAAAAAAGTGATCAAAAGCTATGCTGCAGATTTGCAACCTTTATCTTAAAACACACACACACACACACACACACACACACACCATACACATACACACTGCCCCAGAAAGATTCCCCATAAACTATAATGAAGCAGACAGGAAAGGGGAGGAGATTGAAATTTAAAGTTCTGAGGAGTTTGGTGCAAATGTGCCGAAGTGGTGGTGTTGTCAGGTTTTTTTTTCCCTTTTAAAAGGAGGCTATACTACAGTAGCCAGTGATCCCCATAAGAAAAAAGCCATTTTGTTCAAAAAGCTTTTATGGGATCAGGATTGTTTGGCTACAAGTTAAAAAGCATTTCTTTTTGGCCAAAAAATGCGAACAAATAACAGTAATGTATTTTTCAGTGTTTTTTCCTCCCCAGTTTGGTATTACTGAATGTGTATCCCTACCTGGCAATGACAACTGAAGGGATCCATTTGATAAAACAAAGGCATCCATTTTAGCATTTGGGGCGGGGGGGGGGGGGGGGTCTAAGCCACCAACTTTTTAAAAAAATTACATTTTTCTGCAAACCTGAAAAATGTTGCCCTCATCAGACTCCAGGATATTTCTCCAGGAATTTCACAACTTGGAGCTGACAACTCAATGAGTCCTCCCCCAAAAGGGCTGGAAAGGACCTTGCCCTTACTCCTTGCCCTTTTACTTACAGAAACACAGCCTGAAATATTGTTGTTGTCTAGCAACAGACACTTTGCTTAAACCTGCAGGCTCTGCTTTTATCATTTTCAGGGTTTTTAAAAACCTCCCAACATGTTTTTGAAGATTACACATTTTTCTGCTAACCTGGGATTATTTTCATGTCTTGCCCATTCACAGTTCCCGTCATCAGATTTAAGTATCCTCAGATTTGGCTGATTTGGTCTTTAGCAAGTAACACAAACACAAAGCACTCTCCGGCCAATAAACCTTTGAAAAATAACCCTAATAGTATTGTTTTTTATCAATCTTTATATTATTTTTAAAATTGGCTATAAGCTCTTATCAACTATTACAAATAATATCACCACAATATCAACATGCCTTATATACACCTTAATACATATATACAAGCAGATAACTGCACAACCAACTCATAAATCACTGGTGTAGTCTGAGGTTCACCTCCCTTTTCTTTTCTTTTGAACAGGTGCCAACACTCATAAATCTTCCTTCAAACCGGGAGTCCTCTTGGTAGCAACTTGTAATCCTCTTTAAACATCTTTAGACATGGGAATCTGCAAGGATCTGTGGGACACATCTCATTTTCCCCTTTCCTCTTTCCTATTTCACTTTCCTAAAAGCCCCTTTTCCTACTTCTTTCTCTTCTTCTAGGATTGTCAACTTCAACATGGGGTCTGGAGTTCTCCTGGAATCACAACAGATCTCCCAACTACAGAGATAATTTCCCATTTAGGGTTGCCAATTCCAAGTTGGGAAGTTCCTGGAGATCTGTGTTGTCCATTAACAGCACTAATCACCAGATTTATGTATCCAAAGTTTTGACCAGCCTTGCTATTGAAATATAAGATTAAGATGATGATGATGAATGATAAATTCTTCTGCTTGAAAGTAGTGCCCTAGAAGTTTGATCGAGTTTAACAGTTCTGCACATGTACTTTCCCATTCTCCTCTCCACCAAGAACAGGAGTGTGGCATTACAGGCTGGTGCAGAAGAAAATATTATGTTCCAGCTATAGAAATCCTTGCACCTCTGAAAATGTTAATTTAGATTCAAACCTATGTGTGAAAATATTGCAAGATTTTGATTATTCTAGCCGGTTGCTGTTTGCACCAACCCCCATTCTCAGTCTGAGGAGAAGAGCCTTCAGGAAAAACGGAGGGAAACTCTGTTTATGGGGGATAGAGTTTCAATTGTACAGGCACTACCCCTTTCTGACAATCAGTCACACCCTGGTACTGGTTAAAGTTTAAAATAAAATTATTTTTTATTTACAGACTGGTTTAGCTTCTCAGATGGAACAGAGAGGTTTCAAAAGTATTTTAGGTTTCATAGGTAGATATTTCTTTCTTAGATGTTACAGCACAGTTTTCCAGAACAAACTATTCACCCACAGGTGCCTCTTGAGGGAAAACTTTCCACCCGCAGTCAAGCATACTCCTAGTTCACCCACCCTTAATCACTAAAAGGAAATGGTCACTGACTTTAGGAGGGCCCCCACCACGTGGATCTCCCTATTCCAGAGATCCAGGCTATCTAGCCTATGACAAACACTGTTTCTCCCTGACAATCTGAGATTAGAGGAATCTGGTCACTTAGCCTTCCTCTCCCTGTCTCTCCCTAGCCTCACTGCCACTAGACACAATCTCCAGACTGAAGGAACTGTGAGCTGACACAATCTGTGTCTGACTCCTGAATCTGCATGCCTCTCCACTCCGACTCAATTCCCCAACCAAACCCCACTGACAGGCTTCTTCCTGCTTTTATAGCAGACAGCACACCCTATCTGTGACTACCAGTTATAGCCTTACAGCCCAGCTAATCAGGTTGCGCACTGACTGTTACTGTGGTGTTTTGCTCTGGCTAACTGCACCATTGCAAATTAACCCCATAAGAACCTAATCTGTCACACTGTTCATTTGTGATAAATGTTTATCCATACATTTATACACATAAATGTGTGTACACATCCGCACACATATATTGTATACATTCCAAATGATCTCTAGACTCAAATGACCTCCAAAAAAGATGCATGACCCAGTTAAAAAACAAAATAAACTATCTTTTACCAGTGACACAAAGTTCATCATGCACCACAGTTAATTACCAGTAGCTACTCTTTATCCTGGAAATCTAAACAAACATTTACTGTTAAACAACATGAAGTAATATGTTTAGATTACAGTGGACTTTTCATAGAGTATAATTAAATATTATTTTCCTGTCTAAGAGATTCATGTTTATTTGCCATACAAAATTTCCATTATTTTAATTATGGCACATAGAGAATTTCCATTACTTTAATTATGAATTAGGACCACTTTACACTTAGAGGAAATAATGTGTCTTAGCATTGTTAAATACATCACTTCATAATATCTCCCCTGCATATTTTCTATAATGTTAAAAAGGAGATGCTAGTCTGCAGACTAGTGAAACATGCACCCTGGAGCTGTAGTCAAATCTGTTTCCATGAGATAGCTTTCTTCTTGTTTACATTCATGTGTTCTTCCTTCCAATACTACAGAAAAGGGAGAGTAGATGAGTAGTAGCATACAGACATTAGTTTTCATAAAAGAATTAGGGGTCTCTAAGTCAAGATGTTCTTCTCATGACTCTGTTCAATTGAGAGTCAAATGGTTGAACCAGTTGTATGATTCTGATCATTCTTTTTTTCAGTTAGGCAAGCCGTGTTTAGAAAACCGAAACAATTCAAGCTCTCCGCAGCTGACACTGACAGAAACAGACCCAAATGTCCAGGTATGGTTCCTGTTGGTTTTTAACAAATTGAGACCTGACTGTCAAATATTAAGTTTAGTTTCTTTGGTTATTTTATTATTCAGAAACAGCAGATTTAAGGGAGATTTTATATTAATTGAGATTTCTCTTCCCAATAAAATGCAGTTGTATCTGTGTATTAACTCACTAATCCCGTCTCTAAAATTAACAGAGCAGTCCGGTGGGCTTAAAAGGATTGCTTATTAGTTTTTCTTTGGTCTGATCTATACAGCCTAAATAAGACATCCTGGGGATGCTAAAAAGGCATCCTGGGAAGGCACTTCAGAAAGCTTTCTTCCCTGCCTGCAGTCCTGCCTGCAGTGGAGCCAACCTGCTCCACTGCAGGCTGGCTAGTCCACTCTGCCTTGTGCCACTAGGACAGGGGTAGGGAACCTGCGGCTCTCCAGATGTTCAGGAACTACAATTCCCATCAGCCCCTACCAGCATGGCCAATTGGCCATGCTGACAGAGACTGATGGGAATTGTAGTTCCTGAACATCTGGAGAGCCGCAGGTTCCCTACCCCTGCACTAGGAGAACTGAGAGCAGCACCTCGTGAGCTAGAGTCTGCAAGCAGAGGGAGTGGCTGTCCTTCCTGCCTCAGTGGAAACACCTGCGAGGGGTGGGGCCGGGCAGCTACTTCAGCCACAACAGCAGGCCAAGGGAGCAAGTCTATCAGTTCTGCCTGCAGTGGAGCCAGCCTGCTTAATAGACCACTTTGCCTTGTGCCACCAGGAGAACTGAGAGCAGCACCTGGTGAGCTGGAGTCTGCAGGCAGAGGGAATGGCAGTCCTTCCCACCTTAGTGGAAACATCTGTGGGGGTGGGGCCTGGCAGCCACAACATCAGCCCAAAGGGCAGTGACATAAGAGTGCTGGCCATTTGGGGACTCTCTGGGGAGGGGTATCCTTTCCTTTTGTTGTTAGCAGAGGAATCTAGTAAAGACTGTGTTCTGCAGGTGGAGCAGGTTGAGAGGGGACAGTGAGTGATCTGCTCCAGGAACTTAAATAATAAATTTCAAACAATTGGTTTTAAATAATAGGTTTTAAATCATCAGAGTGTGCACAGAGGGACATGTGTAATATTGGTTTGAGCTGTGTTCCCCACATGGAGGCCAGGATGGGATCTGGGATCCCAGTGATTATAGGATGGGGTAGATATAGCAGTGGGGGCAGGCCATTTTATATACAGAGAGTGAGATGTGATAATGCTCACTCTCTGTCTGACCTGCTCCCTATCCTGCAGTATGTGGGTGGCAGGATGAGACTTAATTACCCTGTTCTGTCACTGGTGTTGAAAAATCAATAATGAAGCCCCTGTTCTCCAAGATTTCTTTGAGGATCAACAGATGGACCTGGCATGTCACAGAAACCAGGGTAAGGGAAGGGGAAACCGTTGCCCTCTATGAACTCACCCCCAGGCTTCGTGGCAATCCACCAACCCCAGACACAGGGTTGGCATGGCAATACTCATCCAGAATTCATTCCCCTTTTGAGCAACCCCTGTCCTGCCGATCACTAGTATAGAGTGTTTAGGCCTTCATTGGGACTCAGAGGAAAAACTGGCTGTCTTGTTGGTCTCTTCTTATGACTCTTCTCATGACCTAGTGACTTACCAGTCACCTAGTGCACCGACAGACAGCCTTCTATGGCTCCTGGAGGTCATGTTGGAGTGGGCATTGAGATTTCCCAAACTTATTGTGTTGAGGGACTTCAATGTCCATGTTGACTTCACCTCATCTTCAGTGGCCGGGGATTTAGTGTCATCCATGGCAATGCTGGAACTCTCCCTTATGAACAGTGAGGGTCCCACTCATCAAGGAGGCCACACTCAAATATTAGTAAGAGCTTGTGGGTGGAACTCCCACTGGGAACGGTTGGCTTCTGTCGATCGGAATGTCTGAGCTGCAGTTGGAAGCTGGAGCAGTAGTGCCGTAGTTGTTAAGAGCAGGTGAATTCTAATCTGGAGGAACTGGGTTTGATTCCCCACTCTGCCGCCTGAGCTGGGGAGGCTTATCTGGGGAATTCAGATTAGCCTGTGCACTCCCACACATGCCAGCTCTCTCAGCCCCACCTACCTCACAGGATGTTGTGAGGGGGGAAGGGCAAGGAGATTGTAAGCCCCTTTGAGTCTCCTACAGGAGAGAAAGGAGGATATAAATCCAAACTCCTCCTCCTCCTCCTCCTCCTCCTCCTCCTCCTCCTCCTCCTCCTCTTCTTCTTCTTCTTCTTCTTCTTCTTCTTCTTCTTCTTCTTCTTCTTCTTCTTCTGGCTATTAAGGAGCTTCATTTTTCAAACTTTTAAACAATAGAAGTTTGTAGAGGGGCTTCAGCTTACACTGTGGGTGCCAAGAGAAAGAGCATCAGAGAAAGCGACCTAGGAATGAAGCAAAGTCAGGTCATGTAAAGACACTGGGCAAGGCTCTCAGCAACTCACAAAGAGTGAAGAGAAATCCCAAGCTGCAGTTACAGGTCTATTTTGTTAGCAGACCCTGAAGAAAGTTCTCACTTCCCCAAATATTTCAGTAAGTTCTTTGAACTTTTGAACTTTCTATTTTAAAAGGGGATAAAATTATAGAGAAAGAATTAATTGGGAAACCAAATGACAAAAATATAATGAAAAATTGGACAACATTAAAACAACTGAATTTAATGATTTCAGAAGAAATTAGTAAACAAACATTGTTAACCAAACAGCAGCATTTTGAATTTGGAAATGAAGTCAGTATTAAAAGAGACAAAAAAATTTATTTTGAAAATTATAAGGGAAGGTAAAACAATAACTGATCAAGGGAAATTTTAAGAAGAATTTAGTACATTTCCCCAAATATTATATTTAGCTCCAGAGGATGACCTGGAAGCAATCAAGGAATTTTTTTGGATAATGCAAATATAGGAAATAAATTAGTGAAATAGAAAAAAAATTAATTAAATGAAAAAATATCTAAAGAAGAAAATTTTGGAGACAATTGAGATATTAAAAATTAAAGAGTCCAGGTCCAGATGGTTATATAATTTTATAAGGTTTTCAAAAAGGATTTAGTAGACCCTTTATTTAATGTATTTTAGGAAATAGAGTTTAGAGGTATTCCACAATCTTGGACTCAAGCTGATATATGTTCAGTCCCTTAAGAAGGAAAAGTAAAAACAGTAATAGAAAATTATAGACCCATTTCGCTATTGAATACAGTCTATAAAATTTTCATTTCTATTTTCTATTTCATTTTCTATTTCATTTTCTATTTCATTTCTATTTTTCTATTTCATCTCTTGTTCCTCTTTGTCCTAAGAGGTGGGGCTTTTGTCCTGAGAGGTGGGGCTTTAATTCAGTCTCTGGAACCAGCAGAGAGGAGTAGCAGCAGAAGAGACTTGGCCAGGAAGAGCAGAGTGACCTGCTGGTGTTCATTTTGGAGGGCTTTTTTCAAAAGCCACAGCTTTAAAACAGTGTTATTTTAACAGGGGTTATCTCTTTTTCTCCTTGTAAGGCTGCTGAATCTGGAAGGTGGGGCTTAACAGGGGTTAACAGAGTTCATCTCTTGTTCCTCTTTGTCCTAAGAGGTGGGCTTTTGTCCTGAGAGGTGGGCTTTAATTCAGTCTCTAGCGGCTACGCCTAATGGCACGCAATTTTAATTTATTTTTTTTGTTTTTAAATTAATAAGGACATATTTGACAGATAGTAATGCGGCAGATAGCTCCAGGGGCACTGACTAAAAAGCTTAATATCTAAATATCTAAACAAATCAGCTATGAAGGCAGAAAGCCAGCAGGGGATGGGGGCTTTCCAGTGTTTTGCTCTGAGTGTCACATGTATGATTATCTGCCACTAGGACAGAAGTCGCGGTGTGCCTAGCAATGAGCTCCTGGCACTCAAGGAACGTGGTGCTCTCTTGAAGCCAAGGTGGCAGACATGGAGAAGCTGAAAGAGGCAGAGAGGGTGACAGACGAGGCTTTCAGGGGCCTAACAGCCGGGCCCCACTCCCAAGGTGACATCTCTTCAGATGTCATGGAGAATGAAGGCCTTGGAGGATGGAGGGTGCCAGTTCGAGGTGGGGAAGATGCTCCCTTAGATGGGATCCCTTCCTTAACTGGTGATCAGCTATCCCTCTCGCGACTGAGGATACCCCTCGGAGGTGGGGGTCTTTGTAGTGGGTGATCTGATCATTAGAAATGTAGAGAGTTGGGTTTGTGAGAGGCTGATGACCGCGATGGTGACTTTGCCTGCCTGCGGCGGTTGCGGATGTCACGCTCGCCTAGATAGGCTTTAGACAGTGCTGGGGTGGAGTCAGCAGTTGTGGTCCACATTGGCACCAACGCATTACTGGGAAATGTAGCCGGAGGTTCTGGAAGCTAAATTTAGGCTGCTAGGAAACAGGTTGAAGTCCAGGACCTCCAAGGTGGCATTCTCAGAAATGCTACCCGCTCCACGCCGCAGGGCGAGCTAGGCAAGTGCCGGAGATACAGGGTCTCAACATGCGCGGATGAGAAGGTGGTGGTGCAAGGCAGAGGGTTTCAGATTTGTTAGGAACTGGGGAACCTTTTGGGACAAGATAGGTCTGTACAAACGGGACGGGCTTCATCTTTAACCAAAGAGGAACCAGGTTGCTGGCCAACATTAAAAAAGGTGGCAGAACAGCTTTTAAACTGGATCACTGGGGAAAGCCGACAGGAGCTGAGGTGACTTCGGTTCGAACACAGTATCTATGGGGATGCAGACAGAGAGGGAGGTTTTTCTAAATCAACCACATACAAACGAGGAACATAGCAATGTGCATGTGACAAGGGATAGTGTCTACAAAAGACCTGAGGGTAAAGCACATAAATCCCAGGTTAAGGACAGAGACAGGGTATAGAGGTGTCTCCATGCTAATTGTAGAAGCATCTCAACCTAAAAAAATGGGGAGCTTTAGAATACAGAGTTTTGAAGGAGGACTTTGATATAGTTGGCATTACAGAGACATGGTGGAATGAGGAGAACCAGTGGGATGCTGTTATACCAGGCTACAGGCTCTATAGGAAGGATAGGACAGGGCGCATTGGGGGTGGAGTTGCCCTTTACATCAAAGAGAGCATAGTATCACATAAAATAGACAATGCAAGAAGAGCTGGTTCCCCTACAGAATCACTGTGGATATCAATACCAGGTGTGAAGGACAGTTTAATATTAGGAATATATTATCGTCCCCCTGACCAAAGTGCACAAGAGGATTCTGAGATGGAAAAAGAAATTAGAGAGGCCAACAAAACAACAAAAAAATGTAGTGGTAATGGGTGATTTTAACTATCCCCATATAAACTGGAAAAATGCATGTTCAGGTCATAGTAAGGAGAGAGCATTCCTGGATATGCTAAATGACTGTGGCTTAGGAGCAGATGGTTGTGGAACCAACCAGGGAGAGGTGATCCTAGATCTAATTCTATGTGGGACCCAGGACCTGGTGCAGGAAGTCAGTGTTGTTGAGTCGATAGGGAACAGCCACCACAATGCTGTCAGATTCAGTATCTCAGCATGCTAACAAGTGGCAACTACTAATGTAGTTACATTCTTCCAGAAAGGGAAATTTCAAAAGATGAGGGGATAGTGCTGCAGGGAAGCTGAAAGGGAAAATCAAGAGAGTCAAAACTGGCTCCAGGATGCTTGGAGGTTATTTAAAAACACAGTAATAAAAGCTCAGCTGGAATGTGTTCCACAGGTTGTAGAAAAGGCAGCACTCCAGTCCAAAAGAAAGCCACCATGGTTAACAAGAGAGGTTGAGGAAATTATCAGAAAAGAAATGTCTTTAGAAAATGGAAGTCCAGTTTGGCTGATGAAGAATATGAGAGGGAACACAAATGGTGGCAAAAGAGAAGCAAGTTAGCTGTAAGGGAGGCAAAAAAAGGATTATGAGGAACGCGTGGCTGCAACATCAAGACCAGCAACAAACAGTTCTTCAAGTACATCAAAAGTAGAGAAGCCAGCAAGGGAAGCCGTAGGTCTGCTAGGATGACAAAGGAACAAAGGGTGTGCTAAAAGATGGCAGGGAGATTGCAGAGAAGCTGAATGAATTCTTTTGCATCTGTCTTCACCCAAGAGGAGGTGAGGAACATTCCTGCACCTGAACCAAGCTTCTTAGGAGGCTTAATCCGAGGAACTAGCTAAGATAGTGGTAGACAAGGAAGAAGTTCTGGCAGCCATTGATAAACTAAATGTTACTTAAATCCCCTGGCCCAGATTGCATTCACCCAAGAGTTCTTAAAGAGCTCAAGCATGAAATTGCTGATCTTCTCACTTTAATATGCAACTTATCCCTGAAATCAGGCTCCATCCCTGAAGACTGGAAGATGGCCAATGTCACACCAATCTTTAAGAAAGGATCTAGGGGGGAAATTACAGGCCAGTCAGTTTGACATCTGTTCCTGGTAAATTAGTAGAATCTATCATTAAAGATAAAATTATAAAACATGTAGACAAGCAAGACCTGCTGAGAAAGAGTCAGCATGGCTTTTGCAGAGGCAAATCCTGTCTTACAAACTTACTAGAGTTCTTTGAGGGTGTAAACAGGCATGTGGACAGGGGTGAACTGGTGGACATTGTCTACTTGGATTTCCAAAAGGCTTTTGACAAAGTTCCTCACCAGAGACTGTTGAGAAAACTCAGCAATGAAGGAATAAGAGGGGAAGTCCTCCTATGGATTAAAAACTGGTTGAGAAACAGGAAACAAAGAGTGCGTGTAAATGGGCAGCTCTCACAATGGAGAGATGTCGTGGAGCCGGTGTCCCCTAAGGATCCGCTTTGGGACCAGTGCTCTTTAACCTATTCATAAAATGACCTGGAAGTAGGGTGGGTAGCTGCTGGCCAAGTTTGCAGATGATACCAAATTATGTAGGGTGGTGAGAACCACAAAGGATTTGGCTGGCGAGCTCCAAGCCGACCTTGATAAATTAGATGAGTGGGCTCCAGAAATGGCAAAATGCAGTTCAATGTAGCAAAATGTAAAGTGATGCAATATAGGGCAAAAAAATCCAAACTTCACATACAACACGCTACAGGGGTCAGTGCTATCAGTCACAGACCAGGAAAGGGATTTAGGCTGCCTTAGTTGATAGTTCCATGGGAATGTCAACTCAATGCATGGCAGCTGTGAAAAAGGCAAACTCTATGCTGGGGATCATTAGAAAAGGAATTGATAATAAAACTGCAAAGATTGTCATGCCCTTATATAAAGCAGTGGTGTGACCGCACTTGGAGTACTGTGTCCAGTTCTGGTCGCCGCATCTCAAAAAGGATATTGAGGAGATAGAAAAAGTGCAGAGAAGGGCAACAAGAATGATTGAGGGACTGGAGCACCTTCCCTATGAGGAGAGGCTGCAGCGTTTGGGACTCTTTAGTTTGGAGAGGAGGCAGCTGAGGGGGGATATGATTGAAGTCTACAAAATTATGCATGGGGTAGAAAATGTTGACAGAGAGACATTTTTCTCTCTTTCTCACAATACTAGAACCAGGGGACATTCATTGAAAATGCTGGGGGGAAGAATTCGGACTAATAAAAGGAAACACTTATTCACGCAACGTGTGATTGGTGTTTGGAATATGCTGCCACAGGAGGTGGTGATGGCCACTAACCTGGATAGCTTTAAAAGGGGCTTGGACAGATTTATGGAGGAGAAGTCAATTTATGGCTACCAATCTTGATCCTCTTTGATCTGAGATTGCAAATGCCTTAACAGACCAGGTGATCGGGAGCAACAGCCGCAGAAGGCCATTGCCTTCACATCCTACATGTGAGCTCCCAAAGGCACCTGGTGGGCCACTGCGAGTAGCAGAGAACTGGACTAGATGGACTTTGGTCTGATCCAGCTGGCTTGTTCTTATGTTCTTATGTTCTTATGTTCTTATTTTAGTGAACAGATTTTAAATGTTTTGGTAATTATAATCCACTCTGATCAAGCTGGATTCCTTGCCATTAGATGTATTACATTTATTTATTTCTTGGATTTCTATGCCACCCCATCCCCGAAGGGCTCTGGGTGGTGTACAGCATAAAATTCATACCATATCAGATAAAGGAGCAAATCTAACAAAACGCAATAAACAAATAACATAGCTCTATCCAGTTAATAAACAATAAAACTCACTAAAACTCCATATAAACAGTGGTTAATACAATCAAATGATTAAATAGTTAAATAAGTTAAATAAGAGGCATCTAAAAACCCGCCTTTAAAACCTTCCCCAAAAACGGAGAGCAGCGGGCCCCTCAATATGAGGGTCACCCTGATGTAAACAGCACAGGGAGCAGAGAGGGGCACCATCAGCGGCTGGACACTCCAAAGGCCCGGTGGAATAACACAGTCTTACAGGCCCTGCGGAACTCACCAAGATCCCGCAGGGCCCGGACAGCTGGAGGAAGGATGTTCCACCAGGCCAGGGCCAGGGCCGTAAAAGTCCTGGCCCACGTGGAGGCCAGCCGCATCATTGAGGGGCCGGGAACCACCAGCAAATTGGCCTCTGCTGAACGCAGAGACCGGGTAGGGACATATGGGGTAATACGGTCCCGAAGGTACAAGGGTCCCAGGCCGCGTAACACCTTAAAGATAATATAAGAATGATAGTAAATATATTGGAATTGATGGAACAGAAACTAGATGAACAATTAGCATTATTCTTTATTGATATACATAAAGCATTTGATCAGTTGAAATGGAACTTTATGTTGGAAATCATCCAAAGGAGAGATTTGGGAGAAAGATTTCTTTGTTGGGTTAATCAAATACATAAAACACAAGAAGCTAAATCAATAATAAATGAAGAAATTTCCAATAAAATATGTATAAATGGGGGCACCAAGCAAATAGTAATTATATAAAAGAAAATTATATGAAAATGCACTTCGAGTGGTATATGACTCCTGGTGGAACACTCTGTCTGATGAAATGCGGTGAAGTATGTGGGACATTTATACATCAATGGTGGAATTGTGAGAAAGCAAAAAAAATGAGGAAGTTAAGAAAATTTTGAAAATAAATGTTACTTGTTTACCAGAAAAGTATTTATTAAGTATGGTTAACAAAATTATATAAGATAATATTATTTCAAGATAATATTATTTCAATATATGGCTACTGCCTCTAGAATAGTTTGGACAAGATATTGGAAAGTGGAGAACTGCCCTACAGTAAAAGAATGGCAAATTAAGGTAATGGAATTAACAAGTTTAGCAAAAATTGCTTCCATTATATAATATGGATGATGACTTCCAAACTGAATGGAATGCTTGGATAGAATATATTCAACAGTAAGGGAAAGATACAGCAGAAATATGTGGAAGTTTTAATTAGTTTTTTTTCTTTTTTCTGTTCTTATTGATATTGATGGATGCCCCAGTTATTTGTTCTAATACTGTTTTTGTACATGTTGCTTGTTTTGTAAATATATTGTTATGCAATAATTTTTTTATTTAAAAAAGGATGCTACACTCTGGATTTGATTTTTGGGGCAGGGGTGGATGTGGTTCTATCCTCTATAGACAGAGTGCAACAACGTCACTCTTAAGATCCAGATTGAAATTGCTATGCCCCCCTGCATAGGCGATGGGCATATTTGGGCCCACTTGTGGAGACTTATGGACCACATTAGGTTCCAGAACATCCTGCGAGAGTCACCAGCTGCTGGTGACTCTCTCAAAGAGCTGAAATCAATACAATATAAAAATCAGCTACAGTTGCATTAATTATTACCTAATCAAAAATTATTTACAACGGTTGTCAATATTTGTTTCATGCATTTTGTGGTAGCAAGCTTCACAGCCCAACCCAAAGCGGGGAGAATGCTGCTCAGATGCAGCGCAGGCTCATGCTGGCATCTTTGTCTCCTCTGCCAGCATGAGGGTCACCCAAGTAACATCTGGCCATGCTCAATTCCATGGCAGTGAAACCTGGAAATAGTCACCATTGCAGTGCTACACTGGCATCCAATTGGATACCAGCATGAGGGGACAGATCATTCCTGAGGGTGGAGCAAGGTTCTACCTGGGCTTTACATTAGCTAGGTTCTACCTGGGCTTTACAGCTGGGAACGTGGCAGCTGGGCCTTGGACTTACACCACCCAAAAGGATGGTGCAAGTCCATTTAGCTTTCAGGTGACCGGGTTTTTTGTTTGTTTTTTCTGCCTTCTTGTACCACCTGAAAGCCCTCTGGAGGCAGCAGGACAGTACAGCAGTGGCACCATTTCCAGCTGCCTCTGTTTTGGATTGGACTGTTATAATTTTTCCACCATTTGTGCACTTGATAGGAAGCTACAGTAATTCCTAACTCTGATTAATTTTCCTATAAAACATATGTTTTTTTGCAAATGTGCATTGATTATATTCATACTTCATATTGTAAATTTTCTTAAAGTGCATCTATTGTTAAAATTCCTTTCTGCCAAGCACAAAGTTCATGAGCATAGTCACCCTCCCCCGCATTTTATTTTCACAGCAACTCTGCAAGGTAAACTCAGTGATAATGAATGACATCCAATGTGTTCCTGGTTTTATTTAAGACTAGGAGGGCACCCGTGCTTCGCTATGCATACTTCATCACAGGCTCTCTGTGAATTTTGGGGTGACATTCAACATACTTCTTTACACCCTGTTTGTGAACTTTGGGGTGACATGCAGCATATTTCCTCACAGCCTGTCTGTGGACTGATGGGTTTCACATATTTTGCAGCAGTTTCCTGTAGTTGTCTTTTTCTAATGCAATGTGCTGTTGCTCTCTTTCACCTGGTGGGCTCCAAAAGACGTCATGTGGAAGCAGCTGTTGTATTTTTGGAATGCAGAAAGGAAGTGTTCTGCCATTGGATGCTGATGAGTGAGAAGGCTGTGAAGAGGCTCAGGTTAGGGTTGAAGGGCAGGGAGCTGGACTGTACCACCACTGCAGCACATTCCTGGGGACTCATCCTGCCACTTCAGAGCATGACATCAAGCACAGGGTGATCGGAGGCCGAGAGCAGTAAACTTGTCTGCACAGTAATCAATCTGATGTCCATATGCAAAACCCAACAAATGTTTAGTAGTCCAAGGTGATAGTGTGGTTTGTAATATGTTTTGATTTTATTTGGCTGTAGCGGTGTTGTTAACATGAGGGTGAGTGGAGGAGTACTTTTTCACAATTTGTCTGTTAACTTCGGGGTGACATTCAGCATGCTTTTTTGCAACCTGTTTGTTGAAGCTGGTGGTGTTTAACCGTCACCCTTAGAATGTTCGTGCAGCATGTCTGTGGACTGAGGGGCTGGTTTGCCCTTAAAATGTTTGCGCAGATGGCCAGAGATGAGCAGTTAAAACAGTAAATGTGTAGTAACTTGAGTAAAACTGAATATTTTGAAAAATCCTTTCTTAGTGAGCACCTAAACCACATAATGAACCGGTGTGCCAAATTTCAACTTTGTAGGTTTGCCGGTTTTTGAGTTCTGTGCATGAGTCAGTCAGTGAGTGGTATTTATAAATATAGATTTGACCTTGTTCTCCCTTGTCCTTTTAGTCTTCACAAAATGGTCATACAAAAGCTTGGATAGCAGCTTCATATTTTGAATGATATTAAATTATCACTATAGAAAAGAATCTCAGAAGAGAAAACAGGTATATACAATCAGAGCCCTGCAATATTTTTAAAAGATTATGACAAAACATTCCACTTTTCTAACTCAAAATGAGCTGCTCAATTGCATCAGAACATTTATACCACATTGTTTTCTTTCTGCCCTGACAGTCACCTCTGTGTTGAATTTTAGATCACAAATAGTTCACTGTAGGAAATATCTTTTGCTCTTGACAGTACAAAGCACATTGATGATGCTACATGAATATATACAATAAAGAATCCTAATAAGAAACTGAAAAGGAGAATTGGATCTCTCTTCTCCCTTCCTAATGACTGCTTTCATCATCTTTCAGAAAATAAATGTCTTAATACTGATAGTATTTTCCTTCTTCTATTAACAGAAGTCACACAGTCCTTCATGGATTAAACATGGGTTTAAAAAAGCAGTGGAGAGAAAAGAAAACAACCCTGACGAACAGGCTAAAATCAACGAAAAGACTCTGTAAACATCATCCTGCTTTCCTTAAAATGTTCTTCATTTGCTATCGTCTTCATCTTTTTAGTCCAGAGGCATGAAACATACCAGGTTTCTAAAGCATGCAATTTTTTCACTATTTTATGGATGTTTGTAAATTAGTCTAGAAATTTCTGAAATAGATTGATTAGTATATTTCAGCAATAATCCAACAGAAATGGATGTTTGGGAAAAAATGCTTTGTAATACAGTCCAGTTTTTTGAATTTTATTCTGCCCTGATCTGTAACTTGCTTATTATAAATTACTCTGTTTTGTAAAGAAATGCTATTAAGAAGTTTTATTTTATTAACCAATCCTGTTTTGTAAGTATCATTATTATACCCTATGGACTGTGATTTGACCTTCTGGAATTATACACACCAGGAAGCTCCACTGAAGTCTCAGTGAATGCATAGAGTGTGTGCATAGAGAAGGACATGTGGCCACTCCAGCCATAGCACCACCATGTCTGTGAAGCTAACTTGGTGGGAACAATTTGGGCTCGTTCAATCAGTGCAAGGGGAAGGCAGAAGCCCCTACCCACTGTTCTGCCTACCATTTGAACTTGAGCCCCTGTGATGCTTTTAAAATTACTTCCTTGCAACAGCAGGGAAAGTGGGGGAATTTTGCAATGGGGGAAAGGTCGGGGGTGGGGGTGGGGGTAGTTTCTCAGTGCAATTTCATGTATACTTACTAGGCAATTTTAGGATCAGTTCAAGGTAGTCACAGTGGGAACTGTATGATAAAGAAAAGAGATGCGGCTACTTTGAACTGGTCCTAAAATTACCTAAGTAAGCTCCATATCCATATAGACAGCACACCAAATTTCAGTATCTGGACATTCAAATAGTCCTACATAGGGGTTCAAGAGGAAGCACAAAAGCAGCCACTACTGAATACCAATTAATAATAATGGAGACCTAGATGCACTGGGGGAAATGGGCAAGAGGAAGCTGACTAATGTTGGCTTATCCCCGGTCATGCCCCTAGACATCCCCCACTACCCCAGCAGTGATGGGGGTGCAGGGATGCTGGAGGGCTATGGCAACTGCCCACTGGAGGATTTGACCCTCCCCAGGGAGAGCAAATCTGCCAGTGTGGCTCCACATTGCTTCCACTAGCAGTTTCCCCTCCTTTGGATGGGGCTGTTAAGCATCCTGGCCTGCCGACTCACAGGGAGTCAGGTTATAGCTACTAGCAGGCATAGACACAAAAGAGGGATAAAGTAGCCTTACTTTGAGTCCAGAGGAACAAGTTGCATAAAGGTCTGGGAAGAGGCCAGGGTCAAGATAGATAAGATCAGGCACTCCAGTCTGAGTATGGGTTTGGGTTTGGGTTTGGGAATGAATTCTGAGCAGGTGAAAGAGAAGGCTGTCAGGCATCTAACAACGTTGCTCCTGCAACTACCACTTCACAGAGTTGTCTCTTACATGTCTGTGCTGTGGCTCAGCACAATGGAGTCCTCTTGCCAGTGCTCCTCCTCAGAGGACTCCTGACTGGCTGACTCTGAGCAGACGACAGTTAGTGACTGCCACATCCCAACCAAACTGTCTTATGATTGGGTTTTTTTTAATTTAAATATTTACATGTCACATGTCACATACCAAATAAAACAAGACAAGGCATCTTATTTAATTTGTATTTTTACACCTTAATTATTGTTCCCCACCTCTTTGTGAGCAATGTGAGCAGCAGTGGAATAGTGGTTAACAGCAGGTGCACTCTAATCTGGAGAACTGGGTTTGATTCCCCACTCTGCCATTAGAGCTATGGAGGCTTATCTGGGGAACTAGATTAGTTTGTGCACACCAATACACACCAGCTAAGTGACCTTGGGCTAGTCACAGCTCAACGGAGCTCTCTCAGCTCCACCCACCTCACAGGGTGTTTGTTGTGGAGGAGGGAAGGGAAATGAGATTGTAAGCCCCTTTAAGATTCCTACAGGAGAGAAAGGGGGGTATAAATACAAACGCTTCTTCTTCTTCTTCTTTGTTTTGCACAATGATTAATTACACGCACAATGTATTTCCATTCTTGATTACTCAAGATGTGTGTTGTACAAAGGGCAAGTGTTGCATCTGGGAGGAGGTTAATTTTAAATGATTCCCTTTTCAAATATATAAACAGGCTGAGGTTTTTGCTGATGATGCTGTTGCGATTGTACTCTCAACAAAACCAACTTGCTAATTTTATACAGAAATATAGATGCTTTTAGATGAACATAATGTTCATTTTAATTGAACAGAAATATTAAAGTAGCCATCTGAGCTCTGGAAACAAAGACAGTGAAATCCCCATCGTTGCTTAAATGTTATTATCAAATTCATCAATGTAAGATGGGTCAATGGTAAATATAAAAAAGGCGTAAGAAGGGGGGAAACATGTCCATTTTAAATAAATATACACCACCAGATGGAATATAACATACAGGTATTTAATGCTGATATGAACATTGCAATAACTTGACATAGAATACAAAATTTTCTGAGAAAGCACAGGCTTAATAGTAGATTACTGAACACTGGAATAAGCACAGAGTAAACATAAATGTAACCACTTAACAAAAGTAATGATATGAATGTAGCGAAAACATGTTCCATAAATGAAGACACTTCCATGACATATTATAAGTAGTCCATGCTTTCATGCACCCCCTGAAATTTGAAAGAGCTGGAAGCAATTCATGAAAATGGTTTGTAAAATATTGTGTTCACCAACTGGAAACAGTTACATTAGGGACACATTAACAGAGCACTGCTTTGTAAAGTTTTATGGTGTCTTGTACTAAAACAATGAATAGTTTTATACAACCTCATGATGAATATTACAATTTCATAGGTGCAGGCACTGTAACCAAACACTAATTGCAAGAGTCTGGAATCATTTATAGCTGTCAAGCAACATTTTTTGTTTTGTTTTTTTAAATGAAATGCATGCAAATAAGCATTTCTCTTCATGTGCTTATTTTGTGTTCCACTTTAGGGATATCCCTTTGGATCTCTTCAGTATGAATATATATCTGAACAATACTGTATATTTGGGTATCTGGAGTTGTACTTTGGATTCCCAGAATATTGGTTATCAGGTCCTGAATAGTTCTGGAATATTCAGAAACACTCTGGGTCAGTATTTTATGACTGCAAGGCCAGTTTTTATTCTATTTCACAGGATTCTCTGGAAATTGAAGGAGTGTGATGGGGGAGAAAACTTTCACAAGTGTTGGGATCAGATGCCCAAGGTAGCACTAAAGCCACCTACTCAATCATGACACTTCCTTCTCAACCCTCCATAGCTCTCTGAGCATGGGCAAAGAAGATTTAAAAGGAGTCCTGGCTGCACCTTGTTGCCCTACCCTTTTTACCCCACTTTATTGAATAACAGATTCAATATGATTTTTCTTGTTCATGCAATATGTACTGGCAAATGCCAGCAGCCATGTGTGTGTGTGTAATTAAATAAAAAACTGGCCATGCATGCAAAAAGACCTGTCTGCAAAATTAAACCACTGAAAGGGTTAATCCAGTCAGCAGAGACTGGAAGCCTCATGGACATGCCTTTGATTATCACATCCTGCCAAGGTTGCTGCAATACAAAGGATCTAGGAAACACCCTGCCACAAGGTTTGCATCTTCCTGCCTTTAGCAACCAAATCCTTTCCAATTGCTCCTTCCCTGACCACTCATGCCTCAGCCAAATCTGCATACCACACCTGGACAGAGACTCTTAAA
Organism: Sphaerodactylus townsendi; assembly: GCF_021028975.2. Classification (NCBI taxonomy): domain Eukaryota; kingdom Metazoa; phylum Chordata; class Lepidosauria; order Squamata; family Sphaerodactylidae; genus Sphaerodactylus; species Sphaerodactylus townsendi. The sequence goes on along the minus strand of NC_059426.1, from coordinate 99,386,650 downwards.
AGAAAATCTGCCCAAGCCATTAAGGCTACTCCTGATTTAATCACAATTGGTTCTACTGTCCCGATATTTAGAAATCAATAGGTAAGCTGCTAATCTGCTCAACCCAGTGATCCCAGCATGGAAATCCAAGAGAGCTCCTTGCTCCTGCCCTAGATTGCACTAAAGGATATAAAAGTACCATTCACTTCAAGCTCAGTGCTCTTTACTAGTCTGAACCTCTCTTGTGTCCAGTTGGTTTTGAGTCATGATATATCATCCTTCTCTTGGATTCACATGCTGGTCATCTGAATCCTTGCCTTCTTCAAGAACTTCTCATGAAGCTAGGTAACGTATAAATCCCTGCTACTCCTAATCTTTCATCCAAACCTATTTTTCCTCCCTGCTTATCCCTCTCAGTAACTGTGTGTAAGCTTCTCCACATCTCACCGTATGAATGTTTTTACCAAAAACCTATAAAAATATTTAAGTTCATTTTGGTCTGCTGGCATTCCCTGTAGAATGTTTCAAAGCCATTTTCTGGTATAGTTGTTCTAAAGATCCCCTTGCTAGCCTACCTCTACTGCCAAGCTGAGTTATTCCCCAGAATAAACAGGTCTTCCAATGCAGCCAGCAGCATATAGTAGAATTAATTCAAGGTACAAACAGACCAGTTCAGCAGTATCACTCGACTCAAAAAATCTAGCCCTGAAATGAGGTCCAGGTTGTTACACTAGCTCAACAGTAAAAACGTTTATCTTTGATAAAACATACACTATGGCCGTTTCCGCATGGAGGCGGAAACGGCTAGGTTGGCGCATTTCGCGCCGACCTGATGACGCTGGGACCGTCCGCACGGACGGTCCTGGAAACAGCCAGGCAGCCGGCGCCACGGAGCGCCGGCGCCCGGCCAACCCGGCATGTCCCCGGGCCTCCGGCGCGTCGCCAAGGCCTGGAGACACGCCCCCTGGCCCTGTACACCTGCTCCAGCAGCGCAGGGCAGGGGGGCGTGTCCCCAGGCCTCGGCGACGCACCGGAGGCCCAGGGACAAGGTAAGTGCCGGGTGGTGGAGGCATTGTGAAGCCGCTACCGTTCGCTCGGCAGCAGCTTCACGGCAGCGTTTCCCCAACAAGAGCACTTCCAAGAGCTCTGGGGAAACGCCGGCTTCGCGGCGGTTGGGCAGCGGTCGGGCGGCGCGGCTGCGATGCAGCTGCGCCCACTGTGCAAATGGCGGCCTGGATACGGTGTTTTTGCCGTCTCCAGGCCACCATTAAATGCCCGTGCGGAAACGGCCTATGTTTTTAGTGTATTTTTCGTACACATACAGTTTATGCTAATGGTTCTGTGGAATTGATGCATATTTGTTTTGTTGTACTGGTCATTGACTGTAAATAATTATTGATTGATTGATACTGGCTTATTCTATTTATGCAGAGTTTTATGGTAACAGAAAGGGAGGCACTCTATCAGGTTAATGACGGTTTTCACTAGCCTCTGCTGACTTCTCAGAGGCACCCTGATTGTTTTCTTGGACTCAGCACCATTCGGAACCTCTTGCTGACACTCTTGGGAGTCACCCAAACTCATTAAGATCTCAGACTTCGAGCAGCTCAAGGAGTTGGTATTAATCTTGTCTGGGATCTGATACAGCAAAGCAACTGGGGGCTACTGAATAGCCACAAAACCCAATGTCCTTGAAGTTACTATACACTACTTATTTAACATAATACTACAATATAACCCCTTTGAGAAACAGAGGACACAAAGTTCAGAAGCTATACATCCCAAGGTAGACTGCACACAGGACAGGGATAGGAGTGAAAGGGACGTTATAATGTCACAATGTTGCAATTCATATTCCAAAGTTTACAATCTGGTAGATTATAAATAAGTGCTAAGACACAAAGTTTATTCCATATATAATGAGCAATATACACTTTTACTTTATTTTTCTATAAGTCATAACTCTATATCAAGGGGAATTATAGTAATTTAGTATATCTCCACCCTATCTGTTGTTGTTTTGTGTTTACTTTGGAACGACTGTGTTGCAATTGTCTAAATGTCAAAGCACCATAAAAACTTTATTAAGTGCAATTCCACTTATAATAATTCCCAATGCTAAGTTCAGCACTGTAGCCTGGAGGGCTTTGTGGAAACTATTTTAATTGTTTTGAAGGCTAAATAGACACCTGTCACAGAGGCATGGGTATTTGGGAAATGAGTTGAGACCAGAAGATTCAGTCGATCTATTGATTTCTGTATTTCTGGGCATTTTCAAAGGGGGGAAAGTGGATGCCTCTTAAAATTTGTGCTTTTTAAAAAATCCTCAAAAACAGCACTGAAATATTTATCACAAGGCAGCTTGCATTTCACTCCTGTCAAAACAGTGAAAGTACTTGCCCTTAAATCATTTTAAAACAGAATCTTCACTCCCCCATGGGAAGATGCTAGGATTGACATTCGTTCTTCTCTTCAGAATTTTTTTAACTAAGTTGGCATCCAGGTGAGTGCTAAGTATGCCACTTTCCTTCACTCAATGAGAATTCATTTTAAAAAAATCATAGGTTTCTTTCTTGCCTCCTGCTTAGCTCCAGAGAGACTGTTTTGAAAGGTAGAAAGTGTGGATTGAAATGAACTCTCCTCCAATTTTTCTTTCCAAAAGATTCTATTTTCAAAACAGCAATGTGGACCTCTCCAACCAAGGCCTCATAAAGCATAATTGTTTTAACAGATAATAAAAGAAAATTACTTTCTTTATTCTGGATGATAACTAAATACTTTACTGGCTTATAGAGAAATGCTACAAAAGTCCATGGTATCTATAAAACAGGTTCTTTCAAACTGGTGGAGATGCAGATGTGTAGGAAATGTGCTATTTTTCATACAGTTTTGATAGAAAAAATAGACAGACCCCAATTTTGCTTGTTGGCAAAGGTTTTTTTTGTAACAGAGGTTTATATATTTCTCCATTACCCTAGAAGTAGATGCTTATTTACTTTTTCAAATGTTCTCACAGTTCACAGGGTTTATAATCCCAATTTAAATCAATGGACTGTTACAAAATTTGGTTTGAGGCATGAGTCAACAGAATGCAATAATACAATGTAAAATGAGTCAAGAATAAAGTTGCCTTTTTTCTGGCAGTGATTCTGTACCTGCTTGGAAGATGGAAATTCAGTATGGTCTACTTTTCTACCCTGGAGATACATTAATAAGATGTATACATTAAAGTTACACAGCTGCTGAAGGGAAAGGAACAGTAGCAGCAAATCAATTGCAGAGGCCAGCAGTATGTGCTCATGCAAACACGCAGCCTGATACTGTGCGATGTCAGTGATGTGTGTGCCCGCCTTCCTTGGGGGGGAGAATGGAAAGGCACCCCTCCCACACATCTAGGCTGGCTGGTCATGATCCTTTACCTGGGAGTAAGTTTGGTTGGTGGCAATGGGTGTCGCTTCTGAGGAAACCCTCTGAGGGGCGTGACGCAGCCATTCAAAGTACGTCACAGTTGCTGTACCAAGCTTACTCCTGAGTAATGCATGCCTGGTTTTCTTTACTGTAACCGCAGTATTCAGGGAATCTAGGGTGCCTGGCCCCTAGACTAGGGTTTTCTCATCTGCTCACTTACCAGCTGCATCAACAGCTGTTGGAATTGTCTCCACCACAGTCCATAAGTCTTCCCTTATTAAGTAGTTTTGCCTCTTGCAAGCCCAGAACATGTAGATGCTTGCATTTAGTTGCTTGAAGGGCATACTTGCTCTTGCAAATGCCATCTTCAGCTCTGTTCAAAACTGCTGCACTACAGCTCACAATTTGGACTATGTCTTCTCTCTTACTCCCAAGTAGACCTGGAGTCTGGACCCATAACCTATCAGCAGAGTTAAAGCGGAGCTACTCAGGGTAGACAAGATGATTTAGTAGTCTTCCTGCACTCACTGCAGCCTCCTAGCACTTAGGGGGAAAAACTGTCCATGCAAGATGTTCTTTCCAATCAAGAAGGTTTTACTTAGCAGTTGCAAGATTACACAAGACTATACTAGATAATACTTCAACGCTATACAGAACACTTCAGCAAGACTATAACACTAGACTAAGTCTAAATAAACAGGAATACTTTTGAATAAAGTGGAATACAGTGGAATACAGCATACCCAATGCTTAGCTTCGTATAACATTCCAGCAGTGTACTTTTCCCAGTAACAGCCTTTCATTGTACCAGAGCCACAGTTGAATTCACCAATCATGATAAAGGTTAACTGTCGCTGGTTGCCCCCAGACTGGCCAGCTCCAGCTCTTGTTGCTTAGTAAGCTTTCTGCTGATTAAAAGATTAACCATTTTGAACCATTGTTTTATATATCATGACAGGGGGCAGGGGGGCGGAAAATGCAGTGTGTGCACCGGGCGCAGTATGGCCCAGCTATGCCTCTGGATGCAGATCAGCTAATTTAATAAACTGGTTAAACTCATGCTTTGATATTGTGTCTTCATTTGGGGTACTGGGGCAAAATTCAATTTGCAACATACACATGGGATCCATAAATGAGTAAATGTCTGACAACTTCCTTCTTTGAGAGTGTTAACACATTAAACATAAATTTCCTCACACTGAGAAATGTTGCTAGTGCTTTAGTAAAATGCTTTTAGTATTCTCTGAACTTCTTCAAGTATTGCTCCTATTTGTCAATTTCTGTGACACGTAGAGTTCAAGAGCTGTGTATTCCTCCACTGAGAATTTGGTTGAAACTTTTAAAAAGTTTCCTTTACAATTCCTTAGAAATCTTCCACCCTCCTAAAATCCATTTCCACTTTTACTTTAAGCATAATGTAGTCACAGCTTTAGTTGATAAAGCATTTTAACAAAATGGGACAAACTTCTTAGGGTACCTGCTTACGTGTCCTCCTGCAGCCTCCTAGTTGCAGGTTGATAAACTTGTACAAACCAGAAGTTCCATGTACATGTGAGATTGAAGTGATTTCCACCATTTTGAGTTTTATTTATTCCATATGACTAACAAAGCACTATGACGCAGATGACATGTATTAGGAAAACAAATTTCAGAAACTTGACATCTGCCTTCAATCTTTTCATTGATGCTGTGAAGTACAAATGCAGTTTACATTGTGCCAGGGTTCCCTAGACCTGGAATCTGCATTGAGGGCTCATGCTTAATGAGAGGGTTTATGAAATAATAAAAATTGCCTTTCAGTTACTAATAAAAGGAGGGGTATACAAAAGAAGTTATAGGGCTCCTTTAATTATGCAGAAGGTAAAGTTGTAAATGCAGTTTGGAGGGAATAAGCACAAGAAAAGTGCCACTTCCACTACAGAAATTTCCTTTTCTGTATAATTATTAAAGGTTTAGGAAGTCCATTGTTTGTATGTGACACCTATAAGTGTTATTGTTTTCAAATTACATAGTGATTTTTATCATCACATTTCACTTTAGAAATGTAAGATTGAGGAGAGATGGCAGACTCAAGTTCATGTTGAAAAAATAAAAGCCTTTCAAGTTCATTACAAGAGAGAAGGATTTGAAAGAATAAAAGTTAAGAGACTAACAGAAAAGTCCTAGCGACTTCAAAATCAGTGTGCTGAATATCAGCTCAGGGGGTGAGCTGGTGAACTGTGTTGGCCTCTCCCCTTTACACTGGGTATGATGAAAAAGCTTCACCTCAGAATCTTTCTCCAATTCATTCCAAGAAAGACGAACAGGTTTTTGTCAGCTAGTGTTCTTGAGCTGGCAAATTTTAATATGAAGACAGAATGAAGAGAGTACGAGCTTCTCTTGTAAAGGTCTTTTGGGGAAAGAATTCACTACCCAATCAAAGTACCAGTTCACATGATCAAATCAGCATTCTAAGACAGTAAGTCTTATGGTTAATGTACATGTTTAGTCTTTTAACAAGTAATCTGTGCATATATAGCAGCAAAAAAATGGGAAATCTTCTAGCACTATTTCAAATGGGAGAGCAAGCATGGAGTAGTGGTTAAAAGTGGTGAACTCTGTTCTGGAGAACTGGATTTGTTTCCCCGCTTCTCAACATAAGTGGCAAACTCTTACTTGGTGAACTAGATTTGGTTTTTTTTGCTCCTACGCATGAAGACTTCTGGGTGGTCCTGGGTAAGTCTAAGAACACTCTCAGCAGATCCACTTACCTCATAAGATGTCTGTTGCTGGAAGAGGAAGGAAAGCAGTTTGTAAGCCGCTTTTAGATTCCTTACAGGAAAGGCAGGATATAAATCCAACCTCATCTTCTCTTCAACATGAGAAAGCAACTTGGAGGAGGAAGCCATGACAACATTACAAGCCTGTTTGAGATCTTCTTATATATTTAAACCATTCCCACCACAGCTGATGTGTGGCTTACAGGTACTTGAGTTGGTTACCCAAGTCTCTAAAAATTGGAACATATCCTTCTACCCATAATCTACTGCATCCATTCCAAATGCAGATGAGTTGTGTTTGAAATCTATGTACAGAACACTAGGATGTTATTGATTCTTTTTTTCCACAAATTTTTTGCTGTTTTGCTATTTGCTTCGGACTTGGCCTGAGTGCATCCAGACAACACTGAAGTGAAATCTGATGTACTTCAAAAGTGAAGGCAGAGCAAATGTGACTTGACATGCTGTCTGAGTTGACTGAAGTGCAGAAATAAAAAGTTAGGATTAAGACAGGGACAGGGGCTTAGGCTTGCCTTAATGTTCTAGGGCACAGTACCAGAATAGGACTGTGGTCATTTTCAGATTTCAGGGTTTTTCCTTAACCCATGGCTTTCCCTGAACCCTAACCCTAACTTTAATTTATTCAGTCATAAATGCTTCCAATTTTTTTTTAAATCCAGAAACCTAAAACTGATCATAGCTGTACTCTCAGATTTCGCCCTAGAACTCAACAAAACACTAAGGCAAGCCTGTGAGACCCTGCCCTTTCCTTAATTTATTCAGTCATAAATTGTTCAAAAAATTGTAACAAAAACCCAAAACCTGAAACTGACCATAGCCCTATTCTTGGACTGCGCCCTAGAACTCAACGTAACACTAAGACCAGCCTGAGCCCCTGGCTTTTACTTAACCCTAACCCTAACTTACTATTTTTATTTAATTATTTTTTTTGTTAAAATTTCGGGAACAATTTATGACTGAATAAAATAAAATAATAAGTTAGGGGTAGGTTTAATGCAGGGGCTTAGTCTAAGGCAAGCCTGAGTCCCCTACCCTAAACCTAACTTATTATTTTAATTTAATTTATTCTGTCATTTTTTCTGAAAATTGTAACGAAAACCTGAAACCTGAAACAAACCATAGCCCTATTCTAGGACTGCACCCTAGTAATTCACCTATCTTTAAAGCAATCTTGAGCCCCTGTCCTAGTCTTAACTTTAACCCTAACTTGTTATTTTTATTTAATTTATTCAGCCATAAATTCTTTCCAAAAATGTTACAAAAATATATTAAATAAAAATAATAAGTTAGGATTAAAGTTAAGGCTGTTTCCGCATGGAGGCGGAAGTGGCTTGGTCGGCGCATTTTGCGCCGACCTGACGATGTTGGGACAGTCCGCACGGACAGTCCTGGAAACAGCCGGGCAGCCGGCGCGGCATGTCCCTGGGCCTCCGGCACGTTGCTGAGGCCTGGGGACACGCCCCCTGGCCCTGCGCGCCTGCTCCAGCGGCGCAGGGCAGGGGGGCGTGTCCCCAGGCCTCCGGGTGGGCTGCGCCAGAGGCAGGGACAAAAAGGTACAGTGCCGAGGTGGGGGAGGCGTCGTGAAGCCCGCTACCCGTTTCCCTTCGGCAGGTGGCTTCCGACGGCATGGCGTTTCCCCAAAAAGAGTGCTTCCCAGCGCTCTGGGGAAACACCGGCTTCGGGCCGGCCGGGCGGCGCGAGGGTGGTGTGGCTGCGATGCAGCTGCGCCCCCTGTGCGAATGGCAGCCTGGAGACAGCGTTTTTGCCGTCTCCAGGCTGCCATTTAATGCCCGTGCGGAAACGGCCTGTGCGGAAACGGCAGGGGCTTAGGCTGGTCTTAGTGTTATGTTGAGTTCTAGGGCGCAAGCCGAGAATAGGACAATGGTGTGTTTCAGGTTTCGAGTTTTTGCAACAATTTTAAGATAAATTTATGACAGAATAAATTAAATAAAAATAGTATGTTAGAGTTAGGGGTCAGGCAAAGGCAAGGGTAAGGAAAAATCATGAAATCTGAAAATGACCACAGCCCTATTTTCATATTGCGCACTGGAACTCAACGTAACACTAAGGGAAGCCGGAATCCCTGCCCTTTCCTTAACCCTACACGTAACTTACTGTTTTTAACTAATTTATTCAGTCATAAATTGATCAAAAAATTGTAACAAAAACCAGAAATCTAATACTGACCATTGCCTTGTTCTTGGACTTCTCCCTAGAACTCAACATAACACTAAGACCAGCCAGAGCGATTGCTTTTTCCTTAACCCTAACCCTAACTTACTAATTTTGTTTAATTTATTCAGTCATAAATTGTTTAAAAAATGGTAACAAAAACTTGAAACCTAAAACTGACCCTAGCCCTATTCTTGGACTGCGCCCGAGGACTCAACATTACACTAAGAGCAGCCGAAACCCCTGCCCTAATTTAACTCTAACCCTAACTTCCTATTTTTATTTAATTTATTTTTTGTTATAATTTTGGGAACAATTTATCAGTGAATAAATTAAACTTAAATAAAAGTTAGGGTTAAGGCAGGGGCAGGGGTTTAGGCTTGCCTTAGTGGTATGTTGTACGAGAATAGGACTATGGTCTTTTTCAGGTTTTGGGTTTTTGTTACTATTTTGAGAAAAATTTATGACAGAACAAATTAAATAAAAATAATAAGTTAGGGTTAGGGTTAAGGAAAAGGCAAGGGCTCAGGCTTGTCTTAATATTTCGTTGCGTCTAGCGCACAGTCCGAGATTAGGGGAACGATCTGTGTCTGGATTCGGGTTTTTGTTACAATTTTTTGAACAATATATGACTGAATAAATTAATTAAAAATAGTAAGTTAGGGTTAGGGTTCAGGGGAAGGCAAGGGTTAAGGAAAAATCCTGAGATCTGAAAATGACCACAGCCCTATTCTTGTATTGTGCCCTAGAACTCAACACTAAGGCAAACCTGAGTCCCTGCCCTTTCCTTAACCCTAGCCTTAACTTACTATTTTTATTTAATATATTCAGTAATAAATTGTTGAAAAAATGGTAGCAAAAATCTCAAAATATGAAAATGACCACAGCCCTATTCTCATACTGCGCCTTAGAACTCAACATAACATTAAGACCAGCCTGAGCCCCTGCCGTTTCCTTAACCCTAACCCTAACATTAACTTATTAATCTTATTTAATTTATTTAGTCATAAATTGTTCAAAAATGGTAACAAAAACTTGAAACCTAAAACTGACCATACCCCTATTCTTGGACTGCGCCCGTGGACTGAATGTAACACTAAGGCAAGCCTGAGCCCCTGTCCGACCTTAACCCTAACCCTAACTTACTAATTTTATTTAATTTATTCAGTCATAAATTGATGAAAAAATGGTAACAAAAACTTGAAACCTAAAACTGTCTATAGCCCTATTCTTGGACTGAGCCACAGAACTCAACGTAACACTGAGACCAGCCTGAGCGCTTGCGTTTGTCTTAACCCTAACCCAAACTTTGTCTGGGACAGGGGCTTAGGCTGACAATATCCCTATTATTGGACTGCGCTCAAGAACTCAACGTAAAACTAATGCAAGCCTGAACCTCTGTTTGTTCCTTAACCCTTAACCCTACGAGATTAGGGCTGTGGTCATTTTCACATTTCGGGGGTTTTCTTTAACCCTTGCCTTTCCCTGAACACTTACCCTCACTTTTTATTTTTATTTAATTTTTTCACTCATATTTTTTTCAAAAAATTGTAACAAAACCCCCAAACCTGAAACAGACCATAGTCCTATTTGTGGACTGTGCCCTAGTACGCAATGTATCACTAAGGCAAGTCCGAGCCCCTGTTCTTTCCTTAACCCTAACCCTAACTTATTTTAATTTAATTTATTCAGTCAGAAATTGTTCCCAAAATCTAACAAAAATTAATTAAATAAAAATAACAAGTTGGGATTAGGGTTAAGGCAGGTGCAGGGGTTTAGGCTTGCCTTAGTTTTACGTTTTCTAGGTTACAGTACAAAAATCATTTTCAGATTTTGGGGTTTTTCCTTAACCCTTGCCTTTCCCTAAACCCTAACCCTAACTTACTATTTTTATTTAATTTGTTCTTTCATAAATTGTTTCCAATTTATGCCTAAATCCAATACTAATCCTAAGGAAACCATGCCTAAATCCAATACTATGTATCAGTTAAAAATCCCGAGAAGACTTATCCAACAATGAGAAAACAGATATCATTGTATTTTACTAGGCTACAGATGGTGTGTACAGAATATGAATAATTGATTTCATGCCTTATCCTAGCATATCTATAATACCTATACCCAATTTTGCCTTTGATTTTTTAAAAAATAACTGTTTTTGGGGGGAGGGTGTGTGTGTCAATCTTTATATGATACCATGATGTTATGAAAACACCTTTATGTGATAGGTACACACAACCTGTTTCACAACAGGTTTCACACAACCTGTTTCAAAACAACATTCATTAGCATTTGCCAATCAATCTATCACAAGCAAATTGTGGAGCAACTCATTCGTGATTGGGATATCTAAGCAGATTCTTCCACTGAAGTCAACCGGGATTAAACTTCAACTAAATCATGAAACAGCAGTTGGCTAGGAATCCTTGTGCAGCTATCAAGGCTGAAGATCCTCTGGAAGACTCGCACCCAAGCTCTGACTTGTCATGGCTCAACCAAACTGATGTCTTGTGCTGAATTGCAGGATTGGGTTGAAGATGTTTCCTGCCAGCTGAGTAAACAAAAGCAGGCAAGAAATGCTTTATTTCTCCCACCCGAATCTCTGACTTTCATTTTTGCCATTCACATCTGTCATTTTGTGTGCTGCAGCAGATCCTCCTGGAGTGTTCCCCATAGAGATTTCCTCTGCGTGCAGCTCATCTGCGCACCATTTCTGTGTTAAAAAGTAGATAAAGTTTGTTTTGCTTAGTAATCCCATACATGTGTCATTTTTTCTTTTTTGTCTTTTGAGGGGTAGTCTGCAAAAGTACAATGTTACAATTAGAAAAGCTGCAATACGTGCATATTTGTGTTGTTGTAGCTTCGCAGATTTACCTCTCAAAACAAAAAAGGAAAAACAACACATGCACAGGACTGCTAGGCAAAACAAACTTTATTCATCTACTTTTTGCATGGAAATCAGGGGTGTGTCAGCTACAAGCAGAGAAAAAAATGGTGGAGGCAGTAGAATCCTTGCAGCAGTGCAAAATGGCAGGTGCAATGCTGAAATTGACCAGGAGGGAAAAAAAGAACCATTCTGGCTGGCAACACTTGTGTTTTCCATTCTGTGGGGACACAAAATGCCAAAACAGATCTTTTAAAAATGTCTGCAGGATGTTTTATTTCTGCTGTGTGGAAAGGACTAATGCCATCCATATACCTCATGCTGTACATGCATCCTTTTTTGTACTTTTAGGTGAAAATTTCTTACAAAACTCAGTAAATGTTTCTTTCAGGGATCAAGTCTAGTAAGCAAACCACATTCCCAGAGGTTCCTTTCTAATTCTCTCATTGTCTTGATCAGAAGTCTGTCTAAGAATGCCTTCCTTTGTTACCCAAAGTCTATTCCTAGTATTCTAAAACCAAGAGTATTTAAACCTGAATGAGGGTATCACAGCCCAAGAGGAGAACTTAGTGACTGCTTAAGAGTTTTAAAATTTGACAACCCTGCCATCCCACTCGCCCAATCATGGGAAATTCTACAGCCATGGGGTATGGGGGAGTTGAAGTATTCTAAAACCTTAACAGGGACCCTGTGTAAAGACACTATGCTGTACTGGGTGAATACAAAAATGCTTAAGCTAGTGTGCAAGAAAATTGTTGAACATAAATTAAGTGAGGATCAAGCGAACTAAAACACAGCACCAGGATTTCTACCTTTCATAAGGATACAGGGCGGGAAGATCTGGGCCCTGTAATTCAGTTTTCAATGCACCAGACTTTTGAAATGCCAGCATTTGCTGCTTCTTTTGACCCAAGACTTTTACAGTCTCTAGACTTAATTATTGATAGTACTTGAGGATTTCCACCTCCAAGCCTACAACACAAGAGGCAATGTCACCTAAACTGGGATTTCTACCTGTCTAAATTTTACAAGAAGAATCCTCATCCACTTAAAGGGAAGAAATCAAGGAGGAGAGAGGTAGAGTACTAAATGATATACTGAATCCTTTCTTCTACATGCAGAAACTGCCTTCCAAGAGGGATGGAAGAAGTAAATGCTTGCTTGCTTTGAGACAGACGGTTCTTTGAAAGGCAGAGCTATTTCTATCTGCTCTGCTCCTCCCTTCTACCTCCTGGAACTATAAAGGAAGCTTCTTTCTCGAAGCAAAAATGGAATTACCTGTGTGGGGAGAGCTTTTCATTAAGGGCAGAGTTGTTGCTACCTGTTCTGCCTTATGAAATAGTTTATTAAAGACAAGCAGTAACTGTGAAATTGGCTTACTTTGAATATCTGTGAAATTAGATTTTTTTTGTACATTGCAAGTTAATATAGGTCTATATTGTATGGAGAAAAGCAGGTTAAAAGTATCAGTTGACTAACTGTGATAGAGATATTCATAAAGTTAATGCAATGTTTCTCTAAAGATACTAGGTTCACTAAATTTAGAAAATCAGCCTTTCTGTTCCTTTTACCTATCCCTCTGAAAGACCTATGGAAATTGGTAATAGTAACTGGTAATTTCCAGTTACTATTAGATGATTTGTCAAGCTTGTTAGACTCCTTCCTGGGAATAATTAGCAGTTCCACTTCACCAGTAAGCACTGCTCAGTATTGCACCATTATGACACAGGTTAATGGACAACCCTGCAGCGGTAAAGAATACACTTCCAAATATGGCTCCTCTCCTTGTGGAAAAATTACAGCAATGACAGTAAGAATTACCCTCTGTAGAGTGTTGCAATAAGCATACTACCTACAATAAAGTCATTATTACTCCAAGGAATTCCATTATTCTTATGCCATTCTCCCAAAATATGCAATACCTTCACCTTATGAGAAGTTCATGGACACTGAATCTCACAGACTAACTTCAGCTTTCTTTACTTTTAATTATTCCTATGGAAAATGCTGCTAGGATTCTTCCATGTCTTTTTAACTAATGACTGATTTATAGTACCTAGGTGATTATCCTCAAGCCAAGTCTTGGAAACCTTGCTCACATGTTACAATGAATGCACATACATCCTGTGGGTACATATATTTGTAAAAAAGTACCACTGCTCGTTTACTTTATAGAAGAAAAGGGGGCAGGACTTGGATAAATGTAGGGTTTAAATCAGACATTCAGCTGTACATGTATTAAACATAGCATCAGAATTACTAAAAATAAGAAAAATCAAGCATATTTTGATATGAATGAATTCTGGGAGCTCAGCAATGAATCCAGTTCATATACAGTTTTATCATGCTGGGCCTCCATTTGCTGCTGTCACCTATGTCACCTTTCTTGGTGAAAAGAACACTATTTAACAGTAATAAAAATGAAAAAGAAAAAAAATCAATTTGTTCACTATTTACGTACAGATTAATAATAATTCCTCTTGCAGTTCAAAGACCTTTTCAGAGTAGACTCCCCTTGACAGGCCTCTTGTAGTCTTGCTAAATATATACATGTGTTTCGGGTCAGATACGATGTCATTTTCCTAATCGTTAAAAGCAAAGGCCTTTTCCGCACGAATGTGGAATACTCGACGCCGACCCAACGACGCTAGGACCGTCCGCATGGACGGTCCTAGAAAGAGCCGAGCAGCTGGCGCCGCAGAGCACCGGCGCCCGGCCGACCTGGCGTGTCCACGGGCCTCCGGCGCGTCGCCGAGGCCTGGGGACACGCCCCCCTGGCCCTGCGCACCTGCTCCAGCGGCGCAGGGCAGGGGGGCGTGTCCCCAGGCCTCGGCGACATGCCGGAGGCCTGGGGACAAGGTAAGTACAGGGAGGAAGGGGGGAAGTGCCAGGAAGCCGCTGCCGTTTGCATGGCAGCAGCTTCCAGCCGGCGTTTCCTCAACAAGTGCACTTCGAAGCGCACTGGGAATACGCCGGCGTCAGGACGAGCGGCCGGCGCGAGGGCGGCGCTGCTGCAACGCAGCTGCGCCCCCTGTGCGAACGGCAGCCTGGGGACGGCGTTTTTGCCGTCCCCAAGCTGCCGTTTATGGCCCGTGTGGAAAGGGCCAAAGAGAATTAAATATGTGGAATAGTTTGCTCTCTACTAGGAGAGATTAAATCATAGGGTCACAAGAAAGAAGTGTATCGTCCAGTACCATTTTAACATAGATCTATTATCAATATGGAGAATGTAATTGAAAAGATACCACCAGTAATCTGTTTTAAAAAGACAGCTTATAAATTCTATATTATGCTTATGTAATCCCCATGCTCAGAATGGGTTGACCCAGTAAGGGGTGGAGACTCAAAGCAGCAGACCTCATGTTGTTGGAGGAGACAAGGCTTCCAGACTCGGACCTTGGTTGTATAAGCCCTTAACACCTTGTTAAGGTAACTGCAATATTGTTGGGAACTACTGGGAAGGTCATTGTTTGTTTTTGCTATGTTGTAAATGTTGGAGTTTATTGTTTCAGGGTTTCTTTTTGTGGTTGTAATGGGTGAGATTTCTTCTGGAAACGTTCATCATGTTGAATCCTGTTCATCAAGCCCTTGGAGTCTTCAGGAGCCAACCCACTTGCAAAGAAGAATTGGACTTGGCAATATCAGTAGACTGCAAATATAAGGACTTGAAAATGCAACCTGAACAGGACCTTGAAATGTGATGTTAAATGTTGATGTTATATGTTAAGAAAGTAAACCATTTTGTTTTTAAATTTTGTTGTTGCAAACTCATTCCAAGTTCTGCCCCACAGAACCCACAAGCTGAGGTTACACTTACATCCCTTGGTTGCAGTTATTCAGAAAATGAATATTATTTTTAATGAGAAAAAATAAGTTTGAATTCAAAAGGCAACAAATAAAATTAGAAGTTATAGCTGATAACCCAGTTAAGAGACCTTTGGATTCAGCTACAGTTTTCATGTTAGCTACTCTGGAATGGTTTATACCTTGTAGAGACTATAGTAATATGGTGTATGCTTTTCTGTGCTGAACTCATGATGTGGTGAATCATTAGTAATTGTTGAATTGTTAACTATTGTTTTACCCCACTCTTTTGTTAAGGATCTCAGTTAGCATGTAAGATTTTTCTGCCATCATCTATTCTTCATTAACTACCTGCGATATAGGCCTAAAAGACAATAATGTGGTCAAGAATTCATTTTTCTTCAGAAATTTGAACTCCCTGATCCACATCCTCCTTATCTACTCAGTTATCCGGAAATAAGTTTCTGCCACAACCATAGGCTCAGAATCTTTATATACACAAGCAAGCTTGGAAGTTTTATAGGGTGAAGAGGAGTCAGAGATCAATTTGACTAAAAAGACAAAAGGAAAAGATAAAAAGACAGTTACAAATTTTATGAATATAAAAACCTGTTTGTTGAGCAGTATTTCTAGGACTTTGTTGCATGTTCTGAAGTGTGAAATTAATATGTGAAGCTCAAGAGTCCAGTCGCACCTTAAAGACTAAGAACACCATCCAAAGGAGGTGGGGTGAATCCACTCTTGGGAGTTGCACACCACCACAAGGAAGATTTGCCTTCCCAGGGGCGCTTAACTTGTCAGAGGGGCAATCCTGCCATTGGGTAGTGGCAGCTGTTCCCACCTGGTGCTGGAACTTGGCACTGGACCAACAGCAATCTAGAGTCCCTGCCACTGCTGCTAGCATAGTGGGAGCAGGCTGGGGACATGACCAGGAGAGGAGCCAACCTGTCACAGGCTGGCCAGAAAGGAGGCACAAGGCACCGTGTAGTGAAAACTCACAACTTTACTTGATAGGCAAAGAAACTCACAGCTTTACTTGATACGTATTAGGCAAAGAAACTCACAGAAGCTCACCGCTCCATTGGTGCAGCCAGGTCCGCTCAAACTAAGTCCTCAAGAACAGTTCAGCAAAGTCCATACAAAGTAAGTCCACAAGTTCAGCAACACAAGATCAGTACAGTTCACACAAAGTAAGTCCACAAGCAGAGTTGTAATCCGAAAGTCAGATCAAACACAAGGTTCAGAGCAACGCAGCCATCAACATGAGCTGTTGTTGTCAGCAAAGGCACGAAACAGCAACCAGCCCTTTTTATCCATATGGGAATAATTGCCAAGCTTCAGGGAGCCAAGTCTGTGAGCACTCACATTTTGTGAGCAGCCAGTATGGCTGATCGCCATTGCTCTGTCAGGTCTCACCGCAGCCGTTGCTGGTGCTGCTCTAGCGGGGTAGGGGAACTAGGAGGACTGCAAGCTGGGAGGGGGGCTGGAGGTGAGCTCTGGGACTGTTCTGTGAGTGCTTGCTGAGCTTGCCCTGATTCTGTAAGGCCGTCAGAGGCTGGTGTGGCCTCCTCATCCTCCAATGAGTCACTGCTGCCAGGTCTGGCTTCGAGGGTCTCACCTCCATTGGAGTCAAAAGACTGGCATAACAGGCCATCATCCTCACTGTCAGACACACCAAGGGAACAGACCCTGACACAACCTTAGTTGGCTCCCTCCTGCCCTTTCCTGCTGGACAGTATTTTGGACTTAAGCCACTCGTAGGTGGTATAGGTCCATTGTGGTTCATAGAGGCTTCTGAGTGGCATGGAGACTTTAGCACTTTGACAGCCTTCCCATGCTGCTGGAAAGCTTCTATGGGAGCAGTGGGGAAGTGCTGCATTGGATTGAGCTGTAACAAAATTGTGGCAGATTATGAGCTTTTCTTTTTTTGTTAGTATTTAAGGTGCCACTGGACTCTTGCTCTTTTCTGCTGCTATCCATTATGATCTATTTCCATTGTGAAGCTCAAGTAATCTGTGTGGGGGTAGAAGATAGTTTGGGGGTAAAACGGCACAAGTTTTCTAAGCTGAATCTCTGTCTGTCTTTAAATGTGTGGACTTTTGGAGTGATGTGAAAGGATACATAGGAATTGTGTTGGTTGTGCATGAGAAACCATGAAAGATGTACAGGGGCAAACAATGTCAAACCACCCTTTCTATTCTATGTACAGGGGCAAACAATGTCAAACCACCCTTTCTATTGCCCTGAAAAGCCTATGGAGTCACCATAAATTGACTGTGACTTGATCATACTTTCTACTGCCACGATAGGAATTTCTTCATTGGAGAGTGACTTCAAGGGGTTATGCTAATCTGGGGCAGGAGATAATCAAATCTTTGCTATACTCCAGAACAGGGGTAGGGAACCTGCGGCTCTCCAGATGTTCAGGAACTACAATTCCCATCAGCCCCTACCAGCATGGCCAATTGGCCTTCCTGACAGAGGCTGATGGGAATTGTAGTTCCTGAACATCTGGAGAGCCGCAGGTTCCCTACCCCTGCTCCAGAAAGGTAGTTTGATTGCTTTATCAATTCTACTGTATAAGAATGTGTTTGATTAGGGATGCATAAAAATCCTCCAGTTTGCCTCACATCATGATTACCAGTAGTGATCAGGGATCCCACTGCTTGGTAGAGACAAGCTCATTTCTTCTGGCCTTAAAATGAATATGTATACTGATTCTTATGTTCTTTCTGCCTCAAAGTTCTGGTTTTTAACTTCAAAGCTCTAAATGGCTCGAATCAAAAGTACCTGAAGATCACATACTAAGAGATGATATTAAAATCCTATAAATAGGGGAAGCTGTACATTAGATTTTCTTATAACACAGTTCTATGATATTGGGTTGGATCCTATGCCTTTTTCATTTCACAAAGGAAGTAGTTCTTCATGTGTCTGCTTAGTCACCTTCCCACTGCAGTTACCCTGTAGCTCCCCCCCCCTTCATTGTTTTCACTGTTTCTCAGGAGCAGGTGCCAGTATCCAACCATTGTTGCACAGAATATTGAGTTTTCCCACATTTCTCTCCATTTCTGTAACTCCTTTTGATTTTAAGAAAGATCATTCCCAAAGCTATAGGGCCACCTAGAATAACAGTGAGATAAAAAGGGGATAGGTTCACCATGGGAAGATATTTTATCCCCTTGTCCCACCTCACTCCAGCCCCTTTGAGATATACAACTATTTTAACTGCACATGTCCCATGAATCCAGGAATAATCTTCTAAGGGATTAGAAAGCCTGCTTCAATAGAGAGGATTGTGAGAATGTTCTGTGCATTTTCCCTAAATGAATAGTTAGATACAAGCCAAGACTTTGGGAGTACAATAAGCTGCCTTAAGAAGGTAAAGGTGTGTAAGTTCCAATCCATTGCATTCAGTTATTCCAATCTCATTTTAAGTAGGTAATTTTAAAAAAAATTCAGCTGCAGCTACACATTGAACACATGTCTTTATTGAATTTCCTACAATGATACCCAAGTGGCTTTCATTAGCCAAAGTAATGGAGTCTATTAAAATATATGAATAGTCATTTTTCTTTTCAATTCTCCCTTCCTTTTTATTTATTAGCACTTAAGTCTATCCATCCGGATATTCTTTTTTTTTTTGCTTTAAGATCATTTTAGCTTTTACTATGAATATTTTTTTCTCAACCATTGGTTTTGCTTACACCTTTTGCAAAACTTGAAATACTTGTCTTACAATGTCAGGTGCCTGCTGGACTTGATTATGGATGGCTACTGATGACCATTTATCAATTGCTATTATATACAGGCACCATTTGTAAGTCAGGCATCTGTATTGTCTTGCCAGGTGCTGAGAAAAATTTCAGTGCTCCACAGATTCTGATCAGGCTCAGAAGTATGATAAAAACATCTTTTATTGCTCAAACTATTAGCTCGCAAAGGATTTATATGGTGATAATATTAAGTTACTACCAGTGTGTGCATCCAAAGTTTCCACGTGCATATGTCAACCTACCAGATGGAAAACACACTTTATTCACTAGATCTTTTCAAATGGACACATTAAATTTAGGGTGATGCCTTAACAATTTCTATGTATCACAGACCAAAAGCCCAGTTGTGTCTTAACTATTATAGCCAAACATCATTGGATGGTCTGTCAATAAGACACATTTAAAATAGTTTCATACCATCCTGTTCCTTTATTAGTGATCCAAGCAACAAAATCGCAACATAAGAAAAATGTCTTTTGATATTCCTAAATAAATGTCAAGACAACACTTTTGTTTTCATGATAAAATTATGAGGTAACACATGTCCCCGGGCACACATAAACCTGGTGCCAGCACGAGCTCCAGGCAGTAGACCTGGATGCCGGCACAGGCTCCAGGCAGTAGACATGGACTCCAGTGAGGGCTCCAGGCAGTAAACTTGGATGCCAGCACAAGCTCCAGGCAGTAGACCTGGGCGCTGGTGCATTCACCAGGGGGTAGACCTAGACTCTGGGCGGTAGATCTCGGCGCCTGCAGGGGAGGCCCGGAAAATTCAGATTTTGCCTCTGGGCTCCATTTTTCCTACATACATCCTACATAGTGACAACTATGGAAAATACCAGAATGAAATATTTATTTTTTAAAATTATCTTTGTAAGAAGGTACCTTATAATAACTGAATGTGTTGTTGATTAAATGTTGTCAAGGTATTCTACCTCAAATGGACTCACAAGACAATCTGCTTTTCCTTTGGTATTTTACTTGTTATTTTTTTTTTATAAAGGTACATTTTTCACCCAACAAATTTATACTTATCTTGCATTCCATTTTATTACTAAAGTATACATCTGATTTGATCAATTACTGTCTGCCACAAACAATTTTCCTATCTAAAATAAAAAAAAGATAATGCTGCTCATTTAAACATATTAAAATAAAGCAGCATGTTGGCATTTCTGGAGTAGGTTAATGAACTGCAGGAATATTGAGTTAGCTCATTAAATTTCTCACAGTGTTTATCCTGAGAGCTTAATAATCACAGTTTTGGAACAGGGTAAATGGCTTCAGCAGGGTCAGAAGGAGATAATGAAATGACAATATAATTGTCTATAACTTCTTCCCAGACACCTATTTGTATGTTATGACATTATTTTCTGCCCTCCCTGAGAGAATAAAGGCAGCTGAAAACTTAGGAGTCATTCAGACCTCTATAATTACAGCCAAATTATACAGTATGGAATATTCATGTGTTATAGTTATTTGGGACAGTATTAATTCAGGTAAAAGGTGTAAAATGCAAAACTGACGAAAACAAATTCCACATTTGTGTGCACATTTCACATCAGTATTAGTTTTCTAAGTTTGGCATTCTTTTTATGAAGGACAGTATTTGTATTTGCAATTCTTCATCCACAACCTGACATGGTAATAATCTGCCCTGAATAACACCCTGAACAGCATTGAGAGCCAGTGCAGTGATTAAGAGCAAGCGGACTCTAATCTGCAGTACAGGGTTTGATTCCCCACTCCTCCACATGAAGAACAGACTCTTATCTGTGAAAAAGTTTTGTTTCCCCACTCCTACGTTCCTGCTGGGTGACCTTGGGCTCATCACAGTTCTTGGGCACTCTCTTGGCCCCACCTATTTTACATGTCTGTTGTGGGGAGAGGAAGGGAAAGAAGTTTCTAAGCCATCTTGAGTCTCCTTCCAGGAGAGAGAAGAGGGGCATAAATACAAATTTGTCTTCTTCAACATCTGTCCTCATCTCTACCAAAGTCAAGGCCAGTTCTGACAAAATTTTGCATTTTGTGTGCAACGAGCTTGCAGACAGTCTTGTGAAGCTCAATCAATTTACAAGATAGCTTTTATACTGGGTTTTACTATCTGTTTTAATTAATTAATTAATTAATTAATTAATTCAATTTTATAGGCCGCCTCATCCCCAAAAGGCTCTACATGAATATATGTAAAGGCACTCCTAAAATTGCATGAGGAACATGAAACATTCATTGCCATTAGTATCCTCATACATAATTTGCTTAGGGAGGGAATGTTGCGATGATGAACTTCCCACCATTTGGTGTGCAGGACTCACTCCTGCACACCCATTGGTGGAAAGGTCATCCTTCCAACAAACAACCCTAACCCAACCCAGGAGCAAGCCAGCATGACAGCGCCAGGTTGCAGTGTGCTGCCTCAGCCTAGCCCGACCCTCCTCACTACCTTGCTTGCCCTCTCCCAGGCCCCAACAGCCACCCAAATGTGTAAGGAATGTCAAGGCAATGCTACTAGGTACATTACCAAAGAATCTCTCAAGAAAGCTGAAAAAATGTTTCTACATTACATAACAGCAGCTAGAATGGTACTGGCAACTCAGGAAAAAGCAGAATGCCCTAATCTAGAGAACTGGTAGGATTTATAATTAATTAGAGAGTAGGATTTATAATTAATTAGTTTAGAAAATAATATTAATATTGGTAAATTCTGCATTGCAGAATGTAATTTTAAAACTACATATAATCAAATATCTGAAGTTTTTGTAGAATATTATTTGTAAAACTTCAAAGACTCTTTTAAGTAACAGAATGTTATTAAAGTTAAAATCCACTCTTTGGTAATAATGTTTGCATGTACCTTTTCTTTTCTGTCAATAATGAAAAATAATATATTTTTTAAATTTTTTAAAAAGGAGACAGACTGATATCCATTGGGAGACAGTTCCAGAGTTTTGGTGCCAGTACCAAGAGGGCCCTCTCCTAGGTTCCTGCCTACCTAATCTCAAAAGGTGGGGGCACCCAAAGCAGGCCCTCTGAAGCCTGGCAGTGGGCTGGACACAAGGGGGGAGCAGGGGTAGAGGGTCAAAATTTCCCCACCACATGACCCAGGCAAATGCACCCCAGTAGCCATTTGTCCTGGGTAATCTGCCCCTTCTGGCCCCCTAATTCTGCTAGTGCTAGCAGGGACTTCATAATTTTGATACCAACATCAAAAATGTCATGTCCTACATAGCCGACCAGTTCACCTCTGACTCTAAAGAAACAAGAGCTGGACCTAAATTCATTTGGTGTGGGCAGATCTCTTATCAGTCTTGTGATGCAATGTGACAAATTAGAAGAACCCCCCCCCCACACACACACACACAAATCTGAAGGCAACTAATATAATCTCAACACACAATAGTTTGAAGACCTTCCAGAAAAGGGGATAAGAAGTAGAAAAATATATTCAAATCTGAAAATCATCAAAGATTTTTAAAATGAAACACTGTCCAGTAGTTAAAAAAACCCAAACATTATCACTTATAATGATTTGATTCCCAATTATTTTAGATGGATTGGCCTTTTTAAAAGTGCCTTTGTACATTAGTTGATGTATATGAATGAGTCTTAAAAAGCATTTTTCTAAACCTTTCTAGATATTCTTACCTCAGTTGTGCTATAAATCTTGTTTCCCTAGTTGTCAATACAATGACTTGTGGGAGATCTTTGAAATTATTCATAACTTTTTAATCAATTTAAAAGGATTGCAATCATTTGCACACAAAATCTGAAAAAGATAAACAGATTTCATTTTAATCACGTAAACAGGATTCATACTTATTTTCCATAATGATTACTAAAGAATGCTTGGAAATGCAGTAAGAGATGGTAGGAAATTAAATAACTGCTCTGGATTGAGGCATTGTGTACAGGTAACACTTTTGACTGACTTGAATTGGTTGCAAACTCCCTAACCTAGTGAAACTTTTTCTGCTATATTAAAATTGACAACAGGGTTCTGTCCCCTAACCTTTTTGAAACAATCCTAATTTGCCAGCTGTTCCAAATGAATAGCTGACTTTATGAAGAGCTAGTAATTGTTATATAGTAATTGTTAGATTAATTTGTTCCTTTTAGTTTCTGTGTAACACATTAAAGTAATCCCACTCCTCCACATTGTGTTGGAGGTAATGATACTTGTACCATGGTTTACTTAATTGTGAAATGAGACGCTTACGTGTACACAATTGAGAAGTTCTTTGCTTTCAAAGCAAGCCCATTCTTTGCCCAAAGTCTGAATGGGTCTATTTGATCTGATGAACAATGGTGCAGAATGAGCAGAGTATTTCTTATGAAATAAGGAAATGATCTGAATGCAATTTGATTTATCAGAGATTTCCATTGAGATGGCTCCAGCTGTTTGCATGAGAATTTGCAATAAACAACTTATTCTTAGATGGCAAATAGCATACAGAAAAAAAGAGCTAAGTAAGTATGGCTGCTCTGTCAGAACACTTCAACTACCTAAGCAGCAATATTGACACACTCAAAAAGCAAAATGTCCCTCCAAAGATGACCATAACGATCATCAGGTTTATAAATAAGCCTGGTCAATACTCTAAAACACAGGTGTCAAACTCGCGGCCCTCCAAATGTTATGGACTACAGTTCCCATCATCCCTTGCCAGCATGATGCTGGCAGGGGATGATGGGAAGTATCATCTGTCCTAGAAAGTTAGTAAAATTTGTGCATGCCTGCATAGCTACGCATGAGTGGGAAGTAAATAAAAAAATAGACACATCTCCATGTGAAGGCATGTTAGCAACCCAGATTGTTTCCATGGGCTCCAATTGCTGCCTGCACAGATGCATGTGAATGTGAAAACAGGAAAACGGGTTCCTTTATTTCAACTACAACCCATTATACATTTGCTGTGCAGAAGGTATCTATGACCCACTTTAGTCAACAACCTGACATGCAGCGTTGAAGTTTCCAAACACCAAAAAATTCAGTACCAATTGAAGTTTCCAAACACTTTCCAAAACATAGTGGCCAGATATTTTCTATCCACAAAAGGCAGAAGCTCACTACACAGTTAAAGCTGGTGATTTTGATGATAAGCTTTTAAAATGCAAAGTTTACATCTTTGGAATCATGCAGAGATTCAGTGTACAGAGGAAAATTATATTGTTCAGGCTAAAAAATGACTCCCGATTCAGTTTTCATATTTGACTATGTATTGAAAATAATTCCATGCATCTCAGAGTTGAATATCCCTGTTGGTTGATCTTTTTCTCCTAGGCCCTTTTCGCACAGCCATGCGGACGCCCCCACACCGGCAGGGATTCTGCCGGTGCAGGGGTGGGGGCCGTTCGCACAGAAGCGTGTGAGTGGCCCCCGCAGAGGCCGATGCAGGAGAGGTGGCTCTGCACGGAGCCGCCTCTTCCCCGTCCCTCTCCCACTCACCTCGTCGCCGTCGTCGCCCTGCTGGCCTCCGTAGACCCGCCCACGCTGCCCTCTGACCTCCAGGGGTCGGAGGACAGTGAGGGATGGCCTTCGGAGGCCAGCAGGCGGCACGGCTGGCGAGTGAGGGGAGGATGCGCATTCCAGTGATTGCCGTTCGCACTGCGCCGCTGGGAATGCGCTGTTGTGCCAAAAACCTCCCTCCAGGAGGGAGGTTTTTGGAGGCAGCCTGAGGCCACCCTGGGGGAGGGGGAAGGGAGCCAGGTCGGCGCTGCTGCGTTTTGGCAGCACCGCCTGTGCGAACGGCTCCCTGGGGACTGCGTTTTTGCCGTCCCCAGGGCGTCGTTATTGGCCCGTGTGGAAAGGGCCCTAGTGATAACACTACCAGCAGTACCCACATTCCTGTACCATCTCCAATACAATGGCATCTTTCAAGCAAGGTGATAGTTTTGAATAATGGCAAGAAGTGGGGCCCTTTTCATGTTTCACCAAGATTTTGGATCAGTTACTGAATCAGATTTAATATTGCTTTTTCCTCTTGGTCTTTGGGGGGAAATGTTTGTTAAAACCCAATTAAGAAAATACTTGTTAAAAATCAGCTTGCCCACTCTGAATTCTATTTCCTACTTTCCTGAGCCGCAGGCTCTACCAGAAACTATGAGGCTCTAACTTCATATAGGCAAATGCTTGTGACCAAAATATATTGACACCTTTTTTTCAGTACAGCAACTATGGGAAGGTGCTTATGACTGAAGTGAAGGAAAATATTGCTTAACCATTTCTTTGCTCACTACATTCTGATCTGCACTGACCCTGCCAGATGCTGTGCCAAATTTGACTCTGAGTTGAATCAAGGTTTGGATGGTACTAAGTGAAAGGGCCTATTGTTTCTCCTTTCTATTTCCTGTACTAACAGATTTTTTAACATTAAACTTGATAAACCGCCTACCCCCAAAGGGCTCTGGGTATATATCCCTGAAAGCAATAACTTTTTCCCATTATAATACTATTGCAATTTTCCCTTTCTTCAGGGGAACACTCAGGTGTTCAAAATACTTGCTGACCTAAGAAATAACTAGAGTTATAGAAATTAATGCCACACAAAAGCAGGAGATGTGAAGTTGGATCCTACAGCTAGCTTACACTGTTATCAGCCTTGCTCCAATTAAACAATCATTCCTCTGTTGAAGGCTTTCACAGCCAGACTCAACTGGTTGTTGTTGGCTTTCCAGCTTTTTTTTTTAGAACAAGCCAGCTGGATTAGACCAAAGTCCATCTAGTCCAGCTCTCTGCTACTCGCAGTGGCCCACCAGGTGCCTTTGGGAGCTCACATGTAGGATGTGAACGCAATGGCCTTCTGCGGCTGTTGCTCCCGATCACCTGGTCTGTTAAGGCATTTGCAATCTCAGATCAAAGAGGATCAAGATTGGTAGCCATAAATCGACTTCTCCTCCATAAATCTGTCCAAGCCCCTTTTAAAGCTATCCAGGTTAGTGGCCATCACCACCTCCTGTGGCAGCATATTCCAAACACCAATCACACGTTGCGTGAAGAAGTGTTTCCTTTTATTAGTCCTAATTCTTCCCCCCAGCATTTTCAATAAATGCCCCCTGGTTCTAGTATTGTGAGAAAGAGAAAAAATTTCTCTCTGTCACATTTCTACCCATGCATAATTTTGTAGACTTCAATCATATCCCCCCTCAGCCGCCTCCTCCAAACTAAAGAGTCCCAAACGCTGCAGCCTCTCCTTATAGGGAAGGTGCTCCAGTCCCTCAATCATCCTTGTTGCCCTTCTCTGCACTTTTTCTATCTCCTCTATATCCTTTTTGAGATGCGGCGACCAGAACTGGACACAGTACTCAAAGGCGGTCGCACCACTGCTTTATATAAGGGCATGACAATCGTTGCAGTTTTATTATCAATTCCTTTTCTAATGATCCCCAGCATAGAGTTTGCCTTTTTACAGCTGCCATGCATTGAGTTGACATTCCCATGGAACTATCAACTAAGACGCCCAAATCCCTTTCCTGGTCTGTGACTGATAGGACTGACCCCTGTAGCGTGTATGTGAAGTTTGGATTTTTTGCCCCTATGTGCATCACTTTACATTTTGCTACATTGTACTGCATTTGCCATTTCTGAGCCCACTCACCTAATTTATCAAGGTCCGCTTGGAGCTCTTCGCAATCCTTTGTGGTTCTCACCACCCTACATAATTTGGTATCATCCACAAACTTGGCCACCCTCTACCCACCCTACTTCCAGGTCATTTATGAATGGGTTAAAAGAGCACTGGTCCCAAAGCGGATCCTTGGGGACACCACTCCCGACATCTCTCCATTGTGAGAACTTCCCATTTACACCCACTCTTTGTTTCCCTGTTCCTCAACCAGTTTTTTAATCCATGGGGAGGACTTCCCCTCTTATTCCTTCATTGCTGAGTTTTTTCTCAACAGTCTCTCGTGATGAACTTTGTCAAAAACCTTTTGGAAATCCAAGTAGACAATCTCCCCGGTTCACCCCTGTCCACATGCCTGTTTACACCCTCAAAGAACTCTAGTAAGTTTGTAAGACAGGATTTGCCTCTGCAAAAGCCATGCTGACTCTTTCTCAGCAGGTCTTGCTTTTCTACATGTTTTATAATTTTATCTTTAATGATAGATTCTACTAATTTACCAGGAACAGATGTCAAACTGACTGGCCTGTAATTTCCCGGGCCCCCCCCTAGATCCTTTCTTAAAGATTGGTGTGACATTGGCCATCTTCCAGTCTTCAGGGATGGAGCCTGATTTCAGGGATAAGTTGCATATTAAAGTGAGAAGATCAGCAATTTCGTGGCAGGCTCTTTAAGAACTCTTTGGTGAATGTAATCTGGGCCAGAGTTTGGTAACATTTAGTTTATCAATGGCTGCCAGAACTTCTTCCTTGTCTACCACTATCTTAGCTAGTTCCTGGGTTCGCCTCCTAAGAAGCTTGGTTCAGGTGCAGGAATGTTCCTCACCTCCTCTTGGAGTGAACAGATGCAAAGAATTCATTCAGCTTCTCTGCAATCTCCCTGCCATCTTTTAGCACACCCTTTGTTCCTTTGTCATCATCTAACCTTGGGCCTACCGCCCCTTGCTGGCTTCCTGCTTTTGATGTACTTGAAGAACTGTTTGTTGCTGGTCTTGATGTTCACAGCCATCGTTCCTCATAATCCTTTTTTTGCCTCCCTTACAGCTAACTTGCTTCTCTTTTTGCCACCATTTGTGTTCCCTCTCATTATTCTTCATCAGCCAAACTGGACTTCCATTTTCTAAAAGACATTTTCTTTTTTCTGATAATTTCCTCAACCTCTCTTGTTAACCATGGTGGCTTTCTTTTGGACTGGGTGCTGCCTTTTCTAACCTGTGGAACACATTTCAGCTGAGCTTTTATTACTGTGTTTTTAAATAACCTCCAAGCCTCCTGACCGGTTTTCTCTCTCTTGAGTTTCCCTTTCAGCTTCCTGCGCACTATCCCCTCATCTTTGAGAAATTTCCCTTTCTGGCCGAATGTAACTACATTAGTAGTTGCCACTTGTTCGCATGCTGAGATACTGAATCTGACAGCATTGTGGTCGCTGTTCCCTATCGACTCAACAACACTGACTTCCTGCACCAGGTCCTGGGTCCCACATAGAATTAGATCTAGGATCACCTCTCCCCTGGTTGGTTCCACAACCATCTGCTCTAAGCCACAGTCATTTAGCATATCCAGGAATGCTCTCTCCTTACTATGACCTGAACATGCATTTTTCCAGTTTATATGGGGATAGTTAAAATCACCCATTACCACTACATTTTGTTTTGTTGGCCTCTCTAATTTCTTTTTCCATCTCAGGAATCCTCTTGTGCACTTTGGTCGGGGGGGACGATAATATATTCCTAATATTAAACTGTCCTTCACACCTGGTATTGATATCCACAGTGATTCTGTAGAACCAACTCTGCATTGTCTATTTTATGTGATACTATGCTCTCTTTGATGTAAAGGGCAACTCCACCCCCAATGCGCCCTGTTCTATCCTTCCTATAGAGCCTGTAGCCTGGCATAACAGCATCCCACTGGTTCTCCTCGTTCCACCATGTCTCTGTAATGCCCACTATATCAAAGTCCTCCTTCAAAACTCTGTAATCTAGCTCCCCCATTTTAGGTCGAATGCTTCTACTATTAGCATGGAGACACCTGTATACCCTGTCTCTGTCCTTAACCTGGGATTTACATGCTTTACCCTCAAGTCTTTTGTAGACACTATCCCTTGTCACATGCACATTGCTATGTTCCTCGCTTGTATGTGGTTGATTTAGAAAAACCTCCCTCTCTGTCTGCATCCCCATAGATACTGTATTCGAACCCGAGAGTCACCTCAGCTCCTGTCGGCTTTCCCCAGTGATCAGTTTAAAAGCTGTTCTGCCACCTTTTAATGTTGAGCGCCAGCAGCCTGGTTCCTCTTTGGTTAAGATGAAGCCCGTCCCGTTTGTACAGGCCTACCTTGTCCCAAAAGGTTCCCCAGTTCCTAACAAATCTGAAACCCTCTGCCTTGCACCACCTTCTCATCCACTCATTGAGACCCTGTATCTCCGCTTGCCTGCTTCGCCCTCAAGGCGTGGAGCGGTAGCATTTCTGAGAATGCCACCTTGGAGGTCCTGGACTTCCAACCTGTTTCCTAGCAGCCTAAATTTAGCTTCCAGAACCTCCGGCTACATTTCCCAGTAATGGATTTGGTGCCAATGTGGACCACAACTGCTGACTCCACCCCAGCACTGTCTAAAAGCCTATCTAGACAGTGACATCCATAACCTTTCTGCACCAGGCAGACCCAAAAGTCACCATCACGGTCATCCGCCTCTCACAAACCCAACTCTCTACATTTCTAATGATCGAATCACCCACTACAAGGAGCCCCACCTCCCGGTATCCTCAGTCTTGAGAGGAGATAGCTGATCACCAGTTAAGGAAGGATCCCATCTAAGGGAGCATCTTCCCCACCTCAAGTGGCACCCTCCGTCCCAAGACCTTCATTCTCTATGACATCCTGAAGAGATGTCACCTTGGGAGATGGGACCTGGCTGTTAGGTCCCTGAAAGCCTCGTCTGTCACCCTCTCTGCCTCTTTCAGCTTCTCCAGGTCTGCCACCTTGGCTTCAAGAGAACGCACACGTTCCTTGAGTGCCAGGAGCTCATTGCAGCGAGGGCACACCCACGACTTCTGTCCTAGTGGCAGATAGTCATACATGTGACACTCAGTGCAAAACACTGGAAAGCCCCATCCCCCTGCTGGCTTTCTGCTTTCATATCTGATTTGTTTAGATATTTAAATATTAAGCTTTTAGTCACTGCCCCCCTGGAGCTATCTGCATGTACTATCTGTCAAATATGTCCTTATTAATTTAAAAAAACAAAAAAAATAAATTAAAATTGCGCGCGCCGTTAGGACCGCGCCGCTGGTTCCAGAGACTGAACTAAAGTCCCACCTCTCAGGACAAAAGCCCCACCTCTCAGGACAAAGAGGAACAAGAGATGAATTCTGTTAACCCCTGTTAAGCCCCACCTTCCAGATTCAGCAGCCTTAGAAGGAGAAAAAGAGATAACCCCTGTTAAAATACGCTGTTTTAAAAGCTGTGGCTTTGAGAAAAGCCCTCCAAAATGAACACCAGCAGGTCACTCTGCTCTTCCTGGCCAAGTCTCTTCAGGCTTTGTGGCCATGGTCAAGATCTACCAGACTATGGCCACACAGCTCAGAAAGTCTCAACAACCAATCATTCCTCTGACAAAACAAGGATCCTTCCAATCTTATAGAAACTGCAATGGCTTGCTATTCCTTCAGCTCTCCTGTGATTTCTCTACTGCTTCTTCTTGTTGTTGGCTTCCTAGAGGTCCCTGTTCCTTGTGGTAAGTCCAGGGGTTGGGCTGTCGGTTGGGCAGTGCTCCAGAGTTCCTTGGTGGGCATTTGTGACTAGGAGGAGGGGAACAGGCAGCCCAGTGTGAGGAGGCAGCCCAGTGTGGGGAGGCAGCCTCATCGTGGACATATATCCTCAAACTATCCCATACAGAAGCTACTCGATCTATTGCATTACTTATGTGGCTACCTGTGATCTTTGCAACAGAACAAGTATTGGTTCTATGGATAGTATTAGCAGTGAAAACAGTGAGGAGGGGAGGCTTAAATTATTTCCTCTTCACATATCAAAGTTCCAAGCAGAAAAGGGCATGTCTATTGTACAGGAGGTGCAAAACTCTCACTTTAGTCTTCATATTATTCCTGAACAAATATGGTAATTTGCCCAAGACTTCAAATTTCAGCTATCTAATGCTATAGTTTATTGTCAATGCTATAGCTAAGAAAAATATTCTTCAGAGAATCAGAATATGGGCTATACGTTGCTGACTGCTAATTTCAAACTTTGTGAACTCCAGTCTTTATATTAACATCTTTATATTTCAGTCTTCTGTGAAAAAGAGGTCAGAGACATACTCTGACTCATATATTCACATCAATCACTGCATGATGAGTCTACATGGATCATTGCCTTTTATCACTTCCCACCTTGGCTCCTGATTGGGGGCATATGCCTAGGGTGGTAAGATGCAATGATCTGTAGTGACTCACCATGTGGTAAAAGAAGCCAGCAATTTCATATATTCAGGTTACAAAGTCACAAGTGATTATCATATCATATGTACTATATGATAAATATAAGAATTTAACTGACCCTTAACAGCCTAAAGATAAAAAGTAGGAGTTGTTATTGTCCTGGACAAAATATTAAAGAACAAAATGGAAGCAGGAGTTGAAAGCTTAGATCAGCAACACTGCAAGAAAGAAACATTTCATAAGCATTATAGGTCAGCTATTGTATCTCATTTAAAATTCATAATTATTATTTATATTTCATTTGATTTTTATATTGCTTGCCCGTATTTTTCTGAAACATAAGCACAAGGCAAATCAAAATAATAAAACAAATAATATAAAAAACTGCACAGTATAAAGGTAAACTGCTAGTCAATAAGATAAAAGTTTGGAAGGAATTCCCTGAAAGTGTGCAGATAAGTTTGGGAGTTTTATTAGATTTATCTGTATTGTTGGAAGGACAGTATAATGTGTTAATCAGGTACAAAAATGACCCAGATTATCTTTCCCCCCTTTTACATTCTGATCAGCTAAATTCAAGCACAAATGTCATACTAAATTAGACCAAATTATACAAATAATATCACCAGTGACCATATGTAATCATATGTCCCTTACCTAACAATCATATGTCTTTTACTTAACATCCACAATAGTAGTCCTAAGAAAAATAATACAAGCATTTACCAACCTTGTATAATTGTACGTAGATACAAAGTAATATTGGAGTCAAGGCCCTGCTATGGTTAATCTTCTGTAAAATGTACTTAATTTATCTTTTTATACCCTTGTTCTTATTCTTTCATCAATTATCCATTTTCTCATTTTGTTCTGCTCCTCCCCTATGGTTGTGGGATGGTGCAACATAAACATACTAAAAGAGTACATATAAACCCAAACAACATGTAAAGTTACTCAGAGCTAGGTAAAACAAATTGCGTTCCACATCTGATTCCATAGTGTAATAGTTAGCACTCTGGACTCTGAATCCAGCAATCCATGTTTTTTCTCATCCCATAATATAATGTAAGATCAAAGATAGTTGGTGAGAGAGGTCTTCTGTTGTAAAAAAAATCCATTTGGTCAAGCTATTCTCCAAACAAAATCTTTCTCTCAGTGTTCTTGTGGTCAGATATTCCTCATGGAATACACAGTGATCACCTGGTGCTGTATCACTGCATTCTCAGCAAATGTCATTATTTCTGATAAACTGAATAGAGTTGAATAGAGTCTAAAATCCATTTTTTTCTAAGGAAGAGGCTGAAACAGTCCCAATCCAGGGTCAAAATTGTACCAGATTAAACAAATGTACTTGTGGGAAGTTCATTATTTTTCTAGTTAATTTATGGAAGAAAGTAACTAGAGCATTTCTAGAGTATTTATGGAAGAAAGTCCCACCCCTTCCTGCTCCCCAAGCCCCACCCCCGGCCTCAGTGCTTATAAAAGCAGGTCTCTGAGGCCGGGACTACAGTCTCTTTTGGCCTGCCTGGAGGGGAGGTCAGAAGGGACTACTGGCTGCCAACTGGGAGCCCAGCTGGCGGGGGGGCCTGGGGGGGGAGTTGGGCACCCTAGATCTTGCCCATGTCCATGGTGATATAGGTGGGGTTGAGGGCACAGCAGTGGGGGGTAGAGCCTGGGGGCATCAGTGGCAGAGCTGGGGGGGGTAAAGCGTGGGGGGCATCCCAGAGACAATTTGTCTCAGGGCATCATTTACCCTCGATACGCTTCTGTCAACACCTTGAACCTGATTTGGAATTTCACTGGCAACCAGTGCAGCTGTTGAAGCACAGGTATTACACGTTCTTTCATCGAGATGCCAGTGAGGAGTCTGGATGCTGCATTTTGGACTAGTTTTAATTTATGTGTCAGTCTGGGGAGTAGACCCACATGCAGAGAGTTACAGTAGTCTAATCTGGAGGTGAACATCACATAGATCATTGTGGCTAAATAATGATTACCTAATACAACTCTCTCCATCATAGTTTGCTAAAGGCCACCAAGGGCAAAAAAATCAAACTGAAGTGGCCACCCTTTAACAGAAACAGTCATTCTAAATCAGTCCAGTTAATTCATTTTGTCCATTTCTATACCCCAAGCCCCACTAACCAATAAAAAAAACAAAAAGAAAATCACCCTCTTCTCTTTGAAGTAAGATCATTTAAAAATGGAATTTCTTTTTACCCCACCATTTGGAATGTGGATCATAAGATATACAAGGGCATCAAAAGGAAGTTGCCCAAAGGCCACTCTTCATTTCTGGCTTGTATTAGAAGAAATTAATTTTAATGCTACCAAACAGAAAGAATCCATCTCCCTTTTCCCCTTTACTGAACCTTAGACATCATATGCTTAGACATCATAGACCCCAGGTTAGATATAAATCTGAACTGTTTTTACCTCTTCCATGTTTCTGTTTATAATCCTTTGCAGAACTGTCTTAATATTACTGCTGTTAGTTAAGGCAGCCAGCTACTCATGCAATGTTTCCTTCTGCTATGCTGCTAGCTACTCTGTGCAAAGAAGGAATTAAATTAGTAGGAGTATAAGCTTCCCTGAAGACTCCACAAGCACCTGCCTTTAAGGCTAATTGGAGTTACATGCTCCAATTGCATTAATGAGATAAAGAGCATACCCAGAAGTTTACACATATGTAATGGTGGGAAACTAGGGGCAAAGTATTGCCTTACCTATCCAGGGATGTTTATATGTGGCATGCATTAGGAATGAATGCACATGTTTCTTTTTTATTTATTTACCAGCGGGGCCCGGCCACACGTTGCTGTGGCAATTGTCCTTCTCATCACAGTCTGCAACCCACACAGATGTTCATGCAGGTCCAATGATCTGCAACATAGCCTTTTGGGGTGGTCAAATGGAATCCCTCTTTCCCTTTTCAATTCACATTGTTATATTGTGGTGTATTTTTTTTACTATAAGGTAACCCTTTCCATTCCACAACGGAACTGTTCAGAATGCGAATACCACTGTCCATGAGGCTGGTTGACACGCAAAGTCCTGGCTTGGGTAAGGCAGAACTGGGGCAAGGAGGCTATCCCAGTCAGGCAGCAGAGGCAGGGTGGTAAGGTGTTCAGATAGAGGCCAGCTCCCAGGGTTTTTAAAGGGCCATGTGCAAAAGAAGCAGAGCCAGTAGTGTTGGTTCGCCCCCACTCCACAGATTTTCTTAGAAGAAAAAGGCAAATTCCAGGTCGCTTTTAGTAAAAGAGAGCTGTGGCGAATATGGGTCAGCAAGGGGGTAAGTGGTGGTTGGATGTGAGGGAGGGCAGAGTGAGGTGTGTGAGGATGAGCTGGATGTGTATGAAAGTATGTGTGTTATGTGGTAGCAGTGGGTGAGGCACAGAGAGTGAACGTTACCTGCGTGTGAGGGGGGGAACCCCACCTGGTGTCTCACACGGCAAAGTGTGTATGTGTTTCACTTCCAGTCATATTACCTAACAGTGTTACCCATTAACTGTTTTAACTGCTCATCTCTGCCCATCTGCGCAAACATTCTAAGCCCTCAAGCCACAGACAGACAGGCTGCACAAACATTCTAAGGGTAACAGTTAAACACAAACAGCTTCATGGCCTAGTGTGCCAGGAAAAAGATGTTTTACCTGGCTCAGGTATGGACTTTTGGTGATTTGAAGGTCCAATTACCTGCCCACAACAGGGAGGAACATCATGTGAAAATTTGGGGGCTATCCGTCCAGCCGTTTCGGTGTTAGGGAGTGACTAACAAAGTCACTGTTTGCTTTTTATATATATAGATTATGAAGACTTTTTAAATGACATAAAGAAACCAATATCCTAAAGACAAAAAGAAAATCACATTACAAAAAAAATGAAAGATGAAAAAAATACATACACAGATTTCCTCTGAGCATAATATAGTCACATTTAAATGTTTACCACTATCCCAACTGCTTACATTCACAATAAAAACCAGCTGTTGTGAGTTTTCTGGTCTGTGTAGCTATAGTCTAGTACCAGACCATGGCCACAAAACCTGGAAAAACCCCAACAGCCAGTTGATTCCAGTTGTGAAAACCTTTGATATTACATAAAAATTAGCCCTTAACTGAAGTCATTAAAACAATTCACTATATCCTTTTCCTATATCCTACTCCTCAAAACCAGAAATCATCAATTCATTTTTAAATGTTTTATGCAAAAAGTTCATCAAGGGTTTCCAATTATTCATGAATGTAGATTACTTCTTTTCTCTAATCAAATAATATGTTTTTTCATCTCTGCCATTCCAGCATTTTCACAAGCTAATCCACTGTTGTAGGTACTCTTGTTGCTGGTACCTTAACAAAAACAATTTCTGTTTTTTGAAAAAACTGTCCATAAAACCCAAAAGACATGCCCCTGTTTTTATTTGTATATTAGTATTTAAGATCTTCTGGACTGTTGCATGAATTAGTATACAAATTTTTTAATCTTCATTACAAGTCTACCTTAAATGATAGAATGAAACATCATGATGTTCACATTTCCAACACTGATTTGAAACATTTTAAATACATGTTTGCCAATCTCTGTGATGATAA
Source organism: Sphaerodactylus townsendi (assembly GCF_021028975.2). Taxonomy (NCBI): domain Eukaryota; kingdom Metazoa; phylum Chordata; class Lepidosauria; order Squamata; family Sphaerodactylidae; genus Sphaerodactylus; species Sphaerodactylus townsendi. Next base: position 99,351,197 of record NC_059426.1, on the reverse strand, counting down.
GTGCCATTGATACATGATTTTATAAAAGTTCTTTTTAAGGCTAGAAGTTAAAGTAACTTAAATAGTTTTTTAAACCAGATATTATCCCATTATTTGCATGTTATTAATAGCCCATTTCATCATACATTATTTCACTTCTATTTCAGATCTTAGCTATAATATGGTCATAATTTATACATATATTCTGTTCAAATTCAAATTCATCATAGTCAAAACCATCAAGTCTTTTGTCTGTTTTGAATCTATCTAATAGTTTTGCATAGAAAACCCATCCCAATTATTTCCTTTTGTTATTAACTGTTATGTTGATCTAAATGTACAATCTTCTTACAGGTGGATTGCCATTACCTGCCTCCCTGTGAGCTGAGATCAGTGAGCTGAGAACTGTGAGAACTGTTTGGTCCAAGGTCACCCAAAAGGTTTCATTTGGAGAAGTGGGGAATTGAACCCGGTTCTCCTCATTAAAGTCCATGGCTCTTAACTACATTACCCTGTCCCTGCACTACATTTCACTTTATTGATCAACTAAAGGGTGTAGGGTAGTGTATATTTGGATAGGTAGCCTTTTGAAGAAAAAGCACTGGAGACTTATGTACCTTTTGTAATATTTGCTTTATTTACAAAATATACAAGGTCAGCACAGGTGGAGGCAAAGAGGAACTTCTACAGAGCAGCAAATCTGCTATTCCACATTGTATCCCAGAATGAGATCATGCCCCACCAAAGTGCTTCTGCACCTTTCAGTCTCTCCAAGAATCCCATACTGTTGTTCTCATGGAATCATGGTTCACACCAGCACAACCACCATTCTGTGAAAAGTTGGGATGGCACATTTGGGCATCCAAATACTTTTTGTAGGAAACTCACCTACTTGATTGTGTACCATTGTCTTCACAATGGAAATAGGTATTGATTTGGAGATTAACTAAAGACTACAATCCATTCCAAATTTCACCATCACACCACCAAGCTCATCTGTGAAAGAGATTAAATAAATGTTTAGCTCCAATAGGCACTTTTGAATTAAATCTTGAATGTTTCTTGGGTGTTCTGCCTTGGTAAAACTCAGTTATAACCTTACAAGCCCTTAGTACCATGAACGTAGATTTAACACAAGAAGAAAAGGGCTATTTTACAGTGAGGGAAAAGTAAATTCTGGATGTTCAGAACCAATTTCTTACAAATGTAACCTACTGAGATATGGAAATGCAGTTTCCAGATAGAATATATTAAAATCTCATTACATGATTGATGTCCTGGAAGACACATTGAACCAGCAGCAAAATAAACAATCCCCTTATGACAGTTCTTTGTTTCTAAAGTTGTTTGGGGTGGGAAGGAGGGAAACCCTAATCCCCTGCTGCTATTGGGGTTGATTTCCTTTCCACATACTGTTTGAGTTCTCTGGATCTCTCAAATAAAATAGATTCAATTATGAATGAAATCTTTCATTGATTGAGAATCAGCAGAGATATCCACTGGAGAAGGATTATTGTCCAGTCTGAACTCAGGCAGGAAGATCCCAAGAGAAATTGCAGCAGCTCCTCCCCCACCCCTGACACAATTAGCCAGCAACAGTTTTTGACAAGCAGGTACAGCTGTGCTCTTCCCCCTCCCCACAAAAAAGATAACTGCTTTCTCAGGAGATTACATGGGAAGGTCATTTCAAAGCAAGCATGCCAGCCAAGCAGCAGAGATTTTTTAAAATGAAAACAAGCAAGCTGAAACAGTCAGACCAACCCCAGATACCACAACACCCATTCCCACCTGGAGCTTTGTGGCAAGACCAAATTCTTAGGTCTTGACACACACTTGGTTTTGAAGGTGAGTTCTGAGTCTCCAAATGGCCCAGGTTAGCCAAATCTTGCCAGATCTCAGAAGCTAAGGAGGGTTTGGATGGGAGACCAACAAGGAAGTCCAGGGTTATTATGCAGAAGTAGGCAATGGCAAACCACCTCTGAACATAGCTTGCCTTGAAAGTCCTACAGGACCACCATAAGTTGGCTGCAACTTGAACCCATAGACCTCTACCTACCCCTTAGTTTTCAAATAATAGTGTAATATAAGAACCACAAATCAGTGTGTGTCACACTAGGTCTTAATACTAAACTGCCTAAATTGAGGTAGAGCAAGAACAAGATCACTATCTGATTAAGGAACTAAACACTATTTGACTGTAGATGCAAGAAGATGTGACAGTATCTCTGTTGTGTACCATGGAATGCAGCCACCATTTTAGAGCATAACACAGGCAATTTAAAAATGCTGCAAGGTCTCAAGTCTGAGTGGGCATGCACTGTGATGGGACCAGGTGTTCTGGTTTCCACTTCACACCTTTTCAAGTGTCATCATGAATATCCTTCCTGCAGCTGTATAAGCAGTTGTATAAGCACAGGAGTGAACACAAAAATGGCTGGTCCCACTGTGCTGCAGGCTTGACTCTAAAAATATGATGACATCCACAAGTCCAATTTGGGGATGCAGTCTAGTAGTTTCCCTTAACATCAGTTAAAATGTGCCTTCCATCCTCTTCTTACTCTCCCATCTCCCTCTGTTCTATGGGTTCTGGTTGGTTATTGCTGCCATTCTCTCTAAACCATCTGAGTACAAAGGGGATTGACAAATATGAAAAAGGGGGTAGACTTTGCTATGTACACCACACCCTCCAGCTTCAAATGGGGGTTACCTTCTCCAAGATCTGACAAATTACTGGCCATGACCTTTTCCTAATAACTGAGGCCTATTGAGGGAATACAGTGCAGTCATAGGAGAATAATATAGGCTCTATTTTTACCCCAAACATGCCATTGTAGGCCACAATTTTATAGGGTAGTCTGAATTACAGATGAATTCACATTGCTCATGATAAAAATCTGGTTTAGAAAAAGAAGTGGAAGACTCTGGATTGAAGAAGAGTTTGGATTTATATCCCCCCTTTCTCTCCTGCAGGAGACTCAAAGGGGTTTACAATCTCCTTGCCCTTCCCCTCTCACAACAAACACCCTGTGAGGAAGGTGGGGCCAAAGTGCAGCTGAATCCAAAGTGCAGCTGATTTCTTGTATGTATATAATTAATATTCTTTAATTTGCTTTCCTGTGCATTAGGAATGAATTGTTGTCACTGTATCACATTAAGATATTTTTGGTGATAATAAATATTAGCTTTCCTTCCTGATGTGTTTGTAAAATGCTGACTTCAAATTTCAACCTGAAGGAAATCTTGAATGGATTCCAGCAAGGTGGATACCTACTATTTTATCTTTCTTTGAAAAGTTTTATATATTTTTCTCAACTAGATGCTTATGTCAAAGAACTCCCACTATTATTTACTTCATTTTCAACAAAAACTGAATTAGTTTGATCTGTCTTTTTTGAAACAGTCATTGTTATTTTTAATTATTGTTGTCTGGGACCCAGACCTCCTTAGCAACCCACCCAAAGCCATTTACCTGCATAACTTGGCATAACTTAGCAAGCCCCAGCACCCAAGGAGGTGGAAAAGCCAGGCAGAAGCTTTCCCACACCAGGACCAGCAAAGGCAGGGCTTGTCTCAGAGCCCCACCTGGCATGAAGCTGGCCTAGCTGCAGGAACAGTCCCTTTCTCCTGGGAGCCAAAGACCAGAGGAAGGGTCAGCACATCTTTAGAGGCGGAAGCCCAGGAAGAGGGTAGCCAAAGGGATGAACTCAGGGCTGGGGCTGTAGAGGAAAAGGAAGCTGTAAAAGACTCAGGGAGCAAAGAGTGTATGATGGAGAAAACTAGTTGGTGGCTGCATGCTGCGCAACAACTCATTGAGGTGCTACCTAGGTTGAAGATATCTGAGACCTGAGGAAGATTTCTGAGGTAACAGGAAGCCCTAATCATGACAATGGTAATATGGGATTTTGGAATAAAATTCATGTAATGCATTTCAAGATAAAGAGTGTACTGTCTGTTTTTCATTTCTGAAAGATGACTTTTTTCAATTTTTGTTTGCATTTGAAAAGATAGGAGAAACATTCATGTCTGAGTAAGTGGTACGGAGGTGGTGATAAATCAATGGGAATCAGAAAAGGCACTCTCTGTTAAAGCATTAGAAACTAAACTGTTGAATAAAACAACAGGACCACGATTTATGAGTGAAAACACACTGCAGATTAAGTGAAACAGGATAGAAGATAAAATGTGCAAAGCAAGAAGTCTGATGAAATATTACCCATAAAGAATCTTCAACCAAAATACTAGAAGTTATTGGCATGATTCTGCACTGGCATAAAACAGTAAAATAATCAAAGTAGGGGATTCACTAGACAAGTTGGGAATCCTATTTAAAATTTCAAGGTCTGAATTAATGGGTGGGAAGGAAGGAGATTTTTTTCCCCTTTGCTGTCAAATCACAGCTGACATATGGAAACTTGGTGAAGTTTTCAAAGCAAGCGATGTTTAGAGATGGTTTGATATTTCCTGCCTCTGTGACAAATTTCTTGAGGGGTCTCCCATCTAAATACTAACCAGGGCTGACTCTGCTTAGCTTTCAAGATGTGATAAAACTAGGCAGTTATGGGCTAAGAAAGGAGACAATTCATTGTGAACTAGAAGCAAAATTCAAAGCATGTGATTAATACCAGATTTTTTGATATAATCAAAATTAAATTGGAAAATAATAAAATAGTATTTATTGTGACTACTTTTTATATGGTTTAATAATTATAGAAATGCTGTCAATGCACAGAATAATACTAGAAACAAATAATACTAGAAATAAAAAACAAATACTAGAAACTAATCTCCAGAAATATAGTCCAGTTGCTAGTCCATCAATGAAAATTAGGAATTCAGCGTATTGTAATCACAAAACGTCACTTATAGTGGTGTCTTTCCTGTAGTCAAGCTCACCATCCATTAACAGGTAATCCAGTCCTTGTGATGCAAGGAGAAACATAAATTTGAATAAACATTTTTAGCTTCAATAAACATCAAAACAGAACATGCATTAATGTGCCATTTTCAATGGAAGGGTCCAGTTTAGTTACCCTTGATGTATCTTCACTATACACTAACATACCTCACGATGAGGTTAGACAAGTGTTAATGGACATGTTAGACAATAGAACAATACAAAGTCTATCTACTCACTTTTTGAACTTATTGAACAAATATTAGACCATAACTATTTCCAGTTCAATTAACCATTTTATATACAATGTAAGGGACTGGCTATGGGTTCGAGTTTTGCGCCTTCCGCAACTAATTTATACATGCAAAGCTTATAATCAGCTTATATTTGTAATGCAGATTTGAATCCTTTTGCCCAATATATTCTAGTATATAAGAGATACATAGGTGATTTGTTATTTTTTATACAACCAGGTTTATTAGTTCATTTCCAGTAGTTTCTTATGTGGCTTAATGGCCTGCACACTTCAGTTAAATTTACAGGCAGTGTGAGTACTGAACAAATCAATTTCTTAGATACTAGCATATACTTTGATAAAAACAAGCAAACTGCATTTGCTCCATACCACAAGGAAACAGACAGAAATAAGGCACTGCATTACATTTCTTTCCACACCAAACATCTAAGGGATAATCTCCCTTATAGCCAATTATTAAGGGCAAAAAGAAATTCCATTGAGGAGGATATTTTCCAATCAGAATCAAAAAAGATAATGTCCAATTATGATGAGAGATGGTATCCTAAACACGTTTTACAAGTACAATCCAAACCTAGAAATGAAATTATGATGGACAAAAAGAAATTATCAACTAACAGACTTACATGGGCATTGGACTATACTGCAAAAGTCCATAATATCAGAGACATTTGTACAAATATTGGTATATTGTGCAAAATATTCCAGGCTGCTCCATTCCACCATAGATTGGCTTTAGACACAAACAAAACATAAGACAGCAGTTGATTCATATGGATATAAAACCTGTCCACAGACCCATTCCTCCTGTTATAGGACATTATCACTGTGGACATTGTTCTGTATGTGACCTCTCTTTAAATTGCTTCACTATTACTGATCCCATTTCAAAATGGATGTGGACTTTGAAGCACTTCTCTAACTGTAACACACGAAGATGTGTATACATTATTATATGTAAGTGCAATTTAGTATGCATTAGGATGACGCCAAGATCTTTATGAGTTAGGCTTTTGGAGCATATTAGCAATTTAAGGATTAAAATGGAGGAAGCAGTTTATATATAATGTTTAATAATTTATACTTACTCATTGGGATATTTCTAAAAATATTTCTAAAATTATTAATTTAATATTCATGAATTGGGATTTTTCTAAAATCATAAATACTATAATAAATATTTAAATTGGCATAGGACCATTCAAAATGTTTATTTTTCTATGTGATAACCATAAATGGATATAGTTTTGCAGTTTTGTACGTTTAAATAAAATGATATAAATATCAAACTTCATCTGATACATTAAAACCTAAAAATTTAATATAAGTTTCTTTTAATAATCATAATGTTTACACTAGTTATAATAATAATATAATAGGAATGGGATAAATGTCCAAACAGCATTCTCAAGCCTACATGCATATATATTCATTAATAGATCCCTGTAGTGACTTGCATTACATTATATGATGAAAATACCTTCACTGATGAAGTCTACTAAAAACGCATCAGAGCATGTAGTACATTTTGAAGGTATGCCATGTCTGCATTCCACTTAAGATACTTGGAAATTGGAATTATTATGTTAGGCTCTTGGTAGCCACCAACAATCCAGGATCATACAATTATATCTGCCCATTGGGCTTTATTACCAGGAGTGTTTATACACTTATGGAAGACTTTCCTTGAATCAGTGGAGACGTAAAAGACTTCTACAGAGGACTTAAATGGTAGCTAACTACTTTCAGCTGCGACATTTATTGATCATGCCATTGGGTTTATTATACATAGATTATTGATATGTTGCATTTTACATGTTTTTGAGCCATTCATATTTGTTGTCTATGTCATCAAATTGTATTATATATTAAGTTGTGACATGTAGGTATAGTCGTTACAGAGTGTATAAGTGGTTAACTTCATAAAATTGCCAACAGCAGCATAAGTGTGCAGCATTTTTTTCTAGTTTACAGTTCTTCCTTTTCGCATTATCCATTGCATACTACACTTATTTATGTTGTTTGATAGACAGAATGGAAAAATATTTAGCTCTAAATCTGTAGTTCGGCTGTATTCCGAAAAAGCAGGGGGAGCATTTAGCTGACTTTGTTGTATAGCAAAAGTGATTCTCATGGTCACTTAGTCTGTCATTAATTAGTTTGAAGATATATAGTTCATTGTTAATACTTATACTATCCACATCAATCCCTGTGGTTCTGATTTTGTCCACAATAACTTTGGACCAGCGAAATTGGAACTGATCTTTAAGAAGATTTAAATTTAGATCACCGGAAAGAGTCCAAAAGTGTAGCTTAAGCCAGTATTTTATAGAGGCAATCCAAGCTTCAGTCTCAATTAGTGAAAGTCCAGTTTCAAGGCACAACATTGAATAAGTAACACTGTTTGGGGTTCCCAGTATCCTTCTGAGGAAGTGTGATTGAATTTGCTCTACATCTGAGTGAAAATCTCCAATCCATAAAGCAATCCCATAAAGAATTTTAGGCAATAATTTTGCCTGACAGATTTTTAGAGCAGTGTGCATTTGGCTGATGAGATCAGATAGGATCTGTGTAGAGACCATTTAACGTTGTATTGAAAGTTGACCTCTAGATATTTAAAGGATTTAACCTGCTCAATCATAATGTTGTTAATTTTCCAGATAAGCTGAAAAGATGATTATTTTTTTATTTTCCATGATTAAGTTTTAGTTCGTTTAGTTCGCAATACTAAAAAAAAAGCTTTCAGGTATCTTTCAAGACCAATGGGTGATTGAGATAAAATGGCAGCATCATCAGCATATAGTGAGAGTGAAACAGGGTGTTCCCCTAGTTTGGGTGGGTGTCAGAACCTCCTTTGATCAGACAATTGAAACACTTGTTGATGAACAAAGATTTCTTTATTGCAGACAAGATAAGTCCTGTACAGTGCCAAGAAGTCTCTGCCAGTCCAGCAGAGACTTTGATAATATAAAGTAACCAGCAAAACCATTTCCTCTGACCACCATTCCATTCCACAGCTGCAACTACAGACCAAGGTATGTGGCCTTCACTAGCTAGCAGAGGAGATAAGAAGTCAAGAAGCAGCAGAATAATACTTTCACATAACAGATTCACACAGACCAGAGCTCCCTTCCCCCAACATCCAGGCTAACCCGACAGTGGGTGTCCATCAAATTTACTAAGCTGGTCTTGGAGATCATTTATATAAAGACTAAACTGATGGAGGACCACCAACTGATGGAGGACCAACCATCCGGGAACACTCCTTGCTCAAGGGAGTGCTTGATGATACTCAACAGATGGGGTTGTAGCTCTCCCTGGCAAGCTCTGATCAACCAGAAGGGGCACAGATCCAGAGAACAGGTAACTGGGCTCCTGTCAACATCTGCTTCAGCTAGCAGGGAAAACTGGTCCAACAATATACCTGAATATGGCAATGGAGCCTCCAGTTTGCTCATTGTCTCGAGGGTGGCAGGAAGGTCATGGCAGAGCAACGTTATCTTTTCTGCAAAAAAGCTCATAAAAGCCTCACAGCGATGGGTCAATTGGAGATTTTTAGATATCCTGCAATGAGGACAAAGACCAAATTATCTGAAACAATTGTGCTGGGCAAGAGCTAGTGGATGCAAAAGAGGATGAGAAGTAATCCCTTTTCACTGCCTTCAGCACCACTTTATAGGGTTTCATAAATGTCCTATAAGATGTTCATGCAGTTCGTTGAGAGAATTCCTCCACACTTGTTCTAGATGTTTGAGCTCCCTTTTAACCTGGTGTGGCTCCCCAGTGTACCAAAAAGCCAGCCGAGAATTGGGGTGCAGAGGACACTGGGGATCAACTACCTTAATGGCCTCAGAAAACCTGGTATTCCAGTCCCTTGCCTGGTCATCAAAGGTACCAGTGGGCTCAGGGTCCTGCAGAGCAGACAGGAAACCAATTTGATGCATAATTCTCTGCGGGTGGGCAAAAACTGGCCCGTCGCCTAAATGTTGGCGCGGTAAGTTTATCCAAACTTTCAAGGCACAATGGTCAGACCTTGGCACTCTATCTACATAGGATACAGCCATAGCAACACCTGAATCGAAGACCAAATCCAGAGTGTGACTAGCCTCATGCGTAGGGCCAGAGGTAAGTAAGGAGAAGTCTAGTGTCGCCATGGATGACATGAGATCTACAGCCACTGAATCAGAGAGGCAGTCCACATGGACATTGATGTCCCCCAGAACAATCAAACTGGGGAAACCACAATGCCCAGTCTGCCACCACCTCCAGAAGCCATGGCAGGCTGTCTGCATGTGCGCTAGGTGACCGGTACACCAGCAGAATAGCCAACTTCTCCATGGCCTACCACACCAGGCCAGTACACTTCATCCTGGTGATCCTCAGAATAGGGAGTGCCCTGAAGGGGATTGAATCATGGATTAACATAGCCACCCATCCCCTCCGGCCCTGGGTTTGTGATTGGTGGACACACGTGAAACCTGGGGGTGGGGCTTTGCACAAAGTCTTGCCCTCACTTACCCAGGTCTTGGTGATGCATGCCAGGTCCAGGCTGCATGATTCCCCCAATGCCAGGTGGTTGAGTCAGCTATTGCTGGCTGGTTTTCATCTGTTGGGCTGGGTGCAGAAAAGCTGAGTGAAACTGCCTGTTATGGGAGCTGGGAGGTAAATGCTGGCACCTCCATTTTGGCTCTTCCAGGTGCAGGGGCCCTCTGGCCTGCCTTCACCTCCTCCTCCCCCCCGCCCACTCTAAGGGCAACATTTGAATGTCAACGGCAAAGCACTAAGCTCCCCCCCCAATCCATTAAACACTTTATGGGGAAATAAAACCTCCAAACTCTTGTACTCCATTATGATTAGCCACCTCCTCAAGGCATAATTGGTAATTGGTAATTTAATTTATATACCACCCTCCCCCAAAAGGGAGAAACAACAATCAAATATCAAGCAGCAACAACAATAACATAGCATTATAAAATAGCATTATGAGCAACAATAAGCGTAATGTTACATTATAAACAACAAACATCAGTAGCAATATATAAGAAATAAAACAATACAGCAATGAATAAACAATAAACATATAAAATCAGTTAAACATTGCATCTCAGATGGCGACTATATACGAACTTCTAAGCATTATTAAACTTCTGGACATATTAAACTTAACGGTAACCCTTACAATAATAGCAGCAATTAACTAACAAACTTTACTAACTTAATAACAGTGTCTATTCTAAACACAATACAGTCCCCAACAATATACACAAATGGAGTTAACTAACCTAACCCTCCCTTTACATTCCTAATGTTTCAAAAGCCAAGAGAATTCCTGCACTGTGGTGTTGCCCATAAAAAAGCTTAGGTCACAAAAAGAATTAAAGACAGTCAGAATAACGATCTGACTGCTACGCTATTACTGCGGCTCATTTATCAGCAGTAAAGGAATACACACATTAAGAGATGCTTAACACAGTAGTGTGTTTAACATGCAAAAAGCAAAACATGTGCTAAAGAACGTCCACAGGCAGTACCAACCCAGCAAGGTTATGCAAACTATCAGTGGAAGAATACACTGCAGGAGCAGCAACGTGGTAAAAAGCCAAGCAGAGAGAAAGAATGATAAAAGATACCTAGCAACCAATGACTTTTCTCTAAAATGTTATCTAATTAAAGCATGGCTTGTTTCTTGAGGGGCAGAGGGGCTTCATTTGGAAATACATTTGGGTGGTAGAAAATGGGTCATTGACTCTCTTTTGCAGATCTGTGTTTCCCACTCCACTGGCGCTCTTATGGCAAAGGATGTGTTCTTTTTAATTATGCTCTTAGGACTGGAAACATAAACTTTTAAAGATCTTCCGTGCTAATCAATGTGAGAGAAACAAAAATGTAGTACTTCTTAAATAAGGTTCCTTTGATAATTACAAGGTTCAATAGAAGTTAGACCCTGAATTATAATGCAACCAGTTTAGAGATGGCACTGGATGTGTATGAGAGCAGTAAACAGGAGCTTGAAATCTTCATGCATAAAAAATCACTTGGAAAAATACCAGATCAATTCTTCCAAAGATAGAAAGAGAGGGGTGTGACTTTTGGCTTTTGTGTATGTTTATTTGTTTAGATTCATTCCCTGCCCTTAACAACAGTCTTGTGTGTGTGCGTGTGTGTGTGTGTGTTAAGGGCCATCAAGTAACTTCTGACTCTTATACCTCCATAAATGTAAACTCTGAGTGAAATATAATGTAAAGTTATGGCAAATGTGCACAGAAACATGACCTCTATGGATAAATATATATAAGTCAATCATTTGCATTCTGTCTCATTGCCACTCAGTTCTAAAAGCCTTACTTCCTGTATCTTTTATTCATTCTAACAGGAATGGAGTGGCTGAAGTCCCACACAGTGAATTGACAAGCTCAGCCCTAGGCGATTGTGGCATAAATTAACAAGAAGCTGTCAACTGGCAGAAGTAGATCAAAGCAAAAACATGACAATAAGCTATTTAATGATTCCAAAATGCAGAATGGTGCAGGGGATTGAGAACTTTAGTGAAAATATGCACTGTCACAGACTACTTCTTCAGAATTGTGCACACATTACATTTCGTTCTGCTTATGTTCACCAGGAACTTGCCAGTTCTGTGTATTGGGAGACTGATGCACCCAAAACATATGGCCTCTGTCTTGTGTATATTAGGCAACATTTGGGTTTTCCATGTAGGTAGAGCTTTCACTCATATGAATTAAAAAAAGTGCTGTTTACCTTAACAGTTGTTCATCTAGTTGTCCTCTGTACAGGCACATGTGGGACTGTGCTTGCACGGGGCAGCTGTGGAACATTTTAATAGCAATTTAAGAACTTTAGCTGAATATGGAGTGCTCCCCTCCCCCAGCCACAGCCCAGGGCTAGTTTATTTCCCCATTCAGATCATGAAACTAGGGAGTAGGGGTGCACTTCTTCCATCCAGGACTTCCTTTGCTGCCGCAAGGAGCCACCACTTTCACTTGATGACAGCCCACAGTGGGGAAGGTGGAAGGGCTGTGTATCTCTACAGAAAACCTCTTGGCTCATTCCGCACATGCAGAATAATGCACTTTCAAACTGCTTTCAGTTCTCTTTGAAGCTGTGTGGAACAGCAAAATCCACTTGCAAACAGTTGTGAAAGTGGTTTGAAAACGCATTATTTTGTGTGTGTGGAAGGGGCCCTAGATAAACAGCAGTTATGGTAAACAGCACTCTTTTTCATTTTTGTGCCCTCTGTATAGTCCCATGTGGGATAATAGCAATCTTACTACTGTAGGTGTGGGTGTTTAATGAACCACAGATTAAAGTACAGCATGACCCACATTCATCTCAACCCTAACATCGACATCCACAACGTACTGCTTGATGAAAGTGAAAGTAGCTTCTCTGCATGTGACATCTATTCTTAAAAGCTATTGAGTTGGCTAGGGCCCTTGTATAGTGTGCCCTGATGGCAATTGAGCAAGGAACTTTGTTGTAAGCCAATCTGCCCATTGCCAGTTCTTGCACGCCTTCTTGCACAATGACAGGAAACCCATGCCACCATACTTGTTGATGTAATATTTCACCACCATGTTGTCTGTGGTGATAAGAATTTCTCTGCCCCAAAGCAGACCTGTAAAAGAGGTCAGAGCATGTCTGATGGCTCTGAGTTCAAGCAAGTTAATATTCAGGGAAACCTCATGATGAGACCAAATCTGCAGCACTTCAAAACCTTGGCAGTGTGCCCCCAACCTGTCAGGGAAGCATCAGTGGTCACCAAGATATGAGGGACAGGTGCTCTCAAAGGCATACCCTTTAATAGGTGCCTGTCCTCTCACCACCAGCTAAGAGAACTTAGGGCCTAGCAGGGAACAGGCAAATTCCACCACTGAATGTTCACATGAAGCAGTTCTGCAGAGGGTGAATGTGTGGTGATGCATGACAATACTAGAGGTCACGTTCCTTGAAGAGCCATCTGCAACATGCTTACTCTGTTCATTTGTGTTTTGACCAATTTAAGGTCTTATGCCTGTAAAGGGTGCACATGCTCAAGTGGCTGCCCTTGGAGACAATCTAGTATTGGCTGCCATTGTTGCCAGAAGTAGTATCAGAACCACCCCATCATGGCCAAATTGCTGGAAACTCTAAGGACCATGCCCCTGCCAAATATACATAGTGCACCAGGGCATCCCATTTCCTTCCCTCCTTGTCTAGGGGAACCATCTCTATCTCAGCTTTAGATTTGACCAGAACCACTTTAAGTACCAGAGAGTTAGGGGTGGGGTGGTGATAGAAAAAGTCAGCAGGTGAGGAATGAATTTTATACAGATTTTCTATTTTACAGGTGGACACCAAAACCGAGGCTGGCTTCTCCCCTATGTCCTCTGCAGTTTTCATGATGCCTTCCACTTGTGGAAGTTTCACTTGTGAGGTGTCCACCACCTCTACTATGTTCAGGACTGGATAAATTACTCTAGGGCTTCCATGGATGTAGTTGACCTGGGGTGCTTTCAACATGCGCACCAGCTAATTGTCATAACTCTTATGTGCCTCTGATGAAGACTAATGTTGCTTAGAGTACAATCTCATCGTAACTGAACACACCAATGGAAGTAGAGTTCTCCCCAAAGTCCTCATCTGAGTCATAGTTGTGTGGAATGCTTGGTCCTGAAGGAGTGGGATGACATCTGCTCTGGTTTCTGCCAAGACTGCGTCTTTCACAACTTAGTCACACTCATGGAAATGCCTCAATCCTTCAGCCACTGGCAAGGGCAGAATATTCCCTGGATGGGGGAAGGTATAGCACCACAGTTTTTGCATGGTCAGATAGAGTTTTTGCTCCCTATGGGGCTGAGGAATCTCAGATAGGACCACCCAGTCAAGCTGTTTATCCTTCAAGGAGGAGCATCAAATGTTCCCTAAGGATGGAGTCAGACAGCATGGGGGGGGGGAATTGGCACGCCCTCTCCTTGGAGGAGAGGCCTTACATGCTCCGCACATAGGGTAAGAATGTGTTTATTGCTCAGGCAAGTACCCTGTCTCAGCCTGTGCTGGTCCTCTCTGGGTACAGTGACCAGTTGTGCATTAGGATAATCTTTTTTTTCCAGGAAGAGACCTCCCAGTGAGGAGGCAACGCAAAACTGGATGAGGCTGATTGGCTCTTAGGGGAACCCTAAGCCCTTGGCAGGAAGTGTCATCTTTCAAGGAGCGGGGACATGATCAGTGTGGTGGCAGCTGATATTGTATTCTTGGTCTTCCATCTTGCCTCTGGGGGGCAGGCTTCTGAGACACTGCAGAAGTAGAGCAACATTCACCCTTAGACAAGAGGTCAAGGCCTTCTGGGTGCAGTGAAGCAGCACAGACAGTAGTCTTTAGTTGGTCTGCTTGTTGCTTGCGAGTCTTCTTGGAGAGTTTTAACCATGCTGAACACGAGGCTATAACATTGCTCTCCCCAGGTAGATCACACATTCAGTGTGGACATCATTCACTGCCAGAGAGAGCCTGCACGAACTTAATTTTCTAGCATGCAACATTTTGCCTTGTACTAAGCATGAGGAGACATAGTCAGTAAAAGTATGTGAACTAACCTGAAGGGAACAAAAATGAAGAAAAACCAACCACACTAACTGAAAGTACAGTTTAAAAGAAAAAACTGTAAAATCTAGCCAAAGTTGTGTGCAAACAACCCTGTAGGCCTCGACGAAGCTCAACTGTCAGAGAAGTAGAATGCACTTCTGTTCCTTGCAGCAGCAAAGGAAGATCTGGAGGGAAAGAGTGCATCCCTCCTTCCTAGTCACATGATCTAGGTGGGAAAAGAAGCTAGTCCAGGCTTGTGTCTGGTGAGTAGAGCACTCTAAAGTACTTAAATTGCTATCTCTGGGCAACCCCCATGCCCCCACATTTTGGGGCATGGCTCAGAGACATGGCCCCACCCCTGAGCCCCGCCCCTGACTCCGTGCAGGCCAGCTTTCAAAAGCTTTAAAAAGCCAGCCTGCATGGAGGCAGGGGGGCTTGAAAGCTACATGGACTACATGGAGGTTGGGGGGAGGCTCGATGATAGGTGGTCCAGGTGGCTGCCACAGCTGCCCACCACAGCCGCCCACCATGGTTGCCCAGCACCAAGCCCTGCACTGCCTCCTTGCAAGCTGGCTCCTGGGTGTGGGGCTTGGTGGCATATGGCATTTGGTCATGTGGGGGGGGTGTCCGGTATGTCCCTAGGATGATATACCCTTGCCTACCTCACAAGGGCCCCTTCTGCACATGCAAAATAATGCATTTTCAAACCACTTTCACAACTGTTTGCAAGTGGATTTTGCCATTCTGCACAGCTTCAAAGAGCATTGAAAGCAGTTTGAAAGTGCATTATTCTGCATGTGTGGAATGAGCCAAAGTCTCGGTTGCAGGGAGGGAAAGGGAAAGCAATTGTAAGCAGCTGTGAGACTCATTAAAAGGTTAAGAAAAGCAGGCTATAAAATCCAGCTCTTCTCTTCTTTTTCTGATCTGGTGAATCAGGTTTGATTTCCCACTCGTACACATGAAGCCTGCTGGGTGACCTTGGGATAGTCACAGTTCTCTCTGAATTTTCTCAGCCCCACTTACCATACAAGGTGTCTATTGTGGGGAGGGGCAGGGAAGGCAATTGTAAGCTGCTTTGAGACTCCTTAAAGGTTGAGGAAAGGGGATATAAAAAACAATTCCTCCTCGTCCTCTAGGTGATGTAGAAAAAAACTGTATGAAACTCTTTCATAGGAGCAGCAGGAGGAGGTTAAGAGCTCGTGTATCTAATCTGGAGGAACCAGGTTTGATTCCCAGCTCTGCCACCTGAGCTGTGGAGGCTTATCTGGGGAATTCAGATTAGCCTGTGCACTCCCACACATGCCAGCTGGGTGACCTTGGGCTAGTCACAGCTTCTCGGAGCTCTCTCAGCCCCACCTACCTCACAGGGTGTTTGTTGTGAGGGGGGAAGGGCAAGGATATTGTAAGCCCCTTTGAGTCTCCTGCAGGAGAGAAAGGGGGGATAAAAATCCAAACTCTTCTTCTTCTTCTTCTTCTTCTTTCACCCAAAGTCTTCAGAATGCTTCAATTGCAGGCTCAATTGGATGTGATGTTAAGAGAAGAAACAATAAAATTTATTGGAGATATCAAACAACAAAGTTTTGCACATGACAATAAACTAGGCAGATGGTTAGCAAATAAAATATGACACCAGCAAAAATATAGATTAATAACAAAAATCAAAAAAAGATTGTCAGATAACAACAAACATAGTGGAGATTCAAGAATTGTACATTATTATTTCAGAAAATTATATAAACAGGAGGAAATACAACAAATATCTATTCAGAAATACTCAGAGGAGCATAAAGTTAAACAGGTGCAAGAAGAACATAAACAATTACTGAATGAAGATATAACAAGGGAAGAAATAATACAAGCCATTAAGAGACTGAAACATACAATGCCGACTCAGATTGATTGGTGGTGTTATACTACAAAACCTATAGTGAGGAACTAATTGAACACCTAAAATTGCTTTTTACTGACATCTTTAAAGGCAAAATAATGCCAGCATCATGGAGAGGGGTGGTAATTACTTCGATTCTGAAAGATAAATTGGATATACCAGAAGCAAAAAATTACAGACCAATCTCTTTATTAAATACGGATTACAAAAATTTTGCTTACATACTTTCCAACAGATAGGACAACAACTATTCCACAACATCAGAACAGTGCTTAATATCATAGAATGGGAAAATATGTCTCGAAAAAACAAATTAATTCTTATGTTTATAGATGCTGAAAAAGCATTCGATCAAGTAAACTGGAACCTTCTGCAGATTGTGATGGAAGAAATGGGGATTGTAGGGAACTTTTACAAAGCAATTTGCAATATATATAGAGGCCAAGAAGTGGAAGTGAGGATTAATTGTAATTACACTGACAGTTTTAAAATCAAACGAGGGACCAGGCAAGGATGTCCACTTTCACCATTACTCTACATATTAATGCTTGAAATATTATTAAATGTGATCAGAACAGAGAAATCAATAAAAGGGTTATCGAATAAGGAAAAAGAGTATAAAGCAAGAGCTTTTGCAGATGATGTGGTGCTATTTATCCAAAACTCCAAAGAAACATTATCTAAAACACTAGTCACAATTGAGCATATGGGGCAGTAGCAGGACTCAAGATCAATACACTAAACTAAAAAACTAAGGCCGTTTCCGCATGGCCACGCTTGGGGGTGCGTCAGCATATACAATGTCGATGCACCCCCCCAGGACCGTTTGCATGAACGGTCCTGGTAGGGGCAGGGAAGATGGTGCAGCTCTGCGCCGTCGCCTGAACAACGTACCTTCCCTGCGACCTTCTGGTGTGTTGCCCAGGCCTGGGGACACGCCCCCCTGCCCTGCGCGACAGCTCTGGAGTTGCAGGGGCGTGTCCCCAGGCCTGTGCGATGCACTAGAAGGTTGCAGGGAAGGTAAGTCATTCAGGAAAGGGGGGATGGCGCATTCCAGCCGCTGCCATTTGCACGGCAGCGGCTGAAAGCTGCTGTTTCCGGAAAATCTCGCTTGGGGAGCGGGGTTGGGAAACAGCGGCTTCGCGCTGCTGGGGGGAGCAAGGGCGGTGCTGCTGCAATGCAGCTGCACCCCCATGTGAACAGCTCCCTAGGGACGGCGTTTTTGCCGTCCCTAGGGTGCTGTTTTTGGCCCGTGCAGAAAGGGCCTAAAATAATAACATTGAATTTCAATTAACAAGAGGAAAATAATATAGAGAAACTCACAACAATGCATATAGTAAAGAAAGTGAAATACTTAGTGAAATACAAGTGAAATACAATTATGTCAAAGCATGGAAATAAATAAAAAAAGTTGGTGGCCATAGATGTGAACCACGAAATTGTGCTCATCTGGAAGGAATTTTAGAAAGTGACATTTTTGCAGGCGGTATCTCAATTATGTGGAGTGATCCAGATAGATTGTTAATGATAAATAGTACAAAGTTAATCAGTTAATTTTATCAGCTGCTATTTCAACAAAATCAGAAAAAGAGGTAGTGAAACAGTGTATGATTGAGTGGGCACAAGAGCATGGAAATATTATAAAGTTGGAGCAGTGGAATACATATTGGAAGGGTATATATTATCACACCTCAAACACTGTCCTGTGGGAAAGCAATGTTAAAACCCTACACTTCAGATTTTCTCAAAGAAAATTTGGAAGAAGATTGGAAGAAGTCATGTAGGCTTTTAAGTAGTATTAGCATCATTATCAAAATATAGCAACTTATCCATCTTTGTGTTTTCTGTAGTGAACGTTGTGTTAAATTGATCCAATTTTCACATCAAAAGCCAGATTTTTCTGCCTGCCAGAACAACCTGGGTATCAAGCTGTGTTCTTTCTGATTCGTCCACCATCATTTATCAGACTTTGACGGTCAAAAACATGCCATGAATGTGCAATGCTGATAGAAGAAAGGTTCAATTTTATCAGCAAACCCAGTCAAAGTGATTCAGAGCTCAGCAGGAAAGATTCAGACAACCTGCAGGGACCCTATATTTACAAACCATTCCCAAGCTTCTTGCTGCACCATTATCCCATATGTGTATTGCTCAACATATGCACTGAATTTACAGTAGTTGTGTCAAAGAATTTTTAGCTAAATGCAAACCTGATAAACATGTGTCAAAGTATTTCAAATGAAATCAACAGGGATTGAATGTACATATCTAGTTAGACTGAAAGTAGTCTGGGTTCAAGATCCCCAAACAGTAGGAGCTGTTTGCTTTCTCAGTCTCATGCTTTGCTTAGAGGCTAAAAATCAAGGATTTTAAACTGCTGCACATCTAGAAAAGTTTCTCAGCCGGTGTTTGCAGAGCGGCCACAGTACTTGTCTAACCTTGGCTCGAATATGTCTTGATGGCATTACTATCTTTATGACTTAAAGCATACACATATGTGCCTGAAACTTTTTACTTTCCATAAGAAAAATGAAACACTCAGAATTTTCAGAGATAAGGTTTCATAAGGGGCATATTCTATGGAATTATTGAAAAAACAATAGGGATAGGACAAAATACTGACAAAAATCACACCTAAAAGTTCCATGGATAGAAACGAGAACTATGACCAGTTTTTCATTGTGAAATTGCTCCTCTGTTAGCATGGGAAATGCCCCAGGGCAATGGAGAATTCTTCACTGCCCCGTTGCTACAGCATGTCTGCCACGCTGTTGACCCAGAACCGCCCCAAAGCATTGGCTTTGCTCCATGACTTTCCAGATCCGCCAAAATGGAGGTTCTTTTTAATGCCCTGGTGTTGCTCCAGGTGCTTCCCTGCCATGAAGAAAGCAACACCGGGGCCATTTTTCCTGCCTTGCTGTTCTGGCCCATCCCACCAAAACAAGAGAATCCCCCTTCCCCCATGGGTGAGGAGTTTGCAGGTGGGGGAAGGGCTATTCTCTCTGTTTTAAAAATTTTAGAAAAGTACTGAAAGTGAGTGGGGGGAATGGAGTGAGATTTAGCCAATCCAAACACAGGAAATGGAGGCTGCCTGCGCATGCCTGGAAGAGACTGCAGAAGAGTTTGGTGCTGATGGGAAAGCCCCAGGAAAGCCCCAGGCTTGTGGAGAACCAGCTGGGGCTTCCCTCACCAGCCCTGACTTGAGTGAAGGAAAGAGCTGGGAAGCCATGGGGAGCTACAAGCAGGGTGGGAAGCCTTACAACAGGTACAAGGCTTTCAGGGTATCTTCAGGAGAGTCTTTTGATGACACCATCCAGGTTTGGTAAATTTTGCTTTTGGGGGTTGAAAGTGATGGGCCCCAAAAGGGTAGGGCCCATATTGCACAGCCCCCGAAGCAAAGTTTACCAAAACTGGATGGTGTCATTGTTTCCCGCCCAAGGACCGGCGCAACGGCTGCGTCCTTGCCACAGCCCCGCCCAGGAATGCCCTGCCCCCAGAATGCCTGGCCACGCCCCCATCATGACCCACCCAGCCCCATTGGTGCTACGCCACAGTTTGAATCCCACCACTATGGGAATCTGTTACTAAAATATTTGGATCCCACCACTGTGTGTATATATGTGTGTGTGTGTGTATATATATATATGCACGAAAAGTAGATAGATGATGGATGGATGGATGGATGGATGGATGGATGGATGGATGGATGGATGGATGGATGGATGGATGGATGGATGGATGGATGGATGGATGGATGGATGGATGGATGGATGGATGGATGGATGGATGGATGGATATAGTGACACAAGCTCTCAATGTGACCTTGACAAAGTCATTTCACCTTTATTTGTATGTATCATTAGTAAAGGTGTAGGAAAACCTGCACTGGTTCATTAACTACATTTATTTGTTATGTACTGGTTAATGCTATTTTGGCTGAAAATAAATGAAAATAATGAAAATGAACAGTAGTATCTTTTTTATTTTAATAGAGCTTCAGTGCAATTCATTAATTGTACATTTGAAAAAAGTTCTGTAGTCTGCTGAATTTCAAACACTTTTAAAATAGCAAAATAGTTGTTCATTTATGTATGTCTCGCTGCCACTTGCTCTTTGGCTTGCTCAGAAGCAGCAGCACAGACTGTACTTTCTGAGACCAGGGAAAAATACAGTGAGAAAAAGGGGAGTTCTGGTTTTCATTTTTGTGGGCGTTATCCTCAAAGCTCAATCCTTATCTTACCAATAAAGTCCCATCTTCGGGGAGATAGCAAAACATAAGGTAGTGACTAGGGGCAAAAGTGTTCAATCATTACGATCATGGTCTGGAGCTCAGTTAACAGGGCTGGACTATTAAGAAGCAAGGCTAACTTGGATTTTGGGTGGTCAAGTGTAGAAGGGGACTTTTGAAAGGGAGACCGAGAAATCTGTTTTGTAGCATTTAAGGCACCTAAATATGGATCATCAAGGAGTTGCAATAGCTGTGGAATGTTAGTTTTTCTGCCAGAGGATACGGGTAGCTACACCTGCAGCAAGTGCAAGTTGGTTACTTTGCTAGAAGAGAGGATACAGCAGCTTGAAACACAAGTAGCTACAATGTATTGTTGAAGGCTTTCACAGCCGGAATCACTGGGGTGCTGTGTGGTTTCTGGGCTGTATGGCCGTGTTCTAGCAGCATTCTCTCCTGACGTTTTGCTTGCATCTGTGGCTGGCATCTTCAGAGGATCTGATTCAGGCGAAACGTCAGGAGAGAATGCTGCTAGAACACAGCCCGGAAACCACATAGCACACACGTAGCTGCACTTCAGCACATTAAGAAGAACAAGATTTTCCCGGACAGAATGGAGCAGATGGTACTGGGTGGAGAACACACCGGGGACATTTCTGAGGAGGATGGCAGCTCTCAAAAAGAGGAGGTGGGTAATTGGAGAAATGCAACCCATAGAATCAGATGGACCAGGGAGCACTCTGGGAATTTGAAACTACAGAATAGTTTTGAGGTTCTCTCTCTTCTCAATGAGGATAAGGAACAGGAACAGGAGGAATGGACTCAGCTCTCAGAGAATGCACAAGTGACAAAAGGTTCAACCCATGAAATGTCACCTGCAAAACCCCAGAGGAGATATGTGGTGGTGGTAGGGGATGCCTTGCTAAGGGGGACAGAAACAGCAATTTGCAGGCCTGACAAGATGTATCGAGAGCTGTGCTGTCTCCCTGGGGCAAAAATCTGTGATGTCACAGAGAGGCAGAGAAGACTTGTCAAGTCCATTGACCATTATCTGACTTTTAATCCATGTCAGAACAAATGACTCTGCTAGACATAGCTTTCATGAAATCAAAAAGGATTTTGAGGCTCTCGGAAGTAAGCTGAAGGAACTGGATGCACAGGTTGTAATTTCATCTCTACTTCCAGTTGAAGAACATGGGCCCAGGTGGGAAAGAAGAATAATGGAGATGAATAACTGGCTTTGTAGTGCCTCCAGAAATGTTTTGGTTTCTTGGACCATGGTCTGCGGTTTCATGAAGAGGGGCTACTGGCAAGGGAAGGGTTACACATCACAGCTGTAGGGAAGAACATTTTTGCTAGGAGACTGCAAACCTTGTCAGGAGGACTTTAAACTGAGTGAAGGGGGGGAGGGAGACAATATTCAGGTGGGAAGGAGTTTACCAAGTACTAGAGAGAATAGGCTAAAGTACCCATTAACACAAGGGTTGGCAACATTTTCCACCCAAAGAGCCATTTGGACCCGTTTTCCACAGCCCCGAAGATCTACTGAGCTGGAGAGGTGGCTCCGCACGGAGCCGCCTCCAGTTCGGCTGCTCCACTCACCTTTCCTTCCAGCTCTGGGAGGCAGAGGTGCCAGGCAGGGAAACCTGCTCTGCCCGATGGAGCAGGCAGCCACCTGCTCTGTGGGGCAGAGGGGGGATGGCGGCTGCGGCCTGCCTGATGCTGCCGCCTCTCATGCTGCGGTGCCCTCACGCATGGAGCCACCTCCGTTTTGGCCCCTCCACTCACCTTTCCTTCCAGCACTGCTCTGGAGGACTGGAGGGACACACACATGCTACCCTCCGACCTCTAGGCCATGTGGAGCCACAGTATAAGGCTGAAAGAGCCGCATGTGGCTCTGGAGCCATGGATTGCAGACCCCTGCCTTCGTAGCTTCCTTACAGGGTCCCACATAGAATTAGATCTATGATCACCTTTACCCTGATTGGTCCCACAGTTCCAATGAGGAGAAAAAATGGGAGATGTCTAAAGAAACCAGGATGGATGTTGAAAGAATTCTCAATGAGCTAAGATACAAAAGGAACATGTACAAGAAATGGAAAAGGAGGGAAATTACTAAAGAGGAATTCAAACAAAAATCCAAGTCATGTAGGGAGAAGGTCAGAAAAGCTAAAGCTCACCATGAGCCCAGACTTGCTAGAGATGTTAAAAACAATAAAAAGGGCTTTTTTGGTTATGTCCATAACAAAAGGAAGAAAAGTGATATGATAGGGTCACTTTGGGGGAAAATGGTGAATTTCTAACAGGGGACAAAGAAAAGGTAGAACTACTCAACACCTTCTTTGCCTTGGTTTTTCCCCAAAAGAAAAACAGTGCTCAACTGGGGTGGGGGGGGTGGGGGGAAAGGATCAGAAGATACAGTAGGAGAAATTCAGCTCAGAATTAATAAAGAGCTAGTACAGGAATACCTGAATACTTTAAATGAATTCTAATCTCCAGGGTCAGATGAACTACATCCCAGGGTATTAACGAACTGGCAGAGGTAATCTCAGAATCACTTGCTATAATCTTTGAGAACTGCTGGAGAACAAGAGAAGTCCCAGTGCACTGGAGGAGAGCTAATGTTGTCCCCATCTTCAAAAAGGGGAAAAAGAGGACCCAAACAACTAGTCCCCAGTCAGCCTGACATCAATACCAGGAAAGATTCTAGAGCATATCATTAAGGAGACAGTCTGTAAGCACTGGAAGGGAATAATGTGATCACTGAAAATCAACATGGGTTTCTCAAAAACAAGTCATGCCAGACTAATCTTATATAAACCTTCCCCATTAAACCTGGCCCCTCAATGATCTGGCGGGCCCCTCTACCAGGGCCAGAGCCTTCTCAGCTCTGGCTGGTGGGCAGCTTTACCACCACCTGTCCGTTGTATTAATTAATTTAATGAATTTTAAGTCAATTTGATATATTGTGCTCTATCCATGTTGTTCACCGCCCTGAGCCCTTAGGGGGAGGGCGGTCTATAAACCGAATATATAAATAAATAAATAAATAAAATAATCTTATCTCTTTTTTTGATAGATGAAAGGAATGCTATGGGTGTGTAGCATACCTTGATTTTAGTAAGGCCTTTGAAAAGGTGCCCCATGATATTCTTGTGAATAAGCTGGGAAGAAGTGGACTAGACAATGCAACTGTTAGATGGATTTGTAATTGGTTGACTGGCCAAACACAAAGAGTGCCCATCAATGGCTCATTTTCATCCTGGAGAGAAGTTAGTAGTGGAGTGCTATCGGGTTCTGTCCTAGGCCTAGTGCTATTCAATATTTTTATCAATGACTTGGATAATGAAATAGAGGGCATGTTAATCAAATTTTCAAATGATAGCTAATTAGGAGGGGTAGCTAATACCCTGAAGGACAGGGGGAGGATTCAGTATGATCTGGACAGATTAGAGAGCTGGGGCAACACTAACAAAATTAATTTCAACAGAGATAAATGTATGATTCTATACTTAGGCAGAAAAAAACAAAATGCACAGATATAGGATGGGTGGCACTTGTCTTGATAACAGAATATGTGAAAGGGATCTGGGAATCTTAGTAGATCACGAACTGAACATGAGTCAGCAGTGTGATATGGCAGCCAAGAAAGCCAATGCAATTCTGGGATGCATCAATAAGAGTATAGTGTCTAGATCAGGGGTCTGCAACCTGTGGCTCTCCAGATGTTCATGGACTACAATTCCCAACAGCCCCTGCCAGCATGGCCACAGGTTGCAGACCCCTGGTCTAGATTGAGGGAAGTAATTGTACCACTCTACTCTGCATTGGTCAGATCTCACCTAGAGTACTGTGTCCGTTCTGGGCACCGCAATTTAAGAAGGATATTGACAAGCTGGAACGTGTCCAGAGGAGAGCAACCAAAATGGTAAAAGGTCTGGAATCCACGCTCTACAAAGAGAGGCTTAGGGAGCTGGGGATGTTTAGTCTGGAGAAACGAAAGTTAAGGGGGAACATGATAGTTATTGTCACACCAATCGTTAAGAAAGGATCTAGGGGGGACCCGGGAAATTACAGGCCAGTCAGTTTGACATCTGTTCCTGGTAAATTAGTAGAATCTATTATTAAAGATAAAATTATTAAACATGTTGAAAAGCAAGACCTGCTGAGAAAGAGTCAGCATGGCTTTTGCAGAGGCAAATCCTGTCTTACAAACTTACTAGAGTTCTTTGAAGGTGTAAACAGGCATGTGGATAAGGGGGAACCAGTGGACATTGTCTACCTGGACTTCCAAAAGGCTTTTGACAAAGTTCCTCACCAGAGACTGTTGAGAAAACTCAGCAATCAAGGAATAAGAGGGGAAGTCCTCCTATGGATTAAAAACTGGTTGAGAAACAGGAAGCAAAGAGTAGGTGTAAATGGGAAATTCTCACAATGGAGAGATGTAAGGAGTGGTGTCCCCCAAGGATCCGTTTTGGGACCAGTGCTCTTTAACTTATTCATAAATGACCTGGAAGTAGGGGTGGGTAGCGTGGTAGCCAAGTTTGCAGATGATACCAAATTATGTAGGGTGGTGAGAACCACAAAGGATTGCGAAGAGCTCCAAGCGGACATTGATGAATTAGGTGAGTGGGCTAAGAAATGGCAAATGCAGTTCAATGTAGCAAAATGTAAAGTGATGCACATAGGGGCAAAAAATCCAAACTTCACATACACGCTACAGGGGTCAGTGCTATCAGTCACAGACCAGGAAAGGGATTTGGGTGTCTTAGTTGATAGTTCCATGGGAATGTCAACTCAATGCATGGCAGCTGTAAAAAGGCAAACTCTATGCTGGGGATCATTAGGAAAGGAATTGAGAATAAAACTGCAAAGATTGTCATGCCCTTATATAAAGCAGTGGTGCGACCGCACTTGGAGTACTGTGTCCAGTTCTGGTCACTGCATCTCAAAAAGGATATTGAAGAGATAGAAAAAGTGCAGAGAAGGGCAACGAGGATGATTGAGGGACTGGAGCACCTTCCCTATGAGGAGAGGCTGCAGCGTTTAGGACTCTTTAGTTTGGAGAGGAGACAGCTGAGGGGGGATATGATGGAAGTCTATAAAATTATGCATGGGGTAGAAAATGTTGACAGAGAGAAATTTTTCTCTCTTTCTCACAATACTAGAACCAGGGGGCATTCATTGAAAATTCTGGGGGGAAGAATTAGGACTAATAAAAGGAAACACTTCTTCACGCAACGTGTGATTGGTGTTTGAAATATGCTGCCACAGGAGGTGGTGATGGCCACTAACCTGGATAGCTTTAAAAGGGGCTTGGACAGATTTATGGAGGAGAAGTCGATTTATGGCTACCAATCTTGATCCTCTTTGATCTGAGATTGCAAATGCCTTAACAGACCAGGTGATCGGGAGCAACAGCCGCAGAAGGCCGTTCCTTTCGCATCCTGCATGTGAGCTCCCAAAGGCACCTGGTGGGCCACTGCGAGTAGCAGAGAGCTGGACTAGATGGACTCTGGTCTGATCCAGCTGGCTTGTTCTTATGTTCTTATGTTCTTATGCTATATTTAAATATTTGATGGGATGCCATGTCTAAGAGGGAGAAAGTTTTCTGCTTCCTCAGAGACTAGGACAAGAAGTAAGGGATTCAAGGTGCAGGAAAAGAGATTACACCTAAACATTAGGAAGAACTCTCTGACTGCCAGGGCTGTTTGACAGTGGAATTCACTGCCTCACCAAGTGGTAGAGTTTCCTTTGGAGGTTTTCAAACTGAGACTGGATGAACATATGTCAGGAGTGCTTTGACTGTGTGTTCCTGCATGGCAGAGGATTGAACTTGATGGTCCTTGTGATCTCTTCCAACTCTATGATTTTATGTTTTTTAATTGATGGTTTTTGTAGTCCACTTTTCTCATTGAGACTCAAGGCAGATTACATAATTTAAGTCAGTACAATCAACAGGATTGGTGGGGACATATAATAAATTCTGTGATGACTTTTGGATTTTAGAAATCTGAAACAAGTCTAAGTATTAAACATAATATATTAAACAATGCAATGAGCTGTATTGAGTACAAAGAAATACAGTGCAGTGAAAACAAGATAAGAATATTTAGCAACAACTGATACATATTGTTAGTATAGTCCCTAGTCCCATTTTTTCTATTTAAATGTTTTCCTGAATCATTCTAATACAGCCCTATTCCTTTACAAAAATGCCTTTCTGAACACTTCCGTTTTATCTAGGTTTTGTGGAAAGTCATAGTGTGGGAGCCTTCCTGAGCTTCTCAGACCCGCCATTTCATAAAGTGTGAACCACTAAAAAGAATGCATTTATTTGGGTAGTTACTGATCTTGCCCAGTTGTAGGGTGACATTTGTAGAAGATGAGCAAAGCTGCCTTCATAGGTACTAGGATCCTGTCAACATCTATCAAGATAAGTGGGTCAAAATGATACTAAACATGCCAGAGAATGTGTCAGGTATTTTCTCAGGCTAACCATTTAATAACTAGTGTCCAAGTCAGAGTGAATTCCAAAAAATTTTTTTCAGCAAAAAACCTTTGCAAAGGTACTACAATTGATTTTCTTCTCCTGAGACAGTAAAGGCTCAGATTCTTCTAAAACACCTATCTATATATAAACAAATATGTCCATAATAAAAATAAAACAAAAATAAAAAAGTTCTGAAATACTGTCAACCAGAATGCCCCCAGAACAATGTGGCCCTTCAACCCAATGCTGACAAAGACCAGGAGGCTCCTCCCACTGCCATGGCCCTGGCACACTCCTGCTACACTAGCAGCAGAGGCACAGGGAGGCTGCCGCAGCGTCCTACACAGCGTCCTACATGTCTCATCACTGGTGGTGTGTGTGTGTGGCAATGGTCACACAGTGGTGGTTTCATGCTTCAGAGTGCCCCAGAGAGGGCAAATCTATTGACACAGCTTTCCTGTTGCACCCTGTGGTGGATTCAGTGCCCCCCCCCCGGATGAAGCTGCATGTCTATCTAAACAGAAAAAATTCTTCTGATCAACCAATACTAGAATATTTATATATATAATGCCTCCAACCCAACCCCCGCTCACAGACACTTAAAAATATTATTTGCATCTGCAGAAGTCAAGCTGGTTTGGAGAAGAGTACTAGACAACCTATTGCAAATACATTAGCCTTTTGCAGTTTTATTCAAAAATCATTTTGCCAGGCTATAGTGATAAATTACCCTGACATTCTATTGCTGAGAGTCATATAACATAAGATGGCCTGGAAAGATTAACAGGGAAGGAAAGCACTGCTCAGATTTTTCTTCTTAATTGTGCCATAGCCGAGAGCATCAGATTCCCAGTGAAGGACTAACTATCATGATGTACTTTCACAGTGTTTTATACTGCTGCTAGTCATATATTAATCATATCCTTTAGTGTATCAGAATAAATTGCTGCTGGTAAAAAAAATAACAATAATACAGCTTGATCCTGGAGCAATTTCTTGAACAGTGGTGCAACTGTCCTTTGACACTGGTGATTACCACCATATTATTAACTTTGTTTTGGGATTGTGTTAGTGTTGTTTTTTTAGCACTATCAAGCTGAGTGAAAAAATCTATTGGTAAAGGTTTTGGCAATTTCCTTCTCTTTTCTATTTATTATGTATAAGAGATACACCTTTGAAAATATCAGACATAATTAAACACCGAGGTTTAGAGATGATTATGACAGATACTTTCCACAAAGAAGATGACCATTGTATTGTCGAAGGCTTTCACGGCCGGAATCACTTGGGTGCTGTGTGGTTTCCGGGCTGTATGGCCGTGTTCTAGCAGCATTCTCTCCTGACGTTTCGCCTGCATCTGTGGCTGGCATCTTCAGAGGATCTGATGTTGGGAAAGCAAGTGGAGTATATATCTGTTGGAGTGTCCAAGGTGGGTGGAGAAACCTTGTCTGTGAGTAACAAAGAAGGCAACCAGGTCAATAGTTGAGGGCATCTGAATAGAAGTATAAGTAACAATGAAGACTATAGCCTGGGCGTAACACTGGAGATAGCCAGGTCACTGGTGGGAGCATCTGAATAGAAGTATCCTGGCCTTTGTTTCTTTTGTTTATGGTCATCCTGTGTTTGTGTGGAGCTGGTTAGACACTGTCTTGACTCTAGGAATTTTCTACACTGGCAGCCAAGTTCTGTTCATTTTCATAGCTTCTTCCTTCCTGTTAAAATTGTCCATGTGCTTATGGATTTCAATTGCTTCTCTGTGTAGTCTGACGTAGTGGCTTTCAGAGTGGTCCAGAATTTCTGTTTTTTCAAATAATATTCTATGTCCAGGTTGATAAACCAATCCTTGTGACCATTCTGATCCTTGTGACCATTCAGCTCCCTTTAGGACTTTGTGTATGTACCTCACATGCAGCAAATTAAGTTTTGGGCCATTCAAAGAACTTGGGCAGCCCTTTATAATAGTGACTCATTCTCTCTCACACATAGGTTTCATGATACTGTTCAATAGTAAGACAACTTGTTCATATAGATATTGGCAAACAGGACACAGAAAGCTAAAAATTACGTCTTCAGCTTGGACTGCCTAGTGTCACAAAAGTATTTGCCATCCAGTTAAATGCATTGGAGACATTGTCATACTCTTTTTATCACTGATTTTTTTAATCAGCTGAATTCCAGTTACTCTCTCTCTCTCTCTCTCTCTGCTTCATGCCCTCGGTGAAGATGTGGGATCCGTACTAATAAAGAAAAAATAAAGAATAAATGGAAATAACTTTGTTGGTGCTCAGGGTCAACTTGCTCCATCGACTTTGATTCAACCATCAATAAAGACAATGTCACATAGAGTATTTCCTCTAGCGGGTTCCAACATATCATTCATTCCATGAGTTATGGGGAGCAAATAATGCAAACTCATTCAAGCCTATGGCTTTTGCTTCTGATTCTGGAACAGCCTAGCCATAGCTTTTCCAGAGATATGTTGCACTGATGACACTCAAGAGTCAAATCCGAATTGACAGGCCAATTCAGAACAGTGTCATACTTTTTGTAGACAATGGACTTAGAAGAGTATAACTCTCCCTACAATTGTATGGAAAGCTATTCTGCTTTGCAAATGGATATTTACTGAAAAGAAATCTATACTCTTGGTTCGTACTCTCACAGAAATCAGTGGAAATAGAATCAGTTCTTAATTTAATTTCCTTAAGTTGCATTTTGAGAAAACATCCACAGGGACTTTGAATTTATAACGACTATTTTAATAATGATTATTCTATGTCTACTGCTAACAGTAAGAAATGATTCAGTACTGCCACTTTTAGAACTGGATTTGGGCCAATGATCCAATTTAAAATCATTACATCATCAAAAAAATGTAGCAATGCAAACCACACTTTACAGCAAAGGCAGCACAAAAAAATATATTCCCAAAACGAAATGCTCCAGGCCTTAGCTAATACTGGGTCAAAGCTCTGTGTTTAAAAATACTCTATAACTTAAATTGTGCAATATTTATGATGGTTCATATAATATTTGAAATATGTACCGCTGATATGTTGCTTCCATTAACCTTGAAAACATAGGGTAAAAATAGCCTCTTGCTAGAATTACTAAATTTAGTTAGATTTACATCCATTTGAATTCATATATGTTATCAAGAATGTGGAGTATGGATTTCATGGCTTACATTCTCACCTTTTTGTTTACATTGTATTCTGAATGTAAAAAGGTGGGGTAGGTTTATGTATACTTAGCAACAAATCAAACTAAATAAATAGATAAGGCATAGCTGAGATAATGATTTTAAAGTGGCATACGTTGCATTGATTTGCTTCTCCCTGCAGTTTTTAGATTTACATTTTTTCTTCTATTAGAACAGGTATGGTGGTAGTAGTGGAAACTGTTATTAAGCCACAGGAGATTTATGACAACCTCATAGGTTTTCAATAAAAGAGATTAACAGAGGTGGTTTGTCTCAGCTGCCTTTGTGTAGCAGCCCTGGACATTCTGAGTGATCTTCTTTCCAAGTACTAACCAGTACAAATCTTGTTTAGCTTCAAAGATAAGGCTAGCCTGAGCTATCCAGGTTAGGAAGAAAGGAGATAGGCAACTTTTTTTGGGTCCTAGTTTTTAAAAAAAGGAAGGTACACCTGATTGGCTGAATTTTTATGCCCACCAAACAAATTGGAGGGGAGCCATAAAGATAGTACTTGACAAAATATACTTGGAGCAAGCCAAAGCTGTCCAACACTGCCAAAAAATTTCGAGGATTTGCCTTGGATGGTGGCTGTGCAGGTCTGGGAAGCAATAATGTGACAATCACAAAGGACAGTTGGTTTTTATATTCCCTTTTCTCTAAGAAAAAGGAGGCTCAAAGCATCTTACAATTGCCTCCCTCCCCGCCCCCTCCTCCCACACACAGCAGGCACCTTTTGAGGTAGAGAGAGTTCTGAGGAAATGGTGACTAGCCCAATGTCACTCAGCAGGCTGCATGTGGGGGGGGGGGGGAGAATCCACTTCACCAGATTAGAATCTGCCACTTATGTGGAGGAGTGAGGAATCAAGTTCTCCAGATTAGAGTCAGTCACTCTTAACCACTACATCATCCTGGTTCTTCCTGTTGTATTCCCCCATACTGCTAGACCTAGCTGTGCTGTTAGCACCTTGGTTGCTTGGTTAGAGATCTGGTCCTGATATGCTGCTAACATTAAGTGGGCTGGAGCTTTCCTGCATATTGCAACTGCAGTAGAATGTTATAGTCCACTCTACGTAATGGAATAAAAGTCTGTTCCCAACCCTTATTAGGGGTGAGAACATTTTGGTTCTCTTTCTTTTTGGAATGGAGCATGAAGCTGTGTGAGGCTATTTTAGAGCTGAACTTGTCCATAAAAAATACCACAATCCTGATTGGGCCACAGAGTTGATTATGTCACACCTTGCCTTTTTAAGTGCCCAAACTGTCAGACCTGTGGACACTGGAAAGCCTAGTTTGACCCTAAGTGAACTCAATGTCCTGGTTTTATGTTTTTGATAACAGTTACACCCACCTGGTCTGACCTAGCAGAGAACACAAATAATGTGGGAATAAACTGTTGCCATTGAGATCAGAGATTTTTGGACTACCTTCATATTAATTCAGCAGTGGTACATTTGCTTCACTATGGGACTTTCCCCACTCACCGTTTGTTGCATGGTAACCCAGTCAAATGACCTGGGGTTTTCAAGCGCTCCCCACCATGGCAGCAGCGACAGCGCAATCGCCCCAAATTTGCCGCTCCCCCCGCTCCCCAGCGTGCGTCAATTTTGCTGCTGTTTTGAACAGCAACTTTTGGGAAACTGCCACTGGGTGCGGGGTTGTGGGGAACTTCGGCAGCTAGCGCGATACCGAATTTCGCGCCGCTCACCATGATGTGTGTGCTCCTGACCAATCAGGCAACAGCAGGGCGTGTCTACATGGATACGAATCCACACCAATTTCAGGAAGGGGGAAAAATCCTCAAAAGCGGCACAACATCCAATCACAACAGAGACACGCCCCCCCCCCCTTGGGGAATGCTTCATTTCCGAGCCGCACAGTATTTTGGTAAGGGTTACGATGCAAACAGTGCTGTGGGGAGCATTTTTCCATGCTGGAAAGCAGCAGAGTGTAAAGGGCACGGATTACATGAGCTACCATTTCTGAAGTGAGGAAAGGCCCTATGATTCTTAGCAT
Source organism: Sphaerodactylus townsendi (assembly GCF_021028975.2). Classification (NCBI taxonomy): domain Eukaryota; kingdom Metazoa; phylum Chordata; class Lepidosauria; order Squamata; family Sphaerodactylidae; genus Sphaerodactylus; species Sphaerodactylus townsendi. The sequence continues at coordinate 99,318,671 of NC_059426.1, read as the reverse complement.
GGAGAAGTCCTGCCTTGCAAAGTGGGAGGGTATATCTGGCAAAAACAAAAAAGTATGTTTGAGAAGAAGACTGTACCAATCTGAGGAAGATTCAGAATGGAGCCTCATAATATGTTAAAGATTTTATCAGATTTTAATATCTTTTTGTTTAGCCATTTTGTCTTACAAATTCATAAATCTCCTTTGGCCCTTTGCCTCTGTTAGTCATTGTACATATTGAGAACCTGATACACCGTTTTGTAGCTTGATCACAACAGTATCATTTCTAAGAAAACCTTACCACAGCTGCTGCTATTCCTATCGAAAACTGTGGTATTTACTTTCCCTGCCTCAAGCTAATTAATGCATTTTGTGAAAGTATTCGAACTTTACAGTCATTTGCTATTGCTTTGCAGCTGCTGCAGAGATCAAACACATTACCATACAGTTCTATGTTTGAAAACAGGTATTTCTAACTTTATTGAGAAGTACAGTTAACTGACATCTACTATGAGGAAATGTCACTATTAATAGATAAACATCTTGTTAGCTCTTCCACATTAAATATGTGATTACCTCATCAAAAATTTATATCAGATTTCCATTTTCCATTGCCCAGTTTATCAGCTTGGGTGCATGAACTATTTTTTCACTGACTTCAAAGTAAATTCAAGTGTCACATGTTATCTTCTTAGCATTGGAAGCTCTGGTGTTTACTTCCAGTGAATATGAAAGATAAAATGAAAGGAAGAATATGCTGTTGAAAGATTCCTGCAGCAGACCCTGTTACTGTGAAAATAAGGATGATTAATGTGAAATAAATTTAGCAATACTTTTCTGGTATTGCATGCCAATCATGATAGTGCAACAGAAGAAAACTGTCAGCTAGGGAGTTTTATGACAGACACCTATGGTTTTATATACAGACAGAATCCAGAGGATTGTTTTCCACATTTAACAAATGTGGCAGTTAAGATTTTATATTTTGAAAAATAGTCATAAATTGCTTTTTTTTACTTTTGTAATTTGCATGTCACTTGTAAATTAACCACAGCCTAGAGATGCCAGAATGACAAGTGGAGCACATGCACAGATGGTAAGTAGGGGAAGCTCTGCCATACAACTGAAGCATATAACTGGTGAGGGCTGATACCAAGTCTAATTAAGACATTCCACCCAGGTTTAGAATTGCCAACATGAGGAAGTGTCCTTTCTTCTGTGCAGCCTGGTATTTGTATTTGTAAACAGAGGTGTGCATAATGGCAATCCTAAGTAAAAAAATACATATGGATCATTACTTCAGTTTCCCAGAACAGTACTAAAAATCTGAGATTCAAACTACCTTCTCTGAAAATTGGTGTTATTTTCGAGTTTGCGTGCTTACCAAGCTTGTAGGAGAATGAGCATGTGCTTGCCATGTTGATTCTGCTTTTTTCCTACGCAACAGTGTACTTCCTTCCAGTTGGATCCTAGCAAGGGCCTAGCCTGTTCTCTAATTTTGCTCATTTTCTGAACATTGATATCCTTTTAGTCAGCTACTGGGAAAGGAGATGCATGGCACATTTCCAGTAAATCAACTTTGCTGAGAAGCTAAGGAGAAGGGATGCAGATATACACTGTCTTTCTCTGATTTTGTTTATTTCCCAACGATGGAAAATCCTTCTGTCCAGCTTGGGAACAATTCTTAATTAAATTAGGGGTGTATTAGGTTAGTTAGACTTCTCAATAACTTTAGGTTGTAGTTTCCTGGAACATTTCTGGAAATTAAATATAATGGAAAAACTTCACAGTGAATGGGATGCTAGTAAAGAAGGACAAAAAAAGAAGCTGTGATGCAGGGAGGGTGAGAATGCCTTAGGTCTCTCTCTCTCTCTCTCTCTCTCTCTCTCTCTCTCACACACACACACACACACACACACACACACACACAGACACACACACCTGTCATGATCCCCTCCAGCCCACTCAGTGATTCTGACTCAGAAGAGAAACTAAAGTCCATGTCTGAAGAGGATGTGAGGGGCCAGGATAGACTTGGCACTGCAGAGTCACCTATACTCTATGCCTTCTCAGAGTGACTCGTGAGAGTCTGCAAGGGAAACCTCTCCATTAGTACCAGAAATAGTTTCCAAGCTTCTGCCAAGTAGGCAAGTCTGGCCCTGTACCCCCAGTGGTGGAATTCAGCCTATTTGCACCAGTTCGGTAGAACCAGTAGCTAATTTTTTGGCTAGTTCGAAGAACTGGTTGTAATCCCACCACTGAGTCCTTTCGGAACCAGTTGTTAAATTATTTGAATCCCATCACTGTGTACTCTCCCCCCACCACCACTCAGGACTTTCTCACAGTCTTCAGGAATGCTGGTGGAAAATGGTCCAAGCAAAGTGGCACAAAAAAAGACAAAATACTAGGTTGGCTGCAAATAGCACCAAAATAGAGCTGTGCATAGAGTGTGATTCACTGAAGGATCTTGGCCTGTGTGCAGAGCCACCTCAGGAACTCTGGTAGCTGCTGGCAATGTAGCTGGACTGAACTACATTGCTGCCTACTTTAGATGGGGTCCGGAAAAACAGAAAATGGAAGCTTTGGAGGGTGCGCTGAATGGCATCATACCCCATTGAGGTCCCAACCTCCTCAGGCTCCAGGATCAAATTTCCTAAAATTTTCCATGTCTAGAGTTATTTTTCATTTACGGCTGAAGTCGACTTGAGTTGCATGTACAATAGCTTCCAAGCATCTTGGCTGAGTGTATGTTATCTGCTGGATCTGGATGAACTGTAGTGTATCTGGCTTATCTATAGATATAGCACATAATGACATTGTACACCTACAGGAAACTATATAAACAAAGGTCAACATATTGTGCTGTATGATGTAGGCTGCTGTCCCCTATTACACAAAGTTATAACTTGTATTTGCTGAGTGCTTTAGCCAGCTGATTTTCTTGTCACAGTGCTAGCTAGACTGCAGTAAACCTCATACTTCTACTATTTACAAAACTACCATCTTCATCAATAAACAGAAAAGAAGTGAGCTAATTAGTAGACAAGTACCTCTAACCTCTCTTCTTTTGATATCCTTCAGATCTCAGTAAGGTGTTTGCAGCATAAGCCCTGTAGATTCCTGGTGGGGTTTTTTACTCATAATGACTGTACAATTAGAAGCATAATTAGACCAACCTTGGCAGTTTTTGTTGTGTTGATCTGAGTTGTATCACCTGACACAGAATGCTTAATTAGTAGGAAGTAATTCCTTGTCATATGAAAAAATACCAATTCTCCTATTCTTACAGAAAATATTAAAGCATGTCTCTTCCATTTTACTGGATATCTTTACTCAAAATCAGTTTTAAAAAGCTCTTAAATTGGGGTTTTCATTTCCTGTGAAGGCATCCTCTTTTTCCTCAGATTGCAGTACATCATATAAAACAGCATACTATTTTCCAACTTTGTAAGACTTGAAGCAAAAGAACAATGTTAATTTCCATAAAAACCCTAAATAGTTAACAAATTCACAAGCCAGAGCTTCCAGCACCTTGAAACACAAACAAGCAAGCACATGGTCTTCCAATCAAAGCTTTCATGTAATTCTCTGCACACACTGTATAATATTGATAAGCGTTACCTGTATGAACTGAATAATAAATGAGCTTTTATTAATGCAAAATGGAGGTTTTGTGGAAATAGGCTTATATTGTACAAAACTGAACTGGTACTACAGTCCATAGCATCGGGGGGATGACTCAAGTTTTATATTTCTCTTCTGTTTTTGTAATTATTTCTACTACCAAGTCAAATCATTTTATTTTGACAATTTTATTGTCATCTATCCAAAACAATTTCTGCTTTTCTTGGTTGAAACACCTAGATTTGAGTCCAGTAGCCCCTTCAAGACCAACAAGTTTTTCAAGGTATGAGCTTTCAAGAGTCAAACCTCTGTTTGTCAAGAGTTTTAAGTCTTGTTGATCTTTAAGTGCTACTGGACTCAGATCTGCCCTGTATACCCTGCCTTATGAAATATTGGATTTCATATTGTTTCTCATGCTATGTGCTGCAAAATGCCAGTTTCCATGTTTGTATGGGTGGATAGCAGAGTGTCCAAGGTGAGAGTAAGTCTAAGGCAAAACAATCTGTGTGCAACCAGGCATTATTATCTGGACGTCTCATAACAAGGACATGCATCTTTGATTATCTCACCCTGCCAGAATACTCCTTTAACATAATGGAGTCTGTAGAACTCCTGAGCACCACATCTTGCTAAGCTGTTTCTTTGGAAGCCCCTGATACTGTGCCTTTGAGAAAACATTTCTCAAACAATTGCTGCTTCCTTGCATTTCCCCCACCTTTCAAATACAATCTCCCTAACAACAAAATCCTGTCCTAAATCACTCAAGCCTCAGCTAAATCTAAATACTTAAGGCAGAGACTTTAGGAAGTACCTCTGCATAAAGCCTTTCAGGGCTACTGATGTAATCTAGGACCAATTGGCCCCATTGTCCCGGGAAGTAGATCAATAGATAGAGCTGCTAATTAGCTCAGCCCTGCAACCAGCATAGAGGCAAGAAATGAAACCTAATGCAAAGGGTCTCTTTTCCTGCCAAACTAGCGATCCACCCTATAAAAGTCCTGCACACCTTAAGCTCATTGCTCATTGCTGACCTGAACCTCCCTTGGTCTTGTTGGTGTGAGACACGATATCGTCCTTCGCCTGGATTCAGATGCTGGTCATTTGAATCCTTGCCTTCTCTAAGATCTTCTTCAGCTGAATTTAGGTAACGTATAAGTCCCCTGCCTCCCCAAAACGCCTACTCTATCATCCCACCTATCTTTCCTACCTATTTATATACTAGGAACTGTGTGTATGTGCCTTAACGTCTCACTGTGTGATTGTTTGCAACCAAAACTTATATAAAATATTTAAACTGCAATTTGGTCTTTTGTGAATTCTCTGCAGATAAGTTTCAAGCCGTTTCTGGTATACATAGTCTAAAAATATCCCTACCCAGCCTGTCTCTAGCATTGCCAAGCCGAATTATTTTCCCCATTGCTACTTAAAATAGTTGTGTGCTGTTACACTCTTAGCAGCTGGTGGAGATTCCTTAGAAATAAGTTCACAACCTGTGAAAGCTGGGTAACACTCTCCTACTCAGATCAACACAGTTACCCTCTGAAACCACCTCTGAAACTTTCTTGACTGAAAGTTTAAGATGAACATTGCAACTCTGTGGAGAATTCCGCATGGGCCAAAAACAGCAATGTGAAAACAGTGTAACATGGTTAAAATGGTGTAAAAGGGTTTACACCATTTTCACTCTGTTTTCACACCCTGTTTTTGGCCCATTCGGAATCGCCTATTAGTGGCAGTGCTACCATTCTCATTTAAACCATTATTTAAATTATTTAGTAGCTAGAGTATACACATTTGTATAGTATGCATGTTTGTGTAGATCTAGTGCAAACAAAATGTCATTAATTTTCCAATAACTAGTGGGTGTAGTATTTAAGAGCAGGTGGACTCTAATCTGAAGAAACAAGTTGATTCCCCACTCTTCCAATGAGCTGCAGACACTAATTTTGTGAAACAGGTTTGTTTTGTGCTCCTACACATGAAGCCTACTGGGTGACCTTGAGTTAGTCACAGTTTTCACAGAACTCTCTCAGTCCCAGCAACCTCACGAGGTGTATGTTGTGGGGAGAGGAAGGGAAGGAGTTTGTAAGCCACTTTGAGACTCCTTACAATTGAGAAAAGTGGGGTATAAATTTAAACACTTCTTCAATTATGGTTAAAAGATGTATAGCATTTAACAAGTACACTCTCTTTTTCCTTCTTTCCTCATTCAAATTCTCCCTCTCATTGCCTTTGGGAATTAGCCATTTTCATCAGCAGAGCTTGAGATAGTGGTACACCAAAAACTTTATTTTGTGATTCAGAAAGGCAACCCCCCCCCCATAAAATATAGCTACTTACAAAGATTTGCCAGTGTTAGTACCATAGGGCTAATTGAGGTACAACCAAATAGAAATAACTTTGGTTGTTTGGGGTTTTTTGGGTGTGTGGTAGTGATCCAGTAGATTTTTGTGCCCAACATTTTGTCCACATCTATGGCTGGCATCTTCAGAGGCATATGGCAGAACATTCGACCTCTGCCCCAGGGGCTCTCCAGTGTTGTTTAGAGGCTGTGAGTGTCGGGTTGAAAGTGAGCCGACTGAAGCTGAATCCAGTGAAGACGGAGATCTTGTGGGTGGGTTGGGGAGAGAGGCTGGTTGACTTTTGCCTTCCGATGCTCAATGGGAAGACCTTGCATCTGGCCTCATCAGTTAGCACCTTGAGGGTTACCCTGGACTCCACATTGTTTTTAGAGGCCAGATGGCAAAAACCATCCAGGCTGCCTTTTACCGTCTGTGTCAAGCATGGCAAATGGCTCCACACCGCTCTACCTTTGACCTGGCCCCAGTGATCCATGCAACAGTCACCCTTGGACTTTTGTGAGCTGATGAACTGTAGTCACCCAGGTCTGATCATGTACAAAGTCCTATCACAGGCCGGGCCAATGAGAGGCACTCCTTTGGAATGCCTCATCATAATCTAGGGCTGCTGAGTCCCCTGCAAGTGAACGGGCTCTGAGCACATTGGCCCAGTGCATTGCTAAATGCCATGCTTTCAAGAGATAAGCTGCCCCAACAAGAGCCATATACTCAGCATAACCCTTTGACCAGTTCTCAAAGGTGCGCTCCACCCTCCTAACCTTGCCTGTCCGTTTTCCCAAACAGAAACCTGACAATCCTGGATCCACTTCAGGTCTCAGTGCAGTAAAGAGGTCCACAAAGTAGCCATCTAATGCCCTTTACCTGATTTTCCTGGCCAGATGGGAACCAGGGGGATCCCCAGTATCCCAAGCCAAGGAAGATCCCAGGCCTTCGGCTGCCACTTGGGGCAAAGGTACATTGGCACTAAGCTTCCTCCTCCTGGCAAGCCAAGCAGGCAGCAAGGGTACCTGTTCCCCATGCACCCAATAATTCCTGGCTGCCTGCACAGAATCCTCATCCATTGACTCACTGGATAAGGAAGTGCTAGGGGACCGCCTGGAGGACTGAGAGCACCAAGCAGACTTCGGTTCTCTGCACCCCACACCCCAGCTGTTTTGCTGCCCTGTCCTGTAGCAACGGATGTGTCAACCTCCCAGACCATCCCTCCAACTGATGAGGGAACTGTGGTTGCTGAGGCCTGGCCATCCCCCCTTTGAAGTGGCTACAAGCTGGTGGCAGCTCCCAGGTTCAGACAAAGAGCGGAATAACCCATTCAAGAGATAACATACCATATATACTCGTGTATAAGTCGACCCGCATATAAGTCGAGGCACCTAATTTTATCACAAAAAACTGGGAAAACTTATTGACTCGCATATAAGTCGAGGGTGGGAAATGCAGCAGCTACTGATAAATTTCAAAAATAAAAATAGATACCAATAAAATTACATTAATTGAGGCATCAGTAAGTTAAATGTTTTTGAATATTTATTTCAAAGAAAAACAGTAAACTAGCTCTGTAAGTGGAAAAGGGGGTGAACAAGAACAATATGGTATCAACAATAACTTTAAAACTACAAAAACCTTTTTTTATAAGGAAGGGTTTTAAACAATGGATCTTAGAATAAAAACTGGAATGAATATGCCTGTTATAAGGAAGGGTTTTAAACAATGGATCTTAGAATAAAAACTGGAATGAATATGCCTGTTCACTGTGGTTCAGGGGGTCCAAAGTTATGGACCCTCAAAAGGGTAGCCCCATCTACTATTAGCTTCCCTCAAAAGGACCCTCAAAAGGGTAGCCCCATCTACTATTAGCTTCCATTGGAAACAATGTGGGATGAGAGCACCCATTTTGGGGATCCATAACTTTGGACCCCCTAAACCAAACATCACCAAACCTGGCTGGTATCAGCAAGAGATTATCCTGATGATGCCACCCAGGTTTAGTGAAGTTTGGTTCAAGGGGTCCAAAGCTATGGACCCTCAAAATGTAGCCCCATCTACTATTAGCTCCCATTGGAAACAATGGGGGATGGGGGCACCCCCTTTGGTAGTCCATAACTTTGGACCCCCTGAACCAAACTTTACCAAATTTGGGTGTCACCTGATGATACCCTGAATTTTTGGTGCTGCTAGCCTAAAAACTGCGCCCCTAGCGGCCAACAAAGTAAAAACCCTAAAATATTTTTTAAAATACACAAAAAATGTGCTGAAAAACTTGACTTATACATGAGTATATACGGTGTGTGTGTATATATATCACCCTATATATATAGAGGGTGATTTTAATGCCTCCCCAATGTCCGGGCAAGCTGAGTTGCTCACTGAAACAATAATTGTTATGAGAATTAAAAATTCTTCCCCTCCCCCCCAATTCACTTATTTAGAAAGAGGCGTTAATTTACCTTATTGTTTTTCAAAAGAGGAAATTCTCTTTTATTTTTCTTTGTAGATAAATCAATACACCCTTTTCTAACTTCAGCCATTTCAGTGTAATGTTTCACATCCCAATGTGGTGCTTTAGGCAAAGGTTAAGAAGGATTGGAAAGATGTTTCTTGCCTCTAAGTGTGTATGGAGTAAAAGTCTTAAATTTTGCATAACCTTTCCTGCTCCTCCTATCTTTGAATTTCTCTTTGATCAAAACATAATTGATCAGAAGCATACTCCAACTTTTTCAAAAGAAGAAAAGAAATGGACTTCAGGGAGAAAATGCATAAATTGGCATTGAGAGAATTTATCTTAACAATGATAATTGAAAATGAGAAGCATTGCCAGAAGTTCTGAATCTGTACAGTGGCATTATTTAAAATGGCTGGTGGCCAAGTACCTATTGATCCTATATGCTTGATTTCTATGCCCTGAGTTATTGTTAGATTTCTCTTTTTAAAATGAAGTTAGGCTACATGTTCTTCTTTTGTGCTTGAAAGTTGGTAATTTTCATTAGGGGTGTACATTATGAAATTCCTGAGCCAAGGATATATCTGTTAATTGCTGACTTGAAAAAAACAGAACAGCACTCTTTTTTATTATTCTACTGGTTTTCTAGGCAATGGCATTTATCCCTTCCTCCCTGTGGCAGTGAGTATGACCGATCTACAGCAACATGCTCATTATTGCCTGTCTGTTGCCGGGAATTCCCTTTTTTATGCATTTTACATGTGCAGCAGCACAGATGCAGCTGATGAGATTATAGGACAATCAGCATGACTGGCTTGGTTCATTTCTGTATTCCTGTGCAGCTATGCGTGTATTGCAGAAAATTTTTATTAAAAAGGGAAACATCTCTGTGTGAAGGCATGAAAGCAACCCAGATTGTTTCCAGGGACTCTAATTTCTGCCTGAACAGGTGAAGGGCACACTTGTGAACAGGAAAAAGGAAAACAGGTTCCTTTATAATGACTGCAACCCATTATACATATGCTGTGCAGAATCCAGTTTTGTGAAAGGAAACAAAGAACCAACTACAACAAGGAAAGATGGCAAACAGAGTTTTTTCAAAAGAATTGGAAAATGAAATGGATTAAGACAGTGGGGTTTTTTTGGGAGGGGGGTAATGTCAACAGCTAATAGGAATTTCTCAAAGGAATAAGTAGAGAGAACTGTGCTTGTTCTGACAGGAACCTACATGGGACTTTGTAAAATTAACCTCCTTGGTCCAATTTACTTGAGACTTGCTGGGTTAGATTCAAAGGAGAACTGTGCTATGAGGCTGAAAAGCAGCTTTCTTGTTCTTTCTTATGGATTCTGACAAGCCAGTTGCATGTGATTAGAATTAACTTTCACTTAATTAAAATTATTCCTATGGTGTTTAGGAACTTATTGCAAAATATTTTTTAAAATCCATTTCAATAAAGTTACTATACATCTAAATATAAATACAAGTTGCATGATTACTAAGATAGGCTTGGAAAGCATCATTTATATAGATGAACTTGTCTTAATGAAAATCAAATGGTCAATCATTTTTTAAAAAAGGTTTAGACATATTCTTGCACTGCCTTCTTCTCAAAATGTGATAGAATCTTGGGAAAGGGAGGGATTTCTAAGCCAATATAGTGTAGTGGTTAAGAGACCACAGTTTGATTCCCCATTATCCCTGGTAACTGGGTTTGTTTTCACCACTCCTACATAGGAAGCCTGCTGTGTGACCTTGGGCTAGTCTCAGCTCTCTTCAATCTCTCTCAACCCCACTTACCTCCCAAGGTGCCTGTTGTAGGGAGGGGAAGCTGATTGTAAACAATTTGAGACTCCTTACTGGAGAGAAAACCAGCATATAAAAACTAAGGCCGTTTCTGCACGGCCAGGAGGCGCCCCCACGCCGGCAGGAGTTCTGCTGGCGTGGGGGCGGGAGCCTGCTCGCACGCAAGCGTGCGAGCAGGCGAAGGGGAGGCCGGCAGGCGGCAGGTGGCTCTGCACGGAGCCGCCTCTGCGCCCTACCCCGCCCCACTCACGGTGTCCTCCTTGTCGCCTGCGGGGCGTCGCAGCCCCGCCCACGCTGCCCTCCGACCCCTGGAGGTCGAGGAGGACAGTGTGGCGCGGGCTGCGACGCTCCGCAGGCGCACGCAGGAGGACACCGTGAGTGGGGCAGAGATCGGAGACAGAGTCTTCCGGCGGCGCGGTTCGGCACCCGGCGCCGCAGGGAAGACGCTCCCTCCCCAACAACACCCCTTTAAAGGGTTGTTGTTTAGGGCGGCTTGACGCCGCCCTGGGGGGAGGGAAGAAGAGTCAGGTCGCCGCTGCTGCGTTGCAGCAGCGGTGCCTGTGCGAATGGCGGCCTGGGGGCGCCTTTTTTGGCGCCCCCAGGCCGTCATAAATGGGCCGTGCAGAAACGGCCTAAGTCTTCTTCTAAGATCAAAGACAGTTTTGATAGATTTGAAGGTGATGTCAGCAGCAGCTCATATGGAGGGTCACAGGAAATATTCTAACTCTCACCACTGTGTGCTTCTAAAGGGAAAGTAGTGGGTATACAGAGGCGTAGCTAGGGAAAATGGAGCCCGTAGCAAAATCTGAATTTTCTGCCTCCCCCTCCGCCACCATGACCAAAGAACAATGTTTTGCACCAGGTCATCTCAGTCACCATCACATTATAGAACATGCCGCAACTCACAAATCTGAACACAGCAACGGGCCATGCCACACAACAGAAATAAAAAAATGGGTCTTACAATGTTTAACAGCTAACACTTTAAAGTGTTTTAAGTGTCATATGACTTTAAATGCTTTCAAAATGTTTTATTACTGCTATGAAAACATTTATGGTGTTATGTCCAGCACCCTCAATTGCCCCCCCAGCATTGGAAACACAGCACAGTCAAGAAGGAGAGGAGGGAGGGAGGGAGGGAAAGGACAAGGACAATGTCCAAATCATGTTTTTTACAGTAGTTGCACACATTTACTGTGATCTGTTTAGAGAGGATGTTTCAAGCCAGGAAGGCATGACCCCCCCCCCCCTTTCCATTGCAAATTAAGCCCTGGTCCCAGAAAACCAGGAATGCAATCCCAGATCCAGTGGCCTCAACCCACAAGCTCTACTTGGGCTGCAGGCAATGTGGGAAAGGAGGACATCTGTGTGTGTGTGGGGGGGGGGGTGGAGCAGCAGGAAGAGGAAGAAGAGGAAGAAAAGGAAGAAGAAGAAGAAGAGCAGGAGGAGTTTGGATTTGTACCCCATCTTTCTCTCTTGTAAGGAGACTCAAAGTGGCTTACAAGCCACTTTCACCACAACAGACACCTTCTGAGGGCTGAGAGAGTTCCAAAGAACTGTGACTAGCCCAAGGTCACCTAACAGGAATGTAGGAGTGTGGAAACACATCTGGTTCACCAGATAAGTGTCTGCTGCTCAGGAGGAGGAGTGGGAAATCAAACTCAGTTCTCTAGATAAGAAAAAGAAGAGGAGGATCAGGTAATTGTTCCAGGGAGAATTCTAGCCAAAATCATGAAAGGCTCACATGTTCATCATTAGCCAGAATTCACTGCATCAGATGCCTGAAGTGGTCAGAAATATAAGTATATACCCAGGAGGGCAATCTGCAGAGGCAAGTACCACAAGTGAGAGCAGGAGGGTGACATTGAGCATCCAGTACCGGAAGAACCAGTGGGTGTACCAGAAGGACCTGGGAGACCATGGCCATTCAAATTCCCCATTCTGCCATTAAGCTCGCCAAGCATCTTTCGTGAAGTCAACTCTATCAACTTAAACTACCTCGCAGGGCAGTTGTGAATATAAGATGGACGGGGAGGATGATCAGTGCCACGGAGCATGGGATGAGTGATTGTTGCGCTTAGATATGTGGCTAAGGGCTCGGATTGTGATGTGATGGTGATTTGGGATGACTTAGTGCAAAAATCATTAGGATCCATGTGGATCCATGTTTTAAGCACATGTTTGTGCCACTGTGGGACCATGGAGCATGGGATGCATGATTGTTGTGTTCAGATATGTGGCAAGGGGCATGAGTTGTGATGTGATGGTGATTTTGGCATGACCAAGTGGAAAAATCAGGAGGATCCATGAGGATCTGTGCTTTTGTACCACATTTTGTGCTCCTGTGGTCCCATGGAGAGTAGGATGTGTGATTGTGGTGGGGGGTGACAAGCAGGGGCACTGGGAGGGAAGGTGGAGGTGGCTCGCAGGAGCATTGGGAGGGGAAGGTGGGGTGGCCAGCAGGACCAATAGGAGAGGAAGGTGGGGGTGGGTAGCAGGAGCATTGGGAGGGGAAGGTGGGGGTGGATAGCAGGGGCACTGGGAGGGGAAAGTGGGGGGGTGGCTAGCAGGGGCACTGGGCCAGGAATGTTGGAGGTGGCTAGCAGGGACACTGGGATGGAATGGTGGGGTGGCTATTAGGGGTATGGGGTGGCTAGCAGGGGGACTGGGAGTGGAAGGTGGGGGTGGCTCAGCTGTCCCCCCCCCCCGCAGCCTCTTCCAGCAGAGCCCCCTTCCCACTCTGGGTACCTGGTGCTGCCAGTTGAGAGAGGCCAAGAAGAGGCTTCTGCCCAGCCAGGGAAACCCCCTGCCACCATACCACACCTTCCTCCCCCGGCTTGCCATAGGTTGCTGCTCAGTCCCCAGGCTGCCCCATGGAAGTTCTGTCTCTGTGGGTATAGGAGGCAGAAAGAAGAGCTACTGAAGCCACAACTTCAGTACCATACTGCAAAACTATTAGAACCCAGTAATGCTCAAGCTCTTGTTCTGCCGACAAGCATACAGCTGATATTTCATTGCACAGTTATGTTGTTTGCAGGCAGCTTGAGCCTGTTCAGCAGACTGCCTTCTATTATTTCAGACAATACAGCACACTGCAATCACTTCAGCATCATTTCATACATGCTTGTTCTTACATAACATAGCAGGCGATTCAGTCTTCCCTTCTAGACTTGTTAGTACTATGCTTTGTTTCACAACAATTATTTTGAATTAGAATTTTGAATTTGAAATTTAATTTATATACTGCCCAGCACTTAATATTATTAAGATGGCAGTAGTAGACTTTATTTACAGTCAATGACCATATATAAGATGGTAGTTTCAGAGATATTTCAAAAGATGTTTTGCAGCTTGTACAATTCCTTTTTTAGATGTTCTTACTTATGCCTATCCACTTACAGGGGCCTAACATAGGCTAGGTACATTCACTCAGTACCCCACAAACACAGCCTTCCAAGCTAGATAAAGCCCTCAAAACAAAACATAAACTCTTACTGAGGTAAACTTATAGCAAACCCCTACCCCTCAGACAAACTCATATTCTAGAACTCTCCTTTCTCTAGAAGTTCTTATTCTGGTTTATTAACCCTTCAATAAACCCATACAGTGTCTGTGTATGATTGCTCAAACTCAGCACTCAGGCTGATACCCAGTAGAATCACTCACTGTTCTACTTCCCTCAGAATTTAGTTTTCTCTTAGCTAAGTCAGACAGTCTAAACAGTACCAAAAAAGATTTCACAAATAACATACAGGCTCTTGTGCTTCCAAGATTTTTCTCTGACTAAAAATCCTCACAGCTGTTCTGACAGAGAGTTAACCTCCTCTCTCCTTCTCTGCATCACACAGTTATTCACCCAATCAGAATGCAGGAGACCACAGCCAATCAAGTGACTCCACTGTTCCCAAGCTTTCCCTGCTCTATTCTGAAAGTAAACAGTAAGTTTGCATTAACAGAATTGCATTTTAAAATCAGCTTTACCTTGCCATCTGTCACACACTTCTTTATAAACTACTTTTAAAAAATGCATTACCATTTGGATTTGTCTGTGTTATCTGTGTTATCAGTGTTATCAATCTGTGTTATCAATCTCAATCATTGTCAATCTGTTTAGAACAGGATTTCTCATAGGTACATTTTTGCCCAGCTTATGGGAGGTGGCATATACATTTTCAAAATGAATAAATGGTTACTGTGTTATTAACCCTCCCACCCCCAACTTCTTGTGCATTTCTGATTTCACTTTTGGATTTTCTACCCTTTACAGGAATGAACCTGTTTTCACTGTGAAGGGTGTATGCTTACAGATATGAAAACCATCTCTATTTTGAAGCTCCTTCAGACACTCAAGCATGGTGGAATGGCATAAATAAGGAAAGTTAAAAGTACAGCTCTGATGTACATGGAAAATCAAATCACACAAAGTACCTGAGATCACAAATTTCATTTTCTCTTGCTGTATTTATTCTACCAAAGGTAGAGTAAATCAGGGTAAATCAGGGTAGCTTTATCTGGAAAATGCATTCTAATGCTGAGAAGAAAACAAATACCTTAGCTTACTATAAAACAACAACAAAAGATTTAGGAATTTACCAGTTTGTTCTATTTCTAGGGAAAACATACATTAGATAATGATAAAAAACAGTTATGGTAAGTGCAAAGATGAAAAGACAGATTTGGGCACTGGAATATGCCTAAACTACTGTAAAAGCAATTAATTCTGGAGCATCCTCAGATTTAGGCTACGGCAGATCATGGCATAACCCTGTTTGTCTTATGGGACAATCAAATCAAATGACCTTTATTGGCATGTGTACATATTTAAAACATTATAAAACATTAGGATAAAATGCCTTTGCTAGAAACTTAGCCACATCTTCAATTCTTCTTGGACTGTGATCATTTAAAAGATAGTGAGTCTTGTCCCTATCAGAGTATAGGTTATGGGACTATTCAGGCGGCAGAAGGGCTTTTGGATTCCACCCCTTCCTGCCCCTTCTTGCCCAAAACCCCTTTGGAGGCAGCAGGGCACTGCCTTTGCCATGACCTGGCCTCTAGAGCTCCCCTCCACACCCCAGGCCTAGATTGGGCTTTTAGTAGCATATTTTTCAGATTCATCTCAAATTAAATCTTTGGCATTTCATAATGTATCTCTAACCAGTATTACCTTGCTTTCTTACATGACCACCACGTATCATAGAATGACGCATCTGTGTTCTGACATTTTCAGTACTTCCCATTATAATCTTTGCTAGCTTTTGATATAACTTTAGATGTGCTATACCATTTGAACAACAATTTATACCAATTCATTCAAAGTATTTGAAATTCTGTAAACCTAATTTCTTTAGGCCAAAGATTTTCCCATTGACTCCAAAATGGATATATTTTCTCCAAAATTTTACATCTATTTTATCATGCAATGTTTTACTTGCTCTGTTTCATAAGGTGATGAGTGCTGAAGCTCCATTAAAAAAAAACTCCCAGCATTTTCACCAAAGACATACTTAGGTTCTACTTTCCCTCTAAAAAGAAAATAATCAATTTTCCATAGAGGGAGATCTCATAAGTTACTATTGTTTTCAATTTCTTCTGTATCGCCTGTTTTTTCTGTTTCTATTGTAGCAGTGGTAATTATAGAACAATGTCTGCTGTATCACTTTGTGTATTAAAATTCCCTAAGTGTAAATGATCATCTAAGATTCAAAGCTATTGAAATCTTTGGAAAATAAATAATAAGAAACTCTCATAAATGTCCAAGCATAGCCTTGCAACATTTTCAGCAATTTAATTTGAAGAGTTCCAACATTTTTCATCTGAATTGCTGCATACTATTAATTTTTTGAAAAAGCCCTGTGTGTCACAAAAATATACTCTTATATTCAACTCTAAAGATTGCTTTACAACCTTTACACAGCATTTTAACATCCTGCTGCAGTGAATATCTTGATCTTTAGAAAGGAAGTAAGCATCTGTAAACAACATGTAGTATGTATGCACTTTGTAGCCATAGTTAAATCCATAGCACTGTGGAAATTACTTTTGAGAGTAGTTGTTTTTTAGTAAAGGTGCACAAAAAAATAAAGTCAGAGTGAGATTTTGGCTTGGATTGTGGAAGAATTTCTGCCAGCAGAGTGTGACTTTTTCACCTCTCTCCTCGCACTGCAGCCCCCAAACCTCTCCCCCAGTGGTGGTGCTACTGGGGGTCAGAGGATGGTTAGGGTTAGCCTTCTCTCAGCCCATGGGATCCAACCTCTGAAATCAGAAGTTTTAGCATTGGGATTATAACTAATTGCATAAGGAAATCAATCAAGTGGTCACTTGATTGGCAACAAGTTCTAGATGTGTTACATGATAGACTCAGTCTAGTGTTTATAAGCTTCAGCAATCCATGATATGCCAGTAGTGCACTGAGATCAATATATCAGATTTCTCTGCTTCAAGAATCTATATATATGAACGCAAAATACCACTGACTGACTCACTGACTCATCAACAGAATTCAAAAATCACCGAAGCCACACATGAAATTTGGCACACCTGTTCCTTACGTACTCCAGGTGCTCACTAAGAAAGGATTTCCCAAAATATTCACTTTCACTCAATTTATTACCTATTTACTATTTTAACTGCTCATCTCTGGCCATCTGCATGAACATTCTAAGGGCAAGCCAACCGCCCAGTCCACAGACATGCTGTACGAACATTCTAAGGGTGACAGTTAAACACCACCAGCTTCATGTCCTTCACTAACTGCACTCTACCACCACCCTCCACAATGCATGTGAACCTATTTGAAAACAAACCCATCAGTCCACAGACAGGCTGTGAGGAAATATGCTGCATGTCACCCCAAAGTTCACAAACAGGCTGCAAAAAAGTATGCTGAATGTCACCCCAACGTTAACAGACAGGCTGTGAAAAAGTACTCCTCCACCCACCTTCATGTTAACAACACCGCTACAGCCAAATACTATCAAAACAGATTACAAACCACACTATCACCCTGGACTACTAAACATTTGTCGGTATTTGCATATGTCACCCCAAAGTGCACAAACAGGCTGTAAAGAAGTCTGTTGAATGACACCCCGAAATTCATAGAGAGCCTGTGATGAAGTATGCGTAGCGAAGCACGGGTGCCCTACTAGTCAGAAATATAGTAGTTGAAACATTAAGCTCTCTATGTCTACCCATAGAATGGATGACAACAAATGAATTTTACAAGCATTTTTGTTTACTGAATCTCAGCCACATGCACATGTGTGTACATAAGAAAGAACTAAGCTTGTTATCTAAATGGAAACAATGGTTATGCATCAAGTACAATATTTGGTAATTGTATGTATGTTGCTTGTGTTGTGAATGATATCACAATTTCACAATTTCAGTTGTAAACAGTAAATTAAAGAAAGAGAACAATCCATATCTTTTTCAGTACACTGGCAGCTTTTCATTTTGTCTGACATAATTAAATGTGCTATATGAAAGAATTATGGGGTTTTGTTGGTTTGTAAACACTGGCTGACAAGCATGCAATGAACTAACCTCAACATCTAATGAAATGCAGATCGTTTGTGTGCTACTGATCCAAACCTATTCAAGTTCAGTGAAATATAAGCATTAATTCAGTGAAATATAAGCATTAGAAATCCATAAATTGAAGCCTATAAAGTTCATGTCTAAAGACATGGTTCTTTCCTACTTTTCTGCATCCAATCCATGAGTTTTCTGACATGAATATTCTGGGGATTCAAGATTCACAAGGATAAAAAAAAGCTGCAGTGAGCAAGGGGTATCCAGGGACCAGATCAAATTACCACCTAATTCCCTTTTTGTCATAAAAAACCCCATAAACACAACAGTGGTACCACCCTGGTTTTCTCCCTGAGCATAGCCCCCACCCCATCCTATATGGCTTTCTGGTCATGTGAGCTCTGCGATCTTCAGCATCAACATTTTGGCAGTCCAGGGGAAAGTGAAAAGTGGGAAAGACATGCATCCATACATACTCTCAGAAAAAGCCAGCTTGCATTATGGTTAGGGTGTTGGAAGAGGATCTGAATCCTTTCAAATTCCCACTCCACCACTGAGCCTTGCTGGATAAACTTGGGCTAGTCACTGTCAGCCTAATTTAACTCATAAAGTTGTGAATAGGGTTGGAGATTCGGATGTAACAAATGCCAGATTTGGACTGAATCTGGGCATTTTTGAGCATGTTCAGACAAAAACTGTCTGAATGTGTCCTGCCCAAATATGTACAAATCCAAATGCAAGGTATTCGGGCTTTTTGGGGGGTATTTTTTGGTGTTTTCACGTTTCAGTCTGTAGGGGGTGCATTTTTAAAGCTAGCTGCACCAAAACCTCAGGATATCATTCAGAGACTGTCCTAATGATACCAACCAAG
This sequence comes from Sphaerodactylus townsendi, assembly GCF_021028975.2. Classification (NCBI taxonomy): domain Eukaryota; kingdom Metazoa; phylum Chordata; class Lepidosauria; order Squamata; family Sphaerodactylidae; genus Sphaerodactylus; species Sphaerodactylus townsendi. Next base: position 99,300,057 of record NC_059426.1, on the reverse strand, counting down.
TTTGGTTAAGTTTGGTGTTGGGGGGGTCAAAGTTACAGACCCCCAAAGGGGGTGCCCCATCCCCCATTGCTTCCAATAGGAGCTAACAGGAGATGGGGACTACCCATTTGAGGGTCCATAACTTTGGTCCCCCTGAACCTAACTTCACCAGGTGACCAGGTGATACCCTAAAATTTTGGTGTCACTAGCTTTACAAATGCACCCCTGACAGTCACCCCAAGAAATTTGCCCAAGATTTTCTGCAGTGGCTTGGCTCTATTGTAGCCAATGGGAAATTTCTGAGTGTGTAAGCACTGTCTGCACATTTTTGAAGATAGAGGCACCAGATTTCAAGGTGGCTCCAGGAGGTCCTCCTGGTAATAGCATCCAGGCTTGGTCAACTTTGCTTCTGGGGGTCCAATTTTATAGGCCCCCAAAAGGCTTATTTTGTTTCTCTGCTTCTGCATGTGAAACCTGCTGACCAAGTTCTCTCAGAACTCTCCCAACTCATGCCCCCCACCCAAACCCAGAAGCAAAGCTCACAGGAGCCACCTTGAAAGTCTGGTGCCTCTATCTTCAAAAATGTGCAGCCAGTTCTTACACACTCAGAAATTCCCCAGAATCTGCCAGGCTCTTCAGCAAGTTCTGTGGTGGGAAAAATTACTTTTCCCACCATAGACTTCAGTGGAGCTTTCTGTCATGCACAGCTGGCTCTGTGGTAGAGATTTCAATGGGAGGCACTCTGGTGGGGGTGTTTCTCTGGGTTGGGGCATTTCCTGCAGGGCTGTTGGTGTGAGTCTCCTGAAAGGAACCAACCAACTTTGTTAAAGTTTGTTTGGGAGGGGCAAATGCTGTGGGCATCAGGTTCATCTTCAACTGGGTGCCCATGGCATTTTTATATCCCACACAAACTTTAGCAAATTTGGCGATAGTGTCGGGTCCAGGATGACGCCCAAGCTTTTGATGGATGAACCCAAGTGAAATGCCTTGCTGTCCAATGTAGGCAGGCAAAAGTCCACTAGTCGCTCCCCGCGGCCCAGCCACAACACCTCCACCTTCATAGGATTCAACTTCAGCTGGCTCGCTCTCAACCAACTGGCGACTGTTTCCAAACATCACTGGAGAGCTCCAGGGGCCGAAGATGGGCTGCCCTCCATTGTGAACATGAGCTGGGTGTCATCTGCATATTGGTGGCACCGCAGCCCAAAACTCCGGACCAAACTTGCCAGAATTAAAAAGCATTGGGGAGAGGATCGCCCCTACAGTACTCCACAAACCATGGGGCGACAGTGGGAGTTCTCTCCCACCAATGTCACCTGCTATCTCCTGTCTCAAAGGAATGACACCAGCCAACATAAGGCTGACCCCTGAACCCCGATATCAGCAAAGCGGTGGACCAAAAGGTTATGATCTACTACATCGAACGCTGCAGCGAGTTCTAACAACACCAGGAGCGCTGAACTGCCTCTATCCAAGTGTAGCTAGAGTTCATCAACAACAGCGACCAGTACCATCTTGGTCCCATGGCCAGCATGAAAACTGGAAGGGATCCAATGTGTTTGCTTCATCCAGGAATCTCTGGAGCTGATCCGCCACCATTCGCTCAATTACCTTTCTCAGAAAAGACAGATTCGAAACTGGGTGGTAATTGGCTGGATCCAGAGGATCTAACTGAGATCATTTCAGGAGCGGGTGGATCACTGCCTCTTTAAGCTGACCTGGGAAAACCCCTTGCTCAAAGTAGCAATTTTAATTTCCAACAGGTGGCTCCATAGCTCCTCCCTGATTGCTTTTACTAACCAGGAAGGGCACAGGTTAAAAGGACAAGTGATAGATTATACAGCTGCCAGTGTCCTGTCCACATCAGCCAGGTCAAGCAGGCTGAAGTTGTCCAACCAAGGACCCAAAGATGGACAAGAGGCCTCCAGTTCATGTATTGAATAAGATAATATATAGTTAATTTGCTTATGCCTATTGATAAAATTGTTGTGTTGTGTGTTAGAGGGAGTTTGGGTGATGGGATAGGGAAGGGTTGGGAGGGTTTTCTGTATTTCTTTGTAATGTTTTAATGGAAAATTAATAAATCTCTCTTTTAAAAGGTATTGTATCAACTGTGGCAGGCAGGGTTTGGTGGAGGGTCAAGACTTTGCCTGAGAAGTAGCTCGCAAAAACCTCACAGTCTAGAGTCAATTCCCTAGAAGCACTTTATTGTGCCACGCCAGTCCCATTTGATCTCCAATGGCCAGGGCGGCGGGGGGGTCCCATTCACTCCCTCCAAAGGCAAAGGGCTGGGAAGACACCCAAACTTGGCCAAACTCAGCTAGCCGGTTCCCAGCCACTTGCCTCCACATGGCTCCACACACACACAAGTGCAAGATGAGGAGGGGAACGTGCCAGCACACCCCACAGTCCCGTAATCATGTGCAGCCTCAGCCTCAGCCTCAGACACAGCTGCGTGCAGGGTAGAAAGTTGTTCCTATCCTAAAATACCCCCTAAATTTTGGGCAAATGGCTGAAAACTCTAAAACCTCCGGAGCCTTCACAACAAGCGACATTTCCAGGAGCCATCTTCTGTGGCTGTGTGCTGCATGTGCACACTTACACACAAAATCCTTATAAATCTTTTTTTTCCAATTCCTGGACATTGCTAGTGTGCTAAGCAAGACAGCTGATATTCTGCTAATATAAACAAAGAAACTTCTAAATGCCAAAGGCCACATGATACCATTTTCTGGAATCAATGGTTTTATTTGTGTTTTTAAATTCTAGTTCAAATGTGACTTTTATGAATGTCAATAAACAATATAAAAAGTTTAAGGAAAATCTGTTGAATTATATATCTTAAAAAGCAATTGGCAATGGAATGGTAAAGGAATAGTGTGTTTGATTTATAAATGGACCCTTTGTCACCTGTAGGATAGTGAAAGCTTTGTCTAAGGGCATTTTATTGCATTGTGTGCCATTCAAGCATATTCCCAGCTATTTGAAAAGCCTCCATTTGCATACATTTTAAAAGGTGAAGAATCCATCTGTGAACAGGTCATTCATTCTCAGAGTAGCCTTTAGAAAAACAAAAGAAGACAGCATGCTTACCTCTTATAAGTGGTTCCTGAATTTCAGTTTAGGTACTTGATAATACTAACAAGTCTCTCAATATAAATTTAAAAAGTAATTATTGTTAACCTAAGGAAAAGTGGTTTGTCTCTATACATAGATATTCAAAAATGTTTGCTACTGTGCTTAAAATAGGTTTTAAAAGGAAGAAAAGAATAGAAACTGACTATTTCTGGCTGGCAAAAAAGTGAAGCACAACTTTGTACTCAAAACTATTAAAACAGCTTCTAACCTATTGCATTTCAAATGCCATCTGGTAAATTGTTCAGGTGAGTTATAATGATTGTTTTTGATATTTATGGTCAGTATTAACATATATATTCATTCCATCGAAGTTATGCAGCGCCTCATATGATAGTGCAGACTTTACACAAAGTGGATAGATTTGCAAGACAAGGGCAGATCTATAGATCTGGCTTAATAGATATTAAGATCCTATCATGAAACCACAGTTGTGGCTCAAACTGTATTTGTTTAGAACATTTCTATGCTGCCTTCTCTCTTTAGACTATATTGGGATAAAAATTCAGTAATGTTGCAAGAATACAAAAACATGAGTTAATTATCAAGATAAAAACAAATATGTAAGGTAAGACCAAGAAAACGTTTTCACAAAAATAATAAGTATAAAAGACAAGAAGTATATAAAAGAATAAAACAATTATAAAATACAGATTAAAAATGAGCATGCAAATCAAAACCATAACAAAATCTACCTAAGCATTTTGCCCATCGCCAAATAGTATCTGAAACAAAACTTTCTTGCAGGCAATGAAGATAACATGTATCTTGTCTATGTGCAATTTTTCTCCTTTAAAAACTAGCACATCTAACTAACCCCAGTAACCAAATAGAGCACAAAGAGATCCAAATGCAACCGACATGCATGTTCTGATATGTACCTGCTGTGCTGCATGTATCTACTCACTTAATGAAGCCAATTTACATTTGCATGTAAATACCTAAGCAGTTATGACAACAAAAGAAGAAAGAAAATGAATGGACTGAAGCAACTGGCGAGAATACTACTGAATATATGATACAGAAGCTCTTTCTAGCCATGGACTTGTTCTGAGCTGCAATATAGCAAAACTGCATAGTTAATCCCCAAATCTGGTACAATAGAATTCCTCTTGTTTTGTTTTTAATTCTCAAAAACACCAACTCTCACTATCTCTGTTGAGTCTTATAATGTGTTATGACACCTTTGCCACTAATTATAATCGATCTCCTTTTTTATAAAAGGTCAGAAATATATGGCACTGAAAGTACAAACTTTTTGAAGTACAACTTTAAAATGGTTTTATTTGTTTTGTAACTATTTAAAAATCAAGTTAGCAAAGTTTCACAACAGGAATGTGGTTTGTAACACAATAACAACTGAGGAACTTGAGATTGTTATGTTCAAGAGATATATTGTAATTCCAGATGCATCAAGATGGTCCATATACATAAGTTTAGATTTTCATTTTCTACTGAGAGTGATTAATTTTGGCATACACTAGTTTGTTTCTTAAATTTAAGCTTCTTTTACATGGTGGTTCTTTAGCTGAAGAAGTTAAAAATATTAGCATATTTCCTTGGTTTCTCCTTTAAACTGGTCTAGGATCACCACTTTCACCAGAACTTTTTCCCTTTAAACTCTTAAGGATCCCTCTGTCAATTTTGGAGCTATTTCCATTAATAACTGGTGATGGGATATTCCTGATCCCAAACCCAAATGTGTTCCTTTTCACTCCAGAGGAGAACCCTTCACCATACAGCTTGAATATCACATCACTGTCTCCAATCTCTGTCTGTTAACTTCTCTCTGAGTCAGCTGTCAGTTCTCAGCTGTCAGTTCTCAACTATCATCCTTGACATTCCATTCATACTCCTTGTCAATTACAGGGTCATATGACCAGGACAACTCCTTGGAAGGCAGCTGTTCATTACATCAGGCAGCCTTATCCCAGAACCAACATAGGCTAAAGATTCCCTGACTTGGCTTAAATATTGTTAGAAGAAGCCAGAAAGAATGGCAAGAACAGCATAGAAGTCTGCAGTGAGGTGAGGAACTGGCAAAAATTGTCCTGTTCTTTCATCTATCCATGGAAACCCTATATTGTATGCAAGCCAAGGGCTAGTTATAATGCCGCCATGTTTAAACTTGTCCAGTGTTGACCTTGATTATCAAATTAAACTTTTCATAATGTGATCTGATATTAGGAAGTGAATGCTTTATTTGCTTTTAATTGATAGAGAGCTAAGCACCTGTACAATAAAATTTTAGAGAAATGAGGAGTCTCAAAAAAACTGGTCTGAAAAACAGTGGATTTCTGGCACCAACAAACATTGAATAAGTATGTGTCATACCTCAATTAGTTTCTTACTAACTTCCCAGAGTCTGACAATAGAGCTAATCTGGTTCAAGAAGTGATAGATGACTCATTTCCTCAGTCATATATCACTGATCCTCCAGGGTGCTTTCTGTAATGAGTAGAGAATGGCAATGTAAGGGAAGGCCAGGTTTAGAGCAGTGTAGGATATATTCAGAGCAACCAAAATATCTGATGGGTTGCAAAAAGTTTATTGAACGGATGCATTTGAAGCATGATATTTTAAATAATAGAAATGGAATGCATTTAAGTCATTTTTTCAATAGTTTTCTGCTTCCTGCTGTTTAAGAATATGTCAATAAAATTACAAATATCCAGAAATGTTTACATTTTAGAGCGAATTGATTGAATCACAACTGTGGGACTTTTCTGATTTAAATGGTTTTGAACAATAACTGAAAGGAAACCTTGATGACATTAGTTAACATATCTTTTGTTGAATCAGAGGCAGCTGTGTTGTTGTCCTGAGTTGGGGACAGGCATAAGCTTAGTCTTTCTTGATTACTTTAGGAAAGGTAAGGCTCACTATTGGCAATCACAATGACTGGCAGGGAGATTTGTCCAGGCTAGTATTTCCCTATTGGTACCACTGAGTAAGTACAGGAGATGGCATCCATTTTTTTGCACTACTAGGATGCCCCACAGGGCAGATGTGGCAGGTAGAGACACTTCTACCTAAAAACAGAGCCCCCCCATCCCACATCAGGTTCCGCTGGTAACATGATGCCACTGGGTGGGGAGCTACCAGCTGTTTTGTCACTGCTTTGTTTGGTAATATTTATTTAGTAAATGTATATTCCACCCTCTCTGATCAGAATTAATCCTAAAGTTACTTTACTGAAGAAGTAAAATAGTCATGAAACAAAGGCAGATTCTGCATGGGCCAAAAACAGTGGTGTGAAAACGGTGTGAAAACAGTGTAAACCTTTTTACACCATTTTCACACCACTGTTTTTGGCCCATGTGGAATCCGCCAAAGGCAGTATTAACCCACTTAATAAAATACATATATAAGATGACAATTAGAACAAGTCAGAAGCACTGAAATCAAATCAGCTATTGAAGACCTGCAGAATGAAAACAGAATGAAAACTGGGAGATTTTCCCCTTTCCCTCCAAAATAATATATGTAATCTAGTTGGTTGTTTTGACTAGAACCCCAATGAGCCCTTTCTTCCTTTTGAAAATGAGTTTATTCTACACAATGTGAACCGACTGGAGCAGCCAGCCAGGCCCTGTCCCTCTGACTGGAGCCTGGGCTGTTTGTTGGCCGGAGCCTGGGCTGCGCAGTGCAGGCTCAGGTAAGTGGGTGTGGGGGGATGCATAGCTACCATGGGGTGTGGGGCGCATAGCTACCACGGCGCGTGCAGGGGGGCACCGGGGATCATTTTGCCCCACTATGCCTCTGTGTATTTGTATTAGTTTATGTAAACAAGACAGTATTTTATCAGAGGTCTTCACAGCTTTTTGTTTATTTCAAAAGAATTTGCCTTGTTCAGTATACTAGTCTCCAGACAAGCTTCAGCTGAGGAGCTATTAATAGAAAAAGTAAGAGAAAAATTAGAAAGTGAGCACTTATTGAACAACTTACAGCAAAGAACAGATTTAACACATTTTAAACAATTAGGAGAAATAGGTTGCATTGACACACATTGTACTCACTTTAAGGAATAGTTATTTATTTATTTATCTTATTTTAACCATCCCTTCCTGACCAAGTTGGGCTCTAGGTGATTTAGGATTAGGCAATTATATCAACCTACTAACAGTTAAATTCCTCTATATGCTCTAAAAACTCTGATGGCAATATAAAAACGTTTACAATAATGGCAACATCAGAGAGGGAAAGGAACAACTAAAACTCTAATTGAAGGAAGGGAAAATACAGCACTAAATCCAGCAACAAATATGTAAGGTGAAAAAAAAGAGGGAAGGGTGAGCCAGAGGCCAGCTAGATAGAAACCATTGTTGTCTTCACCCATAGGCTGGACAGAACATCTCAGTCTCAGACCAGACAGAACCCCTGTTGGATTGCAACAGGTCCCTCAGAACCTGGATCTCACTAGGATAGAGGCAAAGCTGAGAAAGCTCTGACTCTGTTGAGGACTGATGGATAATTTTGCTGCCAGGGACCACCAATAAGTTGGTTCCTGCTGAGCATAATGCTCTTTCCGGGGGGGGGTGTATCAGGAGAGGCACTCACAGGTACAACAGGCCTAGAACATTTGGGCTTTAAAGGTCAATACCAAAAAACTTGAATCTGATTTGGAATGCTATCTGGAGTCAGTGAAACTAATGGAGCACTGGCTAGATATGTACTCTCCATGAAGTCCCTGTAAGGACCTGCCTTGCTACATACTGGACTAGCTGAAGTTTCTGGAGCAGGATAGCCGTGCATAGAATGAGTTTCAGTAATATGATTTTGAGGTGACCATTGCACAGATCAGAGTGGCTAAGTCAGGGCAAGACAGCAATGGGACCAGTTGCTGGACCTGGAGCAGATAGAAAAATGTCACTCTGGTTACACTTGTGATCTGTGCCTTCATTGATAGGGAAGTATGGAAGTATCCATAGTCACTCCCAAACTCCTGACAGTTGATGTTGGTGTCAATTTCACACTATCAAGGGTTAGTAGTTGGCACTCCAACCCTAAATCTCCCAGACCCAGTCACAGCACCTCCATCTTTGATGGATTCAGTTTAATTCAAATGTATCACAAGCATTTCACCACAGGCTTCATCTGGCCAGTATCACAGGAGTGGTATTCAGGCCATCAAAAGAAGCAGCTGGGTGATATCTGCATACTGATGACAACCCAGCTGGAAACTCTAGGCTAGCTGGGCAAGAGGGTGAATATAGATATTAAATAACATTGTGCAGAGGATGACCTTAAGATGACCGAAGGGCCCCCAGTCACTCACTCAACACTGGCAGGGAAGTCCTGGTGAAATGACAAGATTTTATCCTCAAAAAAGTTCATAAAACCTCACAGCTAATTACCTAATCACCCTCCCTTTGAGATTCAACAGCAAGGGCAGTTAAGGACTGAATCACTCTGAAGAACTGCACTGGGTGAGAGCTAGTGGATACAATGGAGGCTACACAATAATAATTCCTAGCAGCCTTCACTGCCATCTCGTAGGATCTCATAAGCATTCTATAAGATGCTTTTGCAGCTTCATCACAAGTATGCCACCAAACTTGCCTCGTCATCTAAACTCAATGTCACATTGACTGACACATGTGCCTTTAGTAATTAACACAATGCACATGTCCTGTCACTTCAGGCAGAAAATCTGGCTAAGCTCGAGAAGTGGAGATGAAAGGCAGAAACACAGTCTGCTACATCCTGTGTTCATGCTGGCCCTGTTTGATATGCCTGATCAGTGCCAAATTATTTAAATATACAAAGAGATTTTAAAGAAAAAAACAGATACATCCCGGCAAATCCTGTCTTATCTTCCTCAGAACACACCTGTTTGTTTCTCTATTAGTCTATTTTAGTCTATTCTATTTTTATTATTATTAGTTGATTTCACAGCTGCCAGTTCTTTAGCTGGTTGTTGGCATTCATTACAAATCAAGCCTCACCCAGAGGCCTAGGAAGTTGTAATGTTTTGATGTAGTATTCATGCAGATCCCAGTAGGGCTGCTTTTTGAATCTGACATATGTTAATTTTGTTAATTTGAAGATGTTTTGAGTGCTGCCCTACTGTTTTCGGGATGGCGCCCAGGGTGCCGATTACCTCTGGGATGACCTCAGCTGGTTTGTGCCATAGATGCTGAAGCTCAATTTTCAAATTGTGATATTTAGTGACCTTCTCGTGTGTTTTTTTTTCAATGACCCTTCTGTCACCAAGTACTGCTATGTCAATGATGTACACTTTCTTGTCCTCAATCATGGTGGCCTGGTGTATTATGTTTCAACACTTTGTCCATTTGGATTCAAAAGTCCCACAGGATCTTAACCGTCTCACTTTCCGTTACTTTCTCTGGACAATGTTCCCACCAGTTCTGAGCCGATCTTATGTTGCAATTCTTGCATAAATTCCAGTGGATCATTTAAGCCACTGAGTTGTATCTGCTTAATACTCCAGTCTGGAGCCAATCTTTTGCAGCAGCTGAGGACGCGTTCACTTACCAGTTTCATCGAAGCTCCTTTGCATAATCTGCATTTTGCATCATCCGAGAATTTTTTGATTTTGGCGTTGATCAAATTTGTTCTAATGGCTTGCTCTTGAGCAGCTAAAATCAAGGATTCAATTTCCTTTTTCAGACTACCAGTTGTTAACCACAGCCAGGTCTCTTCGTTGTCTACCTTGTCCTTGATCTTCTCCAGAAATTGGCCATGTGGAGCTTTGTTGTGCCAGCTTTTGGTCCTCATTTTAATCACATTTTTTCTGAAATCTTGTTTGGTTTTCTGGGTCTTCAGCAAACATCTGTTCTTCACCTCAATCAATGCCTGTTCTTGACTTTTATTCACATAATTGACCAGCACATGTTTCTCCTCTTCCACTGTTTGCTTTACTTGAAGTAAGGCTCTGCCACCAGATCTCTGAGAAAGGTATAATCTATCAGTATCACTGTGTAAGGCATGCTGCATTGTCATAAACTTCTGAGTTTATCTATCCAATGCATCTAACTCAGCCTGTATCCAGTTAATGATTCCCGCAGTGTACCTGATGATGGGAATGGCCCAGGTGTTGATGGCCTTAATGGTCTTCCGTCCATTTAATTTAGATTTCAAAATTTTCCTGACTCTCTGGGTGTGTTCTCTGCTGACCACAGTCTTCACTTGCCCGTGCTTGATGTTATTAGCTGTAAAATGCCCAGGTATTTATAAGTTGCATTTGATGACTTGGTCATCAGGCATTTCTAGGCCATCACGATCAGTAATCTTGCCCATCTTTATTGCCACAGTAGCACACTTTTCCAGGCCAAATTCCATTGAAATGTCTGTGCTGAATATCCAGACCGTGTTCACTAGTAACTGGATTTCTGTGTCTGATTTCCAGTACAGCTTTCAATCATCTATGTACATCAAATGTAAGATTGTTCCCGAGACTTTGCCCATTTGACATCCCAACTTTGTTTTCTTTAAAATTACTGTTAGTGGGATCATGGCAACGATAAACAGTAAGGGCGATAGTGAATCATTTCATTTCTGAATGTCAGTTCAGTTTTCCACTGTTTCATTGCTTTTTCAGTGAAATGTTTTCGCTGATACCAATAGTTTCCGAGCATTTCATAATCCAGCTAAGGGCACTGAGTCAAATGCCTTCTTGTAATTGATCCAGACCATGGGTCTGCAACCTGCAGCTCTCCAGATGTTCATGAAATACAATTCCCATCAGCCCCTGCCAGCATGGCCGATTGGGGCTGATGGGAATTGTAGTTCATGAACATCTGCAGAGCCGCAGGTTGCAGACCTCTGATCCAGACCATATGCAAATTCGTTCTTTGATTCTTGCAGTTCTCCATTATCATTTTGTCTATCAGGAGTTGATCTTTTGTACCCTTGCTTCTTTTTTTGTTCCCTTTTTGTTCCACCGGCAGAATGCTATTTGCTTCCAAGAAGTCCATGATGTTATTTGCTATTATGCCAGTGAGCAATTTGAGCACCGTGAGCAAACATGTTATTGGTCTGTAGTTTCCAGATCTTTCTGAATCTAGTGTGTCTTCCCAGTTATTAGCCATTCATCAATTTCACCATTTTGCATTTTTTTTGGCCAACATCTTTCTCAAAATCTTTTATCCACTGCACCTTCCTGTTGCAATCCTTCTCGGTTTCCCACAGATCTTTCCAAAACTGAAGTGTTGCATTTTTTCTCTGGTTTTTTTTTTGCTTTCAACATTGATTTTTGTGTTGAGGCTTTGGTAGAAATGATTTTAGTCTGATCAAAATTGCTGATTTTGTACTGGATGTTTCTTGCCTCTTATCTTTCAATTTTTCTTACTGTAGCTATTATTTATTATTGGGTGATCTCCAGTGCTTCTTCAATTGTTCTAGTGTCTAGCCAGTACTTTCTAATTAGTTCTTTCAGGATCTTGCCATTCTTTAATCTGTGTTCCTTCATATTTTTCAGGTTACTCGCATCTGATCTTAGTTTTGTGATCTTCTGTTCCAGTTGAATTTTGGACTTTTGTTTTGATGGTTAATTTATCTTGGGTTTAGGTATTTCAATGCCCAGTTCTCTTGTGACCACTAATGCCATACTGTACATGAGCTGATTGGTTTGTTGGATGGAAGTTATTTCAATTGTCATCAGTACCATGTTTACATCCCTCATTATGGTTGCCAGGTCTTTTTGGACACCATTTTCAATGCTGGCAGATGTTATCTTTTCTCATTTGATTATCCATACTGGATAATCTTTTCCCTTAGTTCTTTTTGTCTTTCTGTCAGTCTATCAGTTTTTTCCATGGAGACTTCCACTGGTGGTTGTACTATTATTTCTTCCCCTGGACTGGCATTTTCATCTAGCATCTAGTTCAACTATTATCTCTCCTGTAGTTCCTGGAGTATGTACTGTTCTTTCTGCAGGTATTACTGTTGATTTCTTTTCATAATTTTTCTGGATTTCTTCCAGTTACATCTCTGTGAAAACTGTATTCTGTATGATGAATCACCTTTGATCTGCCAGTCTTTGCTCAGTGATATTCTAATCTGGGTATTGTTGTTTCCACAGTTCATACATTCACTTTAAGTATCCTCTTTTTTATGGCTGAATTGTAGTAATAATAATTTTTTGGGGTGCCTGTCAGGAATGCATTTTTAAGGATAGCAGCACTGAAATGTTAGGGTCTCATCCAGAGACTTTCCTGATGATTCCACCCAAGTTTGGTGATGTTTGGTTAAGGGGGTCCAAAGTTATGGGCCCTCAAAGGGATAGCCCCATCTCCTGTTAGCTCCCATTGGAAACAATGGGGGATGGGGGCACCCACTTTGGGTGTCATAACTTTGGACCCCCTAAATGAAACTTTACCAGACCCTGACATTTCTGGCTGCTAGCTTTAAAAATGTGGTCCCTGCAAGCTGAAACGTGAATAAACATGAATAAACATCCAATCCCCCCCCCAAAAGTCCAAATGCCTTGCATTCGGATTCAAATGCCTTGCATTCAGAGTTGGGCTGGACATATTTGGGCCGATTTTGGCCCGAATATGCTCGAATGCATCCCAATTCAGGCTGAATTCAGGATTTGGAGCACTCAAATCTCCAAGCCTAAGCAGGACTATAACTTTGGGAACAGAGAATGTAATGGCCAATGCTTTATATATACATATACTTATATAGATAATTACTAATGTTGCATTTGTTTCCTACTGTATTTGTAATGGTTTAATGTTTTGCCAAATTAGCATTGTTTAAATAAGAATAATTGAAAATGGAGGTAAATGTTTTGAATAATGTGAATATTTTTGTATGTATATGTGTGTGTGTGTAAAAGGAGGATAAAATAGAACCTATAGTAGTAACTAGCGTATGTATAAGATTACTGATTGTTATTGGCATGCTTTCCCCCATTGCTTTGTCAAGATTTGTAAAATGTAATCCAAAAGAATATTTTTATGAGAGTAAACCCCACTGAATAAATTGGGACTTATTTCTGATTAGACCCCTTAAGTTGCTCCCTTAATGAGTTCATGACTGAGGGGATATTAGGCCCAGTGATTTGCTAGGTCACAGATCATTCTCTTACCTGTCTTTCAAGAGTCTGCATGATTCAGTACTTTATAGGGCTTTACAGTAGCCACCTCAAAGGGATAATGATGATCAAAGCAGCATCTGCAGGAATTTTAACAGGACCAGAAGAATAAAATAAGGCATTCTCCTTTCTCCTCATTTGGTAAATAGAAGAAGACAAATGAATGTGTCAGGTCGAGCCAAAATGTACCAAGATCACTTTCAGGGGCTGAAAGATACATCACTGCACCAACCATCTGTTGTTTCCATATGCACTGATCCTGCATAATACGAAGCGCAAGAAATGGCTTAGATAAATGAAAAACCTAGTAGATTGTCTATAAACTACTGCAGCAATATGGTAAACTGCAAAACAGTCTGTGAAAGACTGAAGGCAACAAAGCTGTTAAAACACACAATCTTGTCACTTGATGCTCCACTGATTTATTCCTGTTAATAAAAGTTTGATAGGTCTGTCCAGATATGTAGCCACTGGGCCTTTCTAATAAACGTTAATTCTTTCTGAGATTTTGTTTATTACAAAGCTCTCTCTTTGCTGTGACTTAGAAATGAAAAAAAAATCCATACTCTTGTCACAACTAAATGTATTACAACAATAAGGTATAGTGCTTTTTACTGGTCCTATTCTGTTTTGGGGTAATAATGTGCCACAGCAAATGAACAAATGGCAATAAGATGTGAAAGGCTGAGTTACTGATGCTTTGTGCATAAAACAGTTGTTAATTCAAGTATTAATTTTTCCATTGAAGACACATGCGGCTACATTTTTTTAATGACCACTATAAATGACCTTTTTGTTTTCTTTATGATGTAAGCTGGTTTCTCAATACATCATGATTTTTTTCCAGTATGTAAACATCACATCAGGTTTAAAGCTTTCTTTGCAGATATTTTTGTCTTTATTCCTCCTCCCTTGCTTGGCTTTTGGTACTTTTTCCCCCATGTGATCTCCTAAGCTGACTCTTCCCTAAACCCTCACAAAATAAAACTCCTGATCAGTTGTCATTCCTCCTGATCATCCCCACATCAGCACCTCATCCTGTTTCTTATTTGCTCTGGTGCTACCATGTTGCTTATTAATGCCACAGGCATTTCTGGTGCTACCATGTTGCTTATTAATGCCACAGGCATTTCACCTCATCCCATTTGCCCATTGCATGAGCCCCCTCAATCACTGCCCTTATATATACATGTGCTTTTCTTTTGAAGCAAGAGATGAAGAGTAATGTAATCTTGGATAGCTGGGTATGTCAGAGCTGCTGTTCATTTACTGCCATCTTCTGTTATGATATATGTTAGCCATTTATGCCAAAGAGACCTGCCATTTCAAAGCCTAGGCTGGATTGCTAGGCAGGTCTCATTACTTGCCTTGCCTCTTCCCCCTGCCCTCCCCTCCTCTTTCATTGAATTGTTTGTAGCCTGACTTTCAGAATCACCTCTGGTAATAATTCAGATGTCGCTCACTCCTGCTGTTTAATATTCAGATACAGGTTAAATCAAAACTAGAAAGTCCAAGGGATCTCTTTGCTTGTAAAATAACCCAAGATCTTAGATGACATTCTGCCCTTTAATTCACTTCTAATCAGTACATCATTGAGAGAAAAGTAAGGAAGCTCTCTCTGAGTAAATGAGGCACAGACATTATCTTTTTTACAATAAGAATTTCTATTCCTTCAATTGCAATAGATATCAAAAGACAAAAAATCACAAAGCCCAAGTGAGCTTTTACTGAGCCTGAAACTTTCCATTGTATTCTGTCTGGATCAACACAATGGGGTGTCTAATAAACCTTCTCAATATACCTGTGTGTTTTTTTTTAAAAAAATTGATAGTCTTGTTGGCAAAACAGATTGTAATCTTAATCCATTTTAGTAAAAATTGTATGAGGAGTGGACTGTTAGCTTAAGTTCAAGCCCAGTTCTATTCTGCCTGGGTTTTCTAACTGCTTGTATGGTCATTGTTTTGTCAGCATGAAAGGTTAGTTTTTTCTATAGGATAATGGCCTCCATTGTCCCCTTCTGTTTTCTTGGTTTTTTCTGTTTTCTTGGTTTTATGTAAGGATAAATAATTTATTAGGTTTAATTTGTTAGACCATCTAGATTACTATTGGAGATATATTGTAATCATGTATTTAAACCTTATTGTATTACTTTTATTATCATATTGTATTATCTTTACTGTATTATCTCTATGTTGGAAGCCACCCTGAGCCTGTGAGGACTCTATATTGAGTGTGTTAAGTGCCATCAAGTCCCTTTCAACTCCACATTTCAAAAGAATCTACTTTCTTCCTGACAGCTTTCTTCATTGTCCAGCTTTCACACCCATACATAGTAATAGTAATATTTTGATTGTCTATCTTGTGTGATCTTCTAATAATTTGACAGATCACAGAAGTATCCTGCTCATGACCATTCTTGGGAAACACTCCTATGGTACATTGCCAGTATATATGTTCATATGTTCATATGATTATGTCACCAGAAAGTTACCCCTAAAGTCCCAAACAACAACATTTGTTATCAAAATAAGAAACTTTACAAAGATGAAAAGAATAGTTAAAAGAGACTCACAAGAGAGTCAAATCCCTAGAGGATGCATGAAAGCTATTTAAAACTACATTAATTAAAGCTCAGATAGAATGCATCATTCAAGTCTAAACAATGTGTGTAAGCTTACTTCTCATAAGTCAAGGAAACTATAAAAAATAAAGAGGCTTCTTTTAAAAAATGGAAGGCCTGCCCCAATAAAATGACCAGAAGGGATCACAGCAAAAGAAATGTCAATAATTAGGAATGCAGAAAGAGAATTTGAGGAGCAGGTTGCTAAAAGATATATAGGAAACATTTTTTTAAAATACATTCAGAGCAGAAAACCAGTCAAAGAAGCAGTTAAGCCATTGGATGATCAAGAAATGACAGGATTACTAAAGAAAGATGGAGAGATGTTAGAGAAACTCACTGAATTATTTGCTTCTGTGTCCATTGTGGAACGTGTCAGGCATGTACCCATGCCACAGCCACTGTTTCCAGCAAGGGGATCTGAATAACTGAGTCAAATTGAGGTGAGAGAAATTATAGACTTATTAGGTCAATTAAAAACAGATAACTCTCCAGGTCCTAATGGCATACACCTGAGAGATCACTCAAATGTGAGATAATTTATCTACTAACCCAACTATGTAACTGATCACTAAATTCAGTCTCAGTACCAGAAAACTGAAGGGCAGCAAATGTTACACCAATTTTTTAAAAGGGGTCCATACAGTTTAACTGTAATCAAAGGTAGAATTATTAGGTACACTGCGGAATAAAACAACTGAGGGAAAATCAGAGTGGCTTCTGCAAAGGGAAGTTCTGCCTCACTAACATTTTGACTTTTTTTGAGAAAGAAACAAGCAGGAAGATACAGTTTCCCCCAAAATAAGACCTATCCTGAAAATAAGCCCTACCATGATTTTTCGGGATTTTTGAAGGATGCTTGAAATATAAGCCCTACTCCAAAAATAAGCCCTAGTTACAGATTCCTCGGCGCAGCTGGTCACGTGGAGGGTGCAAAATCATGGGGAAAAAATAAGACATCCCCCAAAAATAAGCCCTGATGCATCTTTTGGAACAAAAATTAATATAAGCCCCTGCCTTATTTTCAAGGAAACAGGGTAATGGTGACCAAAGAGATACTGTCTACTTGGAATTTCCAAAGGTTTTTGACGAGGAACCCTCACCAAAGGTTGAATAAACATGCAAATCATGGGATAAGAGGATGCGTGCTCTTATAGATTAAATATTGGTTAAATTACAGGGAGTGAAGAGTTGGAATACATGGACAGAATATGGAGGGAAGTAAGCAGTGAGATTGCACAAGGATCAATATTGGGGCTGGTACTATTTTTAATAATTTATTTAGAAGCAGGGGTGAATTTAGTGGCCAGATTTGTAGACAAGACATAATAATTTAGGAGAATGAAAGCCAAGGATGACTGTGATGAGCTCCAGGAGGAAATCCACAAATTGGCAAATGAAGTTCAGCTATGTTGGTAAGCATAAGGTAATGCACATTAGAACAAAAGAAAAACCCCTTCTACTGCAGGCTAATGGTGTCTGAACATACTGATACTGAGAGGGGAAAAGATCTTGGTGTTATTGTAAATAGCCCAATGAAAGTGACAACCCAGTATGCTGCACCAGTGAGAAAAAGGCAAACTCTATGTTAGGCCGTTTCCGCCCGCGGCCTGCGGAAGCTTGGCCGAAGGTCGGAGCATTGTTAACGCTACCCGACCGAAGGCGGCTGGGACCGTCCGCATGGGGCGGTCACTGGAAAGCAACCGGCAGCTGGCTGCGAGAGGCGCCCGGCGCCAGGCCGATCCGGCTTGTCCCCGGGCCTCCGGTGTGTCGCTGAGGCCTGGGGACGCACCCCCTGGCCCTGCGCGCCTGCTCCAGCGGCGCAGGGCAGGGGGCGTGTCCCCAGGCCTCAGTGATGCGCTGGAGGCCCAGGGACAAGGTAAGTGCCGGGTGGGGGAGGCGGCGTGAAGCCACTGCCGTTTGCTCGGCAGCGGCTTCACGGCGGCGTATCCCCAAAAAGAGCGCTTCCCAGCGCTCTGGGAATATGCCGGCTTCAGGACGGGCGGGCAGCGCAAGGGCGGCGCGGCTGCGCTGCAGCTGCGCCCCCTGTGCGAATGGCGGCCTGGAGACGGCATTTTTACCGTCTCCAGGCCGTCATTTTATGCCCGTGCGGAAACGGCCTTAGGAATTATTAGGAAAAGGACTGAAAATAAAGTGGTACAGCTTCATTTGGAATATTGTGTTACGTTCTGGTCATCATATCTCAAAAAGGATATCACAGACCTGAAAAAAGAGCAGAAGAAGACCACCAAGATTATTAGGGGAGTGGAGGACCTTCTGCATGAGGAAAGCCTGGAACTTTTCTGTTTAGAAAAGAGAGGACAAAAAGGAAACACGATAAGAACATAAGAAAGAGCCTGGTGGATCAGACCAGAGTCCATCTAGTCCAGAACTCTGCCTACTTGCAGTGGCCCACCAGATGCCTTTGGGAGCTCACATGCAGGATGTGAAAGCAATGGCCTGCTGCTGCTGCTGCTCCTGAGCACCTGCTCTGTTAAGGCATTTGAAATCTCAGATCAAGGAGGATCAAGATTGGAAGCCATAGATTGACTTCTCCTCCATAATTCAGTCCAAGCCCTTTTTGAAGCTATTCAGGTTAGTGGCCATCACCACCTCCTGTGGCAGCATATTCCAACCACCAATCATGCATTGCGTGAAGAAATGTTTCCTTTTATTAGCCCTAACTCTTCTCCCCAGCATTTTCAATGTATGCCCCCTGGTTTTAGTATTGTGAGAAAGAGAGAAAAAATTCTCTCTGTCAACATTTTCTACCCCATGCATAATTTTATAGACTACAATCATATCCCCCCCTCAGACGTCTCCTCTCCAAACTAAAGAGCCCCAAACGCTGCAGCCTCTCCTCATAAGGAAGGTGCTCTAATCATTCAATCATCCTTGTTGCCTTTCTCTGCACTTTTTCTATCTCTTCAATATCCTTTTTGAGATGTAGCAACCAGAACTGAATACAGTACTCCAAGTGCGGTCGTACCACTTCTTTATTTAAAGGCATGGCAATCTTTGCAGTTTCATTATCAATTCCTTTCCTCATTATCCCCAGCATAGAGTCTGCCTTTTTCTCAGCTGCCAGGCATTGACATTCCCATGGAACTATCAACTAAGATTCCCAAATCCCTTTCCTGGTCTGTGTCTGATAGAACTGACCCCTGTAGCGTGTATGTGAAGTTTGGATTTTTTTGCCCCTATGTGCATCCCTTTACATTTTGCTACATTGAACTGCATTTGCCATTTCTTAGCCCACTCACCTAATTTATCAAGGTCCTCTTGGAGCTCTTTGCAATCCTTTGTGGTTCTCACTCCCCCCCCCCCAAAAAAAATTTG
This sequence comes from Sphaerodactylus townsendi, assembly GCF_021028975.2. Classification (NCBI taxonomy): domain Eukaryota; kingdom Metazoa; phylum Chordata; class Lepidosauria; order Squamata; family Sphaerodactylidae; genus Sphaerodactylus; species Sphaerodactylus townsendi. The sequence continues at coordinate 99,280,918 of NC_059426.1, read as the reverse complement.
GTATCATCTGCAAACATGGCCACCATGCTACTCACCCCTACTTCCAGGTCATTTGTGAATAGGTTAAAGAGCACTGGTCCCAAAACGGATCCTTGGGGGACACCAATCCATACATCTCTCCATTGTCAGAACTTCCCATTTACACCCACCCTTGGCTTCTTGTTTCTCAACAGTTTTTAATCCATAGGAGGATTTCCCCTCTTATTCCTTGATTGCTGATAAAGGTTTATAAACTTATGCAGGGTGGAGACAGCTGACAAAGATAACTTTTCTCCCTCTCCTAAAATACCAAAATCTGAGGGTATCCAGTAAAATTAATGGGCAATAAATTCAGGGTGGACAACAGGAAAACTTTTTTACATAGCAAATGATTAAAATGTGAAATTCACTGCTGGAGGATGTAGCAATGTCCAAAGGCATAAACAACTTGAAAAAAGGATTAGACAGATTCATGGGGGGTGTCTATCAGTGACTACTAGCCAAAGTGACTAAAGGGAACCTCCATGTTCAGAGGCAGTCAATCTGTGAATTCCAGTAGAGGAGGAAACATCAGGGGAAAGGCTTAGCCTCTGCCCATAGGAACTGATTGGCCACTGTGTGGCACAGAATGCTGGACTAGGTGGACCACTGTTCTGGAAAAGTAGGGCTTGACTTATACTGTTATGTTCTTAAACATGTATTATATACATAACATTTATTATAACTGTTAAAGAGTGTGTTGCATTTAGAAGAAGAGTTTTATATCCCACATTTCTCTATTTTTAAGGTGCATAAAGTAGCTTACAATTGCCTTCCTTTCCCTTCCCCACAACAGACACCTTTCTGGTGTGCCTGAAAGAGTTCTGAAAGAGTTCTGAAACTGTGACTGGTCCAAGGTCACAGAGCAGGATCCATGTGGAGGAGTGGGGAAACAAACCCAGTTCTCCAGATTAGAGTCTGCTGCTCTTAACCACTATACCATGCTGGTGTAATTGTGATTCTAACTCCTCTTTTCTTATTCTTTTCTTCCTCTTTTCTTTTCTTGTTGTGATTCTGTCTCCTTTGTGTTGCTTGGTACCTATACTCTTACCTTCTTGTCCCACTTTTGCTCAAGCAATCTTACTCAACTAATTTTTCTCTTTTATTTACAAATGTGTATTTAGCCCCTTGTAGACCCCATGCTGATCTGTTGGCTCAGTGGGATATTTTAAATGAATATATACTGGATCTCAAGACTATCTGTTTTTACAATGCAAGCTATTTTTGAAGTAATTTTTTAATGTATATGGATTCTTGGAAACAAGAAGTCTTTTTGCATGCATCTGTTTTTTGTTTGTTTTTGAAGGGTTGAATATTAAGTATGAGGATTTTGTTAATGAGGTAGGCACAGAACTGGAATAATTGCTTATTTATTAGTAATGTCAATAACTTGCTTGCTTGTTTTGTTCTAAAATATCACATGCAGGGATAACTGGAGCCCTCTAGAGACATACCATGGAATACGCTCAGCCAACATTCTGTTTTATAAAGGCTGTAATTCTTTTCTTGCATCATGCATGAACTGGATATTTTAATTTTGCCTTTGAATTAGGTCTAGTATTTATATTCTCAGAAATTCACAACAAACCTGTACACCAGTCAGATGTGATATCCCACTACCAATTCAGTTTTGGGATTGTTGTCATGTTTGTTATAGAGGTAAAATAGTACATTTAAGATCAACACAATTTTCAGTACTGGATTCAAAATTTTCTTCTGCTGCTACCAGTAATCCTCCTTGTTTTGCTGTCTCTGTGGGACTATGAAAACAATGCATAGCTGATGAATTTGCTTTAGTGCTTCGCAAATCATGGAGGCTTAAATTAAAAAGGGAGCATAAAATTGGAAATCCAACTTTTGAGGTAATCCAGGAGCTAGGTAATCCAGGAGCTAGCACTTAACCCAAGCTAGCACTTAACCCAAGCACTTAACCCAAGGATTTTGAGGTAATCCAGGAGCTAGCACTTAACCCAAGTTGACTTTCTTGGAAGAAAAAAGAACATACGGCTTTTTTTGTATAAATAGCTTTATTTACAAATGCAGTGATAGGAAATAGCACAGAAGCACTGATACAGGGCAACAGATTAACTACCCCATTTCAGGTCCTGAGAGAGAGAGAGTCCACACAGTGACTGTATAATGGGATAAAGGAATCGTTTTCAGGATAAAGGAATCGTTTTCCTGTTTTCCCATTTACATGAATCCATGCAGGCAGCAATTGAAGTTCATGAAAATAATCTGAGGGTCATTCCGCACATGCAAAATAATGCACTTTCAAACTGCTTTCAGTGCTCTTTGAGGTTGTGCGGAATAGCAAAATCCATTTGCAAACAGTTGTGAAAGTGGTTTGAAAACGCATTATTTTGTGTGTGTGGAAGGGGCCTGAATTACTGCCATGCCTTCTCATCTATTTTTTTTTAAAAAGAGACTCATCTATTAAAAAAAATTACTTCCCACCCATGTGCAGCTATGCAGGCATGCATAAATGAATCTCCAGAGCCATGCCGATGTCCCATGATATGACCATCTGCACCTGTTTAGCTATGCAGGTACAAGCCCCCCGCACTCCAAAAAGGAAAAGGGAGGCCTCCTGTCTGGCTGTTTTACTTGCAAGCAGCTGCAACCCGGAATTTTTGAAAAGTCTTGCTTGTTTAGCAATTTTCAAAAAACACGGGTTGGGGAAAATAACATGGGGCAGACTCATTTTGGGGACAGGATCTGTGCAAAGTTCCCCCAAAACAGTTTTTTTAAGCTTCCTATACCTGTGTTTATTGGCCTGTGCAGAAGGGGCCGGGGAGAGAGAGTGAGAGAGAGAGTGAGAGTGAGAGGTGGATTCCACACAGGTTTAATATAACAGCTATTTTATTTATTTATTTATTTATTAACCTTTAATAGGCATAGAATATAACAGATATAGGATGTTACATAAACCATTGGGGAGGGGGGAACTTTGCACAAGTCCTGTTCCCAAAATGAATTTGGCCCGTTTTATTTCCCTCAACCAGGGATTTTTGAAAATTGCAAAACCAGCAAACCTTTTGCATAGTCCTGGGTTAGAGACACTCCTGACTAACACAACACACAGGAGATGTTTTATTTCCCTCCATTCTACCCATTCACTTTAGGTTCCGTGCCATCCACTGCCAGGGAGAATCCACCCACCTGCCATTCTGCACAGGTCACCCAACATGTTGTGGGCAGATTCTCTATCCAACAGTGTACAAAGTCCCCCAAGCTCATTTTCTCCCCTTGCAACCATGTATGACCACCATATAGTTTTACTGCAAGGCATTCATTATTGCTGGGCCATTGCAGAGAGGTCCCCGCTTTTTTCTTTTGTGCGTGCACAACTACAGCTACACAGGTGCAGCCGATCAGATTGTGAGACAATCGACGTGACTGTAAAGGTTCACTTCTGTATGCCTGTGCAGCTACACATTCAGGAAATTACAGAGAGAGAGAGAAATGTTCCCATGTGAAGGCGCAAAAGCAACCCAGATTGTTTCCATGGGCTCTGATTGCTTCCTGAATGGGTGATGAGCGCACATGCAAACAGGACAAAGGAAAATGGGTTCCTTTTGCGCATATGTGTGTGTGTGTGTGTGTATGATCATTAAAAAATTACGTCAATTAGTATATTTTGATGTTGTGCTGGGATCTATAAAAAATCAGTCTGGAATGAACTGCCAGAATGAGTAAACTAAACAGTTCCTAAGTACATTCCAGACATAGTTTCTTATTTTTTCTGCCTATCTGAGAAACTAATAAAATGCATTATATTCAGGGGGGAAAAGGCATCAAAAAGTTGAATCTTTATCATCTCTAGATCAGGGAAATGAGACTGCCAGAAATAAAATTAAAGGCCATTTCATGTCTATAAAAAGGCTGTTAAAACATGCATTTTTGAAGGCTGTTCTGTATCATCAGCAGGCAACAGTTATAAAGATGTGTATATGGATATTTCCTATTAAAATATATACCCTCCCCCCAATTGTTATTATTCAAATATATTCAGGTATCAGGAGCAGTATGTCAAATTCCCCGTTCAGACAATAAATCACTTGATTGGTTCAAGGCTTTTATTGAAGACATGTCCGGAACATAGAAAGAGAGTTCTGGTGAAAACCGTGCCAAACTCTTGATAACATGAGTGTAAGATCCCCACCCCCACATGAGAGGCAGACAGTTCGCATTGTCCAGCCTGGAGTCTCTTCCCAGCCACTGAACTCTAAGGCCACAGCTAGAAGTGATAACACTGCACCTGCAAAAGCAAAAGCAACCCCCACCCCCCGCAGCACCATCATGACATTTTTGCTCCCTTTAAGGTCCTCTGCCTGGTTTGTTTGGATAGGTTCGGTGAAATGCCTTAATGAGCTTGGGAGCTTGAATGCAAGTTGCATTCACTCACTCATTTTGTCCAGGTGAATAACCCGTCCATGAAATTAGATACTGCAAGCAGTTGCGATAGATGCGAGAGTCCAATACATTTTGGATTTGATAGTGTGCGGCCCCATCAATCAGAGGCGGAGGAGGTGGAATGGGTGTAGGATGCCAGACATTGGGAGCTTGGGCCCTTTTCAGGAGGCTGCAATGGAAAACAGGGTGTGCTTTATGTAGAGCTTTGGGCAGTTTCAGTTGCTCAGTCACCTCATTGATTTTGTGAATAACAGGAAAAGGACCAATGTATTTGTGTCCTAATTTCTGGTACTTATTAATGTTTCTAAGATTCTTAGTAGAGAAGAAAACCATATCTCCCACAACCAAAGAGAGGAGGTGGTGATGCTTGTCAGCCTGTGTTTTGTGAGAAAAGGTTGGGGCTTGCCCAACTGTCCTGAGACTGCTTCAAAGGATTTTTCCCCAGTTCTTCTGTGAACTGCATTATTGTAAGCATATTCAGCATATGGCAAAAGATCTACCCAATCATTCTGGTGATAATTACTGTAGCACCTGAGATATTGTTCTAGTGTTTGTTTGGTCCGTTCAGACTGGCCGTCTGTCTCCACATGATAAGCTGAAGATAAAGCTTTCTCCACCCCCAATAGTTGTAAGAATTCCTTCCAGAATTTAGAAACAAATTGGCTACCCTGAACAGAAATAATTTTAGTTTGGGGCTGAATGCAAACAATAGATAAGTTGGATAAACATCTTGGCCAATTTTGGAGTGCTGGGGATGGAGGCACAAGGAATAAAGTGGGCTGGTTTAGAAAATAAATCAACTACCATCCAAATCACAGTTTTGCCATGACAGTCAGTGATAAAATCCATCTATGTAACTTTCCAAGGTCGGCTGGGGGCTGGTATCGGTTGCAGAAGCTGTTGAGGCTTCCCAGGATTTCCTTTTGCCATGGCACAAATGGGACAGCCCCTAAAATAAGCATCTATATCCTTGCACAAGTTCCAAGCTTGCACTCTCTCTCTCTAGTCTAGAGCTCTAGCTCTAGTGCTAGCTGGCTAGCTAGCTAGTTCCTAGCAAGCTTGTGGGCTCGTTCCAGCTTTTTACTAGACTGAACCTCTCTTGTATCCAGTTGGTTTTGAGTCACGCTATCATCCTTCACTTGGATTCACATGCTGGTCATATGAATCCTTGCCTTCTTCAAGAACTTCTCATCTGAACCTAGGTAACGTATAAGTCCCTGCAACTCCTAATCTTTCATCCAAACCTATTTTTCCTCCCTGCTTATAGCTTTTAGTAACGGTGTGTAAGCTTCTCCACATCTCACTGTATGAATGTTTTTACCAAAAATGTATAAAAATATTTAAATTCATTTTGGTCTCCTGGCATTCTCTGAAGAACATTTCAAGCCATTTTCTGGTATAGTTGTTCTAAAGATCCCCTCGCTAGCCTACCTCTCGCTGCCAAGCTAAGTTATTCCCCACCACCATTTTAAAATGTTCTAACTGTTGAGCTGGCATAACATGATCTTCCAGCCGTGGCATTCCCAAAATGACAGGGTATTTAGTCACATTGGCAATGATAAAACTTTCCTAGGCTTGGTGACACTAGGCTTGTTTACTTGTAATGGAGTTTGCCCTTTAACTGGGGGTTTTGTGGGGCAGGTGGCACCCATGCGTCCACTCTCCCCGCAGTGAAGATAGAGACCCAAGCAGCACCAGCAAGCATAAGGGGTCTCCTCAGGCACACTGGTCATTTTCTCAGCTGGTTATGGGGTCCCATCGGGGCTGCTTGCCCCTGATGGCGGCCATAGTTCATCTTGTTCCCAAAGTTATGGGCCTCCATCATCCAAATTTCAGCTTTTTCAGCTAGTATAATCCAATCCATTAGGGTGTCTTGGTTGCTGGACATCAAAGCCTGCCAACATAACCTGGGGTTGAGCACACCCTTGTAGGTGTGGATGAATATCTGTTCTGGCCAATCAGGGATTTTACTCACCACCGCTTGAAACTCCTCTGAAAACTCTACCAAGGATTTATTGCCTTGGCACATTTGCAAAATGTCCCTTTTTGCTTTCTCCCCCAGAAACTGGTTTTCAAAATGTCCCCGTAAAGCCATCAGAAAGTGAGGGAGTGATCGAAGTTCAGGAGCCTGATGGTGGAACAACCCTACAAACCAGTCAGCCGCTGGCTGGCCTAACAAAGTACACACTTCGTGAACCCTCTCCACTTTGCTAGCGTAGTTACCCTCATGGTCCTGCATATAAGTGTCAACTTGGACCAGGAAATAGGGCAAATGGTCAGGGGTGCCATCAAATTGAACCTTCAGTTGCCTCCGAGGCATTGGGGCCTGGACTGCTACCGGTGGTTTGAGAGTGGGCAGGTTTGGTAGGGCAGGCGGCACCCTGCCAGGGGTACCCCTAAGCCTGAGACCAACTGTCTGGAATGGGGGAGCCTGCATTACAGGTGGAGGAGCTGTCGGTCCTCTAGTTTGAGTTCTAAACTGGAACTGAGTGGGGCCAATGGGGTTGCTTTCTGCAGCCTGACTTTTATCCAAGTCTGCTGCGTCAGCTCGGGCCTGCAGCAACTCCACTTCTTGACAGAGCTGATGAATCACAGCCTGGTATTCACTCTTCTCCTTGTTCCACTGATCAAACTCCTGCCTTGAAATACCCGTAACTCTTGAAGGGTCTGAATCAGAGTCCGAGTAGTAAGCGTCAGTCACTTCCAATTATTTTCTTTTCCCCCATGCCATGCTTTTCCCATGCTCACAGCATGGTTCAAAGAGAACTCTGGATTGAATTCCACCCGAAGGGAAAGTCCAGACCTCTTTAGGATGTTCCAAAGGCTCCCTCTTAAGGTAATACACTTCCTCAGGCATGAGTCCTGAAGAAAATCCACGAATCTAGGTCACCTCCATGCTCCGCCTAAACTCCACTAGTTGCAGATCAGACTTGGAGGTGAACCCCAGCTCAGATCCTCGATAAATCTGGTTGTCAGCCAAACACTGAATGCTGCCGACACACAAACGTCCAAGTCCAATAATGGCTTCTTCCACATCAGGGGGCTGGTGTGCAGGACCTGTTATTAGCTCTGTAAGATATGAGTTTGCCCCATCCTCAGCAAAGGGAAGGTGCGGTGCCCCTCATTCATGAAACATAATTACTGATAAGATGTTCGCAACTTCAGCCGGTGATCAAAGCATAAAGTTGGCAACATGTGCAAAGGAGAACACTCTTAATGTCAAATTCTCCGTTCAGACAATAAATCACTTGATTGGTTCAAGGCTTTTATTGAAGACATGTCAGGAACATAGAAAGAGAGTTCTGGTGAAAACTGCGCCAAACTTGATGATATGAGATATGATCCCCACCCGCACATGAGAAGCAAACAGTTTGCATTGTCCGGCCAGGAGTCTCTTCCCAGCCACAAAACCCCAAGATCACAGCTAGAAGTGATAACACTGCACCTGCAAAAGTGAAAGATCCCCCCTCCCCAATGGCACCACCTTGACACAGTACTGATATTCTCAGAATACCAGTATCTGAGTCCTGGATTTTTTTGCAAATGTTTAGGAATGCTTACAAATATTAATGACTAACATTTAAGGTTCCCTGGCATATTTTTCTTCTGTTTTACAGATTTTCAGGCAGTGGGAGGGAGGGAGGAGGGAGGAAGGGAACTCTCCCAGGTAATGTGACCTGCCATTATGTGGAACATTAGAACTGTCTTCCTAATCACAAGGATTCTCTCATACTCTTCCATGGCTCTCTGAGAATGGACAAACAGGAAAAAAGTAAGTCTAGCTGAAGGGTGAGGGTTTTTTTGGGGGGTGCAACTGCAGATCTGTACATTGGATTAATTCCACTTCCTGCTGCTGCCTGCCTAGGAAAACATTCTGTGCCTGGACTAGTTTGCCCTTTGTTATAAAATATGATTTCAGGATTTTCTGTGGGTTTTTGTTTTGTTTTGCTCTAAGGGTTGTAGTTGGGGGAGCAGTCTTTGTTTTCTGTGTGGTTCCTTTGAAAATGGTTTTCCTTGTTTTTTGTTTGGGACTTTAAAAATGATTGGAATGCCCGATGCTGTTTTGTTGGGTTATTTTCTGTGGATTGTTTTAGAATGTTTAAGTGCTTGGCATTTTCTCTGTTTCTAAAAGGTTTTAATTTATAAAGGGTCTATGGTTTGGATTAGCATTAATTTGGTTGGGTTTATTACATTTATTATATTGATTCTGGGTTATGCTTGGCTTTTCTGGTTTGACATTAGTTTTGTTAGGCTTGAAACAATGTGCCCTCGTTTAGTTGAGTTGTCTTGGATTCTCTGATTTCAAATCGGTTGTGTTGGGCTTGCCACATTGGCCTGTGGTTCTGCTGGAATTTTCTGTTTAGATGTTGGTTCTGTTGGCCTGGTAATTCTGTCTGTATTTGGAGACTTTTGACCTGTGGTTGCTGTTATGTGGGTAACTACTGGCTTCATTGCTCTGGAGAAAGCATGGAATTTATTCCGCATTTATTCCCAGTAAGAAATCCACAGAATTTGACCCCTTGATCCAATTTATTTGAAAATCAGGAGAGCTTTGGAGAATAGACATTACTAGCTTCCTTACAATTTCAGTATAATTTCTTGAAAAACAACTATTGTAGCTTCCCAGAAATAGTCTCCTTGTAGGGAATAATAGACACAAAAATCAGAATTATGAAAAGGTGTCTTGATTGCCAAAGTCATGACTGAGACGAAAAAGGCAAACAGAAACACCTTTTCCAAAACATCCCCAGTTCCATTCCCTACACTCCAATCAAGGACATTCTCCCTGAGGTTACCACTATTTCCCACTGAGCTATGCTGAGGGTCCAAGTCTTCTCAAGCACATTATTTTATGTGGCAAGTACAGCAACAGCAATAAAGGAAAACCCATGGGTATACACATGGATATATACATGGTACACTCCTAGGAAACATAATAAAGCTGCATCACTATCAAAAGACCTAGAAGAATCTAAATAAGCAAATTGTGTCAGACCCCAATTTAAACATGAAGAATAATCAGTGTTACCATTATAATAGGTTTGTTTGTCCTAAAAGCTTTCATGACCCTGGCCCCAGCCTGGTGGAATGCTCTGTTTAGTGAGACCAGGACTCTGAGTGACCTGATGCAGTTCTAAAGGGCCTGCAAGAAGAAGCTGTTCCACCAGGCCGGTGGTTGAGGCAGCAACAGTTACTATTCCTTCTCACTCCCCCCTCCCCAATTTTCCTTTTTCTTCCTGATCTGTTGGTTAATTTTATTGGGAACTGGATTTTATCACCATCAACAAATTTTAGATGTATGGGTATGGTAACATGGGTTTTAGTTCTGAATTTTATGTTATTTTATTAATTGGACTGAATGACACTTTTTACTTGTTTGTTGGAGACCACCCTGAGCTTGGTAGGGGAGCAGATGGTATAAAAATCTCTTAAATAAATAATATAACTATTATATATCCTCTGTTTAGATGTAAATTAGAATTCTGAATCTAAGGCCATTTCTGCACGGCTCAAAAACAGCACCCTAGGGACAGGGAAAACACCATTCTTGGGGCACTGTTTGCACAGCTGCCACTGCTGCAGCGCAGCAGCACCATGCTCACCCCCCTCCCATGGCACAAAAATGCTGCTTTCAAAACATGCTCCATGAGCGTGTTTTTTTGAAACGGCATCTTTCCACCAGCACCATGTGAAGGGCACCGTGTGAGGGCACAGCTTTCAGGCACTGCCTGTTTGCATCTTTCATTTATCTTGTCTTTCCTCCGAGGCTCTGGAGGGAGAAGGGACATGCCCATGCTGCCTTCTGACGCCAGTGGCTCAGAGGACAGTGTGGGCATGTCACTTCCTCCCTCTGGAATCTCCGAGGGAAGACAAGGTAAACAAAACACAGTTTGCAGCAGTTTGGAGCCGCCCACATGAGACTGTGCAAATGGTCCCATAGCACCACCAGCATTAATTATGCCAGTGGACAGCCACTTCTGCCACCGTGCAGAAATGGCCTGAGGGTGCAGTAATTATCATACCAAAGAACATATAATTTGTAATTATTTTGTTGAAGGCTTTTATGGCTGGATTCAACTGGTTGTAGTGGGTTTTCCAGGCTGCGTGGTCGTGATCTGGTGGATCTTGTTCCTAACATTTTGCCTGCATATGTGGCTTGCATCTTCAGAGGTGTATCACAGAGGGAAGTCTGTTACATACTGTGTCCAATGAGAAGGGAATGTTTTAGTGGGATATAAATTGTCATGTCCCCAGGTGGGGAACCAATCAGTAGGTGTTTGGGTGGAACTTGCTATGCAACGGTGTGGTTGATAATGTAGTATTGCAGGTGGTGTTTTTCAGTCCAGGGAGTGATTCACATTTGCATTCTCTGCAGCAGCAGCAGCAGCAGTAGTATTGGTGAATGCAAATCCTATGTTTGGGTGGAGTCCATTGTTCATGAATTTACTTTACTTTTGGTATTTTTAAGTACTGGTAGCCAAGCTTCGTTAATTCTCAGAGTCTCTTCTTTCTTATTGAGGTTTTCTTGGTGTTTGTGAATTTCAATGGCCTCCCATTGTGCAGTCTGACAAAGTATCCTTCTGAATTGTCCAGAATTTCAGTGTTTTCAAATAAAATGTTATGTCCAGTTTTGTTTAATACATGTTCTGCAACTGCAAATTTTTCAGGATGGTTAAGCCATCAGTGTATTTTGTGCTCCTTAATACGAGTCTGAATGCTGCGTTTTGTGGTTCCTATGTAGACCTTTTCACAGCTGCAGGGTATGCAATAGACTCCTGCAGAAGTGCAGGGGTCTCTCTTGTCTTTTGCTGAGCGTAGCATCTGCTGTATTTTCCTGGTGGGTTTAAGTTGGTTTGTACGTTATTTCTTTTCATTAGTTTCCATATTTGATCTGTGATTCCCTTGATGTATGGTATAAATATTTTTTTCCTGTGGTGGGCTGTTTCTCCTCTGGTTTTCTCTTGGTCTCAAAGCTCTTCTGATTTCTGTTGTGGAGTAGCCACTAGCCTGCAGAACCCAGTCTAGATGATTGATTTCATCAGGGAGGAGATGAGGTTCACAAATTCATTTTGCACAATCTGTCAGAGTTTTAATTATACCCCTTTTCAGTTGTGGATGGCAATTGGAGTTTTTATGTAGATACCAGTCTCTGTGTGTTGGTTTTCTGTATACTGTGTGGCCCACTTGGTGGTTGAGTTTGCAAAAGACCAAGACATCTAAAAAAGGCAGTTTTCCTTCTTTTTCAGTTTCCATGGTAAATTGGATGTTTGGGTGGATGCTGTTAAGGTGCAGAATGTGCAGAAGTGAAAATTTTTTGGACAATTGTATTGTTATATATTGAGAAACTGGTAAAGATTAATATTGATTTAAATCATGACTTAATGTTCATGGGTGTAATGGAGGACAGAAGGGTGGATAAATATAGTTATATGTATAAAATACATTAAAGCAGCCCATGCAACAATAGCCTTGGGCTGGAAAGAAAAGAAAAAAATGACATTTCAGAAATGGCTAGAATATATCTGGGAACAAGTGACACTTGATATTTTTGATATATTCACCAAAAATAAGACATGGCAAGATAAATAGAATGAAAATTTGAAGATATGGATAATATACATGGACTGGATGAAAGAAGCTCGAGTCAATGAAGAAATATGAGAGAAGAGGCTACAGAGAATGAACTTACTGCTGTTTGTGTGACAAACTATGAAGAAGATGAAACGGGGGAGGGAGAAAAGGGGAAAATGTATTGTTTGAAAATGTATGAAGAAGGAATTATGATAAACTGTAAAATTCAAATGATACATTTTTTTAAAAAAAGGTGGTTGAGAAAATTCAGCAGTTCCTCCTCGCCATGGCTCCAGATTGTAAAAGTGTCATCCACAAATCAGAACCAAGTTGTGGGTTTCCTGGGTGCTGTTTTGAGGGCTTGCTTCTCAAAATGTTCCATATAAAAATTGGCTATCACCAGGCAGAGGGGGCTCCCCATGGCTACCCCATTTGTCTGCTCATAGTCATCATTGTCCCATTGGAAGTAGCTGGTTGTTAGGCAGTGTTGTAACAAAGCTGTGATATTGTCTGCCCTTCGGGGATCGGGCGGTATAAAAGCCGAATTAATAAATAAATAAATAAATAAATAAATAAATAAATAAATAAATAAATAAATAAATAAATAAATAAATAAATAAATAAAAATCTGGCTGATAAGTGTGAGTGTGTCTTTCACTGGAAGTTTGGTGAACAGTGAGACAACTTCAAAGCTAATAAGGCTGTTGCTAAGGTTGAGATGGAGATTGCTAATTTTTTCAAGTGGGCTAGTCTTTAACATAATACGTTGTGTGTCCAATGTGGCTTTGTAACTGTGAAGTCATGAATTTTGCCAGTTCATATGTGGGGGAACCAATCGCACTCACAATAGGTCTGAGTGGAATGGAGTCCTTGTGGATTTTTGGGTGTCCATATAACCGGGGTGGAAGAGCTTCTGACTTGCAGACTCGTTGGCATGTGTCTGGTTGAATGGTGGAGTTCTTAATCAATGTGGTGGTTTGGCAAGTGATTTCCTTGGTTGGGTCTTGTTTCAGTTTTTTGTATGTTGTGGAATCCAGGAGTTCTCTGATTTTTTTTTCTTTATATTATTCAGTCTTCATGATTACTGTGGCAGACTTCCCTCTGTGATACACCTCTGAAGATGCCGGCCACAGATGCAGGCAAAACGTTAGGAACAAAATCTACCAGACCATGACCACACAGCCCGGAAAACCCCCCACAACCAGTATAATTATTTTATTTTTGTGGTGAGCCACCTTGAGTTCTGCAGGAGAGAACATGGGTCATAAACAATTTAAACAAACAAATAAAAATTAGAAGAAAATTAGATTTCTTTGTATATCTGTGACAGAGGTCAGTTAAAAAAACAAAATAGAAGAGGTAAATCTAGCTTTCATCTATAGCAATACCACTCGTTTCAAAAATTATTTGGTCCGTTATCTAACATTACTGATAATTGGAGAGTGACTCCACAAACAAATAAAAAGGTATTCATGTAATAAGGGGGGGGGGACATTATGAGCTCTTTATTGCCATTGCTGTTGGATAACGATATCAAGAGTCATAATAGAATGCACCATTGCTGCCAACCATTCCAGGTTTATACCTTCTGTCACCTGCTCCTTTCATCTTAAAAACACTTCTACAAGCTCTAGCGATGCTTTTATTTCCTTTGTAGCAGGTGTTACCCAATCACAATTTACTTTTTGGGAATGTTTCATTTCCTTTCATTCATCCCCTGGAGTCCAATAACTCTACATTTTATTACTATTGGGCTAACTTGACCAGCTCCTTGCTGTGTATATTCATAGCTAATCAAAGGGACTTCCATGTTTTGATCATTTCAGTAAGTGATTCACATTCACAAGCATTACTATTACATGACTTTAGTTATGTGAATGAATTTTCTAAAGGTGCTGCACTGACACATGACATAGTTTAGAACTGTTCATCCATACATAAATAAGCCTTTCAAGAGAGAACAAAGACCATTTTGACCTAGTGATCCAAGTGCTGGATACTGACTTAGAAGAATTAGGAGAAATTTTGAAAAATCATAACCTTTTCCTCTCCCACAAAAACCTCTGTTCTAAATCTTTATCAAAGTAATTACTTTGAAAGGGGGAGAACAGCAAACGAAGCTGTGGCACAGTTATGTCAAACACTCCTAATCCTCAGATTAATTTCACAACCCCTATTGTTTGAGGATTTTGAAAGTAAAGTGGCATCTGAAAATATGCAGCATATAATTAAAAAATAAAGGTGACATACAACCTTCTTGAGACATAAGGACAGGGACAAGATTGGTTGCTGGTCCAGTGTTCAGTTCACTGGTGTATGCATCAAGTTTACACGGGGGGGGGGGGGGGGCTGCAGTTTTCACAATGCTGCTACATCTGTTTTCACCCCAGAATTATATTCCATCTCAGTCATTCACCTTCTTAGAGATTTGGATTGAATTGTAGTATGTTAGCCAAATATACATGTCTGTGGAATGACAATGCTAGCTAAGTAGTCTATAGGTCATATAAATGGACTCTAAAGTAGGGATCAAATTGATGGTTGGCATACTGCTATGCTGATTTTCATTTTTGTTTGGGGAGGGAGGAAAGATCAGAGACAAACAGTCTGGAGGGAAGAGCATCTGGCAGGACCTAAGCTGGTTGTGATGGTTTGGAAGGAATATTTGGGTCCAGGAGCCAGGGACTAGGCCAGGGGTCAGCAACCCATGGCTCTGGAGCTGTGTGCGGCTCTTTTGTCCTTGTACTGTGGCTCCACAGTGGCGACGCCAACAACGGCAAGTTGCACTTGGGATGTGGCAAGCGTGCCTCCTTCACTGCCCCCTCCTTCCTCCCTCCCTCTGGCATCCTTTCCCCTCCTTCCCTCCTTTGGCACCTGGGAAGGAGAGGAAAGGGTGCTGGAGGAAGGAAGGAGGGGAAAGAGGCGCGCTCGCTGCATCCCAAGTTCAACTTGCCGTCGTTGGTCACTGCTGCTGCCTATCCCGCCCACTTGGCTGAAGGCAGGGCTTGGGGAGGCCGGGGGCGGGGGTTGGGGAGGTGGGGCCAAATGGCTCTTTGGATGCTAAAGGTTGCAAACACCTTGTCTAGGCTGTTATAGGCCCATTACCATGATAGGAAAATTGATAGTGAATAGTAAATGATCATGCATCTGAATATCTTGATAAACTAATTTCTATGTGATTATGAAGTGTCAAGATCTGTAAAGATGGAAAACAAGCAGTATTCTGAATATAACTGGTTTTGGTACAGAACATCATCCGGAATACAGATTCTAGGCTAGAAAGCTGGATTTTTAGCCTAGAAATCCACTACTATTCTCTGATTATGGATAATCTCAGAGGTATCAGAGAGTGTACTGGTTGTCTCATTCCACAGAAACCCATGTACTTAGTAGGGCTGTCAACAGCTGGAGAAAGATATTTTGTGTCATGACCCTCTAACATCTTAGTCTGGGTCCTGCCATATTTCTTTCTACAGATTGCTTGCTGCTTAAGGAATAGCAGGGTTGTGAAGTGGAGACAGGCAATAGCAACCCACCTCTGAACTTCTCTTGCTCTGATGATGATGATATCATATCTAGCCTCTTCTAAGGGTACAGAACAGTACTTTTCCCTCCAGGTTGTTGGAAACTCTAGTATTTACCCCTAGGCATCCAGTGGGGACATACCTACTGTTACCTAGCTTAACAGGGGGAAGGATTTCTTTTGGGGTTAGCACTGGGGAAGAATAGCTCAGTTTGGCAAATACATTGGGGAAAGAGCTTAGCTTGGCAGAGCAATGGGGAAAGCAACTCAGTTTGGCAGAGCTTTGGGGAGATAACTTAGCTTGGCAGAGCTTTGGGGAGATAACTCACTTGGCAATGCGAGAGGAGGCTAGGCTGGAATCTTTGAGACTATGTATACAGGGAAATATGGCAAGGAGCGTTCCGCAGAGTAACACAAGGAGTCCAAATTAAGTTTAAAATGTTTATATAAATTTGGTTTCAAGTATACATACAGGAAGATATGGAGGCACATGCACACAAGTTCCTAGAGATATAAAAAGGTGAGAAAATAGGTTTGGATGATAGAAAGGGAAGTGGGAGGCAGCAGGGTGATACGTTACTGAATGGTTCCAATGCAGCAGATGAAGTAGAAGGCAGGGACTCTATGCCAGCACAGAGATCCTGTAGAACGACGATATCGTGTCTCACACCAACTTGACCAAGGGAGGTTTAGGTTAGAAATGAGCAATGAGCTTAAGGTGAGCAGGACTTTTGTAGGGTGGATCGCTAGTTTGGTGGGAAAAGAGAACCTTTGCATTAGGTTTCGTTTCTTGCAGCTGTGCTGGGTTGTGGGGCTGAGCTAATTAGCAGCTCTACTATTGTCCTAACCCAGGGGATTGGTAGCCAATTGTTCTCTTGATTACATTAGAAACACCTTGAATAGGTAGCCGGCTGAGTAAGTCTCTGGCTATTGTAATTTAGCTGAGGCAGCGAGATTACATCAGGGATGGGAGCACTTAGTAAGTTTTAGGAACAGCTGAAGGGAAGGAAGGCTGCAGCATCTCAATTCAAGTGATAGTTCGCTTTTACAACTCTATCAACTGTAGCTCTGGCTTGGGTGTGGACCTCAAGGAGCAAATGAGTAGATTTATTTTCTACTGACTGTTTGCCATTTCTTAGGCTTGCTTTTAGCCTATTTTATCCTGCGCCACACCATATATCTGTTAACATTAATATATCAGAAATATATCTCACATATATATTCTATCCATAAATATCCCGGCTTGGATGCGTGTTTTGAGGTGTGGGGTGGAAGGGGAACATAACACTACAATGAACTGAGACCTTGCCCCCATATCATCAGTGATACATCAATGTCACTTTTGATGCTCACTAGAAGTGATGTCATCATGTTGCCAATTGCATGGGATATGCTGGTATTTTTACCATGGAGTTTTTGCCCAATATCAGAGCATCCACACATGTCTGGAATGTGATGACATCATTTCTAGAGATAACCAGAAGTGATGTTGATGTATTGCCAACAATGTGGGGGCTAGCTCTCAGTTCCTTATTAGCAAGACCCCTGCCAGCTGGCTAAACAGTGCTGGGAGGTGGGAAACTCTTCAAAGCATCCATTTTCTCTAGGAGAACTGATCTATGTAGTCTGGACATCATCTGTAATTCTAGATTCCCAGGCCCCATGTGAAGGCTACAATAGTGTGCCCCAGAAATCTTGAATGACAGCAGCTACTTTGCCCTTTGAAAGGCAGACAATTTTTAAAAATAAAATTAAACTCTGATTAATACATTTTCAGGCCACTTACAATGAACTTTGCAGCTGAATTTTACTGTGTGAAACAGCAAAATCTACTTGGAAATGATCACTGAAGTTCTAAAATGGTCTTTCTGCACCCAGTTAGCCTGAGGCCAAAGAATTCAGCCATGTTATGAGCAGGGATTGCTAGAACATAGAGAGCACTTTCAGCAAACCAGATCTAAAGTAAGAAAGACTTACTTCTGATAACATATTCATAACTAATGTGAAAAAAGTAATCATTTTAAACCAGCTGCCTTGTCTTAGATATTTTCTTATCTCTTGGGAACACTCCATTGTAAATCTCATGGAATGAAATACCTATCTATTTGGAAGTGCAGATTATGTTTAATACACATTGATATGGCTGTTTTGCCACTATTTTCTGTGGACTGTAGCTTGGAATCCAAAGACTTGTTCTAATTATCTGCTGAGAATACTGCTGAAAGAAAACAAGTATTTCTATTATTGACTAAGTCATGCAGTGATCTGTACGAATTTCTGTGTGTCTTTAGTTTTTTGTTTGTTTTTTATTTCAAAATACAGACGGTGCATAGAAATTGTAGTGTATTGCCCCTCCTGACAAGTCATTCTTGGAAATTATGGAATTCATTCTCTTAGCAAGAAGAGTTTAACTTTACAGTATCCATTCATGCTGATTCTTTCTAGCAGTCAGTATAGCTATCTGCTTGTGATGAATTTATTTATTCAAAATATTTTAGATCAATTTTCTCCACAATATTTGCCGATAGTGGTTTACAAAGTATACATAAAGCATACTTAAGATTTTTTTTTATAAAACTGGAAGATGGTATGCATTCAGATAAGCTCTTCTGTAAATGGAAAGATCACTAAATATGAAGCACCACTTTCTTACTTGCTCATCCTACTACAGCCCCTGTAATGCTGCTTCTAGAACATAGGACACCACCAAGAACAGAATGTCAAGGGGCATTTGGGATTGAATTGGGAGGGGAAGACACAAAAACCACTCTCTGTGGACAGAAAAACTTCTGCCAATGGAAATGTTGGCTAGTTTCAAACTATAGGATCAAAGCAACTGACAACAACCAAAAAACATACACATCACCCAGAAAACCCCCAGCATGAATCAGCAGAAAGACATAGGAGATTATCTTACAAACTCTTCAAGAATTAAGGAAGAAACCGTCCTCTTTTCTACTGCTAACTCATTTCAGAGTATCATGGCACATATTGAATCTTCAGTGTGAGAGGGAACAGTGAAAAGAAACTGCTATACAAAATAGCTCTAGTGAACATGTTTCTGGATTTTAGATTCAGAAACCTTTATTAGGCATATACAGCATGGGGACAAAAGGAAAAGGTAAATCCAATAGAGAACAGTGAAAAAAGTGTGAACAGAAGCCAAGGGAACCTAGTTCAAAGTGTGCAGCAAAAATTTGGTTATGATTTCTGTTATTTAAGACTCAGGGTTGTTGAGCAGAAGAATCATCTTTGTGTTGGTAGAGACATCCGTCAACCCAGCTGAGGTTAAGGCAGAGAAATCAGGACTGAAGCTGTTATACTTTGGGCAGGAGTACACCTGCCTTAGTACACCTTAATACACCTGCCTTAGTGCACCTTAATACACCTTAATACACCTGCCTTAGTACACCTTAATACACCTTAATACACCTGCCTTAGTGCACCTTAATACACCTTAATACACCTGCCTTAGTGCACCTTAATACACCTTAATACACCTGCCTTAGTACACCTTAATACACCTTAATACACCTTAATACACCTGCCTTAGTACACCTTAATACACCTTAATACACCTGCCTTAGTACACCTTAATACACCTGCCTTAGTGCACCTTAATACACCTTAATACACCTGCCTTAATACACCTTAATACACCTGCCTTAGTACACCTTAATACACCTGCCTTAGTGCACCTTAATACACCTTAATACACCTGCCTTAGTACACCTTAATACACCTTAATACACCTGCCTTAGTACACCTTAATACACCTGCCTTAGTACACCTTAATACACCTGCCTTAGTACACCTTAATACACCTTAATACACCTGCCTTAGTACACCTTAATACACCTTAATACACCTGCCTTAGTACACCTTAATACACCTGCCTTAGTACACCTTAATACACCTGCCTTAGTACACCTTAATACACCTTAATACACCTGCCTTAGTGCACCTTAATACACCTTATACACCTGCCCTGGTGCACCTTAATACACCTTAATACACCTGCCTTAGTGCACCTTAATACACCTTATTACACCTGCCCTGGTGCACCTTAATACACCTTAATACACCTGCCTTAGTACACCTTAATACACCTGCCTTAGTGCACCTTAATACACCTTAATACACCTGCCTTAGTACACCTTAATACACCTTAATACACCTGCCTTAGTACACCTTAATACACCTGCCTTAGTGCACCTTAATACACCTGCCTTAGTACACCTTAATACACCTTATACACCTGCCCTGGTGCACCTTAATACACCTTAATACACCTATCTTAGTGCACCTTAATACACCTTAATACACCTGCCTTAGTGCACCTTAATACACCTTAATACACCTGCCTTAGTGCACCTTAATACACCTTAATACACCTGCCTTAGTGCACCTTAATACACCTTATACACCTGCCCTGGTGCACCTTAATACACCTTATACACCTGCCCTGGTGCACCTTAATACACCTTAATACACCTGCCTTAGTGCACCTTAATACACCTTAATACACCTGCCTTAGTACACCTTAATACACCTTAATACACCTGCCTTAGTGCACCTTAATACACCTTAATACACCTGCCTTAGTACACCTTAATACACCTTATTAATGGGAGCTAAGGAGATGGGGCTACCCTTTTGAGGGTCCATAACTTTGTCCGCCCTGAACCAAACTGCACCAAACTTGTAGGTAGCATAAGGACAGTCTCCTGATGATACGGTGAAGTTTTAGTGCCGATATGTCTAAAAATGTACCCCCTGCAGTCACCAATGTCCTGGTGCAAAAATATGTTTTGGTTGTGGTGGGGTGGCCACCCATGGGGGGGGGGGCATCCAACTCAGGTTTTACCCAGGGCTCCAGTTTGCCTTGTTACACCCCTGCCCTTAGGGGAAGCATAAGATTTGAATGACGTTGCAAGGACCCTAACCATTGATTGGGTCAGATTCTCAAATTTGGCAATACAGTCATTTGGGATGTGGACAACATCAGAGAAGATCTGCATTGCATCAGTAAAAGATTATGTAGAAGGGAATCAGTGGCCTGTCTAGAAAGCTCACTCCACCTGATTTTGTGCAGTAAGAAGTGGTCACAGGATGAAGTTGCAGCTCTTCATGGACATAAAGTCAACTGAATCACAAGGGACATGTGATCACTCCAAACTTGGGTGAGATTATTAAGGACTGAATAATGTCTAGGCAAGGCTGGGAAACAAGGACATAATCTAGGACACCATTGCCACGAGGTGAGATATGTGTGTAGTCACCCGAGGATTTAAACTGGGTCAAGCCATTTAAAATAACTAAATCAGATTGAAGACTGAATTTAACAAGGTTCGCACCTGCAGAGTTAAGGGAGGTGTCTTTGGATTGCCTGGGTAAAGCAAAAGGCCATTGCAAAAGCTCAAGGTCTAAGCCCATTGAGGATTGGAAGTTATACTCACCCTTGCTGATTCTAGCATTAAAATTACCAGCTAGAATCACCATGTCAGGCTGATGAGTCTAGCAGAGGTCAGAAAGATAGTTGTGAATGTTGAGCCACAATTGGTCCCCTTTTGATGTCTGTAAACATGGAGGAAGGTAAATATTGACCATCAGGAAGGAGGGTGAGAAATAGTGCCTGAGCCCAATGTTCATATGGTGTAAGTTCTTTGACAACTGCACCAAGATTCGCAACTGTCAAGATAGTCAGGCCATATTTATGCCACCCTTTCACATAAGATTTGAAGGCAGGAAGTAAGTATGTGTTAAACTCTGATAAATAGATTGGGGTGGGGGACCAAGTTTCCTAGAGAAATATGATGTTAACACCCGACAAATAATTATAAAAGTCGGCATCAGTGATCTTATTGTGCCATTCGGCTATATTCTAGGAGATGAATTTTAGAATAGAGGAAGAAGGAGGTGGACTGGCAGATATAATCAATCTAGTTCAACAACTTGATCAAGAGAGCCACTGGTGTCAGAAAAGACACAACTATTGGGCCCAGTTTTAGCTGCTGGGAAAAAGGTCGAGTTGCAGGAGTTGACCATCATTTCTCTTTTTTAAAATAAGAGAAACAAAGTTAGCAGTATCACAATTGCCTACAGATTGAACTCCAAAGGGCAAAATTAGGCTCCAAGGGTCAATTCAAGCCTCAATGTCCAGAGACGTTCTAAATTAGGCAATAAAGGAAGTGGCAAGATGAACACTCAGCTCCACTCCAGATACACAGACATTAAAAGGCTCTGACCTTTAACAGTAAAAGCATTCTAAAGACTAAAATAATACTAAAAGATAAGAGCAAAAGGGCTAAGAAAATAAACAAGATTAAAACTTATCTTGGGATG
Organism: Sphaerodactylus townsendi; assembly: GCF_021028975.2. Lineage (NCBI taxonomy): Eukaryota > Metazoa > Chordata > Lepidosauria > Squamata > Sphaerodactylidae > Sphaerodactylus > Sphaerodactylus townsendi. Next base: position 99,259,044 of record NC_059426.1, on the reverse strand, counting down.
TGGGACAGATCAGTGAAAGGCGACCACCACTCAGCAGGACAGAAACCGTATAAGTGGGTTACAGACTGTAAAAACTTCACAGGTCAACACAACACCATGAACTGAGCCTTGAACCATATTGGTAGTGAATATATCATTCTAAAATGAGTGCAATGTAACATACATTTTGTTTGGGTCAAAATACAAGCCACTGTATTCTGGATTAACCAAAGTTTCTAAATGTTTAAAGTGCATTGCAACAATCCAGCTTCAAGGCTGAATTTATTGTTACTTACACTTTTGTATCAATTATATGCTGGATGCTCTAAGCACCACAGAAATTCTACAGTCCCAAACTCAAGAGGTTTCTGAATTCAAAGATATATCAAATCCAAGGCAAACAGTCCTAGGTTATGTTTCCAATATAACATTTCCAAACCATTCATCCTCTGCTGTGGGCCTCTTTTCTCATGGCAGGTTCATTGCTTTTCAGGTAATTGATGAGATAATTATGTTCACCTTTTGAGTATGTAAAGCAATAAATGTCTCCCACAGCTTGAATAATTCTTCTCTTGCAGCCTAAAAGCTCCTCAACACATAGCAAATTTGCAATCTCAACTGTATATTATATCCATGGTATTCTCTATTTTATTATCATGGGCTATATGGTATCTCTTCCATTGAGATTATCTATTAAACTCATTAATAATCAAATTAACAGATAAAGGGGTTGGAACTAGGCCTTCCAGAAATGAGGCATGTGTGCGGAAGCATTTTATCTCCACTTTCTTTTTTTACTAACATTCACTAGACTTGGAAAGAGGTACACAACAAAATGGTAGTATCAGTCAAAATGCTCCTCTTACTCTTTTATGAGTGGCATTGGTGCTCACTGAGTTTATGGAACCCTTGAATTTAGCCCATTTATTGGGTTGTATTGACTGTTCCAATATATGGCCTAGACAACAACATGTAATTAAGTAGATTTCAGAGTATTATGATGCCACAACTAAAATTCAGTATATTGTTCCAGTGTAATGGAAGCATGCCTAAAGTAAATAATCTGGTTCTCTTACAAATCATTTTTTTTTCATGACAGTCTGCTGTGGAAAAAAATGCTGGGTTGGAGGATATTTGTTCTATTTGATTCAAAAAAGTTTTGCTGGTATAAGGGGGATAACCTTGTTGATGAATGAATAGTTATTACCGAATTCCCACTGAAAATGTAATCTAGATACAGTCAAGTTTCAAAAGAATCGGCACCTTTTTCATCCAGCTTCCAACATCCTCACTACAATATGCTTCTAGTAAAGATGTCTAAACCTGTCCCTTGGAGGGGTGCCTGCTGTCAGGGGTGCAATTGTTAAGCTATCAGCACCAAAATTTCAGAGACTGTCCTGATTATACCACCCAGGTTTGGTGAAGTTTGGTTCATGGGGGCAAAAGTTATGGACCCTCAAATGTGTAACCCCCATCTACTATTAGTTCCCATTGGAAACAATGGGGGTGGGGCGCCCCCTTTGGGAGTCCATAGATTTGGACCCCCTGGACCAAACTTCACAAAACCTGGGTGGTATCAGTAAGGGACTCTCCTGATGATACCACCCAGGCTTGGTGAAGTTTGGTTCAGGGGAACCAAAGTTACAGACCCTCAAACGTGTAGCCCCCATCTCCTATTAGCTCCCATTGGAATGTCCCCCCCCAAAGGTGCATATACAAGCCGGTTCAGGAAAACCCTGTGATAAGGGGGGGGGGGCACCAGAAATGGGACTGATCTGTGTTCCATGGTTCGGCAGTAGGAAGATCGCGAGGAAACCTGGATATTCCGGGTGACTATCCCAGGATTAATTTGACGATGTAATTTACCTGGCTTGACAGCTGCACTCAGGTTAAGCCAATCCACATATATGTTTGGTTGAATGACAAGCAACTTGAATGCCTTGTGAACAGGTTTGCAGCTGCATACTAGCTGTGCTTTCTGGCTTTTACTTGCCTGGTCCTGTGAAGATCGCTAATCAGAGAATTTATTTTTCATGATACATTTGATTGCCTAGTAGTAGAAAGTGCAAAGAAGGCTTTTTTCAGAACAGTCCATTATCCATCACAGGGATTGTGTAGCAGATTTTTTATTTAGTGTGATAAGTTTCTACTTGCTTTAAGTACGCTCTTTTTCAGTGGTGGGGGTATTCTTATTGTGATATACAATTGTAGTTTTAACTTCTTTAATTTTTTTAAGATGTGAAAAATGGGTGTAAAGTGGAAACTACAACTGCCATACATCACGCCAGGACAAAGCCCTCTCGATCCAAACAGATCAACAGCCATTACCAGGAATAGTGAATGATATAACTTTTTTTAAAAAAGCAATAGTTTGCTGGCAATTTATGTTCTCTGATTGTTTTGTTTGGGCTGTAGAGCAAAATTATATGCAACTGTGACTGGGAGATCTGTTTTTGTATGACAATGAACTCATGTGAAAACCAAGCATATTCTGTTGGGAATGAATGAAGCAACCCTTCATGAGCAGTTTGAACCATTTATTGAAAAATTAGCTGCCTGCTGGTTACTGGCAATCAGGACATGATCCAAACATTTTTTAATAGTCAAAGCCTACAGTCTCTCTTGAGGATCTGTTCCTTCATACAGAAATTCACAAGTAGAAAGTTTTACACATTGTTTAACCTGGGATCCTCTAAACTGTGATTGCCAAGCATTGTTTCTTCCTGTTTGCGCAAACATAGCCCCTTCTGGGCTATCCAAGAAAATCATAGGAGCAACTTGATTGTAAATAAATGGCACAGAGTGACTTTAAACTGTGGTGTGTAGACTGTTCATGATATGCTATCTTCTCAAGATACCTCTTAATAATATGTATTTAGTAGGTCTGACAACTTCATTTATTTTACTTGGCCCTCTATTACCTTATAACACATGAAATTTAACACCTTATAACACATGAAATTTAAAATTTATTCAAACTATTTCGCACAAAGTTTACAAAATTATTTAATGTCTGTCATGGAACCCTGTACATTTCAGTGTATTCCAGGAAATGTAGGGTGGTGCTTTTCAATTCAGGGAATATTTCCACAGCACCTGGTCTACTTGGATACCTAGGGCAATCCTCTTAACTTCAAGATGGATCAGGGCTTGGTGATGGGGAAAAGGGGGTTAACTTTTTCTCCCTGGACAGTTTTTCTAGAATAAATCCATCCAGCTGTTATTTATCCCATAAAGTAAAATACCTGCATAGTGCATGTGATTATTTGCACCTATGAGTCAAAGTGCCGCTCCTGGAAGAAATTTGCATCAGGAAATTACCCTTTCTCTCCACAGTTCTAATCCAAATTGCCATTTTACACTTGCTTTTGTTCAAAACTGCAACATTTTATTTATTTGTTTGTTTAGAACATTTTATGTCACCTGTCTAGGTACATTCCCAAGTCAGTGAGATTGCACTTTATGAACTTTTAGGCACTATAATATTATTAGTCTTCTCATTGTAAAAACATCAGAGTTCCACAGAATGAAATTTCAAAATCATTGTAAAGACAGTTATTAAACTCTTACATTTAGAGGAGCAAATTTCTTTTTAAAACCCTTCATTTAAAAATCTGTTTTTTGAATAAGACATGAATCCCATTAATAACAGCACAAAACCCTCAAACAAACAAAACAATCCACCACTGTTGAACACATGGTAATTTTACCAAGACTGCTATAAATAAATTATAGTATTAAATCTGAAGTTCAACAGCATTAGTGGGATGTAACAGCTGGTAAATGTTGGAAAAACAAGGAATGTGATCATCATATTTCAAAGGCACACTGAATTAAAAAAGAAATGTCTCAATGAGCATCTGCTTCTATGTGTATTGCTAATGCAGCAATTATAAGAGGCTGAGCTAAATGCTCCTAAGTTTTAGCCTGTTTATTTTTGGCACTTCTAGTCATCATTCAGATGAGGAAAGCCTCTTGGGCATGGGGGTATTAATAGCAGTGCAATAGAAGGAGAAAAATTGCAGTGCAGTGAGACTTGTATTTCTTGGCCACAGCACTAAACAAGCAAGGAAAATGATGTTTGGTTCAGGAGTGGGCTTGCTCATGTGCAGACAGTCAGCAGAGACCGACCGTTAGACCCATGATTATATAATTCTGTGGCAACTCACACTTGAAAATAAATGTGAAATTTTGAATAGTTTTTGCTAGCAAGATACTAATGGCTGCTGTATTGACTTTTATCTCATTCCAGGGTAAGGGAAAACATTACAAAGTCTCCTTGTAATGCAGAGAAGCTGAATTTCAAGTACAATCATATAGGAAAATTTTACTATTGACCTTCAAAAGGTATAAATTGCGTTTTAATCTCTTGACTTCAAAAGTTGATTATCAACTAAAATAATGTCGAAGAATCTTTGTATTCAAATTTCAGCATGCTGCTTGCATTTCAGAGTAAGAGATATCAAAGGGAATTCATGTTTTATAAAGGATGCCATGTAGTTATTTCCCATATTATTCAACATTAAATGCAATTAATGCATAAAAGAAAAAAATCCATTAAAAAGTTCAGACAATTTTCTAGTTACAATGTATGTTAAAACTAGATATGTAATATAGTCATTATAAAAACTGCTCCTGTCACTACAGCTAGTAAATGCAAAAAGCAAAATAGTCACTGATATATGGTTGACCAAAGGACTATGTCCAAAGGAAAAATAAATATTTACAAGGGATGTGGTATGAAAATTTGCATGCCCTTGGGTCAAATTAACTGCACCCAACTCAGGGACGTTGGTATAGATTTTTTATGGGGGGGTTCAGGGGTGGGGCCATACCCCCAGCCACCCCTAGGGCATGGCCACATCTCCCCAAGCCCCGCCCCTGGCCTAGCACTTATAAAAGCAGCTCTCCAAGGCCAGGGATGGCAGACTCCCTTGCCCTGCCCTGCCCTGCCCTGCCCTGCCCTGCCCTGCCCTGCCCTGCCCTGCCCTGCCCTCCCAGCCAGCAGTTCCTTCTGCCCTCCCCTTTGGGCAGAGGCATAGAGGGAAAATGGAGCTTGGTGCAAAATCTGAGTCCCCCCCCCCGGCAGCCGCTGTGATGCTGGAATCTACTTCCAGACAGCATTACTTTCAATGGTGTTTAAACTAGAGAGCCCAAATTCTCCTTTTAAATCCACCTTAAAGGGAGAATCTGGGGTCCCTAGTTAAACAACATTGAAAGTCATGCTGTTTTGGGGTGGATTATCCCCCACCCTGAAACAACATCACTTTCAATGTGGCGTAGTGATTAAGAGCAGGTGCATTCTAATCTGGAGGAACCAGGTTTGATTCCCTGCTCTGTCACTTGAGCTGTGGAGGCTTAGCTGGGGAATTCAGATTATCCTGTGCACTCCCACACGTGCCAGCTGAGTGACCTTGGGCTAGTCACAGCTTTTTGGAGCTCTCTCAGCCTCACTCACCTCACAGGGTATTTGTTGTGAGGATGGAAGGGCAATGAGATTGTACGCTCCTTTGAGTCTCCTACAGGAGAGAAAGGTGGGATAGAAATCCAAACTCTTCTTCTTCTTCTGAACTGAGGACCTCAGATTCTCCCTTTAAATCCATGCCGAAGGGGGTAGATTTAAAAGGAGAATCTGGGGAAATTTGGGGGGGTGCCTGCTGTCAGGGGTGAAATTGTTAAGCTAGAAGCACCAAACTTTCAGGGTATCTTTAGGAGACTCTTTTAATGATACCACCCAGGTTTGGTTCAGGGGGTCCAAAGTTATGGACCCTCAAAGGTGTATTCCCCATCTCCTATTAGGTCCAATTGGAAACAATGGGGGATGGGGGCACCCCCTTTGGGAGTCCATAGCTTTGGACCCCCTAGACCAAACTTCACAAAACCTGGGTGGTATCAATAAGATACTCTCCTGATAGTAAATCCCAGGTTTGATGAAGTTTGGTTCAGGGTGTCCAAAGTTATGGACCCTCAAAAATGTAGCCCCCATCTTCTATTAGGGGACGATGGGGCACCCCCTTTGGGAGTCAATAACTTTGGACCCCCTGACCAAACCTCACCAAACCCAGGTAGTATTATCAGGAGAGTCCCCCAGACAATCCCTGAAAGTTTGGTGCTGCTAGCCCAAACAATGTGGCCCCTGCATGCCAAAAACTGAAAAAAGCCACTAAAATGTTTTTAAAACCCACAAACGAAGGGGCGGAGCTTCGGACATGAATGGGGGGGTTGAACCCAAGAACCCCCCCTTACCTATGTCCTTGACCCAACTACAGATGTTATCCACAAAATGACATGGATCTAGCACCTAAAAGAATCTATGGTCACACACACACAACAAGAGAGGGAGTCAGAGAGAGAGAGAGAGAGAGAGAGAGAGAGAGAGAGAGTGAGAGAGAGAGAGCACTGTAATTTTTTTCATTTAAATCTTTAGATGTCAGTGTATCTGATGTGTAAGCCATAGGATTCATATTCAAACAATAACAAATTTAAATCCACCTAATTATAATGATAGGGCAGTATTCCCCCCATTTGGAAACCATTTTTTTCAAGTGTATATGTAAAAGAGAAAAAGATGTAGCATTTGCCTGTAAGATACATTGTAAACAACTCCTGTAGAACAATCCAAAAGCAGCCATTGCCAGGCTGCCTACCACAGCCTGCCCATTTAAACATGGCATCATATTTAATACTATGGAATAGATCAGCATAATTAATTATTTAAAAAAACTGGTTAAACCCAGTGCTGTTGTCTCATGTCTACATTGGGGATGCCTGGGGCAATGGAACTTGATATCAATATTTTATGTTCACTCAGTCAAGGAATTCATGAAGACAAATTAGCAACTAAGTACAAGCAACTTTCTTAGCTTGTACTGTGTACTCCAATCCCAGTGTCAAAATAGCTTCATCCCATGATTTCCTGAAAAGAGTGTCTGTTGACAATGACTACTTAATTTTCCTCTAGTTTCCATTCTGACATTTCAGTACTTGAAAAGCATACTGACAATCTAAGAATATTAAACCATACACTTTAGCCAAAGGCTTCCTGTTTATTTCTTTTTGGCCAATAAGCATAGAGAGGTGAAAGAACTGTGAACCCCAGTGCTCCATCTACCTATGGTCAATGCAGTGTACCTACCAAGTAGTGCTTCTCTAGATCCTTACTCCCCTAAAGGTCATCCTTGTTCACAGTAAACCCTGCAAAATCCATGCCTAGAGATTGACACACTGATTTCTCCCTGTCGCTGGACCATCTGTTCTCTGTGTTAAGCAGAACTGTACTGAAAGGAGTGAGAAAGTATCATGACTTTCTGAATTCCCTTTCCAGTTTGATGCTAATTTTGTTCACATGTTGCACTGAACACACATACATTGATTTATAAGAAACTGCTAATGCGCATTCACTTTATAAATGAAACTAGGACTAGGACCAGGATTAAGGTGGAGTTTAAGTCACACATTAGCTGTACATGTAACATGAGAATTATTCCATACATGTATAAAGAAAAATCTAGTGTATGGTGTATATGGAACCAAGTACAAAAACTATAATTTGTTTGAAGGGCAAAGACCAGTAGATGCAAGGGGAGGGAACAGATGCAAGCATGTTGGTCCCACCCCCCTGCCTGATCAACTGATCATCTGCAGAATATGACCAAATGGAGAAAGTAGCTGCATGTACACCCCCTTCCTATGCTCAGTGACAGTACTTTTGAAATAGGGAATATAGGGGAAAGAGAGAGTATGGCCCTTTTCCCCTTACAATCTCATCCTGCAGATGACCAGGTGATTTTTCAGAGGTGAAGGTGAGGCCAGTACACTCATGCACATTCTCCCTCCCTTAGTGAACCCTGTATCAGACTAGACTATATACCCATTCACTGTATTGTCTTCATACATTAATGCTATGAATTGTTTTTATCTGATGCTTCATTCATTCATATTTTGATTGACAATTATTTGTTGATGTATATATTCAAATTATGTGTGTGTGTATGAGAATGAAAGAACAACAGAGCAGACATAATGTCAAAGAGCCCAGCTGTGTGATGTTAAGGAGAATTATGTCCTCTGAGTGTTATTCTCTTTAGGATTGTCCTGTTGAACGCATATTCTATTAAGAACCTTTTTGTTCATTTCCTGGAGAAAACCTCACAAAAAAAAATAGGGCAGCTCATGGGTAATTATGTGCTTAAAGTGAGTGTACTAAACTTTGCAGACTGGGCTGAGTAGGTCATGAAATTGATCTTCATCTACTTGTCATGACATTAAAAGTGAAAGAAATATGTGAAAGATAGAAGATCAAGTAGGTGTGAAGAATCGTTATTCTCTGAAAATAATGTCATAAGTAGGTTTAAAATAATATCACTAATTAAGTACTATTCACAACCTCTGTACCCATAACAAGCAGTATTAATGGAGTGATTAGAACTGTTAAGTGCTGCCTACCCAAAATTCCTTCCCACTTTATAAGCAAATGATGATTTGCCATAAAATGAGTGTTAAGCTGGCTCAGGGCTCTAACAGAATCTTAGCCTTTGCTAACAGCCAAATTTGTGACTTTCAATGCCAATAGAAGATACATAATTGATATAAATTATCCAGCATCTCTGAAAAACATTTCAGATTCCAAGACATAGGTGAACCCATTTGAGAAGACAAAGTTAGAAGTGACCTTTTAATGTACTATACCTTTTTGGGGAACAGCTCCCCCTTAAAACAAATTATAGCTAAAATAACAAGCCATTAGGAATAGCTGGCAGCAATTGAGCAATGAAGTTTAATTTGAACTGAATGAAAGGATCAATTTAAGTTCCTTAGCAAATGCCAAGTCTAAATGTTAAACACATTGGAATGATGGAAACTTTGAAATTTGAGATGCAGATCTAATAGAAATACTACACTTTTTAATTTAAAAAAATAAGAAAGAATTGATCCTGGGAACAAATGTAAGCCCTGGCACTATGTGAAGAGACATAGTAGTCAAGTGTACCAACATAACGTCAGCATAGAAATGAGCACATCACTGATGTGCTAAGGCAGAGAGAATCTTGGTCAGCCTGCCAGGGTTCTGCCCCCAGTGTTGGCAATAAACATGAAATAAGGCTATACACTCCTATAGAATGAATGGACAATGGAAAAACTATGTTTCCCACTATGTCTCTAAGCCATGACATAGCTAAGAATACTAGCTAGGCTTGAAGCCAATCTTTTTTTCTCACCTGCTGCACAGAGCTTTTATCAGTTTCACAGTGGAGCCTACCATTTTGAGTGCTGCTGCAGATTTTCTGTGAAGATTCCCCGTGAAGGTTTCCCCTGCTTGCAGCTCATCTGTTTGTTATTTTGCTGTCAAAAGATGAATAAAGTTTGTTTTGCCTAGCAATTGCATGCATGTGTCATTGTTCCTTCTTTTTGTTTTGAGGGGAATGTGTGCAAAGCTTGGGTGACATAATTAGAGAAGCTGCAATATGTGCATATTTTAGTCACTGTAGCTTCACAGATCTCCCCCTCAAAACAAACAAAAAAGAGGAAAAAACAACACATGAACAGGATCTCTAGGCAAAATAAACTTTATTTTTCTAGCTTCTGACAGTGAAATAGCAAGCAGAGGAAACTTTCATGGGGAGTCTTCACAGAGAATCTGCTGCAGCACACAAAATGGCCCGCACACAGTGAAAACAAAAGTAAGGTTTGGGCAGGACAAATAAAGCATTTTCTGACTGCTTTGCATTTGCTCAGCAGGCAGGAAATGAATTAAACCTGCGGGGGGGGGGGGAGATTGCTAGTTTTGTGATTTTTGAAAAACCCGGCTTGAAAGGAATACAATGGGCTGAAGTTGTTTTGAGGAAGAGAGCTGTGTAAAGTTCTTCCCCACAACACTTTTTATAATGTTCTAAAAATGTTATGTTTGTGCTGTGCAGAATCCACCAATGCTAGCAGATAAATAACTCATGCATTTCAAACTCAGCTGTATTATATATGACTCCTTCATACACAAGATCAGTTCGCAATGTGACAGATAAAGCATGTCTTTCCAACCATTTGCTGATACTTTGCTATAGATTTTTAAACCGCTAATGTAGTCTTTATGGCTTGCTTTTGTTTCCTTAAAAGTAGCCAAGAAATAGTTCCTGGAGCTAAAGAAAAAGAAACATTTAGCTCTGCTAAAGTAATGCAATGTTCCTCAAGGCAATTTTCAGTAAATGTATGAATTCACACAGGAGCCATAGTAGTTAAGTTTATGAGGTTCCTTCTTCCTAAACTACATAGCTTTGTTCCCATGTTTTTTCTTTTTTATGCAAATGAGAATGTGCTAACTTTTTAGTACATAGCACTCCTGTTTATATAGCTTTGCTTATTTCTTTGTCTTCAACTCTTTTTATTGTACTTTGCAATTGTATCATAAACAAGATCTGAGAATGCAAATCTGCAGAGAATTCAGTTCTTGAAATTTCCAGCATTTTCAGGACATCCCTGTGCCCACTTCTCTATATTACTCTGAATTCAGACCGTGGAGCAAAAAGAAATTGTTTGACAGGTACAAAAAAGGAGGATGTTTTTACCTCTTAAAGAGAGTGGCTAAAGTCAAAACTGAGATTTTGATAAATAAAATGCTAAAACAGCATACACTTCACCTTAGTGTAGTAGAGCTTTTGAAGGGTACCCGTACTGTCAGCCAGAGTAATCCAAGGCCATGAGTGAAGAACAGAAGGGCTTTGATAGACAAATACCTTCCCTTTACATGCTTGTTCCCCTATTGTACTGTTATTGTGTTCAGTGTTCAGTTCTGGTCACCACATCTCAAAAAGGATATTGAAGAGATAGAAAAAGTGCAGAGAAGGGCAACGAGGATGATTGAGGGACTGGAGCACCTTCCTTATGAAGAGAGGCTGCAGTGTTTAGGACTCTTTAGTTTGGAGAGGAGACATCTGAGGCAGGATATGATTGAAGTCTATAAAATTATGCATGGGGTAGAAAATGTTGACAGAGAGAAATTTTTCTCTCTTTCTCACAATACTAGAACCAGGGGGCATACATTGAAAATGCTGGGGGAAAGAATAAGGACTAATAAAAGGAAACATTTTTTTTCATGCAACATGTGATTGGTGTTTGGAATTTGCTGCCACAGGAGGTGGTGATGGCTACTAACCTGGATAGCTTTAAAAGGGGCTTGGACAGATTTATGGAGGAGAAGTCGATCTATGGCTCCCAATCTTGATCCTCCCAATCTTGATCCTCCTTGATCTGAGATTGCAAATGCCTTGACAGACCAGGTGCTTAGGAGCAACAGCCACAGAAGACCATTGCTTTCACATCCTGCATGTGAGATCCCAAAGGCACCTGGTGGGCCACTGCGAGTAGCAGACAGCTGGACTAGATGGACTGATCCAGCTGGCTTGTTCTTATGTTCTTATGTTCTTATGTTCTGCACTTCCAACAACCAAGTCTAACAGGATCAGCAATTTAATGGTCCTTACATAACACAAAGTGACTGACTGGAGCAAGAAGTAGCTGGCAATGTGGGAAAAAACAGCCTGAAATAGAATGTTCAGTCATTTCTTCCACTAGAGACCTCTTCCTTCCACAGGAGAGTAATTATGACCAAGATTATAGCTAGTCTAGAGAGTGTCAGATTCTTCATTCATAAATCCCTCTCTGTTCTCTATGCACCAAGTACTAATACTCAATGAAGACTATATGAATACAGATGTAAGTATTTTAATGGAATAAACATGATATAAATATGAATTAAAATATTACTGGAATAATAGTTAACATACTAATGATAAGTACTGTAATAAAAATCCATTTGTTAACATATTTACAATCCATGAAGAAATGTAAAAATGTAAAAATTATTCATCAAAAATAGCTAAAAATATTTAAAACGTTAATTAATTTATTTAAGAAAAAAAGACCATATAAGGTTAAGTATAGGTTTATTTAAAATTGGTTACATTCTCATAGATCCCGGACTGTCTATGATTGTGCACAGAAAAAAACACTGAAGAAGAGCATCAAAAACGGCCAGAGAGCGCATTCCGTTTAGTTCTGCCTGCATGACAATTTCCCTTTGGCGCTCACACGATATGGATTGCGTATGATTTTGGCACTGATGAACTGAGTACATTAAGTTTGATCCACCCCAGGATGATACTCCTGTAAAAATAGAAAATATATTTATTGGTTGTGTACTAGAGTATATGTTGTAAATTACTTGTGATAAATAATACAAAGGTGCCTAAGCGGCAAATAAGGTGCAATGTACTTTGTGGTTGTTTGAAATAGTTATAAACGTTGCATCTTTGTGTTGACCTCTTCTTCAGAGGCATGTCATGATGAATTGCATTTCACTCCATGGCGCTAAATCTACCAGACCATGGCCACACAGCCCAGAAAACCCACAACAACCACTTGCATTATTGTTCATGTAGGAAATCTGAAGAATTCATACACTGAGAGCTGTTGCTTATATTATCAAAACTTTGTTACCTTCCGATTATTGGATTGTTCAACTAATATGGAGCCATCAAATCCATCCATCCCTGCCTGGTGCCGCTGCCTCTTGTGCTGCGGGAGGCAGCGGTGGGCAGGAAAACCCCCTTTGCCAGACGGAGCAGGCAGCTGCCAGCTCCGTGGGGAGGAGGGAGGATGGCATCCGCAGCCTGCCTGGTACCACTGCCTCTTGTGCTGCGGGAGGCAGCAGCGCTGGCAGAGGGGGGATGGCAGCTGTGGCCTGCCCGGTGCTGCCACCTCTCGTGCTGTGGAAGGAGCGGTGCCAGGCAGGGAAACCCCCTCTGCCCAATGGAGCAGGCAGTTGCCTGCTCTGTGGGACAGAGGGGAGATGGTGGCTGCTCTGGAGAGACATGCTCATACTACCCTCCAACCTCCAGGGGTCAGAGGGCAGTGAGGGCGTGTCCCTCCAGCCCTACAGAGCAGTGCTGGAAGGAGAGGTGAGTAGAGGGGACACGAAAGCGGCGCCCTCATGCACGGAGCTGCCTCCGGTTTGACCCCTCCACTCACCTTTCCTTCCAGCGCTGCTCTGGAGGGCTGGAGGGACACGCCCATGCTATCCTCCAACCTCCAGGCCACACGGAGTCGCAGTATAAGACTGAAAGAGCCACATGTGGCTCTGGAGCTGTGGGTTGCAGACCCCTGCTCTGGTCTAATATTTTTAAAGTAAAAAAAATAGAGCTGGGAGAGGGAAGCAGCTGGGAAGCCAGACTCAACCTCTTCCTCTGAGCCTTCCACCATGGATCCTTCCCCATCTTCTCATCAGCGAAGTTCTGCAGGGTGGGCGAGCAGCAGCAGGAAGGCCTGATGTTGGTTGGTAGGATGGGTGGCAGCCGTGACAGCCCTGATGATGGTCCCCAGTGGCCAGGTGAGGAGAGGTGGGGGAGGGGCAAGCAAGGGAGTATCTTCTGTGCTGGCTGTTGCTGGAAGGCACAGAGGCAATGGTCAAGGCTGGCTTCCTTGCTGCTGCTGCTGCCATCCCCCAGCTCCCCCCACAAGATGTCCATTGGCCCCCAGAGAGCAATGCCTGGCAATGTGGACAGGGCAGGGAGGGTCGAGGCTCCTGCCCCCAGCCACTGTCAGCCACGTGGCCTCAGCATGAGGGGGTGCAGGGGAGGCCTCACCCCTCTTGGTCCCACCAGCGGTGTCTCATGAGCCACTCTGGTGAGGCTGCCTGGCTCAGCATGAGGAGCCAGAACATGCCTTAACTCACAAATCTGAATGGACCTAGGGGAAAGGAGGAGGAGTGTGGGGGCAATTTCCCACCCCCACCCCACATGACTAAATGGCTGCCGCTTGGGGACATTTGACCACATATGTCCCCGTGGGTGGTATGCCCCAGGACTATCTGAGGTGGCTTGCCATTGCTGTCCTCTGTGTAGTGACCCTGGAACTCCTTGGTGGTCTCCCATCTAAGCATTAATGAGGGCTGACCCTGCTTAGTTTCTGACAAGATCAGGCTAGCCTGGGTCAACCAGGTCAGAGTTTAAAATGATGAATCCTCAGGATCACATCTGACTGTGATATAAGTGGGTGACTCCTGACCCATTTTATGTCACATGTATAATGTAGATGCATCCCCCAGGGGTCGGCAGTGACATGGGGGAAGCAGTGAACATTATCCTTGCATTTTAAGCATCATTTGTTGTTGGATTCTAACCCATAGGCTCCTTCCGCACGGAGGCGGAAGTGTTGGGTCATCGTAATGCACGCCGAACTGACAAAGCTGGGACCGTCCGTATGGACGGTCCCAGAATCGGCTGAGATGACGGCGCCGTGGAGCGCTGTCGCCCAGCCGACCCGCCTCTTCCCCGTCCCTCTCCCACTCACCTCGTCACCTCAGTTGCCCTGCTGGCCTCCGTAGACCCACCCATGCTGCCCTCCGACCTCCAGGGGCCGGAGGACAGCGAGGGAGGGTCTACGGAGGCCAGCAGGGCAACGGAGGCGACAAGGTGAGTGGGAGCGGGACTGGGAAAACAGCACATTCCTGGCGGTGCCGTTTGCACCGTGCCGCCGGGAATGTGCTGTTGTTCCAAAAACCTCCCTCCAGGAGGGAGGTTTTTGGAGGCAGCCTGACGCCGCCCTGGGGGAGGGGGAGGGGAGCCAGGTCGGCGCTGCTGCATTTTGGCAGCGCCACCTGTGCGAACGGCTCCCTGGGGATGGCAAAAACGCCGTCCCCAGGGCGTTGTTATTGGCCAGTGAGGAAAGGGCCATAGTGTGTAATTTAAGTCTTATGAAATCAGATACAGGTATTCCATAGGAAATGACTTTAGATATGGCACTGAAAGAGAACTATGTACATTCAAGCCACATCATAATGGTTAGAAATATGGACTAGATGCAGAACAGAAAATGAAGGGCTTACTTATTTATAGTCTGCCTTTCTCAAAAAAATTCAAAAGGCAGTTCAAATAATCATTCTACCGGAAAGATTGGGGCAGTCACTCTCACTCAGCCTAACCTATTTCATAGCTCTGTTTTGAAACAAAGTGGAGGAAAAGATAGTCATATGCATCACCCTGTTCTGCTTAGTTTAATGGTACAATAAAAGCATTTCACAGAAATGCATGAACTGCGCAAAACAACTAATGGAGTTTTTCTCAAGGTTGAACTACACATTGTATTAAGAACTGTACTACCCCATATTGAATTTCTCCATAACATTTAGTATAAATCTAAAAATAAACAATGTCAGTGTAAGTATAATTTTAAGAATGGTTTCAGTATAGTAAAAATAGGATATAAGTTGCTCTAGATATTAAGTTGCTGTAGACATTGTTGTAGACATAAGTTGCTCTAAACATTAATGGAGAGAGAAACTGAAGATAAACCTTCCATTTTCTTCAGTAGCCTTTTATTTCTTGAAATGTACTTCTTTTGATACCAGTACTAAGCTTGCTGTAGAAAAGATCTGTGGATTCCTAAACAAACTACTACACCACTAACACAAAAAAGAGGAAGCATTACTTTAGCCTTGCCACAGCTACTTCAGTACAGTTTATAACAATATAATTCAATGATTCAGAATGAGTACTAAATAACCAGAAGAAATTAGTAATTCTATTATGCTTTGATGGAAATAGAAAACACAATTTTATCTGATCAAATAAAAAGATTGCTTAAATTGAATTCATTTTATTTACTGATCCCAAAAGCAATCCAAGAATTGTTGGGTATAATTGATTCAATACTTTTTCAAGGACTCCCACTGTAATCTATAAGACAACATAAACACATTTTTTTCTCTTAAATGTAATCCCTTTTAAATATACTATTGAACGTTCAAGGAAATGTATACTTTTCCATGGAGAACTGCAAAGCTGAATGCATACAAAATAATTAAGGCTGGTTACACATCACTATTCCACATGTATCAGATGAACCTTACAGCCCAATTCAAAGAGAGAGTCAAAACAGATTCTGGGAGCATCACGGCCATATGGGGCACTTCCACTGGTGGAGATAGCAAATGCACTGCCATCTGGCTGCCCCACAGCTCAGTGGTGGTAATTGGTAAAACCAAGAAGTTGGCACTGCTGCAGAGTTACGCTGGTTTCCAAGTGGGTGCCAGCATAGTGGGGGGGGGGGGATGTGGACTAGGACATTTCCAGGGTGGAGTTGACTTTAGTCCACCTGGGATTTGAGGCTGGGAATATCCTACAGAGAGCTTTCTAGGTGGCTGTGGGGTTAGGGTTAGGGTTTGTGTGTGTGTGTGTGCACGCATGCGTGCATGCATTTGTTGCCTCCCTAGAAGTCCTCAGTAGTATGGCAGCGGCACTGTCCCCAGCCACTGGTGCCCTTTGGATGAGACTGTCCAAGTCATATAAATACCAGTTCCTTTAGAACATAAAGCCTACATGCATAGGCTTGTATGCAACCATTCCTCAGAGCTAGAGTGCCAGCATTGTGGACTGGTTAAGAGCTACAGACTCTGATTTGGAGAACCAGGTTTGCTTTTCCCATTTCTCCACAAGAAGCCTTCTGGGTGACCTTGGGCTACTCTCAGAACTCTCTGAGCACCCTCACAAAGTATTTATTGTGTGGAGATGAAGGAAAGGTGATTGTTATATACTTTGAGATTCCCTTGCTGTTTGATTCTTTTATGATGTCCTTTAGTTTATATAGTTCTCACTTGGCAGTCACTGGTTTGTTTTTAAAATTTAAGCTTCTTTTACACAGTGGTTCTTTTGTTAAAGAGTTATGAACATTCAGTGGTTTTAATGGTCAATGTTTCCCTGGTGTTATGCTATGATGGATTTACAGAACCCACACAGAATTCTTCCACTGATGAGTCTCTCCCCATCAGGGAGACTGGCATCATTTTTTTTCAAACTATTGGCAGTTGTTGGCAGTTGCTGTGACTGAGGCAGTTGCTCTGGCTGAGGAGAATCTGGTTGACCAGAAAAAGATCAGAGGTTTTAAGTTAGTGCAGACATACTGGATTGTTTGTTTCTCTGGTGTTTTGGTTACATTTATATGGGTTCTGCAGGGGGGGGGATGTTACAAAGTTTCTAAATTGAATATCTATCTGAATGAAGCCTGCCTGAGATGCCAATAACAGCCCCAGATTGATTGACTGATTGATTGATTAAACCTACCTAATATGGTTACCTTTTCTTTTTTTAAAAAAAATGCTAATTCAGTGAGAAGTGTAGACCTTTAAATGTCTCAAGCCATCCACAGTCTTGGCCATGCAGAGATAAAAAGGAAAGTGGAAAAATGTTCTCAGCCATAAGGCAGCCACTTCTTTTTCATCCAGAAGTGTAGAGCTCTCCTTCTGGGAAACAAAAACAGGGTTTTGCTGGTGGCAGCCATCCGTATTAAAGGAATCAAGGGTGGGCTAGGGAAGCTTAGCTGTTCTTGAAGGCAAACAGGCTCATTGCAAAGGGAAATCACCTTCCCCTGCTATGAGCTGGTCGCTATGCCCAGTTCACCACATATGCCAATTCCCAAAGTCATACTTGTGCCTAATGGAAGAGATAATGACCTATTTAATTTTAAAAATTCTGCATAGACTTGATATTCAGGTTACAAACTGTTTTTTTGACACAATGGGACATCATACCTGAATCAAAGATGACTTCCATACACCCAACATTTTCATTTTGTTGTTAAAATGAGTACAATAAATTATAGAAAACTACAGCCCAAACAGCAGGATAACTTTGGCCTCAGTGTAGTTTTCCCACAGATTTTTTGTGTTATATATTTGTTCAACTATGCTATATATGACTGTGACAATTTTTTGCCTAACTAAATTACAACATTGCTGTCACTTCCTTATTACTAAAACTTGTTACATATAGCAATTTTATGAATAACAAAGTAATCCCATTTATCTCAGGTGAACCGATCTTTTTTCACATTTGGATGATAACTGCCATTTAATGCTTCAGTTACACATTGTGATTGGTATGGAAAAGGCCTGTGTAAAACGTTAGCTCAACATATCTGTGAACAATTTCTTGTTGATAAAATAATATTCCCATTATACTTTGAAACTAAATCAACTACTTACACGACAGATTCATTACATGCTGGTTGTGAAAGATATTTTACAAGTTTTGTTTAAATATCTAGGAAGCTGGAAGTTAAAATTTCCTCCTAAGTGTCAAAATTAGGGATGCTCAAACATCTGTCAGTTGTATGCTCTAATGGTGATCAGACATCTGAATAATCTACCAGCTGTTTAGCTGGTTACATCCTGTTTGCATCTATTTGGAAAAAATAGTTTGGTTATTAGATTTTTTACCCCATCCTTTCCTGGCCAAAGTCAGGCTCAGGGCAGCTGACAATTAATAAAATAAAATACTCTAAATAAAATACTCTAATTAGTCATTTAAAATTCTTATCTTTATAAACTTTACCAACAACAGTCAACTTACAACCACCAAAAGCCCACATCCAACTGATAAAGGAGCAGTTGGGAGTTGGTTTCTGATCTGCTGAGGAATTTCCATCAAAAAGCTTGCTGGCACCAGGATGCATCCAAGTACTCTTGGTGATCAACTTTGGTCCTGTCTGAGGGTTAGTTTGGCTGAGAATGTGCAAGTGGCCAAAGTTCACCCACTGAAATCACCCACTGGTGATTTAACATTCTTGTCTGGAACCTAACCTCTACACCACATTGGCCATGTGTTACCAAGCTTCACAGTGGTTCTTGCCAGGCCTGATCCCAATGAACCTCCACCTCTCTCCTTGCTTTTCACTGACTGAAACTAAGGCTGATTCCACATGGGCCAAAAACAGCAGTGTGAAAACAGTATAAACCCTTTTACACCATTTTAAATCCTTTTACACCATTTTCACACCGTTTTCACACCGCTGTTTTTGGCCCATGCGGAATCAGCCTAAGACTGTTGTTGTTGCTTAGCAAAACCTGCTGATTACATCTATTTCTTAGAGCTCCACTTGTTCTTTTTATCATGTGGGTTTTTTAAATTTAAAATCCTTTATTTGTCTTTTTTAATTTACACATTTTTCTGAAAACTTAGAATTTTTAAAAGTTTTTAGGGAGATTTTTTTTTACTCTGACATGAGTCCAGTCTCTGGTTTTAAGAATCCTCAGTTCTGCCCAACTAGGTTATTAGATTATGTGTGTTAAGTACTGTCAAGTTGCCTCTCTCTCATGGTGACCCTATAAATCAATGTCCTCCAAAACATTCTATCATTAACAGCTTTGCTTAGATCCTGCAAACTGAGGGTCATGGCTTCCTTTATGGAGTCAATCTATCTTATGTTGGATCTTCCTTTTTCCCTGCTGCTTTCAAATTTACATAGCATTATCTTTTCCAGTGAGTCCTGTTTTCTCATAATGTGACCAAAGTATGATAGCCAGTAATTTTACCTTCTAGGAACAATTCAGGCTCTATAAGGTAGATAAAATACAGAAGTACGAAGAAGCTCCTGCAAGACAGGAGATCTACTGTCTCCAAGATGCTTCATCCGACTCACAGCAATCTGTACTCCCACAATAGCTGAGTAGCAAGGTCACCTCCCCCAAGCCCTAATGGACAAAACTATTTCCCATCAATTCAGACCTACTAAGATGATTATAATTCATTTTGCCTTAGGATCTAGCTTCTTCCTAACATTTCAGTTTAGACCAAGCCATAGAATGGACTCATATGCAGTCACCCATTTCTTGAAGCTCACAATAATATATACATATTTGAACAGAAATATTAAAATATATGAGAAAGGAGAATCAGTTTTATGGTCTTTAAAATTCCTGGGATATGGATGAAATGTGTCCAAATGTTTATTAAATTGGAGCCAAGAATCAATGTGCATTTGACATTGTTAAATATTTATGTAACACTTGCCATGTGCATAATTTTGACAAGCAGTACCTCATTTATCTCCTCTGAACATTAGGCTGTCAGGTTTGCAACGTATTCAAGGAGATATGACTTGCTTAAGGCTGTCCTGGGAGCCTTTGTCAGAACTGGAAATTAATTCTGGGCCTTCCAAGTCTAACCTCTCACTTTTCTCCACTGGACAGCAGTGAAACTAGAGATTGATTCCAGCCACAATGTGCTGAGGGCAAGAAAGGTGAAAGGAAAGTTGATACTTATCCAGATAATCAGTTAAAATATGCCCTGGCTACTATTTGCTTTTGTGGGACTAAACTAATCAGAACTATATTAGCAGATTTTGATTTGAAGGCAACTAATTGGTGATGGCACACTGCAGCCATCCATTCATTGCTATGCTTCCTTTCTATCAAAAGTGGTTTTTTCTATCAGTGCAGAACATCTGTAAAAAACTAATAGCAAGTACAAATCAAATGGACAGCAAATAAAACCTATTAAAATGATTTCAACCCAGAAAAGTGGCTGATAAGGACCACTGACCAACAAAGCAGTATGATGGCCCTTTCTGCACAAACCTCATAAAAATCATGTAATGGCAGCCATGGATTGTTTTGAGGGGGTATGTGTGGACATACATCATGGTAAAAATGGGGACTGAAAATGTTTGAGAAATGGTTTAGGTGATTTATATAGAAAGGGCCAGTTTAAAATATCAAAGCAATAGCTACGGTTTACCGTATAATTTCTGGCAATTTCTAGAGCTATTCTACGTTACTTTTAGATTTTCCGTCAAAATTACATACTGATGTTAGTGATGTAACTGACATTGCACGCTCCCCATGATCCTGCCCCCAACACTCCTGTAACCCACTAATAAGTTTAGATGAAAAAATACACTGACCTTAACCTAGTCATAGTTTTTTTAAAAAAAATACAGAAGATTGTATGTTGGATCGAAAGCACTATAAACATCTTGTCATGAAACAGATCTTTTCACCGATCCCATTTTCACAGCTCACTCTTGTTCCCACTTGATGATCAATGGACCCATTGAATAGTAGGGTTGGAGTTTGCATACCCTGGTTTGTGTAAGCAGAAGTTCTTTCCACTCACACAACACCATATTTAAAGCCAGTGCAAGATAAATTGTATGTATTTCACTGAGTACCTAAAATTTAACCAAGATGACTTAACATATGTTTTAAGAAGAGTAGAAAAAGAGTTTTTTTATAGTTCATTTTTCTCTACCTAAAGGAATCTCAAAACAGCTTACCAACAGCTTCCCTTCCCCACAACAGACACCTTGCAAGGTAGGTGGGACTGAAAGAGTTCTGAGAGAATTGTGACTAGCCCAAGGTCACCCAGGAAGAGTGGGGAATCTAATTTGGTTCTCTAAATTAAAATCCACTGTTCTTAACCACTACATCACTCTAACTCTGAAGTATAAATTTAGTGTAAGTCTATAGTATAGCCTTGACCAAAGAACAGTACACACCTTCTATCTGGGATGGTCATCCTTTTCAGCAGTGGCGAAGGAGGTCAAGAGCTCGTGTATCTAATCTGGAGGAACCGGGTTTGATTCTCCACTCCCATTGGAAACAATGGGGGATGGGGCACCCCCTTTGGGGTCCATAACTTTGGACCCCCTGAACCAAACTTTACCAAACTTGGCTGGAATCATCAGGAGTGTCACCCGATGATAGCCTGAAATTGTGGTGCTTATAGCCTAAAAACTGCACCCCCTGGCAGCTGACAAAGTAAAAACCCTAAAATATTTTTTTAAAAAATACACCTCTCTCATGTATAAGTTGAGGGGGAGGGGGCTTTTTCAGCACAAAAAATGTGCTGAAAAACTCGACTTATACACGAGTATATACGGTAAGTTAACTGGAATCTGAATGTGAATCGGTTTCATTTCCACTTCACAAGGCTAATGGTACTTAAAAATATAATAGAAAAGAAAAGCTTACATTCCATAAAATGCACGTTTACAGTACGGAACACTCTAAGCTGATACATTAAGGACACTTACACATGATTAATATGTCTAAACTTCCACAGGTTTTGTAGTAGAATATATTATTTAATATAGTCAAAGGGCTAAGTCCAAATTGCCTGAGAAGGCAGAGAAAGGGATGAATTACCATCCCAGACTGCTGTCTGCTCTCAAAGCTCTAGCTGACACTACACAATTGGCACACCTGAAATGCCCCACCATGATAGGTTGTTTCATGCTGAATGCTTGCTGGATTAGACCATTGATAACCTTGGTTCAATAATTTCACTTCTATAGATCTGACTGATTTTTTTGTAATCACAGGTTCAGGTGCTATTTCGTTTAGCACTCAGAAAAAAGACAATAAGATGCCATGGATGGAAGGATGTGTAATGTAAATAAGCATTCTTGTCAGTCTGTTTGTGATAAAGTGAAACTGACAACGTGGCCTATAAATAAAAAAAGGTAAACTATTAGAGTTCTTCAATGTTGAGAATTTGACAGTATCATGTAGGGAGTAAAGTCAAGTTATGGAAGAATCAGCAGTGTTGGGATTTTTTACTACCATGAATGAATCATCAATAAACTGTTTAAAAAAATTCATGGCATAATGGATTCCTTATCAAACTATTCACGAGCCACATCATAAACAAATTGGCAATTGAAGAACACACAGGAGGTCCATAGCGACCCCATGAATTTGCAAAAAGTAAATGTTGTCAAATCTAAAGTAATCATAATCCAGCACAAGGTCCAAGAGTTCTAGAAGAAAATAAGTCTGTGTTGGGGAAGGGGGGAGGTCTGCTGGTATACTGGTGGCAGGTTCCCAGACAAGGATGAGTTGATCTCTTATTTGCTTTTGAATATCCCTAATTGTGCTGAGGAATTTCAACATCCCCGATTGGGCTATGTTCAAGATTTAATGGCTCTTATCTCAAACAGATATCTCTCCCATACTGCATTTTCACCAATACGTGAAAAAGGTTATAATAGGAATTAATTTTTTTGTACTAGATGGATGACTGGCAAACTGGTCACAGGCTGGACTTAATGCCCATGTCATGGTTGACCATTATCTGCTGTAGCACCTCATTCCCACCAGGATGAATAAACCTGTAAAGGAAAACATGTCCAATAAAATGTATAGGCTTTGCTTACTTTACAGTTGAATGCATCCCAAAAACTTATGGTAGGAGAATATGGATATTTGAGAAGGCTATTTTTCCTCTTAGGTATTTTGAACTGTCTGTAGTACTCTCAATACATAGGCCTATGGAAACAGTCTTTTGTCTAATTACATACAAGCAAGCATAAAGGCTAACTTTAATTTAAAGAACTTGCCTTTGTAGTTGTGCAACTTTCCCCCATTGCCAGTAGGTGCCATTCTTAACAGTATTTGGTTGAATTTTAAAATATTGGACAGGCATTGAGTAAAGTAAGCTTTTGTTTCAAAGCTGCTTTGATAGATTATCCTCTACATTGTGTATATTCCAATGGCTTCCTTAGATACCAGTCCTATTCCAGGAGCCGGCAGAAGGCAGGCAGAGATCCACAATGGACTACTGATACATTTCCAGAGAACTGACTAACATCTGTGGGTTGTTGGAATAAGTTTTCTATTTATAAGCAAAAATGCATATTTAGGATCACTTAAGACAGGTTTATATATCATTTATATTTATATATTAGATTTAATATACCGCCCCATCCCCAAAGGGCTGTGGGCGGTGTACAACCAATAAAACCATCACATTATATCATGATCACTAAAACAACATTTTCAGTTAAACACAATTAACAATCAGCTTCAACCTCCATCTTAAAATCAGATGATGACATAAACAATGAAAAACTCATTGGGCGGTCGGCATAATATGGACAAGTCCCCAAGGTGGAATATGGGGCGCAGGGGACAGCATCTTCAATGGCTACCCTCCCCAAAGGCCCAGTAGAACAACTCTGTCTTGCAGGCCCAGCGGAACTGTTCTAGGTCCCGCAGGGCCTGGATGGCTGTGGGTAGAGTGTTCCACCAGGTTGGGGCCAAGGCACTAAAGGCCCTGGCCTGGGTAGAGGCCAACTGTACCAAGGAGGGACCCGGGGCTACCAGCAAATTGGCCTCTGCTGAACACAGAGGTCGAAGAGGGACATATGGGGACAGACGGTCCTTAAGATGTGAAGGCCCCCAGGCCATGGAGTGCCTTAAAGGTTAAAGCCAACACCTTGAAGATTAATTTTGGAATTTTGGAATTTTAGTGGATGCCAGTGCAGATGGCGCAGCACAGGCGAGATGTGATCTTACAATGAACTACCCATACAAAGTTGCATCACTGCATTCTGGACCAACTTCACCTTCTGGTGAACCACAAAGGAAGGCTGGCATAGTCCAACCTGGAGGTGACCATCACATGGATCACTGTGGCCAGGTCAGTCTGGGAGAGGTGAGAGGCCACCCAACGTGCTTGATGCAGATGGAAAAATGCCACATGAGCTGTGCGGGCAACCTGGGCCTCCATGGAAAGAACTGAATCCAGGCAACCCCCCAGGCTCCGGACTGAGAGAGCTAATGACAGAGAAGCCCCCTCCAGTAATGGCGGCTGAAACCCCCCTCACCCCTTCCATGACCCACCCACAGGATCTCTGTCTTCAATGGATTGAATTTTATCCTGCTTTGCCTCAACTAACCAGTGACCACCTCCAAGCAATGCTGGAGAGCCACAGGGACGAAAGTTGGTTTCCTCTCCATCAACAGAATTAGCTGAGTGTCCTCTGCATACTGATGACAGATGATCCCAAAAGTCCGCACCAGCTCAGCAAGGGGTTGCATGTAGATGTTAAATAACAAAGGGGATAACAGGGGCCCCTGTGGTACCGCACAATGAAGTAAGCACCACTGGGAAGCCCCATTCCCTAACCTCACTTGCTGGGTCCGATTCTGGAGGAGCGAGGTGAGCCATTGCAGGACAATGCCTCAGAACCCAGAAGCAGCCAGGCAATGTGTCAAAAGGTCATTGTCAACCATATTGAATACTGCGGTCAGATCCAGTAAAATCAGCAGTGCCGATCCGCCTCGATCAAGCTGTATGCAGAGCGTATCTGTGACAGTGGTAAGCACTGCCTCTGTCCCATGCTCAGCACAGAAACAAGACTGGAAGGGAACGAATGCTCCCGTATCCTCCAGAAAGCCCTGAAACTGACAGCAGAGCCTCCAGTTCACTAATTGTATCAAATGTGGTAGGAAGGTCATGGTAGAGCAACGTGACTTTATCTGCAAAAAAGCTCATAAAAGCCTCGCAGCTGTGGACCAATTGAGTAGATTTAGAGCCCTCAGGTAGAGAGTACAAGGACCAGATTATGCGGAACAATTGTGCTGGGCGAGAGCTAGCAGCTGCGAGAGAAGGCGAAAAATAATCCTTCTTTGCCTCCTTCGTAGCCATCTCATAGGCTTTCAAAAACGTCCTATAAGATGTTTGTGCAGCTCCATTGTGAGATTTCCTCCATACTCACTCTAGCTGTCTGAGCTCATGTTTCATTTGCCGAAGCCCCTCAGTGTACCAAGGGGCCAGCCATGAATGGGGGTGCAGAGGACTTTGGGGAGCAACCACATCGATGGCCTCAGAAAACCTGGAGTTCCAATCTTGCACTTGGTCATCAAGGTTCTGCAGAGCGTTCAGGAAACCAATTGGATCCATAAATCTCCATGGGTGCACAAAAATAAGCCCATCACCTAGACGGGGTGGTGTGGCCATCTGAACCTTCAGGGCATAATGGTCGAACCATGGCACTCTTTCCACAGAGGATACAACCATCTCGACACCCAACCCAAAGACCAAATCCAGAGTATGACCACCTTCATGTGTTGGGCCAGAGTTGATCAGGGAGAGGCCCAGTGTCACCATGGATGACACCAGGTCCACAGTCCCTGCACATGAGGTGGAGTCCACATGGACATTTAAGCCCCCAGCACAACAAGTCTGGGGAACTGCAATGCCCAATCGGCCACCACCTCCAGGATCTGTGGCACACTGTCTGCCGGTGCGCTGGGCAACTGGTACACCAGCATGGCAGCCAACTTCTCCCCAGTCTCCCACACTATGCCGGCACACGCCAATCTGGTGTCTTATCTGTTAACCAAACCTCAGCATGCATTTTTTGCTTTGTAAATTACAAAAAAAACCCCAGAGATTCTAGCAGAGAAATCAAGCAAGACCTGTGGGAATGAAATCAGTCAAATCATATTTTACATCTTAAATATATGGATATTGTTACAAATATGCCCCATCAGAAATAGTTAAGTTTATATCACTGGCCTGCTGAAAACCACTGGTACATTTTGCATCAATTTGGTAGTTGTCAAAGGCTTTCACAGCCAGAATCGCTGAAGATGCCAGCCACAGATGCAGGCAAAACGTCAGGAGAGAATGCTGCTAGAACACGACCATACAGACCAGAAACCACACAGCACCCCAATTTGCTAGCTGTCTGTCAAAATATAAAACTTGAACCTGCAGCTAAGAACAGAAGAACAAGCCTGCTGGATCAGACCAGAGTCCATCTAGTCCAGCACTCTGCTACTCGCAGTGGCCCACCAGGTGCCTTTGGGATCTCACATGCAGGATGTGAAAGCAATGGCCTTCTGCTGCTGCTGCTCCTGAGCACCTGGTCTGCTAAGGCATTTGCAATCTCAGATCAAGGAAGATCAAGATTGCTAACCATAAATCTCCTCCATAAATCTGTCCAAGCCCTTTTTAAAGCTATCCAGCTATCCCTTTTTAAAGCTATCCAGGCAATCACCACCTCCTGTGGCAGCATATTCCAAACACCAACCACATGTTGCGTGAAGAAATGTTTCCTTTTATTAGTCCTAATTCTTCCCCCCAGCATTTTCAATGTATGCCCCCTGGTTCTAGTATTGTGAGAAAGAGAGAAACATTTCTCTCTGTCAACATTTTCTACCCCATGCATAATTGTATAGACTTCAATCATTTCCCCCCTCAGATGTTAATTTTAAGCACATCTCCTAGGTCAGAAGATCTGAGATTTCTGGTATAATTAACATCCACTCTCAGCTGCCTGCTGCAATGTGAAATACACTTGTTTTCATTGGTATAGCTAAGCCCCTCCCAACCCAACAAATGTGAAATGAATTTACAATTACAGTTGCTAAAACGAAGTTATTAACAGCAGAACTTACAAGGCATACAGATGTCTCCACTTATTCTGTTTATTTCATCAGCAGCTACACAGAAACATCATAATTTTTTTATTCAACTACAAAAAATATTTTTACAGGAATATGAACTTTTTAAAAAAAAATCCTGGGAGAAAACTGGGAAGTCCAGGAACTGTACTTTCGCTTGAACCCACTTAACTGGAAATAGTGACTCTTGATTTATATAAACAATTGTCAGCTTTCCTGATTTGATTAAGGTATGTTTTGTTCTCAAGTTATTGTTCCGCAGCCAAAGTGGATTTAACTGGTGTCATTTCATCTTTTATCAGTTTATATCTGAAACTATTAAGCAAAAACATTTTTTGCAATGTCTGTTGAGAAACTTGAGATGGAATCCCTCTGTCTAGAAGATGAAGATGACAAAGGAAATTTCCAGACAGACATTAGTGAGACCAAATTCAACAATTCATATGTGGACTGGTACAAATGTGAACTTCATTCTTCAGTCTCTTTACCCAGTGGTAAGCCTTTCATTTACAATAACCTTGTCTTTTATATCTTTGTATGATTTGTAGAAACAACACAGGATTTGGGCTGGTACCATTTTTGGAATCGTATAGGCAAAGGCAGGTAGAATTGATTGACTGAAAGCTCCTTGCCAAGTACTTTCAGGATTGATGCTACTGTGTTGTTTCATGGCATCTGGGTGTACTGAAGATAAACCAAGTTATTTTACAGAATTATTGAGTAATTTTATTGAATTATTTTATCATTTTAAATGTTTCTAATTGTTTAATTGTTCAAATGTTTTAATTTTTAATGTGCACTGCCTGGGGATCTTGATCAGGTGGAGAGACAACATAGAAACATTTTAAATAAATATAGGGCTAGTATGAACCTTACATCTTATGCAATGAATACAGTTAGTCGACCAGTCAGTTGCTTTCACCATAATAATATAAAATATTTGCTTTGGGGACTTAGTGGGTTCCACACTGGACAGCCAGAATGATGTAGTGGTTATGAGCAGCAGACTCTGGAGAACCAGATTAGATCCCCCATTCCTCCACATGAAGTCTGCTGGGTTATCTTGGGTTTTTCACAGTTCTTTCAGAACTCTTTCAGTCTCACCTACTTCATATGGTGCCTGTTGTGGTGGGAGGGGTGATTGTAGGCCACTTTGAGACTTCTTTCAGTAAAGTGGGATATAAAAGCCAACTCTTCTTTTTTTTAAGAATTTAAATTATAAGGCGATTTAACAGTTGCTTGCTTCCATTTATCTGATGGATAAATCTGGTGAATAAAAAAACTCACAAAACTAAGGTATAGTATAGACTGGAAAAGCCAAACCTAGCAAAAAGAAAACTATACCAAAGCTACAACCCAAAAATCGCAATTGTGTACACAAATATATAAAGTGCAGAAAATGCACTGTGCAAGTGTACCTGCTAAAGTGCAGAAAATGCAAAATAGTTATGAACATATGATTCAAAAATCTCCAAAAGCACACCATAAACATTCAAGTATATTGTGTAATTCTCACACGAAGTCCTCTAGGAGAGAGAGCCATCCACAATACTGAATTCAAAATGAGCTTCCAGTTTTCTTGCCTGTTTGTGGAACAAAACCACTTCATCAGCATGTCTTCGGGGCTTGCCTCCATTGTTTAGCAAACATTATTCTTATTCAGATCATTAACAGCAGATTCTTGTGTTTGTCATAAGTCCCATTTGAACCAGGTTAAAGCTGACTGTGTATAGTCCCAGAGCAATGTTTAAAAGAGAACAATGTTTTAAATAAGAATAGTTGGTTTGCTGCAGTTTGGGGTATTTTCAAAGGACAAGCAAATGCTGAACAAATACCTAAGTGTCTTTGGAATAACAGAGTCTGTTTATATTATCTCTTGATTCTTTTCCTGAACTAACATGATATGTTTCATATATGCTGGTTTGATCATGATCAAATGAGAATGATTGACATGATTGGTCTCATCATTTTTTTGGGTCATGCTTAGCAGGCATTACAACCATGTAGGATACAAAAATGAAATCCTTCACACACACACACACATACACACACACACACACACACACACACACTGATTAAAAGATAGTATTATTTTTGCAACACAGAGATTAACAATTAATAAATTTAGCATCTATATATAAAACGTATTACATTTCTAATAATTCATTTCTATAATAAGTTTCATTACTGTACTTTCACAATAACTCTAAGATTTGGAAATGCTTCAGAATCTGCTGACCATGGCAAGAATGTGTATTGCAATAATTTGGAAAATTAAAAAAGCACCAGCAAGATCAGAATGGTTTAATAAGAGCTAGAAATGAGTTTAATGAGATAATTATTATTCTATATACGCATTCATAGAATGTCAGACTTTGAAGCATACAAATACTATGAATTTGTGCAGTGCATTGGGGTTATACTTAGCAGGCATTACAACCATGTAGGATACAAAAATGAAATCCTTCACACACACAAACACACACACACACTTTCTATGCTCTGTATTTGTAAGATGCATTTGATTGTAAGACTTTGTTTTTAGCTACTTAATATGCATATTTTAAAATTACATAGAATAAAAGTTGAAATACCTCCATATTCTGGGTACATGAAGGTGCATAACTACGTTTATGTGTCTTTCCCATTCATACATAAAGCAAGGAGCTCAGCATGACTAATATTGGTTCATTACACACAGCACAAATAAGATGTCCTGGGGGTGTCTTAAAAAAATTGTCTCCTCATTTTTTTGTCTGGACAGCATGGACAAAAAAAGACATTAAAGGAGAAAGACACACACACACACACCCCGTCTGCCACTTCTTCCTATCTGACTTTAAAGTTCTTGCACCTGACAGAGAGATCTTTCCAGAAGCTCATATTATTCCAATCATGATATGAAAATCAGCATGGAGTCTGAAATCATGCCTGCATGTTGTTAAAAGGTAACAGTATTAATATCTTTCTCAAAGTAGCAATGGGGAAATAACTCAGCTTGGCAGTGTTTTGTGGAGAGCAACTTAGCTTGGCAGAGCTTTTTGGGGAAGGAACAACTTAGCTTGGCAATGCAAGAGACTATGTATACGGGGAAATTGGCAAGGAGCGTTTCACACAGTAACACAAGGAGTCCAAATTAAGTTTAAAATGTTTATATAAATTTGGTTTCAAGCACACATACAGCAAGATATGGAGGCACATACACACAAGTTCCTAGAGATATAAAAAGCTGAGAAAAATAGGTTTGGATGATAGAAAGGGAATTGGGAGGCAGCAGGGTGATATGTTACCGAATGGTTCCAATGCAGCAAACAAAGGAGAAGGCAGGGACTCTATGCCAGCACAGAGATCCCGTAGAAGGATGATATCATGTCTCACACCTACTTGACCAAGGGAGGTTCAGGTTAGAAATGAGAAATGAGCTTAAGGTGAGCAGGACTTTTGTAGGGTGGATCGCTGTTTTGGCGGGAAAAGAGAACCTTTGCATTAGGCTCTTCCCCGCTTCTTGCGAAGCTGTGGTGTGTCATGGGGCTGAGCTTCAATTAGCAGCCTCTTATCTATTGTTCCCTAAAACCCAGGGATTGGTAGCCAATTTGTTTCTCTTGATTATGCATTGAAGGCAACACCTTTGAAAAGGTGGCCGGCAGAGTGAGTCTCTCTGGCTATTGTAATTTAGGCTGAGGCTTGGTGAGGATTACACTCAGTGGGATGGGAGCACTTAGGGAAGTTTTAGGAACAGCTTTAAAAGGAAGGAACGCTTGCAGCATCCTCAATTCAAGGGATAGTTCACATTTACAACTCTATCAACTGTTTCTCTGGCTTGGGTGTGGACATCAAGGAGCAAATGAGTAGATTTATTTTCTACTGACTGTTTGCTATTTCTTAGGCTTGCTGTTAGCCTATTTGATCCTGTGCCCCACCATATATATATGTTACCATTAATATATCAGAAATATATCTCACATATACATTCTATCCATAAATATCCCGGCTTGGATCCATGTTTTAAGATGTGGGGTGGAAGGGGTCTTCAACAATGTCTTTAAAGACAGATCATGAAAAATTAAAAAAAAAGAAACCTATATATTACTCGAATCAGCAGAATGAGCTGAGTACAATCATACTTTTATGGCTGAAGAGGCACTCACCAGTAGAGTCTTCAGAGCAAACATCCCATGGAAACCTTCAAAAAAATAGCTGTGGGTATAGAGAATCCCTGCAGCGCTATAAAATGTTGTGCAGTAGCAGTGGAAATAACTGACCAGATAGTTGTAATGGCTGCTTGGAAAAAATAAGATGTCTCTTGAGCTCCGCACCGCAAGAGGAGACAACTTGCAGATGACTTGGTGAAAACAAAGGTTTGTATTTTTGCATCCTCAAAATAGGATGGCTCAAGTTAAAATAAGGTATCCTGAGGACTTCTTAGGGGGGAGGGGGGAAATGTGCATTCTGATATGAGAAAAAAAAATCAGGCTATGTGAAACAGTGCTTCTGGTTGCAGAATAGGGTAATTTAAGCTGATTTACAATTTTTGTTGGTGAAATCACTAGAACTGTTAAACACATAAATAAATAAAACTATCCTGCGATGATTGGTCTGAATCTGAAAGGAACACCTTTGAAAACTATACATTGCGTGCAGATGGTGAGACCCTTCTCCAGGAAATGAAAACACTACAACGACAGGCTTGGAAAATGGATTGGGCCGCAGCCCAATTTATTAATATATAACAACATAACTATTTACAGAGAAGCTGGGCAGCAAACGGGTCACAACATCAAACGATCCCCAATCTCCATTGGGGCCACCTGCAGGAAGCGGGAGCCCCAGGGGCGAACCCCCAGCTTCAACCCTTCCTGCTGCTGCTGAAGAGGCGGGCACCAGCTAAGCCTACCGGCCCGCCACACCCCCAGCCCTTCCACAGGGCACATGCATGGGAGAACCGGCCAGGTGGCTCGGTTTCTCCCCAGATGTTGCGACTCCCGTTGCCAACCTGCCGGGCTGCGACAAAGTAAGCCAACAACAATTTCGTGTACTATAGGAAGGGTGGGTGGGCCACGCCGTTCCGAGTCTCGCCGCCAAGAAGGATGAACTCTGGGCGTGGCTCCCATTTATACGCGGGCTCTTCTCGCCTTTAAGGCTTGGAGCCAATCATTGCAACCCTCCTGCAGCGTGCTGGCAAGCATTGCTTTGCAAGCAACCCTCTTTTGCCTCCTTTTCTCACCACAGTCGCAATGGCTGCCCCCGGTGATTCGGTTGCTGCTATTTGTTTTCAAATACCTGCTAGTCACATAGGCTTGGATTTCATGCCTTGCTTCTGCTTGCACAGTAGGGATGCCAGCCGCCAGGTGGGATCTGGGATCCCCTGAAATTACAGCTCACCTCTAGGCAACAGATCCCCTGGAGAAAATGGATGCTTTGAAGGGTAGACTCTGTGGCAATGGTAGACTCTCTTGCTCGGGCTCCATCCCCAAATCTCCAGGAGCTTCTAAACATGGAGCACTCCCATCTCCCACTGGTGACCAGCGAGGACCTGACACACCTTTGCTACCTAAAATTTATTGTTTTTCAGGAGATCACAGCATTTTATTCATGAGAAACATACAATGATGTGGATAAAGGGGTTAAGTACACCTGGATCCTTGCCATCTTGTACAGCATTTTCCTCATCCCTGGGTAGCTTCCATTTGGGGTCAGTGGTCACCTGGCCCCCTGTCATTTTTGATTCAGTGTACTTCTGAAACTATTTTGATCTATTCTGCAGATGTACCTTTAGGCATCTTTTAATAATAGTTGGTGTTTTTAACTGAAAATGTAACAGTACATCAGATAATACTAATTCTACAACACTAAGCCTCAATTTTTTCCTGAAGATTATGGGATTTGTACAAGTTTACTGTATGTTCTCACAATGATGGTTAAGCACTATTTCCTCATCCTTACATAAGGAAGTGACTTGGCAACAGTATGGATCATACTGATGAATGTTACTCTTGCTGAAAATGACTGCTATGCTCTGAGATGAGTTGGAAAAGTGACATTTATTTTCAACATTTTCATACAGTCAAGTCATTCTCAATCTAATTCTCAGAGTCATTTTTCTTTTCAAAATGAATTCATATTTATCTGTCAGGTTTCAAGTAGGAAGAAAGCCATTTGTTACAAGTGTTGCCATAGTTTGGCTAAGATCTGAATGAATCACTGTAAACAAGTCCTGACAGGCATTCAGAATATTGTCTCCTAGGAGAAATTTACAAACACTGAGCCATCATTATGATAAAAATAGAGTTTTTTTATCACAGCCAAATTTTTAAACCTTATTCCTTGCTTCATGGATAGTTTTTAGGGAGCATTAAATATGAACTGGCTGCTATAAGACAGTATTGAAATCAAAGATTAGAAGTTCATGCTACTGAATGCTTCTCTGCAAAAAAATATTTCTCCAATTGTACAAGTCTGGTAAGACGTAAGGAGAAAATTCTATGCTAGCCTTCTTGTAAACAGCTCTCTATACACAGGGAATTTGGTTCATGGGGAGCTTTCTGTCATTCAGTTTCTTTTCAGCAGGGAACTTCTTTGGTAGCAGAACAATGATGGAAGCCTTCAAACAAGATGGGATAATGGACTGAAAAAAAGACTGATTAAAGATGCCAGTAAAAACACCAGCCAGTTGGTTAGCACAGTCCAGAAATACCATCCGGTCCAGTAGCCTTCCTTGGATTCACAGCTCTCAAAACTTGCCTGACCTCATGTTCCTCCACAGTAAGGTGTGAGCTACAATCACCTAGTGGTTGTATGCCATCTCCTTCTGACAGATCTGCTTCAAAGAGGGCAAAAAAGTGATTCAGCTCCTCTGCCAGAGAAGCATCCTCATTGACAGGAATGTCATTATTTAATTTACAGTTAGTAATTTGTTGAATCCCCTGCCACACCTGCCTCACGTTGGCCCTTTCCGCACAGCAGAAAGGGCACTGCTCCACCGGCAGAAATTTTACTGGTGGAGAGGAAGGGGCTGTTCACACAGGAGCGCGCTTAACGCCCCCCCGCGAGAGGCCAGCACAGGAAAGAGGTAGTGGCTTCGCGATGGAGCCGCTTCTCTTCTTCTATAAAATCTTCACTTCACCTTTCGCCCTCCAGCCCCAAGTCGGTCTGGAGGGCTGCAGGGACCCGCCCATGCTGCCCTCCAACCTTCAGGGGTCGGAGGGTAGCGTGGGTGGGTCTCAGCAGCCCTCCAGATTGACGCTGGAGGATGAGGTGAGTGGGGGGGACGAAAGGTGCGGTTCGCACTGCACCAATGGGAAGGCGGCGCTTTCCAAAAAACCTCCCTCAGGAAGGGAGATGGAAAGCGGCGCCTTCACACCGCTTGGGCCTGCACAGGACAGCTGCCCAGGGACAGTGTTTTTGCCATCCCTGGGCCGCTGTAAATGGCCCGTGCGGAAAGGGCCATTGTTACTATGAAAATAATCCTCAACCTTCCTCATTTCTTTTATTTCTTTTATTTCTTTTATTTCTTTTCTTTCTTTTATTTATAAGAGAGTATAGGGAGTTTCTACTCACCTAGGCTTAAGTTTAAGGTTTGTGAGTTGAGTTGAGTTGGAGTCGGAGCTGCTTAGA
The DNA here is from genome assembly GCF_021028975.2 of Sphaerodactylus townsendi. Taxonomy (NCBI): domain Eukaryota; kingdom Metazoa; phylum Chordata; class Lepidosauria; order Squamata; family Sphaerodactylidae; genus Sphaerodactylus; species Sphaerodactylus townsendi. The sequence goes on along the minus strand of NC_059426.1, from coordinate 99,224,432 downwards.
GTGCGACATGGTTTTAGAGGCTTAGACAGAACACTATGTGTATTTCTTAATAATTATGTACAAGGGTTGTAACAAAATATGCATGTAACCATAAAATGTGTGTACTATTTGTTCATGTCTTGCAACTCTCAAACATCTGAAATTTGTTCTATATGGCTCTTACATTAAGCAAGTTTGGCCACTTCTGTTTGTATACATTTTTACCAGTGTTGCCTCCCAGTCTCCCATCTCCTGTAATGTCCAAGCCCAGTAGCGTAATTGCCATGGGGACATCTGAGAACAGACGCTCCCAGCGCTCCCGTGGGAGTCACGTGGGGGGGTTAAAAATCACCCCCCACACTTCCAGGAAGGAGGACGGGCTTGGCTGGGCTTCGGCACAATGTGAACGCTGCCCAGGCCTAGGTCTACCTGGGCAGCGCATGCACATTGTGCCAAGGTTCAGCCATGCCCCTCCTCCTTCCCAGAAATGGCTGGGCTTTGCCCTCGCAGTGCCACCCCGCAGTGCCCCCCCTCCTGTGCTCCCCACTTACCTGAGTTCAACTGGCTACAAAAAGCAGCCGGCTGAAAAATTAGCCTGGTGGGAACTACACTTTCCAGGAGACCTTGCAAGTCTCACAAAGTCTCCGGGGAAGTGTAGTTCCCAGCAGGCTAATTTTTCAGTCGGCTGCTTTTTGCAACTGGCTGGACTCAGGTAAGTTGGGGGGGGCATGAGGGGTGCAGTGCTATGGAGAGGCAGGGCCCAGGCACCATTTTTCCCTGGGTGCCATTTTCCCCCCTGCGCCATTGCCCCAACTCCAAATTAACTATTGTTTTTCAAGGCTTTGGGGTAGTTATAACACCCACACAATCACTATTCAAAGGGTTCACTGATTGGTTTCTGTGTTTGTGTATCCTCAGTGAGGTAGCTAGTCAAGTCACCAACTATATATTGATTTGTATATAATAAAGCCTGGGAGGGTGTTACCCGAAATGGTAGGGTCTGTCCCCTTTTGGATGGGTAAATAATGGCACTAGAATCAACAAGGCTGTAATTGCAACAGGGGGCAGGGCACATGGTGGGCTCAGAAGCGTGCCCTGGGCCGACTGGGTGACTGCGCCTCACCTGGCCTAATCGTATGTGATGCACTAGGGGAAGGGGTGGAGCACGCTCTCTGTATATTAGGAGGCATGTGGTTGCTCCGTCCTCTTTCGACACCTAGAGCAAACGGAACCAGCACTTGCTGTTTGGGGGTGTAGCTCTTTGGTATCGTAGGGTGCTTCTCTTCCCTTCCTCTCTACCCTCCTTAGTGGGCAGTGGTTCGGTCAGGATATGGCGCCAAAAAATGCACCGCTCGTACGGTGCGGGTTTTAGCTGAAACAGCGAGTGCCCTGGGCATTCAGTCTGGCATGGTTTCTGGGCCCCACACCAGGCGATATATGGCTGGTTTGGGTATTATACCCTTGGTGGCCCCTTCCCCCTGCCAGAGGGGTGGGGCCTCGGAATTTGGGGGTTCAGCAACAGGAAGGCGGGAATTTGACTGCAGCTGCAGCTTCTCCTCCACCAGCTACCCCATTACCACCAGGCTTCACAGCTGCTCCTCCACCGGCTACCCCATTGCCACCAGGCCTTCCCCCAGGGCAGGTGATTATGGAAGGTCTTCCACTTCACTACTTGGCACACTTGCATTCATTGGGATTTGCCCTTGGGTCCATCCGGGTGCACATGACCACCCTTTCATTTTCTGCAAGACTGTGGGGGTTCCAGACCCTATGACGTCATTTTTAGCACACAGAACACTGATGAGTTGGCGCTGTGCCAGCCCGCACTTGGGGGACACTAGGTGACCTATATCTAAGGAGATATTGGAGTCCCTTGTGGACAGGGCACCTATTTTTTTGTAATTCCACATTTGAAGCTCCCCTATTTTGTACAGCTTTTACATTGGCATTTTTGAGGGTATTTAGGGCTGGGGAACTGGTCGCCCCTTCCAGGCATCGGGTGGGCCACTGAGCATTACAAACCTCTGATGTAACAGTGGGGGACAGTGGGATCTATGTTTGGCTGGCTTCCTCTAAAATGGATCAACTTTGTCGGGGCACCAGGGTTTTTATCCCTCCCAGTCTCGCTGGGGGGTTCTGCCCAGTGACCATAATTTTGGCCTTCATGGCCCTGCACTCTCCCTTTCTGGGTCTATTTTTGATGAACCAGGATGGCAGCCCCCTGTCCCACTTTCAAATGTCTTTGGTACTATGCATAGGTATCAGCGGGCTTGGTCTCCCTTCAGGTGAGTTTGGTCTGCATTCCTTCAAGATTGGTGATGCCACCTTGGCAGCCTGTGAGGGGTGTTCTCCTGAGCAAATCCGGGTGGTGGGTCATTGGCATTCCTTAGCCTACAGGACGTATGTGAGAGCTCACTTGTTGTTTTAATGTTTTACACAGAGCAGCACGGCAGTTGGACCTGGATATGGATCATCAGGCATAGCATCGTCCACTGGGCTGGTGCACACATGTTCTCAACCAAGTGGGGTGCAGATCTGGACCTTGGAAGGGGCATGGAAGTTGCTTGGCTTGGCCGGCGGGGTATGTGCTGGGAGTCCTTATTGCCTGCTGTTCGGGAGGCACTTTGGAGGTTTAGCACGCTTCAAGAAATCATTATCCAGTTGGGTGAGAATGATCTCCCAGCTTTGATGGGCCTGGAACTGTCCTTACGGATAGGAATTGCCTCTGTGAGATCATGGAACTGATACTGGATGTTCAACTCTTTTGGTCCTGCTTCCTTCCACGGCTCCTGTGAAAGGATGCCAGGGAGCCCAGGAAAGTGGACATGGCAGGCCGCAAGGTATGCAAGGTGGCGGCAATTGTGGTCTGGGAGCTTGGTGGTAGCATTATCCCACACCCTGATATAACCACCTGGAGGCATGCATTCTTTTGTTCGGATGGTGTTCACCTATCCAAATGTGGTACAGACATTTGGCTGGGTGCCATATGGCAGGGCCTCTTGGAATGGCTGGGAGGTTTGCGAAGCTGTGGTGGGAGCTGAAGGGTCAGCTCAGTAGCAGTTTGCCACAGAGCTCATGGCACATGCTGTGGAGGCCTCTGCAGTCAAGCCCGACACCCCAGCAGAAAGGGGGTCACAGCTGGCGGTAGCCCAGGTGGCCCAGTACCTTATTGGTTCCCCAATATGGATTGGGAATGGTGCCGGGGTCAGCCAGGGGTGCTGACCGGCTGCTAAATGATGTGCTCCTCTTGCTTGTCCAGCTTCTGCCTCAATAAAAAGACCTGCGACCCAATTTAATTCCAAGATGTGTCCTGTGGTTATTTACCAGGTGGGAATCTCTGCACATCTGGCTGCAAATAACAGCACTAGAATCAACAAGGCCATAATTGCAACAGGGGGCAGGGCGCATGGTGAGCTCAGGAAAAGTGAGCATGTGCGCCCTGGGCCAACTGGGCGACTGCGCCTCACCTGGTTTGATCACGTATGATGCACGAGGGGAAGAGGTGAAGCACTCTCCCTATATATTAGGCAGCACATGGTTGCTCCAACCTCTTTCAACGTCTAGAGCAAACTGACCCATTCTCCCTCCCTTAAGGTTTTCTTTTGCTGCTCAATTCGTCGCAGCCTTGGCGGTTAGGGCAGAGGAGCACATTTTTATGGGGAGAACGAGCTTGTGCGCTGGACCTCCCCACAGTTGGGAGCCTCCATAAGAGGCTTGGGGTGGGGCGGGCTCATGGCGCATACCATGGAGGCCTCTGTAATTGAGCTTGACACCCCAGCAGAAAGGGGGCCACACCGGGTGGATGCCCAGGTGACCCAGTACCTTATTGATTCCCCAATATGGATTTGGAATGGTGCCGGGGTAAGCCAGGTGTGCTAACCGGCTGCTAAACGATGCGCTCCTGCTGCTTGCCCAGCTTCTGCCTCAATAAAAAGTGCTGTGGCCCAATTTAATTCCAAGACGTGTCCTGTGGTTATTTACCAGGTGGGAATCTCTGCACATCTGGCCGCAATTAGCAGGGTCAGACCACGCTTTACACAAGGGGGTAACCACAGTCTTTGCCACCTGAGTTTATGAATGTTTTTCTCCATCAGAAAACCTCAGGAGTCAGAAAATATAGTTTTTTCAGTTTTTATTAAAAATAAAATAATAAATGTATACATGCTCAAATGGTAAAATACACACACAAAAAGAAAATGTAAAAGGTTCCTAAAATTTAGAAAAAAGGTGAGGGGATAGGTCTGGAATAGAGCAGGTCATTGCAGGAAGAGGTGATAGCCACCCACCTTGTAGAGGAATAGGGCCAGAGGAACTGAGTCCAATGTCAACATTGGGTTCCAAAGAGATGGGGCAAGAAGCAGTTCAAGATGCAGTACTACTAGACCAGAAGTTAGTCCAGAAAGCACCGAGCAAAGACTGAAGAGCAGGCAGTCTAGTTATATAAAAATTTGACCCTCCAGTGATGTTAAGAGAGCTAGTCTTCCTAAACAAAGTTCTTTTTTTTGTATGAGGATAATGCAGTGGGCGATGGCTTATTGACTCAAAGCTGAGGAGCATCCAGAGGTTGATTAGATTTAGGGTGGAATTGATGAAATCACAATTCCAAGGTTATTCCAATGCAAAGAGAAGTTGTGATTCCCAGAAGTAAAACCGGACTAGGAGTGATAAGATTAATGAGGTAAGAATAGCTGTCAGGAAACTCTGACTGTATCAGGCTGTCTGGTGCTTAACACATCCTTTGTGAGCAGGAGAGCAGGTATGCTGAGTCCAAGGGAGTGGCCATTTCTCAAGGCTTGGCCATTGTTCTACAGATAACATTAGGAAAGGTGTAGCTTGCAGATACAGTATGAGACTAGAGGATTCATCCAGACAAGTTTCCCCCCCCCCCCCGCCCCCGCACAGGCACCACAGTACAGGGCTCTGGAAATGGCATCCATCTTAGCCTGTATAGGTGGGCAGAGCTCTTGCTGTATTGCATCCTCTTAGCACAATTTTTCACCAGCTTCTTCTAACTATCAAAATTCTGTCTCCTTTTTTTTGTTGTCATGTTCTGACTGTTTAAGCAGATGATCAAACAAAGAAGCTGCATCACTTGCTGTTAATAACTAGCAGGATTGCTGGGCCTTTTTAATGGTTCCAAACCAGGTCAGAGCAATCCTGAACCTAGTGGGCAAGAGACAGAAAACTCTGTTAAGTATTGTTATATTTCTTTTTTCAAACCAAATTATCTGCCTCAAAATTTCATTGTTAACTATTAGCCCATTAAGTTAAGGAAGCTGTGTGTTTTGTTGTTGCTGTACTATGCAATATCTTCTGTTACTGAAAGAGTAGCAATGTCTATGCTAGTAGTCATAACCAGTATATTTTACTTACTTGTAGGAGCACACATGGGAATATAATGACTAGATCCTAAATTCTGCTTCCCATTTACACACACTATGTAGAATTTTTATGTACCAACTAAAATTACATTCTGATATCTTATTTGTATCAGAATTCAGAGACCTTTACTAGGCATATGCAACAAAGGGACAGAATATAAAAGTAAATCCAGTAAAAAAAAACAGTAAAGGTAATGTGAGAGAAGCCAAGGATACCTAGTTCAAAACACGCAGTAAAATTTTGGCTAGGGATTCAGTTATTTCAGCCTCAGGATTGTTGTGCAAAAGAGTCATGTGTGCTCTTACAGCTAAGTAAAATATACTGTTTATGTTGATGGACAGATCCGAGAACCCAACCAAGGTTAAGGTAGAAAATTCAGGCCTAAAGCTGTTGCACTTCAGGCAGAAGAGCAAGATATGATCACAGGAGTCAATGTAAGCAGGGCAGAAAGAGCAGTGTCTCTCATGCTGAGGGATGTTTGTTGAGGAACCGACTCTTGAAGTGCAGTGATTTGACTAGGAAAGGGGAAGTGGATATCTGCATTCATTTGTTGCTATACAAATAGGGACATAGGGAAGGTGGTAAACAAAAGGAAGGGTTAGGAACTTCAGAAGACTTATCTGAATCCTAGTCAGGAAGCACACAAATTGATCAAACCTATCTTGCCCTCAGTTGCAACCATAAATGCTTCTCTTCCAGGTCCAGATCAAGTTGCCAGTCACCAGATATGACCTTGAGATCTCCCATACAACAGAGCTCAGAGAACATGGCTGTATTGGATGGTGGAGTATGGAATTATACCATGCTACTCTAACTAAATCTAAGTACACAAAATGATGTGTGTTCAATTCTCAATATTGCCTCCAATAATGGGAGTTAAAAATATGTTTAAGGATTTCTGTTGCCTTATGGTTTATACGTAGCAGCACATAATCAAATTTAGTCAAGCATAAAAGGCACATTTCCTCAGGAACAAAATCTACATTTTATGTGGATATATCATGGCAGGCCTTGCAGATAATAATCTGTTCCTGATTGGTATACTGGGAGATGACTACTACTACTACTAGTAGTAGTAGTGGTAATAGTAGTTCGCTGCTCTTGAGCTAACATGAACATCACTATTGGGAACATCCTAATTTGAATCTCCACTCAATTTGAAGAAGCTTCGGATGGAACCTTATTTATTATAGAAGATCATTTGTCTCCCATTCTCTTTGAAATTCACTTTCTGACTTTCGAATATTTCCTGAGGAGGAAAAACTAGGAACATATGCAGTGGCCTATTGCTAGTCAGTATTTCAAAGCTCACAGAGGTTTAAGGTACTGAGTCATTGACCTCTGCCCCCAAAGTTCCTGACTTGTATCCTCACATGGCCACAACAGATGGAAACTGAACTAGTTATAGAAGTTTAATGTTTCCCAAGGGCACTCTTTCTCTTGTATGCTCTTCCTCCCAGTAATGAGCTATTTACTTTAGAGTTGGGGAGAGAGGGCTATGCCATAAATCCATGTCTATTTAAAGAAAAATCATGTGGTGATTTATGACTGGACAGCAACAGGCAGTTGTAGTTTTCCTATAGAACACTGTATTTTCCTGTATTTTCCTCCTTTCCTATAGAACACTGTATAATAAACACAAGGCAGTGCTTATCAAGATGCAGCATGCACCAAGAGGTAGAAGTGAGATACAGGTACTATATCTATCATTCTTACATTGCAGTATAACAACATTTGCAGATGTGTACTGCTAGGTGGTGTTTCAGACTTGTGCTTTTTCTCATTGTCTTTTATTATTGTGTCAGTAGGAGGTTGTTTAATCTCTTAGTTACCAACTGGCCCAGTCTGCAATATATTTACTACTGTGTGTTTCTTCCTTTTGGGGGGAAAGGGGGCAGTTTGACAGCGAGGTATATTATACACTCAAAGATACAAACAGAGCAGAGGGAGAAAGAGAGGAAATCCCTAAGATACTTGAAAGGTTTCCTCTGCTAACAACTTTGTAAGGCATGCTGTTGCTATGTAGAGGGAGTGTGAACGAAGTCCAGCATACTGTTAAGATTTAAAAGACCTGATGGAAGTCCAAAGAAAAAGAGTTGTTCTAAATGGCTGGAATAATATTTTTATAAGATTATATTTTTATAAGATTAATATTTTTATAAGATTAATGTTACCCCAGAACTGGATTCTATATGTTCTATAATAGTACCTTTACATCAAGCTACAGTTATTTTTGTGATATTTTCCTCACAGCATTTTCATGAAGGCCCTTTTAAAAAGAATTTTCTATAAGCATAGCGTTGGTTTCTGTCTCACTTTATTCACTGCCACTACTGAGAATAAGGGATGGAGGAAAGCCATCTTACAAAAAAAAAATCTTTTGGGAAGTTTAAGCAGGTAGGATTGTTGGCTGAAGTTTTCATGTGTTGTTATGAAGCACTTTTGTCCAAGGTCAGATCACACTTGCAGGTCAGCAATATTATTCTGGTTTTTGTTTTAAATTTGTGCCTTGAAACTTTCTGGAATAGAATTGCTCACAATTAATAACACATTACTTAGATTGCTCAAATTAATCTGAAGAAGATTGGGATGTTTCAGGGAAGACATGGCCTGGACACCTTTATAATTGTCTAATTTTATAAAACTGAAGCCTAGTTGCACTTTAAAGAACAATCAAACTAATTCCAGCATTAGCCTTTGAGAACTTGTAACCCCCATGCCCAGAATGGGTTGGCCCAGAATGGGTTGACCCAGTAAGGGGTGGAGACTCAGAGCAGCAGAAAGGCTGAAAGAGCTCTTTGCAGAAGACAAGGGTACCAGACTCGGACCTTGATTTCTATAAGCCCTTAACACCTTGTTAAGGTAATTGCAATATTGTTGGGAACTACTGGGAAGGTAGTTGTTGTTTTTGCTATGTTGTAAATGTTGGAGTTTATTGTTTCAGGGTTTTCTTTTGTGGTTGTAATGGGTGAGAGTTCTCCTGGAGACCTTCATCATGTTGCAACCTGTTCATCAAGCCCTTGGAGTCTTCAGGAGCCAGCCAACTTGCAAAGAAGAATTTGGACTTGGCAATATCAGTAGACTGTAAATATGGCATACTTAAGTGTGGTTGAAACTTATGGCAATTACTGGATGACTGCAACGTTCAGTGATGGCTTGCAAGAGTAAACAGGCATGCACATGCTACCACAGATAAAGCTTTTACAAACAGAGGACCTAAAGGACTTGTGGGGGGCATCTCATTTCTCCTCTCCCACTGTTTCCTCTTTTCCTTCCCTGAAAGCATCCCCCATAGCTTTTCTTCTTTTCATGCTTCCATTTCACCTTCACACTCTCAAGCCAACATTCCTTTATCTGCCCCCCCCCCCTTCAGCTTTCCGTTTTTCACTGTCCCTGGCAGCATCTATCCTCCAAACACTATGGCAAAATTATGCAGTGCTAGGCACTGGATCCAATCACACAGTGGGAAACCAGCAAGGGCTTGTGGGATAACGATCTTACATTCCATGTATTGCCTTCTCTACACTGTTTTCTTTTTATCCTGGCAGACTTCATATCCTCATTTTTCCCTTCTTTCTTCTCTCCTTCCCACAGAAAACCAATGTACATTTTATCTGCCCCCACCTTCAGCTGTATTTACAACATTTCTACCCTGCCTTTCTCCCCAGTGGGGCCCAAAGCAGTTTAGATTATTCAACTCTTCTCCATTTTATCTACACAACACTGTGAAGTAGGCTAGACTGAGAATATGTGATTGGCCTAAGGTCACCAAGTGATCTTTCATGGCAGAGTAGGGATACAAACGTGGGTCTCCCAGATCCTAGTACAAAACTCTAACTAGTACACCCTACTGGGTAAGTCATGCAAATCATGTAGGAAATAGTTTCTGTAAAAGTTTCCTGTCTGTCTCCACTGATATCTTCCCATTGGCATGCAGTCCTGCCCAGAAGCCAGAGCATAAAGGCAAGTCCATGGACTCTTAAACCTTCTCCTTAGAGAGTGGTTGGGAATCTCCTTTGGTACCTGCAATCACATCTGGCTTTCTGCCATCTAATTGCCCCTGCATCCAGTTGTCATCCAGCATCCAGGGGTTTGTAAAAACATTTGGCAAACCATCTAGGTTTGGGAAGAATCCATGCAATGCATCTTAACTGAAACAGCTTTATTGGTACAAGGCACAATGCCAGAGTAAATAAAGTGCAGAACTAAAATTCAGGGTAACAAAATGTAAAAAATGGGAATATTTTTACTCAGCAAAGCTTACTTTTTTCCTGGGCATCTGCCCCCTCTTGGGCATGAGGTACAGTAGTCAAAAGTAGTCTGACTTCTGCAGCTCTATTCAAGATTTATAATAGAATATTTGATGTTAGATGGTACACTGGTACATCCTAAGAGGACAGTTTGAAAGTGAAAACCTATTGTGAGAAATGGAAGAAGGCCCCTAGTATGTTGAAGAAATTGTGCAACATAAAAAAAATCTGTGTATGAAGTTGAATATCATAAACAAAGAGGAGTCTGTATGATGCTGGAAAACTGTAAATATTTTTTTAAAATAGAACTTGGCTGCCTGTTAGTCTCCATATTCAAGAGTGAATGTCATTTTGCTACTAAACTCTATCCAGTTTGACATCACATAAGAAGGAATTAGACATTTATACAAATGCTGCTAATGAATCCTGTGTTTACCATGTGCTCACTTTCCTTTGCAAGATCAAAAAATAACTAGATCAAGTCAGGTCAGCTGAACTGAATATGCATTTTAACATTCCTTTCAAAGTACTTCTCTATACTCTGTGAAGGGAGCCAAATTCAAGATTAAAATTTTAACTAGGTGACATTGAGCGAAATGGTGATAAAGTTACAGTACAGGTTTCAGGGGACTTTATATCAGTTCTGTTCATAAGATAAGGTTACAGAACAGAAAACAGCAGACAGGAGTAGATGGAAGGAAACAATCAATACATTGACTTTACCAGGTTTATGATACCAAATTATACAGGCTGGCGAAGACCCAAGTTGACCTCCAAATGCTTAAACCTTTCCCAGTTGTAAATCATTGAGCATTCAGAGGCATGTTAAAGACTTCCCAGGGCTGCACTGTGATATAACTTATTTGACTCTTACTGCGTGTGGTCTTGATAGGAACTTTGTTTCAAGGGCAGACTCTAGGTATTTTTGAAATAGAGGAAAAGGCTTGTGGAAAGCCTGTTCCAGTGCCAGAACTGAAAAGGGTATGGATTGTTTTGAACATCCTATGTGCTGAATGACATCAAGAGAGAAGGCTGGGAGAAGTAGGGAGTATTTCCTTGTACTGTCTCTCTGTTTTGGAATCCATGAACATATTGGCCATCATAACAGAGCTGACAACAACAACTTTTAGTACAAGATGGCTGAAATACTAAGTATTATCTATTCATCTTTTTAAATGCTAATACATTTAAGTTCCTTGATGTATTAAGCCTATGATAAAGTGGTTTTTTGTCAGATGGATGATGCACTCATACAAGTTTTGCCAGTGTCTAGTTCATGTTGTGTGTGAACTCACAAAGGGGGCGAAACAGGAAATGTTGTGCTTACTTTTTTTCCCTTCTGTCCTTTGTTGATATATCCTGTCTTTCTTCCACTGTGGAATGCTTGTCACATACATGGTATTTTCAAGACAACCTCTCACATAGGCACTGATTAGACAACACCTGCTTTCTCTTAGCAAGTTTGTGTGCTTTCCGATCATATCCTGGGTCAAAGAGGAATCTCTGAAGTAGCAAGTTATATGTCTCTTATGCATTGTGATGTGGGGTCCAGTGATGTGGGGTCCAGTGCCTTAAATTTCTGAATTTGTTAATGTTATAATAATTCAAAAAATATTATCAGTGGAAAACATGGAAGCTGCCCATGGATGGACCTATAAAGGGGATAGCTAACAAAAGTTCCCCAAATGACTATTCAGAATTGGATGCAGCCCAGAATTGGAGCAGCAGTGGTGTAGTGGTTAAAAGCAGGTGCATTCTAATCTGGAGGAACCGAGTTTGATTCCCCACTCTGCCGCCTGAGCTGTGGAGGCTTATCTAGGGAATTCAGATTAGCCTGTGCACTCCCAAACATGCCAGCTGGGTAACCTTGGGCTAGTCACAGCTTTTCGGAGCTCTCTCAGCCTCACCCACCTCACAGGGTGTTTATTGTGAGGGGGGAAGGGCAAGGAGATTGTAAGCCCCTTTGAGTCTCCTACAGGAGAGAAAGGGGGGGATATAAATCCAAACTCTTCTCTTCTCTTTTCTCCAGACTACCTCCTATGGGGATGAATATGTATCATCCTTGGCATTTTGTGAACCATGCAACTCCAACATAGTCATAGTAGCAGATGCTCAGGGAGAAATGGAAAGCCCTATGGAAGTAAGTGAAATTTTTGAGCATGAGTATTTGAGACTTCAGATACATCCTATCTGAAGTTTTCAATCCTGTCCACCATGAAAAGCTTCCCAATAAAGATGATTGGACACCAACTATCCATTGCCCCATGATACCTGACCATACCAACAATGGTTGTGTATTCTTCGATGAGGATGGAACTCTGGACTGTCTATCTACAACAGATTGATGTCAGGCTTATTGTCTTTTTGAGCACACTTTTATTGTCTTGGAATGTTGTCGGCTGGTACAGATGCTTATTCCAATCAACAGACCTACTCATCTTTAGGCAAAATTTTAACATCATTGCTCTTTAAGAGACCTGGTGTGTTGATTCTCTAGAGCTAAATGGCTATATTGCATTTCATGTTAAAAGCTACCCCAGTGGAAGGCCTGGGGAGACTAAAGGGTGTATTGGTCATTCTAATTTCTACCGCTATGGGAGTAAATTGTAAAGAGCTCCCCCTTTTAGGTTTAATAGCTATGGCCATCTATATTACTTGGCAAGAGGGAAATATAATTCTTGTAAATGTTTATCTTCCCCCTCTCCGACATAAGCATGAAATTGAGGAGAATTGACAAAGATGAGAATCATATATCACAACCTTCACATCAAAGTACCCAGAGGCAAAGTTCCTTTTAGCTGGTGATTTTAATGCCAGTTTAGGCAAAAATGATTACTCCTTAATAGCCAAATTCAATAGGAAATTGGGGTTCTTAGAAGAAGAGGAATATCATCTAACTAGCCAAACAAGACTTAGTAGGGATGTTGGCTGCCTTTGACTCAGTACCCCAGACAAGACTCTGGGCCAAATTAAGAAAATCCTCAATCAATAGGCAACTTTTGACTCTTATACAAAATCTACACTTAAACATCTCTCTAAGAGTTAGATACCATCGACCCGGCATCCTGACAGATGTTGTTAAAACATTCAAGGGTGTAAGGCAGGGTTGCCTACTTGCACCAATGCTTTTTATTTTCTACCTGAATGATCTGGTGGAAAACTTGAATGATCTAAGTGATCATTCTCCCAAAATTGCCAGTAGGCATATATCTGTGTAATTATACGCAGATGATGCTGTGACCTTATTCAAATCCAAATAAGATTGAGAAGAGCCCTGGGTAGGTTAACTTCTTATTGCAAGCAAGAAAAACTGTCAATTAATTTCCAAAAAACAAGGATTCTAGTGGCAGGAAACAACTTAGGCACAAGGACTGGCTTATCTCGGGAGAATAAGATCAAACAAGTGGATAGCTTTGAATAGCTAGGGGTAGTTCTCCAGGTCTCCAGTGTAAAGCAACAGCATCATAAAGCAATGTCACTCACTGGTGATAGGACAGCAAATAGTATTTTGAAATTTTGTAGAAGCAGAGGTGGATCTTGTGTACCGGCAGCCCTTAAATTATTCAAAGCCAAAATAATCCCACATCTTGTATATGGATCAGTCCTGGGCTCTTCCCCCTCTTCCTATAGTCTCTTGGATAAAGTTCAAGCCAATTTTTTACGAATACTCTTACAAACTGCCCAAGTGTGTATCTAATGCCTGGATTAGATTAGAAGCTGGTATGGTCAAAGTAGATGCCATAATTAAAATAACTTCAATAAATAGATGGCTCACAGCTCTCCTCAATGTGCATGGTCTGTTTCCTGCAATACTGCAGGATAATTTCCAATCAAGTGCAGTTCTAAGAACCGTCCAGCAAATAGGACTTTCCCCAAAACCACTACACCACTGCTGCTCCAATTCTGGGCTGCATCCAATTCTGAATAGTCATTTGGGGAACTTTTGTTAGCTATCCCCTTTATAGGTCCATCCATGGGCAGCTTCCATGTTTTCTAAGGGATCCAGGAGCGGAAACGGCCAAAGAGTTTATGATATAGAGAGACAATCTGATTTAAGGCTCACTCCAGAATATATGGCTCCTGGATCCCTTAGATTCCGGGTGAAACCAGCCCCTTATCTATTTTTCCTAGAGAATAAAAATCATAGGAGGATGCTTTCATTGGCTTGTAGTAACACCCTGCCCTCCACAATCTTAGAGGGCAGATTCAAGAAAATACCCTATGAACAGAGGCTCTGAGGTTGCTCCCTGGAAGAAGTAGATTCCCTTGAACACAAGTTGCTTAAGTGCCCTCTATATGATAAGCTTAGAGATGAAATCTTGGGGCCTAACTTGACTGAATTGGCTGGAAAAGATAATAAATGGAAATTGAACTATTTGTGGTCAAGTAAGAACCAAAGAATTTCCAGTAATGTAACCTGGTTTTGTGTTTTAGCAAATAAATACAGGAAAGCAGGTAGATAGGAGACTATCAGTTCTTTTAGAGGAATATTGAAATAAGTTGTTTTATATTTTAACTTTTTACCTCTTTGTTAAGGTTTGGAGTTTGGCGTTTTGTAAATTGTTGTATTACTGGTTGTTAACTGTAAATAAACATTAATTAATAAATTAATTCATAATAATTGGGTCTGTACTCTGTACATGCTTAAAGAGGGATAAGTGCCTTTTCCAAGTGAACAGCAACCAGGGTGAGGGTGGGTAACTAATTTCCCAGCTCAAGAGCCATCCAGTTCAATAGGTATGCAGGTGGCCTAGATTGGCAAGTACAAAAATAGAAAAGTCACACACACGAAAATATTTTCATACAAAATACATAAATTAATTAACCTTCAAAGCATTGCATAGCAAAGCATTGCATAGGAGCTAGAAAGAACATGAGTGTTGATTGTATGTTGGAAATGTGTTTCTTTCTTTCTTGGGAGTCAGTTGTCCTTGTCCTTCAGTTTAATTTATCTCAAAGAAATGGTTGTATTTTAGGCTGTTCCCGTTCCAGAATACATTTTTAAAAGAACATAGAGTTCATAAAGACCTGTTAAGGAAGGAAATGGTGAGCTGCTTAAAGGCTTACTTGGAACTTTAAAAAAATAAACAAACTAGGCTTTGCAGCATAGGCCATTTTATCAAAAGAAATAACGGGATGATACTACCCAATTCCCTAGATAATATACCAATACAGCTAGAATATAATAAGCTCTCCATCTCCTTCACTTGCTATTTGGCCTTTTATTGTTTTCCAAGTCCTTTCCTTTGGTCACTCATCAAACATTTGTGCAGCAATAGCTTTCAATCATCCTTCATCAGGTAGCAAACCAAACAAGGTGCTTCAAAGAAAAGGCTAGGAATAGCATTTATTTCCTGGTCAGTTAATCTTTGGTAAAATAGCCATTTTAGAGTGAAGCAGCAAACACCCTTTTTGTTTTTTGTTTTTTTAGGGACAGCCTCTGTGAAGAGTTCAGGAACATTCTGAAAGTGTCAGTTGGAGGATGTGGCTCAGAATACAGGAAGGGCAGTTAGGGAGTGAGGGTTTAACTGAAGCCCAGTTCGTTTTTTTTCCTGAAGTTTTCTTTTGTTAATTCGTTAGAGCAACTTGTAAGCTTGCCTGTTATATGTAATAAACTACAAAAAAGAAGTTTCTATGAGTGTATTGAATCAATAAGCAATTCTCAAGTAGAAGGGGATCGTGGAGTCTTCTGACATGGTGGCAAGCGAGGGATTTTGAAATACACTCAGTGAGCATTTTGTTGGGAAGCAAAGAGTGTAAATTTGCTCTAGTACAAAACCACAGCATTTCCCAGTTGAATGCGGTGATGGATCGGCAAACCAGTAGTGAAACCTCGGACGCTAAAAGTGTTGCGGAATGAAGTGCAGGTCACACTGGAAGAGCTCCAGAATATGCAATACCATTTTTCTCTCTCAGTTGAGTTTCAGAATCAAGCAGCAGAGTGGTAGCTCAAGAGTTGGGAGCCACTGGACAGCTTTCGTTGAATGGCAAGGAGTTGAGAGACATGGATGAGAATGACCCTCAAGAAAGGTCTGTAGTAATAACCCCGGTGAGGACTACCCAGAGTTAATGCAACCAGACGGGATAGTATATTGATACAGACACTCCTCAGTACCAACCAGCACCTCGAGGGATGGATGAGGATGCTGCGTAAACGCTTATGCACGCATGTAAGAAACCACCTGTACGAACTTCTGCTTCGATGCAGGATAGACAGAGGGAGTTTCGACTGCATTTGGCAGAAGAGACAGTGCCCCTTGCGGTATCAGCAGGGTGAGTCAGTGGAAAGTTTTTTTTAGCTTTGTTCTTGAAGCTGCCCGAGAGAAAATGAAGTTCCCTGGTGAAGAGAGCAAGTGAGGGCTGCGCGGCCTTGGCGCGCGCGCTGCTGGAGATTTAGCCCAGTTATTAGGTGAACTTCTTACACTTGGGGGAAGAAGCCACCTATGAGAATTTTAAAAGGTAAGGGCCTTAGCCAGATTTGGAAAAATCTGGTGATCCAGCTGGAGAGAAGAACTGAGGGAGCTTTCCCTGGCGAGGAAGCTGGAGAGCCATGTTGCTTTATGGCTCCTGATTGAAACTTATAGTTCAGCTAAATGGTATAGAGCCGCAAAGGTTCAGTCCATAGAAGACTTTTGCAACTTGATAGCAAGAGAGAGCAATTTTTCACATTCACACACTCAAGAAATCTCAGCCTTTGTTCAAGCTTAAAGAGAACCGAGATTTATCTAACTTGGCTGCTTTCGCAGACCAGATGGGTCACGCCATAAAAAAAGGCAAGGAAAAGAAAAAACCAGCATCGCTTTTGTATCAGGAGAAGAGAGAATTCGTTTAAAAACCAACCCGGTGAAATATTGAGTTTACTGCAAAGATGAGAAAAAAGCTCATGCCTCCAGAGAAAGGACTTTCCAAGGCCCAGTAAAACCGGGCTGGAGATCTATAATAATCAAGGAATATAATCTGCTTTTGTGGAGAAAGCAATACTTCAAATCACAAATGTGCAAGAAATAAGAGAGAAACCGAGTGCAACATGTTGGAAGCCAATCGGGTTTCCTTTTGTGCAAAATGAAGATTGGGAGGAGATTAATGATTCACCAGGTAGTTCGCTTCTTGTTCCAGTGAAGGAGAAGAGCCGGCCACTGTGGTGATGAAGAACTCTGCTAAGTCCTGGAGAAACTCTGCTTCGACAACTAAGAGATATGCTGGCGATGAAGAACTTGTTAAATCCACTGAACAAGAACCAAGAGTGAGAATGGGAGAGCTACAGCTGGTTGATGTAAATAGTGTGCGGATATCTTGAGGAACAGAGACAAGAAAGGGTTGGAGATCTCAGGGCTAAGGAAAGTGTTACTTTGGGAAGTTGTGGCGGAAGGTTCCTGTTGACACAGGGCAGATATAAGTTCCTATCAACAGAAAGTTGTTAAAGCAAATAAGCCATCAGTTGGTGGAAGGATGCAGGTTACCCCATATGAAGGGACCCCTATGTACTTAGATTTAGTAAATTGATTCATATCCAGACTCCCCAGAATTGAAAAGGACATATATGCCATTGTACATGATGTTTCTGATATGCCTTTTATTAATTGGAGCAGATGTGAAATTGTACCAATCTGTGGACAAAATGAACTGCAGTAGTTACTAGGGGTCAAAGGCCAAAACAAGCAATTTCGAGAAAAAAAAGAGAGAAACAGAAGGGCTCAAAGGGGGAATTAGAAGATGTACATGAAAAGTTTCCAACTAGGGATTCCTAGCTGGAAAAAAAAACAAAAAAGACAAAAAAAAAAAAAAAAGAAAAAAAAAAAAAAAAAAAAAAAAAAAAAAAAAAAAAAAAAAAAAAAAAAAAAAAAAAAAAACCAAAAGACAACAAAAAAAAAAAAAAAAAAAAAAACAAACAAAAAAAAAAAAAAAAAAACAAAAAAAAAAAAAAAAAACAAAAAATAAAAAAAAAAAAAAAAAAAAAAAAAAAAAAAAAAAAAAACAAAAATTAAAAAAAAGAAAAAAAAAAATAAAAAAAAAAAAAAAAAAAAAAAAAAAAAAAAAAAAAAAAAAAAAAAAAAAAAAAAAAAAAAAAAAAGGAAAATAAAAAAAAAAAAAAAAAAAAAAAAAAAAAAAAAAAAAAAAAAAAAAAAAAAAAAAAAAAAAAAAACAAAACTAAACAACAAAAAAAAAAAAAAAAAAAAAAAAAAAAAAAAAAAAAAACTTTAAGTCAAAATATAGGTGAGCAAAAAAGAAAAAAGGTGGAAGTGGAGTTTACAGCAAAGCTGAGTTAACTAAGTCACAATTGAGGGAAAGAAAGATGAGTCATTACTAACTCCTAGTCCAGCTATGGAAGCTGAAACTCTTCCATTTTGAGGATAAAGCAAAAATGTATGTCATGAAAGGTCTGAGCAGTTTAAAACTGAACAAAGATCATGTACTCACTTTAAAAAAAGAGTTATGTGAAAAGTTGGCAGAGGTTGCTTCTTGGAGAAGTATCTAAAGAAAATCCTGAGAGATTTATAAGTATGGCAATCTGGCTTCTATTGTATCGCTAAAATGGAGTAGGGCTTCTTCTTGAGAAGGAAAAAGTAACCCTTGCTGTGCTAGTAATTCCAAGAAAAGTACAGGAAGCGAAATTTTGTGAACTGGCTCATAGTGTCCCATTGGCTGGACACCTTAGGGAATAAGAAGCGACTATGGAAAGAATTCAAAGGCAGTTTTTTGGCCAGGCTGACTAAAAGCAGTTAAGGATTTTTGCAAGACATGCGTGATGTATGTCAACGGTTGGGCATCGCCATTGATAGAACTAGGTGAGCTTACGACCCTACCCAGTAATTGATGAACCCTTTGCAAGGGTCAGTTTGACATTTAGGGTCCTTTTACCTAAAAGTAGTTCGGGAAACAGTATATTGTAGTTATAGCGACCATGCAAACTTCAGATTTCCTTGTGCCTTTGTGTGAGAAACATTACATCTGTGTCAGTAGCTAAGGCCTTTAATGGGAATTTGTGGTCCACATATGGCGTTAGATGAAAGTACTCAATGACCGGATCAAGCTTCTCCCCAATTTGATGTCACAGGTGATGAAAATTTTCTGTGAGTTGGTTGAGGTTCAGCATGCCCCCGTAGTGCGATATAACTCCTTGGGGTCAAATGGTTTAGTGGAGAGGGGCTTATCATTGTGAACCATACGGACAATTGTTGAAGTCTGGCGTACCAAAAGCATTTTCCAACTCAAGGGATCAAGCGGTACCCATATTTATGACGCTCTGTTGCTCCGTGATTCAGTCCAAGAAAGCCTAGGATTTAGTCCAAATCAGTTACTATTGTTTGGTAGGAGATATCAGAGGTCCTTTTGGGCTTAGCTAGAGCAAATTGGGAAGGTTTTTACTGACAACTCTTTGTCCTTAAGGATGTAAAATGCATATTTCTGGTGAGGCTGCAAAAAAGAACTCTGCAGGAAGTGCAAGTGACAGCTGCAGCAGAGAATTTTTTGAAGCAGGCTCAGCAAAAGCAAAAGACCTACTTTGATGTTAAGGTTAATCTTCACGCGAGCTTCTGCAGTGGGTAATAAAGTTTCGCATTACTGCTCGTGCGGATAAGTTTTTCCTGTTAAGTTGATGTGGCTTGGAAGGGACCTTATGTGATAATACAGGTTTTACCCAATGACAATTATGTAATCTCAAGAAGATGATGGGCAGAGAACTGTGCATGCTAATAGGTTGAAACCGTATTGTGAGTAGATCTTGTAAATGACTTTTCCAGTACAAGCTGACACTAAAAGCAGATGAGTTTGTAGGACCGGAATTCTTGAGGAGCGTTCTGATGTGAGTAAAGTTCGAATTTCAGATGGTTTTATCGGAAGGGCAATGTAAGTGCTAGACATTTGTTAAAGGACTTGAATTGTTGTTTACTGAACAGCTCCGGGTTTGACTCCACCTTGGATTTCCTTACAATTGGCCATTGGACAATACTGGAAGTGTCAGCATCTATTAAAACCACAATTCATACCCCATATTAACAATCGTATGCAAAGCAGTTGTGGAGAAGGAGGTTAAACAAATGTTGAAGTGGGATATTGGTTTGAGCAACTAGTAATGCATGGGGAGCACCCATAGCAATTACCAGTGAAAAAAAGCAAGTGTCTGAGGGTGACCTCCTGAATTCAGACTGTGTGTAGACTTTAGAAAGGTTAATCTAATGACAACTCCTTGATCCTTTTTTATCCCACACCCCGCTATGGAGGAATTGGTGGAAAGATTAGCTAGTGCTAAGTTTATAAGCACCTTTGGACTGTTCTGCGGGTATTAAGTAAAATCTCTAACCAAAGAAGTCCCTGAGAAAAAGTCAGCCTCCTTGTGAAGCGGCAAAATTGGGCATTTTCAATTTAAGAGAATGCCTTTTTTGGGTTAAACGGAGCTGCCCAAAACCTCAGAGGTTGATTGATAAGGTTCTACTGGTAAGGATTATGCCTCTTTGGTTATCTGGATGATATGTTTAGCCACGTCTGATTCCTGTATAACGCATTTGAAACATATACCTAATGGTTTTGGCAGAAGGTTCAGGAAGCTGGGTTAACTTTTGAGACCTGATAAGTGTCAATTCAATGGAAGGGAGGTGATAATACATCACTGTGTCGGCAACGGTCACCAATTAAGCCTCTTGAAGCTAAGGTTGCCAGTATTAAGAATTGGCCTATTCCAAACTACAAAAAGGATATTCAACCTTTTAGGATTAAGCTGGGTTTTTATAGAAAGTTCATACCTCAACCAAGGAACTAGCTGGGCTAATTCATTATCAGACTTATAAAAAAGCTTTCAGCTCCATTTAAAGTTGTTTGGAGCGATAGATGCCAAACTGCTTTTGACGGGTGTGGGCTGTTGTAAATGCTCCAGTATTAGTTGCTCCTGATTTTAACAAACCATTTGAAGTGTATACTCGATGCTTCGGTTCCAGGGTTTAGGTGCTACATTAGTCTTCAGAAAAGGCGGCGACCAATTGATGCATCCAATAGTTTCTCTCTTAGGAGAGAGCTGGTGCCTAGAGAATGTGCATACTCAACGATCGAGAAGGAATGCCTCGCCATTTTGTGGGCAAATCAAAAAATTACATCCTTACCTAATAGGGAATCTTTAAGTTTATTAAAGATCTGACCATAATCCTTTGGCCTTTTGAGCAAGATGAAAAAAACAGCAATTTCAGATTTTGAGATGGTCCTTATCTCTACAAGATTATGAATTTGAGATCTCGACATGTAAAGGGTAAGGACACATACATTGCTGGATGCACTAAGTCGTCAGGGTAATGGTTAATTATATATAATTGCCTGTATGATATGATTGG
Source organism: Sphaerodactylus townsendi (assembly GCF_021028975.2). NCBI lineage: Eukaryota > Metazoa > Chordata > Lepidosauria > Squamata > Sphaerodactylidae > Sphaerodactylus > Sphaerodactylus townsendi. Next base: position 99,203,503 of record NC_059426.1, on the reverse strand, counting down.
ATCTAACTGAAATTTTGAGACATTTAGCCTCTAAATTTCAGCTGAAAAAAAGGGGCATGTGAAGAGTTCAGGAACATTCTTGAAAGTGCCAGTTGGAGGATGGATGGCCTCAGAACACACAGGGAAGGGCAGTTAGGGAGGAGGGCTTTAACTGAAGCCCAGTTCGCTTTCCTTTTTTCCTGAAGTTTTCTTTTGTTAATTCGTTAGAGCAACTTGTAAGCTTGCCTGTTATATGTAATAAACTACAAAAAAGAAGTTTCTATGAGTGTATTGAATCAATAAGCAATTCAAGTAGAAGGGGACTGTGGAGTCTTCCTTGACAGCCTCCTTTGCCAAAAAGTTTTTGTAAAAAAATATATTTGCATCTTATGGAACAAATTGATTCCACAGTAAATCACTTGGAGCAGATATCCCTCAGATCTGTTCAATGGGACTTGTATCCAGGAAAGTTCTCTTATGATTACACCAAAGTGCCAAAACTCTTGCACTGCAAGGTGATAGAATTATTTATGCCCATGTGGCTCCATAGTATGCTGGTATAGTGATATTAAGTATATATAAATATAAATTAAATACCAAGGATTTTTTTGTGATGGTACTGAATAGTGGCACCTTTTTCAGGGCTCTCCTAAGCCCTGATCTTCATCTGCCATTCCACCCCACTCAGTCAGAGAAAGAGGCACTGGACCATCAGGAACAGCTTAGTGGGGATCTGCAGAGGGACGGAGGATTCGATGGAAATTGTTACAACTTTATATATTGGTGCAACTTTGTTTTGTTGTTGTTGTTTACAAAAAAGAGTGCTAATGAATACTACTGACAGTGAGTAATACATATTGCAATACATATTTGCAGTCACTCCAGAGAAGTGATTATTTGTGTCTGATGTTGATTATTTTATTCTCCCTCTAACTCACTTGTTTGGATCCTAAGCACCTGAAGCTCAGCAGAACTCAAGCAGTTAAACTGTTCCTACCTCCCTTTCCTCCTACAGTATGTCATATCCCCCAAAATGATTGACTTGGAGAAGAGGTTCAGCATATGTATAACATGAGAGTCTGCTGTAGCAGACAGAAATCGCTATCTTTTGCATGAGCAAAAATGCAACTTGCATAAATGAAAAAGGAGTTAAAATTCAATCCATTATGAGGCACTATTCTTTATTCAAATCTATTTATATAAGAATGTATATGCACATTATTTTGTCCATTTATGTTTCAGCTACTGGAAAAATAAAACATAGTAAACAATTGAATAAAATTCTGTGGGTTTTAGTTTCAAATGAACATCTGTGTCACAAAACATACACATTACTTTAAACACAGCCCAAACCACAGTGCTGAAGCAGCTGGGGATGCTGCTGCTATACCACCTCAAGAGGGCTTCCAAGGCAGTGCATGGAAAAAGCAACTATAAACTCCCTAGTTTCCTGAACACCCTACATAATCCAAAGCAGACTTATGTCACCTTTTTGGGTTGCATAAGTCTGAGGAAAAACCAGGACAATCCTGGCAGGGCAATTTTGGGAGAGGGCACAATTTTGGGGTGAGGGAGCGAGTTCAATACTTGTCCCAAGCACCATTGGAAGATAGTCCCCCAGTCTTTCTTGTATTTACTGGCCCAAGGGTCAGGTGATACTTCAAGAACCCAATGAAGACTTCCTCATCAGGCTTGGTCAATAAAAAACCTGTTGTAGCTAAACTACAGATAGCTTTCACATGGTCCACCTCACTCTGTCATTGGCTGCATGCATAGGAGCCTAGTTTGTTTTCTTTGATCATATCTCTCACCCCACTGCCCAATCCAGCAGACTGGATCAAACCTTTTTTCTCATTCCTTAATCTTATTTTCACATTTCACTTTTTTCTATTTTATAGTATGTTAGTCTTTCTCTCTTGTTATGGATGCATTATTTCTACTGCCTACAGGGCCTTTTATGTTCCATGCTTTTATGTAACTACCATTCCTCCACTTCTTTACTTCCTATGTTCATTGGTCTAATTTAGGTTGTAAATTAGTCATCGCCAGAGATTGTCTTCTTCAAATATCTGTAAAATGCCATGCAAACCTTGAAAATAGTTGCTATGAATATCTAGAGATTAGAATATTCCCAGTTGTCATAATATAAACTAAGCTTTATCTAACATTTTTAAAGGAGCATTTGGAAGAATTTTTATACAATGTGAAATATCCCTGTACTCTATTATTGTTAAAGCACTTAAAATCAATTATAAAGAGTCTAGGACTAGTGCAAAGGGAATGTTACAATACTAGCAGCAAAACTTACTTTTGCTTGTGCTACTCAAGGCTTGTCAACATTTTTGAGTGTCTGAAAAGCACTGGAATTTTAAGACTGGATGGTGAGTGCCACCCCAAAATGGCTATGACAGGAGATGGAGCCAAGCCTAAAATGGCTGCCGCTATAGACTGCCTTCCTCCTCTGCAAAATAATCTCAGTAGAGGAATATTCATAAATAAAGGAAAGTCTGAGGAAAGGAAGGGAAAAAGAGAAGGAAGAACAAAAATCTGCAGGATGGAACCAAAAGTCTCGGATTTTCTAGTCTTCCTGATCTTCCAGTAGTGGCTGTTGCTGCTGTATCTGTAAGAACACTTTTGTTGAAATGAAGGCAGACAACAACAATCGTTGTCTCAGGCCACAGCCACTTTCTTAAAAGTCCACCATGCTCTAGGGAAAGTACTGGCAGGTGCCATGTCACCCATGGGCACCATATTGAGAAACCTTGTACTACCCCAGGATCACTGGTAGATTTATTTGCTGAAGGAATCATTTGTATGGTATACAAGGTCTGAAAATATCCACTAGGGAACATAAAAATATACTTCTTCAGCTTCTCCAGTTGTAATATACAGAGTTAAACATGAAAATGAGATGTTTTTGATGCTAAATTTCCACTGTGATTCCCACAAGGTGATCACAAAACCCAGTACTAGTGATTGCTTAAGGTAGCATATTGCTAGGATGACACTTACCCTAAAAACACATTATGTTATAATTCTGATGTTCTTTAAGAAATGAGAAAAAAATCAGAAAGCATTTTGATTCAGGGGCTACAGGTGGTATTAAATTTATGACTATCTGGATGTTGCCAAAGTCAGAGTTAGCAACTTGACAAGCAACTCTTCTGTATCTTAGCAACTCACTGAGAAAATGAAAGCTCGCAAAGCAAATACAAAAGCTTGGACAAAGTTATTGCAAATGTTTACAGGATTGTTGCCTTTGTGTGGTAGGAAATGAAAATCACAATGCAAATGGGAATTAACTGTGCTGTGAATGACACAACACAAATAGTGCTGCCCTGATTTTTTTTAAGTGACAACATTAATTCTCTTTTTAATTTAGCAAATTCTAATGTAGAACATTGCCAGAAATCCTGGACATCAAAAAAATTCATCCTGTACAAGTTTTCCAGTGACTTTTCTCTTTCTAAAACATAATTTACTCCCAATCATAAAGCAGCAATTAAAATACTTCTTATTATGATTTATAGGTAATCATTTTTGCATTGCAACAGTAATTATGCTCATTCAATTAAATTTTAAATATGAATATATAAAACAGGATGACTGAGAAAGCAGGAAATCTTTGCAAACTGACCCTCATGATTCTACTTGGTTGAAATCCCCACTAATGTTATTTCCAGAGCTGATAAAGTAAATATCCCTATTATAAAGCACAAATGTTTGTAGCAAAGATTTGTAGAAGTCTAATATTAACAATTAAAATGACAGTGAGAAAATGGACAGCATTTTTGCATTGCTAGCTGCCTTTGACAGATATGTCGCAATGATAAGGCTCCAGATTCAAATATTTTAATAACATGGAATATTTTTCTCTGCTTTACATTAAGGCAGCTGACGGACCATACAAAGAGATGCGATCAGCAATACCAAGCTATTATTTGATCTTACATCACTTTTCAGAGTTAAACTAGTTTAGAGAGTCCTCCTGACTTTTTGAAGATGTTTTGAAGAGAAGTCACAACAAATGTCATCAGATGATCAACTCCCAAGACCTTTTGACAGATCATTGCTGCTAAAACAAATTGAGGTCTTTAATTGCCCCTTTTTATATTTTAGTGATGTTGAAATTCAATGAAAAGCTATTTGATGTACTCTTGAAGGCTTTCACGACCCGACTCAACTGGTTGTTGTGGGCTTTCTAGTCTGTGTGACCATGGTCTGGTAGATCTTGTTCCTAATGTTTCGCCTGCATCTCTGGCTGGCATCCTCAGAGGTGTATCACAGAGAGAAGTGTGTTATACACTGTGTCCAATGAGAAGGGGATGTTTAGTGGGGTATATATTGTCCATGTCCCAGGGTAGGGAACCAATCAGGTGTGGTTGACTGAATTGTAATGCAAGTAGGGGTTTTTCCAGTCCCTGCAGCAGCATGAGTCTTAGGCTCATTCCGCACATGCAGAATAATGCACTTTCAAACTGCTTTCAGTGCACTTTAAAGCTGTGCGGAATAGCAAAATCCACTTGCAAACAGTTGTGAAAGTGGTTTGAAAACGCTTTATTTTGCATGTGCGGAAGGGGCCTCTGTGAATGCAAACCCTTTGTCTGGGTGGAGTCAATTGTCCATGAAACCAGCATGCCCTTTGCCTTTGATTCTGGTGTTTATAAGTACTGGTAGCCAAGTTTTATTAATTCTCAGAGGCTGTTTCCGCACGGCCAGAGGCAGCAGCTTCCCACCAGTTTTGATGAAGCTGGTGGAGCATCAGGACCATTTTCATGGTCCCATGCGGGCAGTCATGATGACGATGCTGCCTGCAGGGGTGGCTCCACATGGAGCCACCCAGGGTGTCTGTGAGGGACTTACCTTGCGTTCCTCTGCAGCTCTGGGCGGCTGGAAAGACATGCCCATGCTGTCTCCGATCCTCAGGGGTCACAGGGCAGCGTGGGCGTGTCGTTCCAGCCACCCAGAGCTGCAGAAGAATGCAAGTAAGTTCCTCGCAGACACTGAAGGGGCCAAAAGCGGCACCCTCATGGTGCTGCGGTTCGCACCATGCCAGCGGGAAGACGCCGCTTTTAAAAAAACCTTGCTTAATGAGCGAGGTTTAAAAGCGGCGTCTTCTCACCACTTGGGGGGGGTGAGGACAGCACTGCTACAATGCAGCAGCACCTCCTGTGCGAACAGCACCCTAGGGACAGGGTTTTTCCTGTCCTTAGGGCGCTGTTATTTGGCTGTGCAGAAATGGCCAGAGTCTCTTCCTTCTTGTTGAAGTTGTCTTGGGCTCATTCTGCACATGCAGAAAATGCATTTTCAAACTGCTTTCAGTGCTCTTTGAAGCTGTGTGGAATGGCAAAATCCACTTGCAAACTGTTGTGAAAGTGGTTTGAAAATGCATTATTTTGCGTGTGCGGAAGACGCCGCTTTTAAAAAACCTTGCTCAATGAGCGAGGTTTAAAAGCGGCGTCTTCTCGCCACTTTTATGTTACTGATCAGGGAAACAAATGTGGTAGTTATTATGAGTTAATCATTACATAATACAACTATATACTTGTGAGAAAGAGACTGTCTTTTCACTGAAGCTTAGTAGAAACTGGGAGGGAAAAATAGGTTCCAGTGCAACAGGCTGAAATTAACAACTTCACAGCTTTGGTCTCTGTGCCCTACTTGTAGGTCTTTTGGGGGATCTGACTGGCTATTCTCTGAAACAAGATGTTGAACTAGAGGAACCATCAAGCTGATCCAACATAGTTTATAGATATCAGCACAGTGTGACTCAAAACTGAAAGTGATTGGTTGAGAGAAAAGTATTCTCATCTTAAATCAAAAGGTTACAGACCAGGGCAGAAATAAGTGAGTTTTTCTTATCAATTTCAAATTGTGATAATGTATCCTCCCATTTTACCTCAGACTTTGTTTTTCAAAACAATATTTTATTATATATTTTTGGTTTTATATTTTTGGTTTTATATTTTTGGTTTTATATGTAAATCAGGGATGTTATTAATATTTTTATTGCTTTTGATTTGATTCTTAATAGCTGTTTTTGCTCCTGCATTGCACCAAAACAAAATGACAGCAATCAAAACCCTGGGAACAGGGATTGCATTGCACTTATGTGTCAAATATTTTTCATCAGGTAACAATTTGCCTTTATTTCCTATAATATGTGTCACCATTACCTCTGTTAGCTCTCCAATGTAGAATCTTTCCCCTTAAGGTGTGTAACAAACATACACAACACATAGATAGGTTGGTTTTTAATTTAGCAAAAAAATGCTAACACGTCCAATGAAACAGTTCATGGGAAGCAAACAGAAACTTTGATGAAATAATAAATATGTTAAACAAAATGTGACACATTGCACATACACATTTGCATTATATTTATTGGGGATAAAGTGCATAAAACTGTGAGAAGAAATTAGTGCTTGTCTGGAAGAATTATTCTAAATTATGCATTCTGTTTTCTGTACAAAAGGCAATTACAGAGGACAGTGCCTCCAATATTGTGTTTGGAGGAAGTGATCTGAATTGATTTCTAATTCATATTCCTATAAACCCATTGAGCAGTCTTGAGCACAGTCTTGAGCACCTTCTCCAAGCATTAGGCTTAGGGGAAAGGCAGAAAAGAGAAGCAAAATATCTTCCTTCTGGGTCTCACCTTTCTTTTAATTTGGTGGAGGGAATGAGGTTTCTGTGGCTGGTTGGTTTGCATAGTTCTTGTCAGGCAAATGCCTGTTCTTTGCATGGCCTCATTTGTTTCACTGCTCTCCTAAATGCCAGAAAGACTAATGTGATATTGGCACAAACAACCCCATGGATGGGCTGTTATTTTACGTACTGTCACCAACTAGAATGAAACACAACAGACTCCCATTCCCAAAGCTGGCTCCATGTCTCTAACTGGGTTAGACTTTAATCCTTGTATATAGTTGTCAAAAGGCAAAATAAACTAATTTGAAAAATAGCTCCAGGAAGATTTACTATTATATTTACTTAAAAGATGACTGTGAATGTAAAAAATTCCCCTTTAATAAATGCATTTTTTAAAAAAAAATTATCATTCTTAACTGTATTTTGCATCTGAATTTAAGATGGTCTTCTGTTTTTCTTGATGGCACTCCTGGGAGGAAACCTAGTTTTCATTTCGTATGCATTTTTAAAACATTGAGACGAAACCATGGTCAAAGTAGTATCATACAGTAATATGCTTACTCCTAATTGTATAATGAGACTGAGTAAAAATCTAGAAAACCGATTGGTACTTTATTTACATTGTAGCTGTTTTGGTTGAAGCTGAAATATTGATTTTGAATGCTTGAATAAATATCAATCCTTGGTGAGGTCAACTGTTATATCTTGATCAAATTATTAGGCATGATAGGTAGTATTTTGGGTTCCAGTTCCAGGACTTCCAATCATTGCCATGCAGGCGCTTCACCATTAATGTTTGGAACTTAGTCCAGTTACAGAACTGATTGGGAAACCAACATGGATTATAAGTACACAATGGCCCTTTCTACACAAGTCACCTTAAATGTTTCCAGAACTTTTTTAATCCCCCCCTTTACCATGATGTTTGTCTACACATACTGCCTTCAAGCATTTCATTGCCATTGTGAGGGTTTTAAAAAATTGCTTACTGATTGAAATGATGCTTCATTAATTCACTGCTTCCATGCTCTCTAGCTCCGTTTAATCAGTGCTTCATAGAGTCACCCCAAACAGCAAAAGAAGAAGATGATGATGAAGAAGAAGATGGAGTAAAAAATGAAGAGGCAAGGGGGAAAGGAGAGAAATTGGGGATGCAGAAAAAATGTCGCCAAAGGGGAGTTGGGCAATGGCACAGAAGATAGAAAATGGCAGTGGGAAAAATAAAACCTAAATATGACCACACTGAGAGGGAAGTCAATTTGAAAATGTTTTTGACAAATGAATTGTTATAAAAGAGATTTGCTCTTTAAAAAAAGGAGAAAAGGTGGCTTGGAAATGTTTTCATAACCAAGTGGGGAAAAACAATGTGGAACTCCATGGAGGAAATGTTTTATTTCCAGCCTGAAAATGGTGTGGAAAGGGTCAATGTGTGTACCATACAGCATGTTTTCCCCCCCGAGTAGAAATGCTTTCTTTAAAAAGCCTGTACTGAACAATTGTGGAGTTCTTAGGCTATTTCTGAAGATAGCTCCCAAATGGACAAAAAAAATTCTATCACAGAAAAAGACAGGAAACAATAAATCTATGGCCGATTTTCCAGTGTTTTATGGCCACTTAAAAGCACCTAACCAAGGGTAAACATTAAGCCAAGTTTCAAATAACTGTACCACTGGTTCTGCAGACCCAAGGGAACTTGGTGCATATATTTCTTGAACAACAGCTACCATTTCATACAGTAAATAAATCTTTTGTGAAATTGAACAGCAGTTTATGTGGCATGGTGTTGAGACAAAAATGTCAAAAAAAACACTGGATATTCCTAAAGTGTCTCAATGGATTCTGGCATGTAGTTACTTCAGCTCTAACAAGCATCAGGCTACTATAAGTCTTTCTGTCTGTCACATTCTCTAGGTAAAGACCAGGGATGCTGTGATCCTAACAAATAACACAAGGTAAAATTGAACTTACTCTGCTTGTAATGCCATTTTCCATTTGAATCAATGTTCCATTGTCACTATAGCTGATTGTCAACAGGGGCCCATTTGTGGATACATAAATCCAGAGACTGGAGACTGACAAGATATTTCTATAATCCTGAGAAAAGTCCCAGTTTTGTAGAAAAATCTGAAACTGTAAAACAAATGAATACTTAAATAAATTAGAAGATAACTCCCCTCAAAATAATAACAGTGCTTGTAGTTTTAAGGAATTAATATCCTCAGTACTGGCTTTGGGGATGTGAGGTAGCTACAACAGCATTGCCAACCTTTTAAACCTTGATTTATATCAGTCAGAGGTAGGAGGGGCTGGGCTATTTTCAGGGCTGTTTTCCACAGCATCTTCCTTAGGTTGGCTCAAGAGTGTGAAGGAGGAATTCCCTTGTAATTTTGATCTGTCACATATATGATCATGACTCACTTTCTGCAAATAAGTTGACTCCTTTTAAGAGGAAAAAGTTTGCATCCATATATTGAAAATTGCTTTCAGGCTTCTCTAGTAACTAGGGTTTTTGGCCTATATTGCCCAGTTTTCAATTATGGCTCAGCCATTATGTGTACTTAAATGATAATAATTGTGAAATATAATAATAGTTATGCCTACAGGTCAGAATTATCTTATGCAATATTTGTGTGTAAAGTTCTGTCAAGTTGCAGCCGAATTACAACTCAGTAAAGTTTGCAAGGCAAAAGACTAACACAGGCAGTTTGCCATTGCCATCCTCTGCATAATGATACTGGTATTCCTTGGTGGTCTCCTGTCCAAGTACTAACCAGGGCTGAACCTGTTTGGCTTGTGAGATCCTATAAGATCAGACCAGTCTGAGCTATCTAGATCAGGGCTATGCTATCTTTATTCAGGATAAAACATGTTTTGGTGTTGACTCTTACTAAATAAAGGAGCCCAGTGGTGCAGAGTGGTAAGCAGTACTGAAGTGAAATCTCTGTTCACAACCTGAGTTTGATCCCAACAGAAGTCAATTTCAGGTAGCCAGTACAAGGTTGACTCAGCCTTCCATCCTTATGAATTCAGTAAAATGAGTACCTAGCTTGCTGGTGGTAAAGTGTAGATGCCTAGGGAAGCAATGGCAAACCACCCCATAAATAGGCTCTCTAGTAAATTCATGATGTAATGTCACACTACAGATCAGTAATGACTTGGCATAGGTGACTAGGGTTACCTTTACCTTTCTAAATAAATATAGATAGCAGGTAACTTTCAAATTTGAGATATTCTCTGCATGTGTATATATGAGAGTGAGGTATGAATATTGTGCTGTTGCAGCAAAAGATAAAAGAGTATGACTTAGGTGCTATATAGCATGCATCTATTCACAACATAATTCTACCTCACTTCTCACAATAATTTTTTGAGACTTATGAAAGGCTGACCTGGAAGTGGCAATTGTTGCCTGTTCAAAAGACATGTGACTTGGATGGATGCAGTGAGGAAGGGGAAGCCAGAATAAATCATTTTCTTCTTCATCTTCTATTAGTGAAACTTGTATTGGCATTGAAGTTCTAGCATCTTGGTTTACCCTTGTTGACCCTGCTCACATTGAGCAATGCACCATATGTTCCACATTTACAAAAATAGTTACACTAGATCTGTAACACTATATGAATAGGCCATTGCAAAATTCATCAAGATTCCACCACGGCAAAATGTCACCAAATTTCTGGGACCCTTTTAGAACATTTTTATAGGGATTTAAAAACTATTGGAGCGTTTTGTAATTTGAGTCCTGTTCTTATATTGAAGCATATGTTGTAGTTTCTGGTTTAGGCATTTTGATTTGTGGTTCTATGTAAAATACATGTAAGAATAAAGACCTTTAAAAAAACAAAAACAAAAGCAAAGCTGAAATTTATGTAAACTATTTGCAGCTGAAACTTCAGTACTGCTGCCATCTGCTGAACATATCTTTAAATATGGAAACATTTCCTAGTGTATGTACATAAGGAACAAAATAGTATAAATATAATAAAATATATTAGAACTACTTCAACATGAATGAGAATACTAATAACTGTGATGTGGAAAAAGATAAAAGATTATGGCTCAGGTGCTATATTGCTTGCATTTGCTTATAACATAATTCTACCTCAATTTCCACAATAATCTTCTGATACTTACAAAAAGCTGACCTTGGAAGTTGCAATTGTCATACAATCATACAAACATTGGCTAACTTGCATATAAGGCAATTATTTAGCATGTGCATAAACACTAGCTTGTGCATCATATTTAGGTCTGAGCTTGGGATTTATATTAGTGACTTCAGAGGCTGGTAGAAAGTATTTCTGTTTCTCTGCCACTGTGGTTAAAATATAATCAAATGCATTTGAATATCACTTCTGTGTCATACATAAAGTGGCTATTAGGCAAATTCTTGCAATATATTGTATATTTATTATTTGTTGACAAGTTATAATACAACATTCTGTATTGGGCACGTGGTGAATTTGGAACATATAAAAACAAGCATTTGAAATCTGTAAAACTGTAAATCTATAAAAACAGTACATTTTAAGTTTGTGTACCAACCAGATATTTTTATTTAAACTGTTGACTTTCCTCCTTATTTCCTTAGATTCATAGAGGGCAACAGCACAAAAAGTTCCAAAGGCACAGAAATATGACATTAACCAAATAAAAACAATCCAAAAAAATAAAATATGCAGATTTTTTTTAAAAAATGCAGTCCAATATGCCAAAACATATTGGCTTCCTTGTAATAACTACAGACACAGCTTGGATTGAAAATGGGCCACAGCCCTTTATTATTACTATAATTATTACACTGAAGCTGGGTGATCAAGAGGAGCGCATCTTATTTGCCGGTCAGCATCCCTGGCTGATCCCAGCTTCAACCCAATTCTATTGGGGAGGACAGAGATACTGGGCCATGAGGCTTTCACCCTATTCTTTGTGGCCCCCACACTGCTGGGGTGTCGGGCCCACCTGCAGAGCCTTTGCGGCATGCACCCTGAGCTCGCCCTGCCCTAAGCCTCTATGGAGGCCCCCATAGGTGGGGAGGTCCAGCATGCAAGATCGCCCCCCAAAAAATATGCGCTCCTCTGCCCAAACCGCCTTCACTAGTGCTGCAATGATGAAAAAACTAGAGTCCCATCCCTTCTGGGAGGGAGGGTGGGTAAGTTAATTTCCAGGTGTCAAAAAGGCCGAAGCAACCGCATGCTGCCTAATATAGGAAGCGTGCTCCACCCTGATGCCCACATGCGCCAGCACGCTCATTGCCGGGAGATAAGGCGCAGCCACCCAGTTGGCCCAGAGACACGCATGCCCCTCCTCTGGAGCTCTTACTGCGTGCTTTGTTCCCTTTCGTAATTACGGGCCTAGTTGAGTCTAGTGCCATGATATATATTCATTAAAGGTGCCCTCCATGCTCATTTCAAAAGGCCATTCTAGAGAACAGGAACTATCACAGAGACAATCTGTAATTTAGTTTTTGGCATCTGTTTATTTCTAAGAGTGTTCCACAAGGAGAAGACTGACTGAGAAGAATACTGGGAGATCTAGTTTGATGAGTTTAAGCCCCCTGGACTATGAATTTATTTCATATCCTTCCCTGCAAATAAAGTGATTACAACTATCATCAATTGGCTATTAGCTGTGAGGCATTTATGAGCTTTTTTGTGGATAAAGTCGCGTCGCTCCGCCAGGACCTTCCCTCCACCTTAGAGACAATAAATGAACTGGAGGCTCCCTTGCCGTCTACTGACGTTTGTTTGACCCAGTTTTCCCTGCTCTCTGAAGCCGCTGTCAACAGGGTCCTGGCTGCTGTTAGACCTACTACCTGTCCTCTGGATTCGTGCCCCTCCTGGCTTATTAAAGCTTGCCGGCCGGAGCTACGACCCCACCTGTTGAATATCATTAACAGCTCCCTTGAGCAAGGGAGGTTTCCAGGGGTTGGAAGGAGGCAGTGGTCCTCCCACTCCTTCCAAAAAGACCATCATTAGATTCTGAGATTCTGGCCACTACCGCCTCGCTTTGGAATCTCTTTCGCTTCTGGGGAAGGTAATTGAGAGAGTGGGTGTTGGAGCAGCTTCAGGGCTTTCTGAGGACACATCGGCCTCGATCCCTTCCAGTCTGGCTTCCAAGTGGCTGGGCATTGGGACAGAGACTGTTCTTGTCGCCATCACTTGACATGCCTCGTGATGCAACTCTTGGACCGGGGCGGATAGGGCGCCTGCTGGTGTTGTTAGGATCTTACCGCAGCATTTGGATGTGGGTTGGGACCACTTATCTTTTGACCCAACCGCTTCTGGCTGCTTCTGGGGTGCGGGGCACTGTCCTTTCAGTGGATTGCCCTTGTTCCTCCTCGGGACCTGACCCAGCAAGTGTGGTGTGGGGGACCAAGCCTCCTCGGGAGGTGCCCAACTTCATTGTGGTGTTCTCCAGGGAGCTGCTGTCCCCCTGGGCTATGGCTATTTAACATCTATATGCTACCCCTGCTCAGTTGGTACGTGTGGAGCTTTGGGCTGACCTTGTCATCAGCACGCCTGGATGACACTCAGCTCATCTCTGTTGATGGAGAGGGGAACGGTCATCACCCCTGTGGCTCTCCAGCATTGTTTTGGAGGCGGTTGCTGGTTGGTTGAAGCAGAGCAGGCTAAAACTGAACCCGTCTAAGACGGAGATCCTCTGGCTGGGGCGGGAGGGAGGGGCTGGGGATTTCCAGCCACCGGTGTGGGAGGGGGCTACATTGGCACCGGCCTCCCTCCGCTTAGGGGAGCCTGGGGGTCCACCTGGATTCTGCCTCTTTCAATGGAGACCCAGGGTGGCCCATGTAACCCGGGCTTGCAAGTGCTTCCATCTTCTGCCAGGGTCTCACAAGCGGCTGGCCCCTTTCCTCTCTCAAACGGACCTGGCCACTGTGATCCATGCAACGGTCACCTCCAGGCTAGATTATTGCAACTCGCTCTACGCAGGCCTCCCCTTGCGTCTGATTCGGAAATTAAAATTGGTCCAGAATGCAGCGGCACGTTTATAGCTTTTAAAGCTCTGGCCCCTGCCTGGTGGAATGCTCTACCTCCAGCTACGCGGGCCCTGCGGGATCTTAAAGAATTTCGCAGGACCTGCAAGACGGAGCTGTTCCACCGGGCCTTCGGGGGGTCCGGCCGCTGATGCCCCGCCTCTCTCCTCTCTTATAACATCTGTGGACCCTGCCGTTCCCCCCTCCCTTCTCCTCCCCTTTTTCTTTTTAGGGGATTGCTAGTAGGTTGCCATTGTTAATTTTGATATTAGGATGCTGCATTTTAATGGGGTTAATTTTAGCATATAGAGCTATATTTCACTTTGATTTTATTTGTGCTCTGTTTGTTCTGTTCACCGCCCTGAGCCCTTCGGGGGAGGACGGTTGATAAATACAATAAATAAATAAATAAACTATTTCAGTTGTCCTTACTGTCCAATTGCCATTCTTTTTGGGAACAGGCCAGAAAAATAATATAGGCTGTGATTCCTTCAGAATGTTGAATGTCACTCAGTGTTGAAGTGTAGAACCAATTATATTTGATTGTGCCCTCATATCCAGTCATCTATTAAAGGATACCATGTGGCAAACATGCATTTTGTGGAATATTATGAGTAAAAGTTTGGTAAGATATGGCTCCTTCCTGTACACTTCAACACATGCCAGCTGGGTGACCATGGGCTAGTCACAGTTCTTCTGAGCTCTCTCAGCCCCACCTACCTCACAGGGTGTTTGTTGTGACGGGGGTAGGGAAAGGAGTTTGTAAGCCCCTTTGAGTCTCCTATAGGAGAGAAAGGGGGAGATATAAATCCAACTCTTCTTCTTCTTAAAATAAACAGAAAGCCTTGAGTTTTTAAAAGGAAAAATATGGATAATGTTAATTGTTTGTACTTTGTGTAATCTCTGGGCTAGCCTTATAAACCTGGGCTTTGCAAAAATGAACAGCTTAGAGGATTCCTCCATGCAAATATCTGCTTTTTGTCACAGGACATATGCTCTGTTAAAATGATTACAGCAGGAAATGGACATTGTACAGTAAAAACCTCAGATATTTCAGGTGAATCAGTACAGATTCTCAAGTCCACACAAGACATGACATACATTTACAAGTATTGATCTCACCACCACCCCATCTCTCTCTCTCTCTCTCTCTTTCTCTCTCTCTCATATTACCAGTTTTCTTATGATAAACTACACTGATGTCTGCCATATTATCATACCAAACACTGTTTACTACTTGAACAGACCAGATTATTTTCTCTCATTCAATATATTTTGAAATGGGATTTACCACAGTATAGATATTAACAGAAAAAAACAATTAGTGGACCTGTTTTACACTTTACCCCTAAATATTTTTGATTCACCTGCATTATAAATGTATAGGAAAAACTGAGTGCAGTATATCAGCAAAATCCATCAGGAGACTTGGACTATTGCATGGAGTATTCATATTTCAGATACTAATCCCAAACCATCAGAAACTTATTTCTATGGAACCATATCTCACATTACATCAACAAGAAAATAAGTTTTGTTAAAGGAATTTGGATTTCTGTGATACATAGAATAGTAAAGAACATACTGCTTCAGAAATGATAATGTAGACTTCATCACATAGGATTTCTCATTTGTCTGTTGCATAGATTGTATGTATATGATGAAGGATGAATGATTCGGTTTACAGCTTGTTCAAAGTAAAGATCGTAACTTTGAACTCAATATATTCTCATTTGACATAATTCAAAAGATTTCCATTCATGAGCAAATCCTGTTCTCGTGGATGAAAGAAAAATCTCTATGAATAAGAATAATTCTCCAGTGTATGTATATAATGTTTCTTTATTCATAGAAAACTCTTGCAGGGGCAGAAGTTCACTCACCATCCAGAATTGCTGCAGCAAAATAGCAAAATACAAATATGCTAATTTAACAAGGTTGTTTCACAATAATTTGATGTGATTGAAACTAATAAAGTTAGTTGGCTTAATTCCAAGTATTTCATCTTAATTGTGTTGTGATTTGAACCATTATGTCACAACTTTCCAAATCTAAATTAAGACTGCCCTATAATTTACACTCACTTTATGATTAAATCATGATTTATGATTAAAGAAAGTGAGGTTTCCTTTAATTCTAATCTTATTTGAATAAGTGCTAAAAGTTGATAGTTGGCAATCCAGAACAGGGCAACATTACAAGGGAAGATGTATAATTTGGACTTGCATTTGGATATATCTGGTCCAAAGATATATTCAAAAATAACTTATCAGTATTTTTAGGACATAGTAGAAGGTCTCCAGATGGTATCCAGGATTTTCCAGGATACCACAAAATGGATCCTGAAAATATTTGAGATTAGCCATGAATATTGGGAGCCAGAGTTTGAATGCTCCTTAGATTCTTTTTCTGTGTGTCTATGTCTTGCTGAGTTTGGTATCAGCTTGCTGTATTGGTTTCATTTTGAGTCTGTTCTTTTAAATTGATTTTGTTGGTCTTGCAGCAAGTTAGTCTTTGCATGAGTAAGTTTGTGTCAGGTTTGCTGTGAATTCTTGGTTTGACATTAGCTTTGATTCTCAATTTGTACATTGGCACAGATTCTCTGATTTAACATTTGTTAGGCTTGCAACAGTGCTCCTATGGTGTTGGCTTGAATAATGCTCTGGTTTGGCATTGGGATGGATTCTCATGATGCACATTTATTATGTCGGGCTTACCACATTATCCAGAGGTTCTGCCAGGATTCCTGGTTTTGCATTCATTTATTGGGTTTGTTGGTTCAGTCTGCTTTGAGAGGCTTTTGGTCACAGGTTGCTTTGCTATTCCTTGCCCACAGAAAGCATGGAATTCCTCCCCCCAATATCTTATTCACATTTTTTAGGGGGGCACAGAACTGGACCTCTTGGTCCAATTCACTTGAAATTTGAGGATTATTTAAAGGACAAGAACCTGCAGCTCCACTACAATTTTGGTGAAATTTGATTGTCGAAAAAGCCCACCAGAAAAATTCCCCATGGAAATTCCTTCTCCTTAAAATGCCCTGGAATACCAGGGATACCAATTATTTTTGCCACCTGGAATTCAGATTAGAAGAATACTTTTTTTAAAGCTGCACCTCCTTAGGTGTAACCCTTTCTTCCTAATCTGTCTTCTGAATACAATACAAACCTTCTGAATGCAAATCACATATACACAATCTGGTAAAAGTAGTTAGGGGAGAAATAAATATTATATGTTACCTTTTTGTTTTCCCTATGATTTGATCAGCAGTTTTGAGGGGAGAATGATGCACGTGGAAAAAGATAAATTCCCATCCTCAACTTTGTGATGCTTGTTTGGATAAACTTTTCTGTAGTGATTTTTAACACGTTAAAAAAAACTTTTGGAGCTCAATTCTTAGATCTCTCAAAGGAGTACCTAGTTTGACACTTAGGCCCCTTCCGCACACGCAAAATAATGCATTTTCAAACCACTTTCACAACTGTTTGCAAGTGGATTTTGCCATTCCTCACAGCTTCAAAGAGCACTGAAAGCAGTTTGAAAGTGCATTATTCTGCATGTGCGGAATGAGTCTCTGATTTCTTTGAAAACTTAGTGTGTAATCAACCATACTTTGGCCCTTTCTGCACGGGCCATTTGCAGCGCCCTAGGGATGGCAAAAACACAGTCCCCAGGGAGCTGTTTGCATGGGGGGCGCAGCTGCTTCGCAGCCACATCGCCCTTGCTCCCCCCCAGCGGCGCAAAGCCGCCATTTTCCCACCTTGCTCCCCGAGCGAGGCTTTTTGGGAAAACTGTGGCTTCCAGCCACTGCTGTGCAAATGGCAGTGGCTGGAAGGCACCATCCCCCCTTTCCTGATCGACTTACCTTCCTTGCGACCTTCCGGCATGTCGCCGAGGCCTGGGGACACGCCCCCCACCCTGCAATTCCGGAGCGGTTGCACAGGGCAGGGGGGCGTGTCCCCTGGCCTTGGCGAAATGCCGGAAGGTTGCAGGGAAGGTAAGTCAATCAGGCAATGGTGCAGTGCGGCGCCATCTTCCCTGTCGTTAGTCTGCTCATGCTGGAACAGTTCCTCAGTTTCAATTCATCGCCATGTAATGACCTAAACCCTCCGTGACTGTGCGGAAGTGGTCTTTGAGAGAAAGAAACTGTACTTTGACTTCATCAGTAAATCTCAAATGTGGTTCTACTCTTCATAGATCTGCAGGAAAATCTGAAGGATGAAGAATATCCTTTAGTCACATTCTAGATTTTTTTAAATGAATAGATATGTTTTTGACTTGGTTATTCAAGGAATACCCTGCCACATACAGAGCTGCAGTTGTATTTGAAGCAAAAAAGCCTGATGAGTTTAAGATCCTTAGGCTGTTATCTTTCTGCTTCATGATTCACAGGTACTTCTGATGCTTCTTTAAACCCTCTGAATTTGCTTTGGGGAAAAAAAATCCCCCATCACCCTGTTTTCAAGTGCCTGGATGAAGTATAGTGCTTTGGACTGAGAGAATAAAACCTTCCTGACAGAAAATCAATTGAAACTTGCAGGACAGTATCACTGTGCATGAATGCAAGGAAAGGTAATTTTCCAAATAAATTCCCCAGATCCTTGTCAAACTCACTGGCACAAAAGAGCTCAAAGTTATGATGATGCTCATTTTCATAGAACCTGCAGTGCTTTTAATGAAAGATGGCAACTTAGAAGGACTAACTACAGTTCATTCATGAATAGGAATTATTCTAATGTAATTCTGTCTCCCTTACCATTGTACAAAAGTGTCCCTATATAACAAGGATGATTGCATTTGGAACCATTAACAAACTGTCCTTTTCAACATAAAAAATACCTTATTGGAATTTTTGTGATATATTTGCAGTGTCCCAGATGTGTCCAGGATTTTTTGGAAACTGAAAAAATGGTCCTGAAAAATCCTGGAAATACTCAGGATTTACCAGGAAGGCGTGAGCCAGCATTTGCAGAGTTCTGAAGACTGTTTTTTTTTCCTTTTGTTTCCCACTCTGTTCTTCCCTTTGCTTTGCATCTTGGGCTGCTTTTGACAGAAAGTTTTTTTCTTTAAGAATTGCTTTATGTCCACTTCATGGTTTTTTTACAGGGTTGCCACTGCTCAGTATTTGAATTGGTTCTTCTCTGGGTGCACATTAGTCTAATTCAACTTACGCTGCCAAAGCGGCAAAGGGCTCTGATTGGCATTCTGTATATTGCCATTCATTCTGCTGGACTTTCAAAAATGTCCCCTTCAGTTTTCACTCCAGAGATTTTCCAGTTTGACATTAGTCCTGTTTGGCTTGCACTGCCAGAGGGCTCCTGGGCTCTGCTAAGCATTGCCATTCACTCTGTTGGGCTTGCCCTGCCACAGAGGGCTTGAGTTCTTCAGGGTATCAGAACTCAACATTGCAATTGGTTCTGCTGGACTTGCAAAAGTGTCCTCCCATGTTGAGTTTTCACTGCAGAAATTCTCTGGTTTGATTTTGTTTCTGTTTGGCATGGCACTTTGCTTTTTGATTCTACTGGAGTTTACTGCAATGATTCTTCTCCAGTGTTGGGCTTGTTGTGTGGTGGGGGATATGGTTTGACCAGTGATTGCTGCCCACAGGCATGGCTTATGCCTGGAAGCAGCTGGGAGGCTTTCTTCTTTTTTTCATAGGAAATAATAGAGGATGGCTTGGTGCACCACGTTCAGGGGCCCGTAGAATTAGACCCTTTGGTCCAATCTATAAGAAATGTGGGGTTATTTAAAGGAGAGGTACCAGTAACTCTGTTGCAATTTTTGTGTCTATATTTTTAACCCCTCCCCCCTCTCAGCAATCCAGTAACTTTTTCCACAGGGAATAATGAACCCAAAAATTCAGGTTCCCAAAACAGGCAAAAAAAAAAAGGGGGAGATCCCTCAATCCAGTAGCCAGATTGTATCTTCTTGCTTCTGAAATATTTTTACCTACATTGCAGCTCCCTCAAAAATCAATGCAACTCCCTAGTTGTATTGTTCATACCTTTTCAAAGTTGTCAAAGAGGCAGAACAAACTCTAGCAAATATAATGAGAATACAAAAGTGTAAATGATTCCCTTAAAGATTGACAAATCTACTAAGTGTCAAATTGGTAAAAAGAAGAAGAAGCTGGATTAAGGGACTTTGATGCCAGAAAGTATTGGAAACTTTGCTTATGGGAAAGGCCTGGGCTTGTAGGGAACCATTCAACTCAAGCGAAGGAAACAGTTGGGCAGCAAAAGGGAACTACAAGCAGGGTGAGAAGCACTGCAGCAGGTACGCTCCCTGGCTCAGCCATGGAGCATTTAGAAAGTGCAAAATCAGCCCCAGATATGGATGCAGTAAAGCTCCTGAGGATGTGGTAATGGGAAAGGAGGGGATTTTTGTTATTTCAGGCAGAAAATCCTGAGGCTTTCCCTGTACTGCCCAGTATGTACAGGCACTCCAGAGGGGAGACTGTCTGTGTGGCCAGGGGCATAATGAGGCAAACTGTAGCCCTGGGCAAAACCTGAGTTGGATGCCTCCCCATGGGCGGCCACTCCACCATGACCAAATTTTTTTGCATCAGGACATTGGTGGTGCAGGGGGTGCATTTTTAGACATATCAGCAATAAAATATCAGCATATCATCAGGAGATGGTCCTTATGCTACCCCCCACGTTTGGTGAGGTTTGGTTCAAGGAGTCCAAAGTTATGGACTCCCAAAGGGGGTGCCCCATCCCGCATTGTTTCCAATGGGAGCTAATCCCCAAATTGCGTGCCCTATGCAGCCCTTTGTCTGGAGTTAGGTCAAAACTCCTTGGAATCAGCTGCTTGGCTTATTGAGGGCTTTCTTTAGATTCTGGCTGCAAATTCATATTTTCTCTCGGACTGTAATTCCCTGGTCCACTGTCTGCTCTCTGACACCCATTCCAACCCCTGGTTTTCCACAATAAATTGAAGGAAAAAATGGCCTCTGCATTGGACTGTCAGTTGTGGGATCTCACTTTGCCCTTTGTCCCCCATTCAGAAGCTTATAGAAAATTAAAAGGCATCAACTATTGGATAGAGAGTTCTCTACCCCTAATCACTGCAAACTAAGAAAAACATGTTCCCCCTGTTATTTTTTTTCTCTCCCATTTGAATGGGGCCAACTTGGCACACTACCTGTATTGCTTAATAAACCCTGCTCAAAGGAGAGCCTACAATGCTTGCCAGGTTGAATGTTATGCCTTCTGCCTTGTTACATGGCAGATTTAATAAGCAAGAAAAGGCTACAAGATTGTGCCCATGTAATGATGGCTCAGTTGAATCTCTGGCCCACCAATTACTACACTGTCTCAAATTCAATGAAATCAGATCCAAGTATGTGAATCTTACTCCTTTACATTTACCAGATCTCTCCGATTTAATTAGATTACACTACTTGTTGGACAATCCTGATCCTTCTCTCTGCATGATAGTGGCATACTTTCTCTTGGAAATAACTAAATGCCAGTAGATTTCCTTCGACCTAACATTTATTTCCTATATTGTATATGCTTTTTAATCCAGTTTTATTATTGTTGTACTGTTGTCTATGCCAATAAAGGCTTGAAGTGGGAGCTAATAGGAGATGGGGGCTACAGTTTTGAGAGTCCATAACTTTGGCCCCCCTGAACCAAAATGCACAAAACCTGGGGGGTATCATCAGGGCAGTCTCCTGATGAGACCCTGAAAGTTTTGAGACTGTGCCTTCAGAAATGTGCCCCCCCCCCAGCCTGCAACCCCCATTGACAGCAATACAGAAAACTCAATGCAGAACAAAGATTCTTGGGCAAATTTCTGGGATGTTCCTGAAGGGGGCGCATTTTTGGATGTATCAGCACCAAAATGTCAGGATGTATCAGCACCAAAATGTCAGCACTGGAAACTGTCCTGATGGGACCCCCCAAGTTTGGTGCAGTTTGGTTTAGGGGGTCCAAAGTTATGGACCCTCAAAGGGTACCCCATCCCACATTCTTTGCTAAGGAAATGGGGGCTTTTTACAGCAAACTTTGAAAAAAAGAACACATTTTACTCCTTTCTGTAAACAAATTCTTGCTCCATTGTTTTCTAAAAGAAAACCTTCTCATGTGCCATTAATAATTAAGAATGGGTGGAAACTCCAAAAGCAAAAATTTCCCTTGGCCTTCCCTTTAGCAGCACCTCAAAGCAGGGTGTGTTACCATTGGAGGGAGGTTCGCTATACCCTTGTTTTTCACAAGATTTTACCTTTAACATAATAAATACTAACATATGTAGTAACAACTTATTCTAAAAGACACCCAGAACAGTCTGTGCCAAAAGGAACGGGAGGAAACTGTCAGTTATGTTTTCAGGTTATTTATGGTATTTTGCCAAATAAAATGGCATAAAATTTAAAAGAGCCTCTGCCTTTTATCTTCATCAACAGGAAAAAATGAACATCTTGTCATATCACAGGCAGGAAATACAAGCCACTTGTCTCTCAAGCAGATATGAAGCTATTCCAAATGTAATTCAAGTGGCAAGAATTCTACTATTTCCTGTGGGGGGAAAATCCTTTGGAAAAGATGCACAGGCTTGAAAAAAGTATGATTTATGGCCTAGCCTGTGTCTCATTCCATTTTTTTAGTGCTTAAATCACCTTAAAAACCTATAAGAAGTTATTCTATATAATTGCTTTCATTTTCTCTCTGGATATAGCAAATCTAAAACAAAACAAAATAGCAAGATTGAACATAAAATAAAAACATGTGCACAGTGTATCCCTAAATATCTCAGATTCTTTCAGGAAGTTATTTCTTTCCACCTAAAAACAGAAACACCATGCTTCAACTCAAAACTGTAGTGGAAACTTGGAAGAAACAAGACTTTGAAGAGTTATGCATGTGATCTTTACTTAATTTCTGTCTTAATGAACCAGCCTTCACAGTTTAAAGAAACATCTTCATATTTTCCACAAGTTCACTTCATGCATCTAAAACTTGGGACACCAATTATGCCAGTCTAATTTTTGAACGGAGTCACAAAGTACCTATTAGACAAAAGCTTGGCCCCCTGGGTTGCCCATTTTGGTCCAGTAGATGCCCATTTTGGGCAACTCAGCCAATGGAAAGAATCAATGGGCATCTTTATAATCTAGTTCTACATATTTGCAAGCATTTGTTTGAACTGGCGCATCCACCTTCCCCTCTCAAATAATGTGAGACTAACTAATCACATAATGGGGACTGAGCAGGAATTTTGGGGGCCTGCCCTCAAATTGGTATGGATCAGATTTCAATTTCTGCCAACTCCATATTGTTTGCTGGTTTTTGAGTTATCGTAAGTCCTTGCATTGGCATAGTGCCAGCGGGGCCAGGGGCACAATGCCCTGGGTGTGCCCCAGTGTGGGGCTATGGCGGAGGCATAGAGGGGGCATGGTGGGGGCATGGAGGGGGCAAGGTGTTCCAGGGGCATTCCAGGGTGGGGCGGGGATGGGTGGTGCCATGGCAGGGGCACAGGGCATGCGCCCCAGGTGCAGTTTCCCCTTGCTCCACCCCTGACTCAGTGCACTGCTCTGTGCACTGCTCAGTGCACTGCTCAGTGCACTGCTCACCTGATCAGCATAGTAGCTAAAAACTCCCCTAGGCTCTATTCTGGAAGGAACGAGCAATTTATGATCAAGACCAGAGAAGTCTTGGAAGGGAGAATACTTTTTTCAATCCTGCAGGTTTTTCAGTTGTCCTCAGTTCACAAATATTTCCTGTGAGCAGCCCTCTCATTGCCCCTTCCACATCACCCTCCCATCACACCAACTTGAATCATTATGTAGAGTCAAACCAACAAATGAATACTCAGAGGAGATGCATTCAATCAGTGTGTCCTAGAAATGAGCACATATGGCAGATGTATTGTAAACCTTAAAAACCATTAAAACAAATTAAGAACTTGCAAACTATGGACCTATTTTTTCAAAAGAAATTCAGCCCATCCAGGACAGGTGAAACTTTAAGTCCTGGGTCAGACCTCTTCCCTAACTCATAGTGCTTTCATCTTGTCAAGATTTAGTGTCAGTTCATTAGTCTGCATTCACTCCAAACTGCCTGTAGGTTCATGGTTTTTGCAATCTACCTGGTGCTATTCCATAACTAGGCTTGAAACTTAACTGGAAATTATCTAACCACCCCAGTTCATCCCTGAGCGCCCAGCCACTAACTTTCTCAAGAATGGAAAATTTAAAATTGATCGATAGATATTGGTAGGCTTCGGAACCCCCAAGGTTGCAGAAAATCCTTTATCCTTTGCTGAAAAGGTGAGGGGATTAACCTCCTCCCAAAGTAGCACAGCTGCAGTGGAGAAGATGAAGAGGGTGGGGAAGAGCACTGTATCATTTAATTTATGCACTGCACTTTAGAAACACATTCTGCTGAGTTCAGTGGGTCTTCCCTTGAAAATATACCAAGATTAGAGGACTGAAGTCCAGTTCCATCATAATTAGTTAGTTGGAACTTCCATTAGGGTTTGCACCTAAATCTGGGTCTGCTTAGCCATAGGCTCTGAAGAGGGTTTTATGTAAGGGATTGTTTTCCATTTTCTGATGCAGGTTCCCATTATTCCTTCTTCCCAGATGGCTGTGATATATTAGGATACCCACTGTGTCAAACGTTACGTAATCAAATCCAATCTAATTAAGCTATACAGTATTCAGACATTTTAAGAATATGGCCCAAAGCATGGCCTGACCCAACATTCTCTCCTCGTCCCTTTAACATCCTATGATGAATAATTCTGGAGAAAGCTTGCACTCTGTTTTGTGATATTTTGATCAGTCTTAATTAAGGGTAGCATATGGCTTTTGTTTTGGATAATCAGTAATAGCATGCCATTTTAAAGCCTTTGGATAAACACATTATGGAATACTTGAGAAGATATGTTTATTTAACCTTTTTTCCAAAAATATAGCGAAGAAAAAGAAGCATCTACTACCCTAAATCCTACTGATTTAGGAGGGTTTTAACATGAAGGGAAACATACTGCATTGAGTCTATTTCCTGGATTGATTCTTCTGTAAGTTTTAAACATAACTGTCTTGAAACAGGAGAGATTCAAATTAGGTTACAAATACTTCTTGCTGTTTCTGTCAGAAAATCTGTTGTTTGGCTTGTTAAGGATTTTGAGAATGATCTGTTTTAATGCCTTCATTCATTCTGTGCCTGGTGAACAGTTTTAATCAAACCAAGTGGATACTGTGGCTAATGGGGTAACATGTCTCTGCTAGCTGGATTGAAGTCATGACCTATGTCATCTGTCTCACAGATCCACTTTAATCACTGATTTAAATCAAGTTTCCTATTCTGAAATCTATAAATTTCGGGCCATATCAACTCTGGAAATAAATCAGATAATAGATGATGCAGCCAGATCACCCTCACACCCTATAAATGTCTTGAACAAAGTGTGCACACAGCTGTCAAAATGGTTTGCAACTACACAGCTGTCAAAATGGTTTGCAACTACACAGAGCATTTATGCAACCCTAGAGGCATAATCCCAAACCTTGGGTCATGCAGATTTCCACAAATCTTTAGTACTGTAGATCAACAGCACATGCAAAAATACTAAGCCAGATCACTTCCTCGAAAACTAAGGCTACAATCCATATATTTATTTAAACAGAACCATTGGCCAACTGCAATATCTCTTCCAAATTCTCAGTGGATAACATTGTGGGATGAAAAAATCAGGTAATATCCAATCTGTGGCGTTCAGGCCTTCATTCTTTATCACTCATTGAACATATTGAATATTTCAATCATACTTCAGCCCCAGTTTGCCACTTGTTATCTCATTTATTTAGAAAGCAGTTTAGGCTTGTGAGAGTGCAAGTGATCTGAAGCACTGATGAATCATTACAGAGTATAGCTCTTTATAACTCTTTATTTGCCATAATCCTCATCATGCATAAAAAGGATAACAACAAGAATAAAAACAACATGGTATTTCAGTGTAACTTTCCGTGTAGTTGGATATTGGGAAAATAGGGCAATTCAATGCGCTTGCACTTTTTGCATGTTTATATGCAAACTATTAGCACCCTCTAGTGGCTCATAAGATTCTAAAGACAGCAGGAGAAAGAAGAAAAATATTCAGTTGTCCCAATAACAGTCTTTGACATATCATTAGTTTTAAAGATTAGATGTTGCATTTTTTTTAAAAAAATGAACATATAATTTAACAATATATAGTGAGAAAATACAAGGCAGATAAAATATATAAATATATAAAAGCTGCAAAATTCTTTGACATACATAAAATGTGAAAATTAATATATATGAATAATATATATAAATAAATGTAAATATACATTACTAGAGGGGAGAGTGAGTGTAAACAGATCTGGATTGGGAGTAGGGTGGCTGAGTGATAGGATAAAATGATTTTGATGCTGTCAGATTCTCAAGAAACCACTAAATCACATATAATCATGAGAATTGTGCAGGAATATAGTAGGCTCAGTGTATGTATGACAAATTATCATGTGGACATCTGTTAGTCAGGAGAGAGAGCCACTCCTGCATACAACTAAATTTTGTACCTTTCTAGCTCAATAGATTGCTAGGTGATGGGCAATTCGTTTGATCTAACAAGGAAGTTCTTAGATTCTTTGGGTTTGTTGTGGGTTTTCCAAGCTGTGTGGATTTAGTCTGGTAGTTTTCAGATCTCAGAAACTAAGCAGTGTCAGCCCTGGTTAGCACTTGTATGGAAGACCACTGGAGATGTCCAGGGTTGCTACCCAGAGGTAGGCAATGCCAAACATCGGTTTGTTTCTTCCCCTTTTAATGTTTCTGAACAAGAGATATTTTTTAAAATAGTGTATCAAACTCTGTCCTTGGCTCCCCTGAATGAATGCTCACAGAATACTTTTCAAGGACAAATAGTTACATGACTAAATGTTCACATGATTTCAAAGTGACAATATGCTTTCATTAGAATAGCTACCTTATTCATTGCAATCTTGACCTCCCAGGAACTTCAATAAATGAACATTTCTCTATATAGCTAAAGTTTGATGGTACAATTCTACCAGCCTGAAGTATCTTACAGTGACATGGAAATTCAAAAAAAGCAAGATTTTCAATTAAGACACACTTGTTTCAGAAACCCGAGTTTTAGGGGATACATATTTTATTACAAAGCTAGATCCAAGATATTGTTTTAAGAATCCCCTTCCCACCCCAAACCCTTGTGAATTAAAGGAATATGAATTAAACCTGAGAATCACAGAATGCAAAAAATTGCCATGCCTAATGACCATGGTTGTAGATATCCAGAGTTAATGGTCAGTGACATGAAATTGGACCAACATAGTTGAAGGGATGAGCATCAATAAGAAAATGAAGAAATGTGAGAAGAGATTGAAAGATGTTAGATAAGAACAGATTATTGTGAATGATAAGGCTAGACTATATGTAGGCTGGATATAAATAAGATCTGAATAATAGTATACCTTGTACAGACTCACAAAACACCTCTGAGGAATGAAGCTGAAAATAAAAGGAATGAAGTTGACAATAAAAGTAACCCTTTTGGAGAAGCAGATAATAGTATATGAATCCCCTGCATGGCACGGGATTGGACTGGATGGCCTTGTGATCTCTTCCAACTCCATGGCTTTTGAATCTTTATTAGGGTATGAATAATGAAAGTCTCAAACCAAAGATGTACACATAAATTGCTGGTTACAATCATTACCATGATTTTCCAGAATAACACAATTACCAAAAAAAATGGGGTTGTTTTAGAGGACAGAAAGTACACACTCTTCTGGAATTCTGGTGTCATTTGTATGAAAAACAACCACTCCAGCTTAGCCCCGATGGCAGACCAAAAATAAAAGAATGGGGAGGGGGGTTTCAAAGGAAGCCACTCTCACTTAGGCCCCTTCCGCACCGAGGCGGAAGGGGTTGGGTCAGCGTCACTCATGCCGACCCGATGACGCTGGGACCGTCCGCATGGACGGTCCTGAAACCAGCTGGGATGACGGCGCAAAGCTGCACCGTCGTCCGAGTGCGACATTTCATGTCCAATGACTCTCCTGATCACGTCGCTGAGGCCATGGGGGGAATAACTGCTCCCCTGCCCTGCAGAGCAGGGCTGCTCCAGGGTCGCAGGGGAAAGGGGGCATGTCCCCAGGCCTCAGCGATGCGCCGGAGGGCCGCGGGGCTGGTAAGTCACCTGGTGGGGCGGGAAGGTGCTTGGAAGCTGCTGCCGTTTGCATGGCAGCAGCTCCAAGCCGGTGTAACGTAAGCGCGTTATATTCTGCTCTATAGGAAGGATTCCTGTCAGATGTTTTAGGAACCTTCCTATTAATTAATTTGCTTTTCTTTTCGCTGCCACCAATATATTATTTTACTATAGCCCACACAAACTGATGAAACGGTCACCACTCTTTTTGGGAACACAGACACAGACAAATATAGAGACTGGAACGGATTTAACTGAACAAAAACTTAAAACGTTTATTTCTGGCTTAAAAGAGGCTTCTCGGGTAACTTGAGAGGATTTACGCTTGTTGGTTTCAGAATTTAATGATTTCAGAGCTTAGTGGTTGCAGAAATGTTAATGGCACTTCACTTAAGTTTTAAAACGTTACTAGACACTCGCAGGTGTCTCTTTAGTAAGATTTTTTCTTCAGAAAAAAGATGTTTTAGAAAAAGATGTTTCTTCAGGGAGGTTTTACATACTCTCTGTTGACAAAGACTCTAGTCCACTGTACCTAACCACTAAACACAACACCCAGTCTACTCCCGGTGGGATTCTGGCATAACAGCCTCCCTCTCCCACAATCGCAAATTTGGCCTCTCTGCCACAGGACTGGGCCTCCCAAGACTGGTGTTAACTGTGGAGGACAGACTTTTAGACTTGTCAGAGTAGTTTTCCCTCAAAAACACCTGAGTATGGTGAATTCACTCTCCTCCAGACTCAGGGTTTCAGATGTCTTAATAGCTTCCTCAGCTATTAACAAACAACAGCAGTGAGAGATCTTGGCGGAATCTCCTCACTCTGCCACAAAACGTACCCAAAGGCACAAAAGCTCACAGACAGAGCCAAAAAGCCAAAAAGACCCAAAGAACCAAAAAGAACCCCTCAGCACTCTCGCTGACTCTATTTATAGTACCTGCATTTTTTTTCTCTGGCCAATCAGGGCTGGCCAGGGCTTAACTCTTTCAGGGCAGACTCCACCCTGTAAACTGAATGCCGAATAAGGGCATTCGTCACACCGGCGTTCCTGGAAAACCACTCTGGGGAAATGTGGTTGGGGAACGCCGGCTTCGCGCCGGTCGGGCGGCGCGAGGGCGGCGCAGCTGCACTGCAGCTGTGCCCCCTGTGTGAATGGCAGCCTGGGGGACGGCATTTTTGCTGTCCCCAGGCCGCCATATTCTGTCCGTGCGGAAAGGGCCCTAGTGAAAAACAATTATGTGTAAAGTTAAGAAAATATTATTGTCATTTACAGTCATTCCAGAGAGAGGGTCTCTCTGGATAGGCGCCACCTTATGCCACTCCTCTGGGCAGGGGCAGTTTGGGGGCATTTCCAGGAGTGAAGCTGACTTTGGTCCCCCACTCTGCCTGGTAACTTATGCTATGTTTTAGTGTAGTATAGTTTTTTAGTTTCCCCACACCACCTGATACCCTTTAGGAGGTAGCATGTCTGTGCCATGGTGGCTCCATCCTTGGCCACTATCGAACACCCCCTCCCCATTGCCTGGATTCAAAATTATAACTTTTTCTTTCCCTACACACACCCCTAATCTGTGCTTTCACTCTGTCTACTGTAATAAGGAATAAGAGCTTTTTCTCTGTCCAGATTTCATGCATGGGTGAATATTGTAAGGTTCTTTTTTTGCACATTATATACCAAAAAAAGAACAAGGAAGTATGACTTGCTTGTTCTTTATCTGCTTCCTTGTAATATGCATAGTCAGTACAAGTCACTGAAGTTATAAAGTCTGATTGTTGAAGGATCTGACTTAGAAATGGGAAAAGGTTCTTGGGCAGATTTTATAGAGCATTAAAATTGTGTGAAATAGAAATGCACAAGATTTTTGTGATCTAAAAAGGAAAATATGTTTTCAGGTTCCACAAGACTGAGTATGTATGAGCAAACAGCCACTATGTTCTTTAAATACCAATAAATCTGGCTATTGATGATCAGTGCTCTTAGAGTAATGTGTCAGTTGTTCTTGTTAGTCTTCAGTGTGCCATGCATCTTGATAGAAGGTTCATGAATCTTGTTAATGCTCACCAGTCACAAAATGGCTTTCTCGTTGGGTACTTAGCAGCCTAGTAATATTGAACATTATCTGAATGTTGTCTCATGAACTTAGTAGCTGCCAATCTTTTGCAAATCAGGTGCAGAGTGACCTTCCTTAGCTTAAGATCTTATTTGGTAAGATCTATGCTTGTGGAAGCTGATTGAACCCTGGAAAATGAATGTAGAAGACATAAAATATACAATACAAAACACACTGCTACAGGTAGCTGATGGTCTACACATTTTGGAAGTAATTGGTGGTTCTAAATATATGATAGCCTAACAACCATAGCTTAACCAAATACATAATAGAAATATATATAATACGATAGCAAGAACTATTTACATGAGATAAAATACAAGCCTTCAAGTTCAGATATTGTATTTACATAACGATAACACAACAATCCCCAGGAATAATGACATACCCAGGGTCAGTGTGCCTCCTAACATACCACGCATAAACAGTTTATCAGAAAAAAAGGATCTACAAGCAATGGTGAGATAGATTGGATCCAAAAGCTTGTCCTTGAGATGTTAATATTCTGCATATACACACAGTTTATTTATTTAGTCTTATTGTAGCACATCTCCAGAAATTATCATCTAGCATAAATATACAAGCAGTGGATTAAGAAAAAAAATCAGTAGCATGAAACAAACTCAAGCATAAAATACAAAAAGAAAAGGCAAAAGCACACCTCATATGTCTCAGCAGGTTAAAAAAAGCTAAATTTAAACCATTTCACAGAATATGCTCTTCTCACAGAAGATGACTGGAAGCCCTTGAACATGCATAGGTTTGCACTTATAACTGTGACTTGAGCCAACATTTTGAACAGAAAGAATAACTTATCACAGAACTTGAGCAGTGGCTGGTGTGAAAGGTCAATTCTCCAGTGGATTTTGTTAAAGAACAGTTATCTGTGCATTGAAGATGTGCTATACTCATGTGTTCACTGTGATGCACAGCATGTGCATGTGAAGTGCCATCAAGTCATATCCAACTTATAGTGACCCCAGCAATGAACTTTCAAGGCAAATGAAACTCAAAGATGTTATGTTCTTCTTCTGCGGAGTCTTCCATGGTGATCTCCCTTTCAAGTACTGAGATCAGATGAGATAGGGCTATATTACCATGCTACCTCTTTTTCTGTGATGCACAGTACACTAGCCTAATCTCATTGGACAACACTAAAGACCAAATCAGACATTGAATTTCAAGGATGTTTTAAGTGTATAATCTAAAAATATAGAATTTGACTGTAGCACGTTCATATTTAGGCAAATGTTTATCATACAGGTTCACTCTGCATCAATGTGTTATAGCAATCAGAATATTAGATTATGATTTTGGAGACCCAGGTCTCAATTCCCATTTGTCATATAAGTTTACTGTATTTCCTAGGTCTAGTCACGTACTCTCAGCCTAACCTACTTCATTAGGTTGCTGTGTGAAGAAAAAGGAGGAGGAGAGAACGACATATGTTGTTTGGAGTCCCCAATGGGGAAAAAGGTAGAATATAAATGAAATAAAATACAACTAAAATAAACCATGCTCTGATGGGGAGCACTTAATTGTTTATATACTCAGTGACCAACCTGATTTTCCTTTTGCATTACAAAATAGCCCCTGAAAACATGTATAAAGAATAAGTATTGCTTTCCCATTCCTTTCAGGACTGATTTTCAATTTTAGTAGTCATATATCTTTCTAGACATTAAATTTGATAGACCTATTGCATAACCATCAAATATTATATAATATATTAAATTATAAAAAGCATCTGTAACTAAGTGGATGTTAACCAGGATTGTTATTTAGGATATATAGCTTAACAGTATAATGCAAATAACTATTCAAGAGAAACTTGTTTAATCTTTCTTCAGAGTTGAATAAATATGGAAATAAAGAAATGTGAAATTCTTTCCTGTTGCATAAGGCAAAACTAACATTAAGCTAAGCGAGGGTATAATGGTTATTTCAGTATTAATTTGGTAGCCTTGTTAAAAAAAATGCAGAAGTGGCTGACCTGGGCATACGTTGCAATACTCCGAAAGAAACAGAATGACACACAGAGAAAAATAATTACATCAGAGCCAAGTCAGTTCTATTACCATCTCATTGCCTGGTTGAAAAGGTCAGACACATCACTATAGCTTCAACAAGTGCAATGTAATACGGTCAGCTCTGTTCTGTCAATGTATAATATAGAGTTAAAAAGAACTTTTCCTTAAATGAGAAAGGTTTCTGGGGTTAACAACTTGAGCTTTTCTTTTCTTCTCTTTGCTAGTCCTCCGAAATGATTAGAAGTGTGATAAATGTAGAAGTGCCTAATTTCAGACATGCATACATTTTTTTAAATTTCTATTTATATGTATATATAGGAGCTACATTGCAGGCTGCATTGGTTACTATGTCCATTCTCTGCCTTTCTCCACAAAGGGACCAAAATCAGCCAATATCATTCTCTCCTCCATTTTACCCTGTGATATTAGGATAAGAATGAGTGACTTGTCCAAGGTCACCCAGCAAACTTTTATGGCAAAGTGAGGATCGGAAAATAGATCTCCAAGATCCCAGACTAACAGTGTAACTGCTACATCAAACTGGTTCTTCGGGCATGTTGACAGTAGTGTGGCAGTTCAGACTACAAGCTAACTATTAGTTCAGGTGGAGAATCAGCAATAGTAGTGGGAACAGATTTCCTAAAATGTGGGTGCTGCTGTCAGCATGAAAAACAACTGGGAATTGAACCATGATGGAAGACTGGGAGGAAAAAGTCTGTTTTTCACTTTGACTGAGTTCTACCTCTATGGTCAGGCTATGGAGCAATTTGGACGAGGCTTAAGACACTACCACCACCCATTTCTACACTACTGAGGAGTTTATAATACCTGGTGCTGGTGCATTTCCTTCTTGTATGCTGGCCATCTCAGGTGGACCATTTTATATGGTGGGAGCCACAATAGAGAAAAATGTGTGCATTGGGGTTGTTTTTTTGCTCATTTGCAAATTGTAATCCACAGAAGCCCCTACTCACGTGAGTGAGGCTTTCATGCCAAAGCAAAGTGGGAGAGATGGTCCCACAAGTAAGAAGGATCAATACCATAAAAGTCTTTCTATGTAACAACCAACAACTTAAGTTGAGTTTGGTAAGAAATGGGCAGCTAATGGAATGTCTGCAGAGTGTAATATGCATGCTTTGATGATAGCCAAGCTGTAGCATTCTGCATCAGTTATAATTCTGAATTGATTTTGAGGGGAGACCAATATACACTGTATTATTGGCGTTACTAGCAATAAAGCTAGTTGTGCAAAAATACAATAGGCTCTGGAAAACTGTTGCTGGTCATTTCTGTCATTATTCATGAAACATTAAATTTCAACATGTAGAGGCATTTGCAGGACTTTAATCCTCCCAGGACAAGAGATGTGAACCCCCTTCCATTTTCACACCTGCACAGTTCTTTAAAAAGTGAGTTGTCAGCAATATGCCTTGCCTTAATTGTAAATGGTTATAGTCAGTAGACTCTGCCCCTTTTAAGTTATACAACATGCTCGCATCAATGCAACCTACCACCTCGGCTTGCGCATTTG
This sequence comes from Sphaerodactylus townsendi, assembly GCF_021028975.2. Lineage (NCBI taxonomy): Eukaryota > Metazoa > Chordata > Lepidosauria > Squamata > Sphaerodactylidae > Sphaerodactylus > Sphaerodactylus townsendi. Next base: position 99,170,002 of record NC_059426.1, on the reverse strand, counting down.
CTCAGCTCTTTAAAAAGTGAGTCATTACCAATATGCCTTGTCTTTTATATAGATTAGGCTCATTCCGCACATGCAGAATAATGCACTTTCAAACTGCTTTCAGTATCCTTTGAAGCTGTGCGGAATAGCAAAATCCATTTGCAAACAGTTGTGAAAGTGGTTTGAAAAGGCATTATTTTGCGTGTGCAGAAGGGGCCTAAGATTGCCTCCATGTTACTGTGGCATGGATCTATCTTTAGAAACTGGCCTAAAGATTGTTTCTTGACAGTGGAATTCTGAGCAGCATTACCTTATATCCTAACAAAACATTGTAGCAAAACTTTAGATACTTAAATCAGCTGACTGGAACTTTGAACAGGCAAGACAGCTCTTTCTAAAAACCTGCAAAGGGCTCCAGGGGTGCAGAAAAATCTGGACTCTAAAAAAATACATTTGGGAGTTTTAAATAGTGAAAAATGGTAAAAGGGGGTGCTTGTAATTTTAACAGAGTACCTCAATGGCTGTTGCTAGGTAACCACAGATACTGGGTTTCAGTTTCATTGAGTAAAAGACAGAGAGAGGGAGCAGGGTCCCTTCCAGACCTTTTTTTTGTCCTTCAAGGGGAGACTTTCTGAGGCTAGACCTGGTTTAGAGTTGCCAACTCCAGCTGGGAAATTCCTAGAGATTTTGGAGTGAAGTGAGGAGGACAAGGTTTGGGAAGGGAAGAGACCTCAGTCTCAGCAATACCATAGAGGTCACCCTTAAAATCAGCTATTTTTTTCCAGGGGAACAGATCTCTATCATTTGGAGTTCAGCTGTAATTCCAGTATATAGACCAGGGGTAGGGAACCTGTAGCTCTCCAGATGTTCAGGAACTACAATTCCCATCAGCCCCTACCAGCATGGCCAATTGGCCATGCTGACAGAGGCTGATGGGAATTGTAGTTCCTGAACATCTGGAGAGCCGCAGGTTCCCTACCCCTGATATAGACAAACCTTGGCCTAGAAGTAGCCTCTGGGTAACTTGATGCTACCTGACTTATATGACACAACTAGGCTTAGCTGCTTGGTGAAGTGGTTAAGAGCAGCTGGATTCTAATCTGGGCTCATTCCACACATGCAGAATAATTCACTTTCAAACTGCTTTCAATGCTCTTTGAAGCTGTGCGGAATGGCAAAATCCACTTGCAAACAGTTGTGAAAATGGTTTGAAAGTGCATTATTTTGCATGTGAGGAAGGGGCCCTGGAGAACCAGGTTTGATTCTCCACTCCTCCACCTGAGAGGCAGAGGCTTATCTGCTGAACCAGATGTGTTTCCACACTCCTACATTCCTGCTGGGTGACCTTTGGTTGGTCACAGTTCTTCAAAACTCTCTCAGCCCCACCTACCTCACAAGATTTCTGTCGTAGGGAGAGGAAGGGAAAGGACCTTGAAAGCCACCTTGAATCTCCTTACAGGAGGGAAAGGTGGGATATAAATCCAAACTCTTCTTCTACTACTACTGTTCAATTGCAACCACCCTATGAAAACCAATGTGGTATAGCAGAGATTTAGAGCAGGGCCTGGCAAACCTAGATTAGAATCCCCATTTTGCTATGGAAACTCATAGGGTTGTTGCTCTACCCTTCATACCCCACCCCTGAAATATGGATGTCATATTACTTTTCTGCACTATGTATTGGCAAAAGCCAGCTTTCATACATTTGTGTGGGGGTGGGGGGGGTGGGGGGGTGGGAGTGGGAGTGGAAGTGTGTGTCTGTGTAGAGCAGTGTCCAAACCAGGAGCAGGCTACTGCAAAAAGGTCTGTTTGCAAAGTTAGATCACTGATTGAGTTATTCCAGATAACTAAGGCTGGAAGTCTCATGGACTGTATCTTGATTACCACACCCCGCCAAGCTACTGTAACACAATGATTCTAGGAAACTCCCTGTTATCAGATTTTGCATTTCCTCTACCTTTAGAAACAATCTCCTTGACAATAGATCCTTTCCTGATGACAAACACCTCAGACAAATTTGAAAACCTAGGCAGAGACTCTCAAAAGACAATCTGCATAAGCCATTCAAGGTTCCACTGATACAATCAAGAAACAATTGGCTCTATTATCCCGGGACTTAGAAAAACAATAGATGAGCTACTAATCAGCTCATCCCAGCACGGAAACCCAAGAAATACAGGAATAGAAACTTACTAGCTCCCGCCCCAAACTATGCTGAGGGGTATAAAAATACAGTGCACCCCAAGTTCCACGTTCGCCAGACTGGTTCTCAATGCTGGCTCTCAATGCTGGCTCTCCAAGCTGGCTCTCCAAGCCCTCCAGGCTCTCAATGCTGGCCCTTCAGGCTGGCTCTCCAAGCTGGCTCTCCAGGCTGACTCCAGCTGCTGCTGGCCCCCTCTCTCCATGCTGGCATTGGAATCCCTGCCTTCTTCCAGAACTTCTCAGCTGAACTTAGGTAACATATAGTTCCCACTGCTTCCCTTCCCAATCTATCATCCAAACCTATTTTCCTCCCTGCTTATATCACATAGGAACTGTGTGTATACTTCTCCTTGTCTCACTGTATGAATGTTTGCACCAATTTGATCTCTTTTGCATTCTCTGTAGAACGTTTCAAAAGCCATTTCTGGTATAGCTGTCTAAAAGATCCCACCTAGCCTGCCTCTTGCACTGCCAAGCTGTGTTATTCCCCATTGCTACATTAAAAATATATTCTAACTGTTAAGCTAGGTAACAGATTGATTATAGACCAGTCACATAGTTTCAGCCTAAACTGCCTCACATGATTGCTGTGTGGACAAAAAGGAGGAGAGGAAACAAATATTAACTGCTTATGGGTGACTTGATAGCATCTGACCTGCATGACTCAGGCCGCCCTAGAAAAGTCAGTGTGGTGTGGCAAAGATTCATAGCTGGGTCTAGGAGACCTAGGTTCAGAACCTCATTTTGCTGTGAAAACTCACTTGCTGATTATGGACCAGTCACATACTTTCAACCTAACATACCTCACAGGGTTGTTGTGTGGATAATAAGGAGTAGAGGAGACTAATACATGCTGCTGTTGTCCCCATTGTGGAGAAGGATTGCTGTTTTCCAAGGTCAAGACTGTGGGGTAGGGGAGATGGAAAACATAAGACAGAGGGGCAGATAAAGATGGTTGGCTGTTCAGTGGAAAGGTGGTAGGATTGCCAACTCCAACTTCGGATATTTCTAAAGATTTGAGGATGGTGGGGTTTGAGGAGTGGAGTTTTGTCAACCTCCAGTGAGGTTACCTGAACATCTGCCAGAATTATGACTGATCTCCAGAAACAGAGATAAGTTCTCCTGAAGAAAATGACTGCTTTGAAGGGTGGAGTCTATGGCATTATACCCTGCTGAGGTTGCCTCCTTCCCCAAACTTCACCCTCCCAAGATTCAACCTCAAATCTCCAGGAATTTTCCAACTTCAAGGAGGATTGTAGCTGGAAGATCCATTGTTATTTTGAAAGAGCTGCTACCACCTTTGCTGCTGTTGTGTGTGCATCAGGGCAGGAAGGAAGCAAGTAGGAAGCTGGGAGGTATCAGTGGGGGCAGAAAGAGAGAGTGTTGGGGTGGGGGCATTAAAAACAGAAATAGTGATGAAAAAGAGGCAGAAAGAGAGAGAAAGTGACAGGCATGGAGGAGAGGGAGAGAGGGGGAAAAGCTATAGCAAGAGGGGAGAAAGAGTGAGGGACTGAGAGGTGGAAGAGGGGAGGGGAGGAAGAAAAGTGTGGAGAATGGGATAATTGCTCTCTCATGTTTCTTGCAGCTCTCCACTCACCTATGTTCTATTAGCCAAACTGGCAACATCTGAGGATATTTAAATCCAGTGACTGGAGTTATGAATGGGCAAAACAGATCTTTCTACAAACCTTAAAAGGGTTCCAGGTTTGCAGAAAAATATGAAACCTACAAAAAAATTGAGGAATTTAAAACACTTGAAAATGATAAAAGGGGCACTTGCAACTTTAACAAATCATTAATCTCAGTGGCTGTTGCAAGGCAATAGTATTCCAGGGTTGGTTTTCTGAGAGCCAGCATGCTGTAGTGCCATGGTTCCCAAACTTTTTGGGGCTGCTGCCCCCTTGGCTCCCAAGTCACATCCCAAGTGCCCACACACACACATACACACACTTCTTCCTTGGCATTAGGTCTACAGCAAATTCAAATTAACTTCTGATACTGGAAACACGCATATGTATTTAACAAGTAAGACATGACCTAGTAAAAGGCAACCAATTTATTGAGCTGTTTTAGCAATATGAAAAAGCATGTTTGCATCTCACCCTTTATATCTTCACAGTTTTGATGGGATAGATGTGCAGGAATATCAGCTTCTCAAACTTCAGGCTTCGAGGCACTAAGAAATAGTCTTAAGTGGATTCCACACAGCATAATAATAATGGGTTGCATCTGTTTTTTTTTTTATTGGAGTTCATTTTATTCCATTTTTGTTCTTTGCATGGGTGCTCATTTTCCGTGAAGGAACTGAGTTGAGGTTGGGGGAAAACAATCCATTTTCTTTCTGCCCCTGATTTTCCTTTTAAAAAATTGCCTTGTAAAGCAGAAATGATGGGGCTCTATGCCTCTCTCTCTCTCGCTCACTCGTCCCCTTCCAACCCAGGCTACACAGCAAGGAGAAAGTTGCAGCTTTTCCTTTAAAACTCATCAATTACAAGGATGAAAGAACAAGGCCTTTTTCCTACCAGCTGCTCCAGGAATCCCTGTACCAGCCCCTATTCTCTACCACCCTGAAATTCCTCACTCTCCTGCATGTTTTCACAGCTCCCAGCGGGGCAACTGCACGCACTTTGAGAATCCCTAGTTCAGTGGTTAAGAGTTGCTGACTAATCTGGAGAACTGGGTCTGATTCCCCACTTATACATATGAAGAATGCTAGGTGAAGTCATAGTTCTCACAGAACTCTCTCAGCCTACCTCTCAAGGTGCCTGTTGTGAGGAGAGGAAGGGACTGTGATTGCAAGCCACTTTGAATCTCCTTAAAGATAGAGAAAAGATAGAGGTGTAAAAAAACTAACTCTTCTACTTCTAAAAGTCAGGGGGAGGTTCTTTTTCAGACATGGATTAGCCTTTGAAGGAGGATTGCCAGCTCCAGGTTGGTAAATTCCTGGAGATTTGGAAATAGATTATGAGGCGGGCAGGGTTTGGAGAGGGAAGAAGCCTTATCCAAAATATAATTGTGATCCTTGTGATTGATCATATTGCCAAATATAATGCCATATATTGCTACTCTAGCTAAGTAGCCAGCAGCACACAAGTGGGCCATAATTTTCCTAGATAAATGTGGAAACCTAATGTGGAGACAAGGACGTAGATATAGATTTTTTATGGGGGGGGGGTTCGAGGGGGCCATGCCCATGCCTCTCCAAGCCCCTCTCCTGGCCTAGGGCTTATAAAAGCAGCTCTCCAAGGTCGGGGATGGCAGACTCCCCTCCCCTGCCCCTCCCCTCTGGGCAGAGGCATAGAGGGAAAATGGAGCCTGGTGCAAAATATGAGTTTTGCACCCCCCCTCCCCGGGCAGTCACTGTGATGCTGGAATCCACCCCCAAACAGCATCACTTTCAATGGTGTTTAAACTAGAGAGCCCAAATTCTGCTTTTAAATCCACCTCAAAGGGAGAATCTGGGGTCCCTAGTTAGACAACATTGAAAGTGATGCTGTTTGGGGGTGGATTATCCCCCACCCTGAAACAGCATCACTTTCAATGTGACATAGTGGTTAAGAGCAGGTGCATTCTAATCTGGAGGAACCGGGTTTGATTCCCTGCTCTGCCACTTGAGGAAGCTTCGTGGAGAGCTTATCTTGAATGTCTGTGTCATGCAGCTTTTCAGAGCCTCTCTCAGCTCCCACCCACCTCTACAGGTGGTGTTTGTTGTGAGGGAGCAAGGGCCAAGAGATTGTAAGCCCCTTTGAATCTCCTACAGGAGAAAAAGGGGGGATATAAATCCAAACTCTTCTTCTTCTTCTAAACTGAGGACCTCAGATTCTCCCTTTAAATCCTTGCTGAAGGGGGTGGATTTAAAAGGAGAATCTGGGGAAATTTGGGGGGTGCCTGCTGTCAGGGGTGCAATTGTTAAGCTAGAAGCACCAAACTTTCAGGGTATCTTTAGGAGTCTCTCAAAGGTGTAGCCTTCATCTTCTATTAGCTCCCATTGGAAACAATGGAGGATGGGGCACCCCCTTTGGGAGTCCATAACTTTGGACCCCCTGAACCAAACCTCACCAAACCTGGGTAGTATCATCAGGATAGTCCCCCAAACAATCCCTGAAAGTTTGGTGCTGCTAGCCCAAACAGTGGGCCCCCTGCAGGCCAAAAACCGAAAAACCACTAAAATGTTTTAAAAACCCACAGAGGGGCAGAGCTTCGGACATGAATGGGGGGGTTCAAACCCGAGAATCCCCCCCTTACCTATGTCCATGGCAGGAGAGGAAAGCTTAAGACAGAGGGTCAGATAAAAGTTGGTTGTTAGGAAGGAGACAGGGTTATCAACTCCAGATTAGGAAATCCCTTGATATTTAGGGGGGGCGGAGGCTAGGGGGATTTAAGGAGGGAAGGAACCTCAGAGGAGCATAATGACATAGGCCAGTGGTTCTCAACCTTCCTAATGCCATGACCCTTTAATACAGTTCCTCGTGGTGACCCCCAACCCTAACACTTATCCATTTTAGAGATGGAGAACACTGATACAGAGAGTCTTAGGTGATTCCTGTGAAAGGGTCATTCGATCCCCAAAGTGGTCGTGACCCACAGGTTGAGAACCACTGACATAGACTCTGTTCTCTAAAGTAGCCAACTCCTCCATGGGGATTTGGGTTGCTAACCTTCAGGTGCGGATTAAGATCATCCAGAATTACAACTGATCTCCAGATCAGTACTGCTGGAGAAAATGGCTGTTTTGGGGTATGGATTCCATGGCATTATGTCCTGCTGATGTTGTTTCCCTCTGTATGCCTCCCAAGGCTCCACACCCAAATCTCCAGAAATATCCCAATTTGGAGTTGGCAACACTAAGGGAAAACTTATCCCTATTGTTAGGAGTTCTGTTGTGATTCCAGGAGAGATGGAAGTTGGAAAACCTGGAAAGTAGAGAAGGAAGCAGGAAAAGGAGAGAGACTTTAGGGGCTTTCAGAAAAAAGGAAAGAGAAAATAGTGGTGGAAGGGGAAAATGAGATGCCTCCTGCAACTCTTATGGATTTTCACTTGTATCCTTCTAAATTAACATGTAGGGTGGTGATAACTGCAAAGGATTGTGGAATGCTCCAAGCGGACCTTGATAAATTAGGTGAGTGGGCTAAGAAATGGCAAATGCAGTTCAAAGTAGCAAAATGTAAAGTGATGCACATAGGGGCAAAAAATCCAAACTTCACATACACGCTACAGGGGTGCTATCAGTCACAGACCAGGAAAGGGATTTGGGCATCTTAGTTGATAGTTCCATGGGAATGTCAACTCAATGCATGGCAGCTGTGAAAAAGGCAAACTCTATGCTGGGGATAATTAGGAAAGGAGTTGATAATAAAACTGCAAGGATTGTCATGCCCTTATATAAAGCAGTGGTGCGACTGGACTTGGAGTACTGTGTTCAGTTCTGGTCGCCACATCTCAAAACGAATATCGAAGAGATAGAAAAAGTGCAGAGAAGGGCAATGAGGATGATTGAGAGACTGGATGTTCTTAACATAGACTATAAGTATTAATAGTATTGTCGAAGGCTTTTATGGCTGGAATCACTGGGCTGTTGTGGGGTTTCTGGGCTGTATGGCCATGTTCCAGTAGCATTTTCTCCTGACGTTTCACCTACACCTGTAGCTGGCATCTTCCGAGGATTTGATGGTAGGCCAGAGTGGAATGTTACTTACATATGCTAAAATGGGTGGATTCCACTTAACACATGCAAATCACACTTGCTAATTGCACCCCTTACACTTGTTAACCAATGCAAATGGTTCTTTCTCGCACCCTGGAACTTCCACAGGTATATATACTTCACTTGCTTTACTACCATCAGATCATCTGAAGATTCCAGCCACAGATGCAGGTGAAATGTCAAGAGGAAATGCTACTGGAACATGGCCATGCAGCCCAGAAACTCCACAACACCCCAGTATGAATATTATTCAGGATTGGACAGTGTCTTACCTGATCTTACATGTCAGAAGCTAAGCAGGGCAACCTCTAAGAAACGCTAGAGTCATGACAAGTAGCTATGCAATGGCAAAACATTTCTAAACTACTATTGCCTTGAAAATTCTGTGGGGTCACCAACAGTCAGTTGTGATTTGATGGCAGACACACAAACAAAAACATTACATTGTAAATCTCTTAATCTTTTTGGGTCTAATTTTCACAATCTGAGTTATTTGACTTGAAACAGTAATAGCTGTATGTTTGCCACATGAGGTCAGTATTCACATAATGCTTGGCTATATGGAAAGAATCTAGAAATCAGTGTGGATAACACATGACAGAAATATCATGAAAACAATTCTTTAATTGACTATTTTTTAAATTCAGTTTAGGATTATGCTACTATAATTGATGTTTATGATTTTTACTAAGTATATGATTGATGTATATGATTTTTTAATGTTTTTTAACATTTTAATGATTGATTTTTTAAAGTTCTTACTGTTAATTGCCAGCCTTAAATGCTAAAATCTGTCTTGGGACCCTTGATCTGTTTCATTTCTATTAAGATGTAAAACAGACAAAAAATTTAGCAAGGCCTGTCATTCAGACAAAAATGAAGATCTCTTCAGATGCAGCTTTCTTTTTTTACAAAAGCTTTAATGAGATGGAAGTATTTGTATTACAAAACCCAATTGTAAGAACACAGTGAACGATCACATCATCTTATGATTTTCTATAGCATGTGAATCTCTGCTAGTATTTCAGTACCCTGAAATTACAATCTGGTAACCCATTCTGAACCAGTGTAATAGAATCACTGTGAGTAGGTTGTATGTTAGTATGTGTGTGTGTGTGTGTGGGGGGGGGAGTTGGGGAGATTCGTCAGACACTTAGTAGCAGCATTTCTCCTGATCACAGCAATGCTTTTTTCATCCCTTCAGCTTGTATCCTTAATCTCTCAATTCACATATTAATTTATTCAACCAAATGCATACCGTTAGTGTTAGAATGGGCCACATTTACAAATTTCTTTACTTATAGCTAAAAGTATGAACAGCTTATTACTACACCATCAGAGACTACTATCCTATGCATTTCTGCTCAGAAAAAAGTCCCAGTTTATTTATAAGTGATGCTTATTCCCAAGTAAATGTGATTGGATAGCAGCCATGTAGTGCTAGTTCATCACTTTCTTTTCTGTGCAGTTTGTGAATTGCAGTTGAACTGGAATAATTGAAAATATTGTTTTTTCCTAAAGAAAACCTGTATCCCTTGGCAGCATGGCTGAGGTAGATGTTAGAGATGCCTCTCCCACCAGTAAGAAAGATTTGAGCCCTGAATATGGTTCACTTGTTATGTCACATTTTATTGTCAGCCCACTTCCAATGAGAAGTGAGAGGAAAAATCTTTTTTTAGTGTAACATGGGAATTACTTTTGTGCAGTTTCATGGAACTCAGCCAGAGAAAATGTTCTGAAATTCAGCAATCACTGATGATAATTCACAAAGTGTTGAGATGTAGAACATAATCTATACATCTAATAGCGACATGTGGCTCCCATCTATGGAAGGGAGCAAGAAAGGGGAGAGGCTCATCCATGGCAGTGGAGGTACCTAGGAGTCACTGGAAGCTCTATCTGGATGCAGCTGAACTGGAAGATGAAAGGGGGCAAATGGGATTCCACCCCCCACCCTCAAGTTTCACAGGGGCTCCCTGTCTGGCACCAGTTGAGTAGCTCCTGGTGAACCAGCAAGAGAGCACAGCTGGAAGGGAAAAAGGCCTACCTTGGGACATAATCATGCCATACTTGCAATTCTATTTTTGTACCCCAGCATTAACATCATGCTCCTGTGCAGAATTGCATGTAGGCTATTCATTTCAATAAGTTTCGCTGCACTTAATTCTATGTTGTGCCAGGCTATAGAAACAACATTCTTGATGCTAAAATAGCAAACTGTAATAGCCCTTCTTAACACAGGAAAAATTAGAGGCCCTTTAACTTCCACTTTCTGAAGGGGTAGAATGCAGAGTTAGATGCAGAAGGAGCCTGATCAGCACACCTCCAACCTATCCATGTCCATTGGAATGTATGCACAGAACCAACACAGGTACAAGTGTATCACTTTCTCTCCATGATTGAGAACTGAGTTTTTCATACTTTCTAATCCCACAGATGCTCTGTGGATATGTTCCAACAAAGATGTCCCAACAAAGATGCATACATCAGGAATAAATCAGGTCAACTCCATTCCACATGCATTGACCCTGTTTATTTATTCTTATTTGTTTATGTTATTTATAGTCCACTTTCTCACTGGGAATCAAGGGGAATTACACAGAGTTAATACAATGAACAAGATGGTACATTCACTCATCAATGAAATATGATTTGAGTTGTAGAACCAATCAGAAGTCTAAAAAACAGAACTGAAGCAAAGCACAAGTGTTAACATGATGTATTATATGATCCAAAATGACATAATAGGATTCAACATACATCAAATTATACTCAGTAGTATAAACTACAATCAGAGACATATCAGGGGGAAATGGCGCCCAGAGACAACTCCTTCCCCGGGTGCCCCTTTGAGTCCCCCCTGCACTTTTGAAAACCACCTGCATGGAAGTCAGGGGCAGGGCTTGGAGGCAGCAGGGCCCTGGTGGGCCCCACCTACACCTCCCTGCAGACTGGCTCCTGGGGGCAGGGCTTGGTGGTGTGCAGCTGGGGACCATGCCATTTGGTCACATGGAGGGCATCCAGTGCCCCACATGACCGAAAGGCATCCACCCGAGGATATGGGTGTCCCCATATCCCTAGGGCAGTACGCCCCTGACTACAATCCCTAATAAGATAAGATAAACTTTAATGTCATTGTGCACGCACAATGAAAATACAAAACATCCCCTGGTGCACATTTCTGCAGTCCCCATACCCCATCTTCCACAACCCCCCTTCCAACCATCCCTACACAGCCACAGCCACGTCAACATGACACCATGGAGTTCTGCATAGCCACAGCTCTAGAATAGAAACTGTCTCTGAGCCTAGTTGTCCTTGTTTTTATGATCCTATATCGTCTGCCAGATGGTAATATTTCAAAAAAAGAGTATGCAGGGTGAGACAGGTCTTTCAGAATATTCTGAACTTTCTTTAAGCAGCAGGAATTATAGAGTTCTTCCAAAGAGGGGAGAGGGCATCCAATTATTCTCTGGGCAGTAGTAATCACCCTATGGAGAGCCTTCCTATCTGCCACTGTGCAACTGGCAAACCATGCACAGATGTAGTATGTCAGGACACTCTCTATGGCACAACGTTAGAAGGTCAACAGCAGTTTTGGGAAGTCATGGTGTTCTGTTTTTCTTTTTGTCAGTTTGTATTTCTTTTTATCCCTTGAGGCCAAGGCCCATCAACACTGATTTTATCTGATGGCTAGAGGGAGTGTGGACTTAAATTGCTCTCCAATGGCCAATTCTCCATTTTGTTAGAGCTACCAAGTAATTTTGCACCACTGGGACTTTTCTTCTTCCTCAGAGTAAAATTAACATTAGAAGAGAGGCAGTGAGTGTTCAGGGATAGCTGAGGTAAATTGACAGATTTTTTTTGTATGGAGAAATTGCTTCACTCTGACTTGCAGAGTGTCAAGTGTGGCAAATCTTTTTTTTCAGTTAGCAGGAATGAATGATCAACATTGATTTTTAAATTCAATTTTTTTGGTCTTTATCTCACAAGTGATAAATGAGAAGAAACCTAGCAGAGTGTCTTCCACATATTTTTATATATGTGTCTGGTCTCTAAGAGCAATTATTTTCTCCCTGCAGGTAGTAAAAATTCACAGCTCTTATATTTTAGCAACCAAGATGCAGAGTCACAAATCAGTTATGCTGCAGTGCTACAACAACACATTGTCTTTTGGGATACACTGCTTGAATTATGAGATTTGCCTGAAATGTTGACCCAAATCAATAGGCTAAAAAAATCCCTGAATTGCAAATGACCACTAGTTGTTTCAACTAGTTTCCATCAATCACACAACTTAATCAATTTAAAAAGTTTTTTCCTAGCAAGAGTAGCTATGAAAGCCTCCTGAATTTTATTTATTTATTTAAATACTTATATCCCACCTTTCCCTTAGTTCAAAGCAACTGAATACTGGAAAAGACACTTCTCATTTTGAGTGGGTAAAGGATTTTTATTTCTGCTGCAATTTGGAAAACAAAAGGAATTATTTGCATGTGAAGTCAGAGTTTGCTTTGATGTTTTCTCTGACACATTTCACACACTTTAGGATATAAATAAATCTCATGCAGTCAAGTATGTTTTTGAAAGTAGGTCTGTTGAAGATGAAATAGTATATAACTGTCTCACTTGTGAATAGTTTTTTGGATTCTTACAGTTATTAAGTTCAGATGTAGCCGTGTTCTTCAGTTCTTGGATGCTAAGAAGACAATTCATAGAATCATAGAGTTGGAAGAGACCACAAGGGCCATTCAGTCCAACCCCCTACCATGCAGGATCACATGATCAAAGCACTCCCAACAGATGTCCACCCAGCCTCTGTTTAAAAACCTACGAAGGAGACTCCACCACCGTCCAAGGCAGCATATTCCATTGCCAAAGAGCCCTTAGTGTAGAATGTTCTTCTTAATGTTTAGGTGGTATCTCTTTCCTCGTAGTTTGAATCCATTACTCCATGCCCTAGTCTCTGGAGCAGCAAAAAACATGATTGCTCCCTGTGATGGATTAGGCTTTATAATGGTTAATTTTAAAAGGTGCAGTTTAGCCAGAGCAGGAGCACCACAGTGTTAACCAGAGCGCAACTTCATTGCCTGACTGAAATGCAGGAGCCACAGATAGGGTGTCCTGTCTCATATAAAATGCAGGCAAAGCCTGTCAGAAAGACAGATAGGGAGATTGTCAGAGTTTTTAAAGCAGCTTGAGAGCTTGTGTGAAACACAAAATGTGTCAGTCCTCAAAGTCAGTCAGGGTAGATCTAGTCTGAAGGCAGAGTGGGCCTTAGACAATGGGAGAATAGCCAAAGGAGCCTGTATTCTCAAAGACTGAGAGGAAATAGCCTTGTTTCCATGAGAGGCTAGAGGCCTGGTTGGTGGGAAACAAGAGGGAAACTGAACTAACAGGAACGCTCCCAAGCCCACACAGAGTGCTTGGCAAGTGTCTCATGAGGAGGCAACTCCCGGATATAGGGCTGGAGAGCTCTTGAGGGTGTTTAGCTTAACTGGCAGAGTTAAGAGTGGATTTAGTGAAAATGTATAGGTGTGAAAGCTGGACTATAAAGAAGCTGACAGAAGAAGAATAGATGCTTTCGAGTTGTGGTGTTGGCGAAAACTACTGCGCATACCATGGATAGCTAGGGTGACAAATGCAAAAGTCTTGAGCCTCATAAAACCAGATACATCACTAGAAGGGAAAATAACCAGGCTCAAACTTACATACTTTGGTCATGTGATGCAAGAAAAATCTATGATGCTCAGACTTGTCAATGGTGGGAGAAGACCTGGGCGCCAAAGAACACGATGGCTAGATACCATAAAAGCTGATACAGGAAGCAGTACTTAATAGAAAAATGTGGAAAGAGCTTGCATATCGGGTCGCCAAGGGTTGAGAACGCCAAGGGTTCACATCATTAGTGAAACCCCAGAGCTTATTCTGCCCCAAGCCAGTGTGAGTTCCCTTTGGAGTAAGGTTGGGAGTTTTAGGAGGGTGTTCAGAACTATGATGTAAAAGTTTACTCTAAGTAAAGATACCTGTGTGGGGGGGAAACTATAGGTGAAGTAATCTGTAAACTGAAAGCCATTTTAAGTGAAGCAAAATCTTGTAACTGAAACAGCCATTTTAAGTGAAGCAAAATCTTGTAACTGAAACAGCTATTTAGATGAACCTGCATTAGCTCTGTAACCTCTAAGGCCCCTTCCGCACACGCAAAATAATGCGTTTTCAAACCACTTTCACAACTGTTTGCAAGTGGATTTTGCTATTCCGCACAGCTTCAAAGAGCACTGAAAGCAGTTTGAAAGTGCATTATTTTGCATGTGCGGAATGAGCCTAAGAAATATCTGCCTAAAGAATTCACTAACGCTTAAATGTTCTCTGAAACAACAACCTGAGAAGAGAAGTTTGTAAAATAAAATCTAGTTGTGTTAAATCTTTCAAATGCCTCTCTAAAATATATTTTCCCTCAGTTTCTGGTGGCAGCTTTTATATCTATAGATTAGTTTTCCCTGACAGGATTTCTGTTTAAAAGACCTGGATGTGTATGTGAGTGGGGATGGGCCAAGGCCAACAAACAGTTATCAAAGATCTACCTTCAGCTACAGGCTTCCTTCCCTTTTGGGGCCTCTGTCTTCCCTCAGGGAGTGGGTGCTGTTTCACTTCATCTTCGATATGACATCAGTTCAAATATTTAAACATAGTTAACTTGTCACCCCTTAACTTCCTCTTCTCCAGACTATCCATACGCAGCTCCCCAAGTCTCTCCTCATGGGGAATGGATTCCAGACTTTTTTACCATTTTGGTCACCCTCCTCTGGATCTTTTCCAGGTTGTCAATATCCTTCTTGAATTGTGGTGCCCAGAACTGGACACTGTTCCAAATGAGGCAGAATAGACTGGTACTATTAGTTCCCTTGATCTAGACATTACTTCCCTGTTAATGCAGCCCAGAATTGCATTGGCTTTCTTAGCTGCCACATTACGCTGTTGACTCATGTTCAACTTGTGGTTTACTAAGAGTCCCAGATCCCTTTCACATGTACTATTGTGAAGCCAGATATCACCCATTTTTGTGTATTAGAGTTGTCTGTCCGCTGTTCTATAATCTTACACTTTTAACAGCCATTCATCATATGATGGCAATATCTGGCTATCACTACTCTTGCTGCTGTCATTAAGTAATAAAGGAGTGTTTTGTGTCTTTGTAATATAGCATCATTAGAGTCCCAGATCGATAGAAGATATAGGTCAGATCGTTTCTCAAACTTGTAATTTAATATGATTTCTATGATGTTGTGTATTGTGTCCCCAAATCGTGTAATTTTAGTACCAGTCCACCAACAGTGGAAGAAGGTGCCATCTCTTTCCACACACTTTCAACAGAGAGGCAAACCATGTTGGTACATTTTGGATAATCGTGAAGGAGTTAGATAACACCTGTAAAACATTTTCACATAATTTTCTTTGATATCAGTAGAAAGTGTTAATTTGATATTGTTTCTCCAGAAATTTTCCCAGGTCTCCATTTGTATGGTTTTATTGACATTCCGCACCCAGAGTATCATATTATCCTTCACTAAATTCGACTCTGTCTTAAATTCTAAAAGTAAGTTGTATATTTTCCTGATAGCCATCTTATTTGGTGATTTATATGTAAGGTCCAAAGTTGTGTCTCTTTCTAGAAATGATGAAACATCTTTCTTAAATTAATAACAACCTCCCCCAATCTGCAGTGCTCAGTCACAGGAAGGTAACTATTTTCAGCATCACTTGAGAGTGATAACAATAGTGATCTTGAAAAATCTGCCTTTAGATAGTGGATAGTGGTTGCCTCACCTGCAACCCCATTACAAACAGTGTAGAATTAACTGGTTGCCCTTTGGAATCAAGCCACTACATTTGGGCTTTCTTCAGATTGGACTGGAAGACAGCTTTTTGTGTGCCTTCCATCCTTCCTTGTGATTAGGTATTATTATAATTAGAGCTAGTGCTTAGGATTGAGTGGATGCAAACAATGGATGACAGCAATATTATGAGTTGCTAGTGCAAAGACAGGGATAACTGGCAAGCTCTTTGAGGCATTTAAGGTTTAAGAGATGCTTTCCTAAGTTAGTCACTCATTGGCTGAGCAGTTGGCAAAGAGCCAGAGAGGATTCCCTTGGTGCTGAGCAGCATCAGCAGGGGTGTAGCTTTACCAAGTGACACCTGGGGCTCACCCTGGATGGCACCTCCTCACCACCAGTTGCACTTGAGTTTGGGACTGGGTTCCCCTGGAGTTCATGGCCTTGAAATGCTCCTCCAGGAAGTGGTATCTAGTGAAAATGTAGCCCGGTGCAAAATCTGAGTTTTCTACCCCCAACCCCATATGGGCAGCCACCCTTCCTTACCACGACCAATCAACTTTTTTTTTGCACCAGGTCATTTGCACCCAAGAGGGAAGGTGTAGGGGTGTAGGGGAGATTTTCTACCCCACATGAATAAATGGTCACACCCTGGGGATATTTGACCCCATATGTTCCCTTGGGAAGTATGCCCCTGGTAAGGGAACAATGCTGTCATGGGGATAAGTCAGAATGTAGTCCATTGTGTCACAAAATACTTTGGGGCTGTGGAAAGGAGTGGCATTGCAGGCTTCCATGTTGCCAGCATAATGTGAGATGGGGCCTTAATTTTCCTAGTTCACTTGGCAATAAAACAATAATTTGTTTTTGTAGAATGGGATGGGTCTTACTCCACCTGCTTCTGAGACCAGGTTTTTTGGCTGCTCTCTAGTGTCTAATCCTACATTCCTTCCCCCCGCTCCCCCCCCCGGACCTGCATATCCCTACCCTTAATCTGTAATACTCCTTCTTCCCCAGTCAGGCCTGTACAAGACCCACTTAGAATGAAATTGCAAACATACCTACTTGTACCAGTCCAATTGAAATCAATGGGTCTTCTTTCAAATCATAGCATTGGGGAATATCACAGCAGTGCCAACCCCACTTCCTTGGGAATACATTCTACTCATTTCAGTAAGGATTGCTACTAACTGCTGCAAATATTATTCCTTGTAAAACTTTGCACTTTTTATTTGCTTCTTCCCAGTGCAGCACTATGGGGAAAATTGCCATGCTTCTATAATAGGAGAATGAGGATCCATACCCTGTCCACAGCTCCTGACACACATCTACTTGGAATCCTGTTAAGGATTCCCAGGGAAGTGTTCTTATGATTTAATTGCACATGGTCTCTAAAGTTATACATGAACCCACCATATCTGCTGAACCACACCAGAATGTCACTCATTTGATTTTATGACCTGACAGCTTGGTGACTTCAAGGAAACTAAGTTCAATCCAAAAATGTTGGCTTAACTAGGGCCATATGAATGGGGGTATAGAGATGTGCCTGTATATCTATATCAAACAGGATTGTTGTAACTGCACTCCAATATATATCTTACTGGGTTTACTTTGCATGATGTGCAAGAGAGCCCCTGGTGCAATCCCAGTTACTAGACTGACTGCTGGTGTTGAGTGCAAGTGTTTAGGGTGCCAGCAACATGCAGTGGTAATCGAGCACTGCTCTCTCAGTCGGCATAACTTGTGACACCGACTCATTGGCTGCGGCTCAGTGAATTTGCTCTTTTCCCATCCTTATTGTAACCCTGGCCTCCATCCCCTTCCTTATAAAATATTGCAGTTCATATTATTTCTCATACTATGTGCTGCAAAATGCCAGTTTCCATGTTTGTATGGGTGGATAGCAGAGTGTCCCAGCCAAGATCAAGCCTAAGGCAAAACAGCCTGTTTTCAGAAAGTTAATCTATGAGTTACTCCAGGCAATTAATCTATGAGTTACTCCAGGCAATCTTTCATGACAGGGATCATCAACAGGTTGCTATTCTCTGACGTACTGGGAAAGACAGCCCCACAGATATCAGGTCCCAGATGTCTAGGACTTTGAAGGCAAGTACCAAAACCTTGCGCCTGATTTGATTCTAGAATTCAATTCAGTTCTGTTTCTCTCTCTCTTAATTTTTACCCAAATGCTCTCAACCTGGCTTGCAGGATTTAAGTCATGGACCTGCTTACAACTGTAATAATCTTTTACATATAATACTACTCCTCTTCCTTTCCTATTTGATCTGTTTCTCTGAAATAGATTATACCCTCCAATTCTTATGTTTCAATCATGAGACTCATCCCACCAGGTTTCAGTGATGCCTATAATATTATATTTGTTTTGCTTTGTTAAGAGTTCGAGTTCAATTTGTTTATTTCCCATGCTTTGTGCATTTGAGTAGAGACATCAAAGGCTGCTGTGTAGAGTACATTTCCTCTGGCTGCTTCTTTAAGGTTTTTTCCTTCCCACTGTTGGCTTCTTGACCTAACTACTCAGTTCTCATTGTAACCTTTGGACTATCATCACTATCACTTGATGAACTCCTGTCTGCTTGAATTCTGTCTCCCTCCCTCACATAACTCAGTTCAAAGCCCTTCTGATCAGGTTTGTGAGCCTTCTGGCAAAGATGTTTCTACCTACAGGTGTGAGGTGCAACCCATCCATTGCCAGCAGTCCCTTTTCAGGCACCAACAGACCATGGTCCAGGAACCCAAATCGTTCCTGGCAACACCACATGCGAAGCCAGCTGTTCACCTCCGCTATCCTTCTTTCTCTCCCTTTACCATGTTCTTCAACTAGGAGTAGAGATGAACTGACAACTTGTGCATCCGGATCCTTCACCTTCCTTCCTGGAGCTTCAAAATCCCTTCTGATGTTCTGAAAGCTACATCTTGCTGTGTCGTTTGTTCCCATATGGATCAAAATGAAGGTGTAACAGTCAGTGGACTTAACAAAGTGTTGTCATCCTCTCAGTGGCATCATGGATTTTTGCCCCAGGGAGACAGCATATTTCTCATGACAACTTGTCAGGCCTGCAAATCGCTGCTTCTTTCCCTCAGCAGAGAGTACCCAACCACAACTACACATCTCCTCTGAGGTTTCAGGGGTCATTCTTGTTGAGCTATGCAGTACAGTAAATTCTTTTTATTCTGATCTAAGAGCGAGGTGATCTAGATCAGGAACTGTCAAATACAAATGTGCAAGTCAGCAACTATTCAGAAAGGTCAATCCTGACGACAGTGTACAGATGAACATTTTATCACTTGCACATTCTCTGAGGTCTGAGTCTGTTGTTCCTGTGCCTGTTCCTTATCGTCACTGAGAAGGGAGAGAACTTCAAATCGATCTTGTAGCTTTAAGCTTGCATAATGCTCCCTAGTCCCTCTCCTTATTTGTGTCATATTCCTCCAATTGCCTATCTCCACTGTTTGAGAGCTGTTATCTTCCTCGGAGAGATCCCATCCCCAATGTGTTCCTAAGGTTGGAGATTCGGACAGTCCAAATCCGAATTTTTACCGAATCTGCACGGATTCGGACGGATTCGGATGAGCAGGGGCCGAATCTGAGCTGTCCGAATCCAAACAGATCCGAATCCATGGGATTCGGATTACCAGCCGAATTGCGTTTTTATTTTTTGGTGTTTTTTTCACATTTCGGCCTGCAGGGGAGACATTTTTAAACATATCAGCACCAAATTTTCATCAGGAGACTGTCCTGATGATACCCTCCAAGTTTGGTGCATTTTGGTTTAGGGGGGCCAAAGTTATGGACCCCCAAAAGTGGTGTCCCTATCCCCCATTCTTTCCAATGGGAACTAAGGAGATGAGGGCTACCCTTTTGAGGGTCCATAACTTTGCCCCCCCCCTGAACCAAACTGCACTCAGTCTTGAGGGTATCATCGCAGGACAGTCTCCCCTGATGATACACTGGAATATATTGGTACCGGGATACATCTACAAATCGCACCCCCCCTGCAGGCACCCCCCCAGAAATTTGCAACAAGATTCTTTGTTTCTGCAGTGACTTTAGCTGCATTAAGTCTGTCAATAAGGGAATTTCTGAGGGGGCTGTTGGAGTGCACATTTTTCATAGGGTAAACCCACAAAACTTCTCAGGGTATCTTTCAGGAGAGTCTCTGGGATGACTTCATTCAGGTTTGGGGAACTTTACTGTCAGGGGAAGTGGGGAGATGGGTCCCTACCCTTTTTGGGTCCTATAGAATTAAACCCCTGAAGCAAAATTCCCCAAACTCCTGGATGGTGTGTCATCCAGAGATTCCTCCTGAAAGATACCCTGGAAAGTTTTGTGACCATACCTTTCAGAAATGTGCACCCTCACAGCCCTCTCTACCAGAAATTCCCCATTGACAGCAATGGCTAGCCACCTTTAAGTCACTGCAGAACAGAAAGAATCTTTGGGCAAATTTCTGGGGGGTGCCTGCAGGGGACGCATTTTGAGATGTATTGGCACCAAATTATCAGGGTATCATCAGGTGACTGTCCTGATGTTGCCCACCAAGTTTGGTGCAGTTTGGTTCAGGTATGGACGCTCAAAAGTGTTGCAACTATTCCCATTGTTTCCAATGGGGAGCTGATAGGGGATGGGGGCCACACCTTTGAGAGTGTCCATAACTTTGGCTCCTCCTGAACCAAACTGCACTAAACTTTTGGGGGGGTATCATCAGGACAGTCTCCTGATGTTACTCCCTGAAGAGTTTGTGTGTCACTAGCTTTAAAAAATGCTGGAGTTTAGTGTGTTCTCACCAGCTCACTCACCTCCAGCAGGCTCTTCATGTGCATGGAGCGGTGAAACATGAAGAACCGGAGATTTTTAAAGCTAAGGTGGCACTTCAGAATTTCCTCAGGGTATCATCAGGAGACAGTCCTGATGACACCCCCCCAAGTTTGAGGAATGCAGTTTGGTTCAGGGGGGCAAAGTTATGGCCCCTCAAAGGGGGGCCTCTATCCCCCATTGTTTCCAATGAGAGCTAAGGAGATGGGGGCTACCATTTTGAGGGTCCATAACTTTGGCCCCCCCTAAACCAAACTGCACCAAGTGTGAAAGGGTGTCATCAGGACAGTCTCCCTGATGATAATTCCTGATATTTTGGTGCTGATATGTCTAAAAATGCGCCCCTGCAGGCACCCTCGAAAAATTTGCCCAAGGTTCTTTTTTTTCTGCAGTGACTTCTGCATTGCTGTCAATGGGGAATCTGGTGGAGGGTTGGTGGGGTGCACATTTTATCACAGGTACAAAGTCACAAAATGTTCAGCCAGTATCTTCAGGAGAGTCTTTGGATGACACCATCCAGGTTTGAGGAACTTTGCTTATGGGGGCAGTGGGAGATGGACCCTACCCATAACATTGAATCCCTTGAAGCAACGGTCACCAAACCTGGATGGTGTCATGAAGAGACTCTCCTGAAGACACCCTGAAAGTTTTGTGGGTTTACCATGAGAAATGTGCACTCCACAGCCCTCCCACAGAAATTTCCCTATTGGCTGCAATGGAGCCAGCCAGGCCAACTACAGAGCACGAGAATCTGGGGAAATTTCTTTGGGTGACTGTGAGGGGTGCAGTTTTAGAGCTACTGTCACCAAAATTCTTCGGGGTATCATAAATGTACTCAGTCCCTATGATACTCCCCAAGTTTGGTGAAGTTTGGTTCAGGGGTCCAACGTTATGGACCTTCAAAAGTGTAGCCCCCATCTCCTGTTAGCTTCTATTGGAAACAATGGGGGATGGGGCACCCCTTTTGAGGGTCAATACGGCACTTTGCCCCCCCCCTGAACCACAAACTGCACCAAACTTTAGGAGAGAGACTCCATCAGACGAGTCCCCAGATGATATCCTGAAATTTTGGTGCCGCTAGCTTTAAAATTGCGTCCCCTGCAGGCCAAAACGTGTAAAAACACCAAAAATTCAAAATAATAATAAAACGGACCCGAATTTTTCGGATTTACCCGAATTTTCGGGTATATCCGAATCGGCTATGATTTGGATTCGGGCATACAAATCATTTTATGCCCCCAAATACCCAAATCCGAATTTTACCGAATTTTTTTAGTATTGACCAACCCTATCTCACCCAGTGTCATCTTTTCTGCTCTGTCTAGGAAATCTTCCTCTTTCCTAATGTCATGAAGGGTAGATACTTGCGCCTCAAGCTGCTGGACTTTCTCTTCTAAGAGAGCAACCAACTTACATTTGCTGCAGGTGCAGCTACATACTTCCTCTGGCAAAAAACAAACATCCCACAGCAGTTGCAAGTAACTGCAGCAACTTCCCCACCATCCATATTTAGCAGTTTAATAGTGCAGTGTCTCCTTTCAAAAAGTCCTGTAAGAATTTTTCTACAAAAAAGTGCTCCCCTTACCTGTTTAGACAAGCCCCTGTTTACTGTAATCCAAGGACAAGACCTAACGGCTCAAGCCCTGGCCCCTTGTCAAGACTCCAACCTACCTTCTACTCTCCCTCAAAATATATGTCCTTATTGAATAAAACAACTGCTTTCACAGAGTGAGCAATAGAGCTAACAGCAAGCCCCTCATCAAGCTCCACCTCCAGCAAGCCCCACCTCTCAGAAGCCTAAGGCAAGCACATGCCCAGGACAAAGAAAACAAAGAAAAAACCCCACTCAAACAAGAGCCTTCCCAAGTCCTCAAGAAAAGCACACAAGCACACTGTTAAAGATTTGGCTTTGAGAAAAGCCCTCCAAAAAGAAAACCAGAGCTCACCGAAGTGCTTTCTGTCCCACTCCTCCTCTCCACTGCTACTCCTCTCTACTGCTTCAAAGAGTGAGCAATACAGCTAATAGCAAGCTCCACCTCTCAGAAGCCTAGTGCGTTCTGTCCCACTTCTCTACCCAGAGTCAGCACAGCTGGTGAAGCACTGGCTGAATGTGCATTTGCCATGAGTTCCTGGTTTCCAAGTTTGATAGCTCTTTCCCCCCCAAGATTCCAAAACATTTTTTTTTGTTCCAAAATTCCATAACAATTATTCTTGGTGCAGAATGTAACAGCTCTTGTTCACTGATGACAGTGACACTAATAAAATCTTTTTTTTAGAATCTAACATTAACACGTATTGGTGTTTTTTAAAATATTGTTAAAGATTTGCACAGTAGAAGAACTTGATTACTGAACTTCTTAATTCCTTCTATTTACATTACAAATTGGTTTTATTCCTATGATCATAATATGGAATTATTTGTTGTTCAGAACACATAAAAGACTGACCAGAGTAAATGTTATTATCTGTTTTTTTTTCAATGTCACTCCTTAAATTTTAACCAATATTAAAAATAACTATGGTCTTTACCTGAATTTATCATCCATGGGGGCTGTTAGTTCTCTCTCTTCTGGATGAATGTGTGCCTGGGTTTTTGTCCTTTCACAGTAAGTGTCCTTTCTACTCCACCTAAATTTCTGAACAGATAGTACAAATAACTACATTCATAGTGTGGATAGATTCAAGTGAGTTATGTTATTTGAAAGCAGCAGAAAAAAGTTGGGAGTCTTGATCTCTGTGTCACATAATCTCCCAATCTGTTCTCTGCCAGGCTATCTCTGCTTTTATATATGGTGAGCACACCCTCTCTGTGGCTCCTGGCTACTGCATCTCAGCTGGCCAATCAGGTGGAGCTCTGGTTAACTCTTGGTGCGCCTGCTTTGACTAAACTGCACCTTTTTAAAGTAACAATTTTTAACGCTAATCCATCACAGCCAGCCATTGCAATCTAGTGGTTAAGATCAGTGGACTGCAATCCGGAGAACCAGGTTTGATCCCCCATTCCTCCTCCAAGGGCTGATGGTTGACCCTGGTCAGTCATTGTGCTCTCAGAACTCTCTCAGCTGTATCTACCTCACAAGGTGCCTGGTGTGGGGAGAGGCAGGGATTGTAATTGTAAACTGCTTCGAGACTCCTTAAAGTAGAGAAAAACAGAGTATAAAACATAACTCTACTTTTTTATTTGCAAATGCCGGCACATAAAAATACACAGCATTTTTGCTGGGGAAATAACATCTAGACTTAGAACAGGACCAAACTAATACTTTGTCAATGCAATGAAATCTCTCTTCTTTCATATGGGCACCCAGAATGTTTCTTTTTTAGATGAGTTCATTGACTACTTGATCATGATGTCACTTAAACTGCACTGTATTATTCATGAAAATATGTGCTTGCTACATGCTCCAATAATTCTCAAAAAGTCACCTGATAGGCACAACATTACTCTAATCCATAACGATTTGATCTTTCTTTCCTGACAAAAAGCCTGACCTTTATCTATGCCCCCTGTCCAATTGCCCAACGTCACCTTCAGTGCTTGGTCTGCCATTTCCCCCGGTCCCACGTTTCACTCCTTTCTTCCTTTCCTCTTAATTGTATTCTTCTTTTTCATTTTTTAAAAAAATTATTGAATTAGTGAAATACTGCATTTTTGCTAGAGTGTTTGTGTGGGAAAAGCACACAAATTATGAGGGAATGGGAGCTTGACTACTACCTAATAAATGATGCTGCAACTGCTGTTTGAAGCAGGGGAGTATGGGCCAGCTTCATGGAAAACGATGGAATCAAAAACACTTTCAATAAGGGATAAATTCAGCATGATTGTTGGGTGGCCCAATCCAAGAGTTGGGCACCCATCTGCAGCACTGCACCACAACCTAAGAGGCTTCCTGGAGGCATGGGGAGGCTGGAAAAATGCAAAAGCCTCCCCGCCACTCAAAAGTCTATAGGCTGCAATAGACCTTCGCTACTGTTTTGGTGGCTTAAGTCTTACATGTGACCCACCAATCTAGTGTTGGCAAAGGCTGGGAGGGAACTGATTAATATTGCTTCTCCCCTGGCCATGCCCCTGGAACACCCCTGCTAGGCTGGCAGTGGCAGCTGGGGCCCTGAGACACTGCCATGGCATTCAGCACCACAATCCAGTGCTGGTGTGGGGGAGCAGCTACATGCTGGCAGGATTGCCTGTCTGTCAGGGTAAGTGTCCCAGGGAGAACAAATCTGCCAGAGAGGTGGCACACTGCTCAAGAGCAGATTCTGCCACCCCTTTTGGATCAGGCTCTTGAACTCCTGATATGGTATATCTGGTGTTGTTAGGTCTAGTTATTATGTTGTCAGAGTGGATGTGGGGAAACAGTTGGCATCTTGGTTTATTGAAGGTCCTGGTTCCAGTTCCTTTGTCCATGTTTGGAAGGAGTTAAAAGTTGTTTGAAGTTAGGAGGCTTTCAAATTGAAAAGGAAGGGGGTGAAGGTTTGTTGGGTGCTGTAGGTTATCTTTCTCTGCCCCCTCCCATGAGGCACAAGTGCAATGTATCATTAAGACTGCAGATATGAGGGCTGGAGGCAGGAAGTGTAGTCAGTAAACCAGACCAAGGTTGTGTACCATTTTCTCAAAGTTCAAGGCATAGTACAAGAAAGTAAATTCAAGTCCAGAGTCAAGTTTGGTTCTGAGATCAGGCTAACAGGAATACAGAATACAGCAAGAACACATAGCCAATACTGTTGCCATAGCCAGCTGCTGCTCATTAGACCATTCCAGCATTCCAAGCCCCATGGAGTACATCAGGCTCATTACAGCTGTCAGAGAGTGATCTATGCTGTGCTTGTAGTCAGACACTCCATTGTCTATCTTATATTTCTAATTGGAGCCATATTCACCTATGCTCCAGCAGCTTTGGTGAGCCCTCCAGTGACACTGACTGCAACTAGGCTTGAAACACAGCTGGCCCTTGGAGCTGCAGACACGGTGAAGCTTCCTCTGCCTGTGGCTGCTCCTCTTTTCTTACACTGCCCCCTGCTTCTGTTTCCTATTTGTGTGAGGAGATATCAGCAGTCTGACCCATGACAGTGTGCATCAAAGATACATAATTCTTTCAGTATCATAATGATTCTGCTGCAGATTCTGCTTGCCTGACAACTGCTAATGGTTTTTTGCAGGAAATTTCATTCATGAATGCCATTGTTTATTGCAGTGCAGAGTGCATAAGTAACCATGCTAAATTGTTAGACCGTAACATTTTACATTCAATCATTCAGTCTAACTCCTACCTTTTTATATGTTATCAGCCCTAAGATTTGTAAAGGCATTCTTGCACAAGCAGAAAGGGGGGTTATTCATATTCACACTTGAGCTGCATATATTTCCATTGTTCAGGTATACACAGTCCCCCGGCAAATCCGCTCATTGTTTCCAAGGATCACCCATGTTCAGAAGCAGCTTTTAAAGAGGTCTGAGAAAGGGCCACAGAAGAGAGGTGGGGAATAGGCTTGGAGATTCAGATGAAACAAATACCAGATTCAGCCCAAATCTAGGCGAATTCAGGCATATTAGGACAAAAATTGGCTAAATATGTCCTGCCTTAATATGAACGAATCTGAATGCAAGGTGTTTTTTCGCATTTTGGCCTGCAGGGAGTACATTTTTAAAGCTAGCAGCTGATGATACCACCTGAGTTTTCTGAAGTTTGGTTTAGGGGAGCCAAAGTTATGGACCCCCAAAATGGGTGCCCCATCCTCCATTGTTTCCAATGGGATCTGACAGGAGATGGGGGCTACCCATTTGAGGGTCCATAATCTTCACAAATGTGCAGCCTGCTTAAACACTCAGAAATTTCCCCTTGGCTATAATGGAGCCAAGGCACTGCAGAATAGACAATCTTAGGCAAATTTCTTGGTATGCATGTCAGGGGTGCATTTTTAAAGTTAGTGACAGCAAAATTTCAGGGTATCATCCAGGGACTGTCCTGATGATACCACATAAGTTTTCTGAAGTTTGGTTCAGGGGGTGGCAAAGTTATGGACCCTAAAATGGACCCTCAAATGGGAGGGGGAGGGGAGTGAAGGGTGGTATGCAAGGGAGGGGAGGGGAGGGGAGGTGGCCTGGCATCTGGACATGGCCCACCCACCCAAGTGCAGGGAGGGGGAGGGGCGTGCAAGGGAGGGGAGGGAGAGAGCCCAGCATCTGGACCTGGCCCACCCACCCTAGCAGAGGGAGGGGGAGGGGAGGGAGAGGGAGGGAGGGGTGGCATGCAAGGAAGGAGGGGAGGGGAGTTAGCTCCCATTGGAAACAATGGGGATGGGGCACCCCCTTTGGGGGTCCATAACTTTGGCCCTCCTGAACCAAACTTCAGAAAACCCATGTGGTATCATCAGGACAGTCCCTGGATGATACCCTGAAATTTTGGTGCTGCTAGCTTTAAAAATCTGCCCCGTGCAGGCCAAAACATGAAAAGACACCCCAATATACAAAAATAATTCAAACGGACCCGATTTTTTCAGATATACCCGAACTTGATTTGGGTATATCCAAATATGTTATTTGTATTATCCAGGCATACAGATAGTTTTATGCCCAAATAAATCCTAATCTGAACTTTACCGAATGTTTAGGGTATTTACCAAGCCTAGTGGAGAGGGGAAGAATATGTGATGAGTACAGTTCAACTCACTGTTCTTTTGATCCAAGCTATGTAGATTATGTGCGGGTGTGATCAGTAATAAACCCAGTATATCAAATTCTGATAACTCAGTTATATAGTTACAAGCAAGATATACAACCTTATGCACATCTTTTCTGAAAATGATACAATGTAGATGCCCATAGTGATGATCTAATCCACAGCATCCATGATGCTGGCAGGGGATGATGGGAACTGCAGTCCATAACATCTGGAGGGCCACGAGTTTGACACCTCTGATCTAATCTGTAATACCCCTTATCATTCCTAAAGAGACAATCAGATCCCTATGCTTTTCCTGTTTTTATAAGAGGTATTTGAATTTGTGCATAGTTAGCACTTCCAAAATATTTCCAGGAAAATATTTCCCTTTAGGTGCTGATGGTGCTGTGAGACATTTACAGCAAGCTTCTCATCTTGCTTAATCTTCTGGCAAATTGTCAGTCACTATGCATGTGTTTGTGTGAGAGTGAAGAAGCTCTTTTTAACATTTTATTTTATTTTATTTGTATGCCACCCTTCCCCTTATGGGCTTAGGATAGCTTCCAACATATTATAAACAAAAAAACCCATAAATTATATTACAGTTAAAATCTCAGAATGTCTGCTAGCCAATCACCTTGAATATAATAGAATCCTAAACTATAAAATATCTAATAGGAACAGAAATTCAAAACGCAGGGGAAAGGCATAACAGAGATAGAGGTCAGCTGAATGATGGAAACCATAGCTACCTCAACCATAGCTGCTCTGTAATAATATGTAGAACAGCTCTGTAGGCCCTGTGGAATTGCATCAAGTACTGCAGGTTCCTGGTCTTGCAGGACTGAGTGTTCCACCAGGTTGGGGCCAAGGCCAATAACTTCCTGGCCCTGATCAAGGCCAGCCAGATTTTTTTTTGTGCCAGGGATCACCAGTAGATTTTTACTTGCTGATCACAGCATCTATCGGGGGACATACTGGAGACGGGGCAGGCTGTCACACAAATACTATGGCCCCAGACCATTTAGGGCTTTAAAGGTAAGCATCAAAATCTTGAATGTGATTGGATACTCCACCCAGAGTAAATAAGGAACCATGCTGCCTCATTTTGCACCAGTGGTTTCCAGAACAGACCCAAGGGGAGCCATGGATAGAGTGAGTTGTAATAGCACAGTCTAGAAGTGATGGTTGCCTGGATCACTGTGACTGGGTCAGTTTGAGACAAGTATAGTGCCAGAGATGATAGAAAGCCTGGTGAGCCATGTGTGTGACTTGATCAGGAGGCATCAAGTACCAGACTTTTGACAGTTGATGTAGGTGTTAAAGGTATGCCTGTTAATTGGTAAGGTCCACTCACTCCTCCTTCAACCAGCCGCCAGACCTCTGTCTTGGATGGATTCAACTTCAACCAGCTCTGTTTCAGTCCTTTCACCAGAGTTTCTAAGTTGTTGATCAAAACATCAGGGGTGGAGGACAGATGACTGTCCAACAAAAGAAGTAGTTGGGTGTCATCGACATATTGATGACACCCAAGTCTGAAACTCTGGTTCAGCCTGGCAAGAGGGTGCATATAGATGTTCAACACCAGAGAGCAAATCACCCCTTGAGCGACCCAACACACCAATGAGTGGCATGGAGAGGATCTCTCTCTGACTGCTGCCCTCTGTTTTTGGCCCTGGAGAAATGATGGCAGCCACTGCAAGGCTGACCCACAAAGCCCAGCATCAGTGAGGGAGTATGTCAAGATGTCATGACCAACCAGATCGAGCACCATTGTCAGATCAAGTAGCAACAGTGGCGTCAACCCACCTCAGTTCAGGTGTCTCCGAAAATCATTTGTCAGGGCAGTCAGAACCTTCCCTGTCCCATGGTCAGCATGGAAGTCAGACTGTAATGGGTACAAAATAGATGCTTTCTCCAGAAAGGGCTGGAGTTGTTCCATTGCTGCTCTCTCTCAGTTACTCTGCTCAGAAAAGAAAGATGGGATACTGGGCAAAAGTAGGCAGGATCAAAAGGATCCAAGGAATATTTTAAAAGAGAGTGGTCTCACCAAAGCCTCTATCAGTCACTCCAGAAAGAAAAATACCCAGAAAGCTAATATTCCAGAGGACAGAGTCAGAATTCAAAATGACATGGACTGATTAGAAAGCACAATGCTGCTCAGTGTACAGTAGACCTGCTCTCCATGGTCCCAATGCTTTTCAATGGGAGTCCTCTGAGCAGCTAAGATTCTCATATGCATGTTTGCGTATTTTTAAATTCAGCTCTTTCAAACATAAAAATGGAAAGCTATATATTGCCAGAATTTTCAGAAAGAGCTGAGTGCAACTATGTACTTTTTGTGCTGAAAGGGCCGCAGGATTGGAGCCGGCAGAGCAAACATCCTGGGACAATGTTCAAATGGACATTGGAGGTAGGGAGAATCCTTTTAGCAGCACACAAAATGTTGGGTGTAAGCAGAGGGTGAAACTAATCACAGAGCTTAACATTTGGCCAGCAAAAATAAGATGCCTCCTGAGCTCTGCATTTCACACAGCCTGGCAAGGTTTCAGTCCTACCTTTTAATGACTCTTCTCCAGCCTATTCCTCCTTCCTTCCTGCTAGTCAGGGTAAAGCTTCCTATCTCAGTTCTTTCTACTTGGTGGAAGGTTCCATTATAGACACATTACAGTGATTCCATATGGTTTTCAAGACAAGAAACATTCAAAGGTTTTGACATTGCTTGATACTGTGTAGCAATCCTGGACTTCCTTAGTGATCTCCCATCCAAATACTAACCATGGCCAACCCTGCTTAGCTTCCAAAATCTAGCAAAGAAAAACATTCCCTTTTTTTGCCATCAAGCCATAGCGGTGAATCATAGAGTTTTTAAGCCAAGAGATGGTCATTCTTTTATATAAATGCAAATATGAATGGTTACTTCGGATTTCGTGATAGCCAGTAATAATTCAGATTAGATTTATTCCATTTAGGGTGTACTTTCCCTTAAATATTTGGGGTACCACTATCACCTATCCTGACCTTTGAAAGTGGCATAAAATGTAGTGCAAGGGGCAAGTCTGCATGGATACTATTTTCACAACCAATATACCCTTAGCAAACATGTCTTCATACAGAAATTTTTTGTGAAGCGTACCTTCAGTGTTAAAAAAAGTCTCAAATGAAATGAGGCCAAAAAGTAGAATATGTTGAAAGAAAGGAAAAACAATCCCCATGTGATATTTGTATCTGCAAAACTCTGACTACTGGTGATGCAGTGTTTGCTGGAAGCATGATTTAGTTTTTCTTTCAGTCAATACAATTCATTTCTGGTGACAGAATGTTTAAAACAATATGCTGCCGCATTTCCTCAATTAAATTGATGTAGAGAATTATTCCTAAACCATCCACTAAGGGGAGTGTGATTCTGGACCGGCCTTTCTGGTTTCTATGACAACCAGGGGGAGTAGAGTCTTCCAAGCTGAGCACTCAGCAAAGCAGGTGCTGGGTTACATAGCTGCTCCAAATCTGCTGGATTCGATGGAGCAGCAAGCCTGCCTGTTTCCCATTTTCAACACCTTGATTCTCTCAAGCTCAATAAATCACCACGGTTGAGATCTCATACATGAAGATGGTTCACCACTCTGGTTCTATTCAGTCATTTAAACAGCAAAAAGGTCAGTAGGAGTCTTTTGTCTCTCAAGGAGTGTGATTTAAATCATTTGGTCTGCATGCCCTTGCAGTATTCTCATGTTCCAGCATAGCTGCTGCTGAAAACATTCAGTACTCGAATGCAGCCGCCTCAAACTCTTGCAGTAAGTTAAAATGCTCTTTACTTAAGACCTAGGAATGGTTCTTTGGGGAAAATATTTTTTCTGGATAGCAAAAGAAGATTTGAGCTACCTACCGGTAATCAGTCAGTGATCTGTTTGTCCCAGAGAATTCTTTTTTTATTCAATTACAAATCTTATTGCAGTGCTCAGATAAGGAGTCCGATGTTGCAGTCTTTCAGGTTACGGAATTCAACCCGTCATTGCATTTTATATCGTGGGATGCAATTTGCCCAAGCAAATCGTTGGTGTAATGATAGTATGATTTCTGCCTTCTTGTATGTATGTTGGACATACTTGTACATATGTTGGATTACAGAAATATTTGCCCTAAACCAAAGTTTATTCAAAATTTTACCTTCTTTGTTGGATAAACTACTGAGCAGCTTGCTCCTTTGAAAAACAGTGATCACATTCACAGTGTGAAGCAGAAAACTAATGTATGGAGAAACCTTCCGGGGGGGGGGGTGGTTGTCTGGATAATCTTACATTATATCCTATCAGTGTGATTGCTACCCCTGTATTTGCAGTTGTGTCTTAAAATTGAAATTGAGTTTTTATTCCCATTGCAACTGTATGTTTGCATGCTATTATTGTTTCTGGTAGTTTTGTAGAATATAAAATGCTGAATCTTCACAAGAAGCAATGAGTTACTCTTCCCATTCTCATGGATAAAGAACTGAGGCTGTGAGATGCTGACCAGCCTAGGGCCTTTTGTGGGGTGTACAGTCAAGAGCAGGTTCTCTGCCTCCAAAGCCAACTGTCAAGACTTACAGGCTCTTAAATCTCCCCCCCCCCCAAGCTTTTTACAAAAATTTAGTACCAAAGGGATTGCATACACATACACAGAAACTTAATCTTGCTTTATATCTTGACTGGATGAAGCTACTTAGGATAAAAGATGATGTGAGTACAATTGTTGCCAATAAGTTGTTTTGCAAAATACATATTTGTAGATGGAATTTCAGTACTTACCACAGTGATTAAAATTTTATGTAAAACTAATAAATAAAATTTATTAGTTGTCATTTCCCCACTCCCTTTAATAGCTCTTTGTGATAGATCTCCAGACTTTGTATGGAAATGCTGAAATTGGATTTATGAATAATCATCCTTCCTCGTTCCACATTTCCTAGGGAAACTGGAAACATATTAAAAGATGTCATTCTTGGACAATCACAAACTTGTTTCAGTTCTTCCTGTACCCTGTACAAATAGATCCATCCAATCATTAATGTGATGCTAAGGCAGGGGATATTTGTGAATTGTAGGCCACTCTGAGCAGGTCCCTAGAAGAGCATCTTATAACTTTTAAAAACAAATTAATAATCTGATCTCCTGGAGAGTTCATTTCAAACTAGACTAATTATTATTTGGGTTGCCAATTCTTTTCAGAAAGGGTTGTTCCTGTACCTTTTATAGTTACATGAATGACAAACAATAATTTAACAGGCAAAGCTTTCTGCTATAATTTTTCTCTTCAACCAAACAAAAATTCTACCTGACAAATGTTTATCAGACATCTGTTAAAGGTACAGAAGCCCTTCCAATGAAATTTTGGAAACCTGTATTATAATTTCATTATCATGTTGCTGAAATAATAAATTCTGTGTTTATTTTCCTAAATGTGTAACTTTTTATATGGCAAAAAGTTAGAGGAAATTATTAGAATGTTTAAAATGATCAGTTAAAACATAATTACAGCATAATGCATATTAAAAACCCCAGCCATCAACTGGCAGAATAATGACCCATAAAAACCAATTTTTAAAAGGCAGCACAGTGGTTCCCAAAGATGCAAGTGTTTGGGGCTCCTGTTTTCCTGAGGAGGAAGAGTACTAAACTAGTATTTAAGCCATTATTCGTAAGCTTTGTAACATACATTTTCCTACCTAGAAAAAACTTTGCAATTTGTCTCCTTTCCTCCTTTTGTTTTCAAATTTACAGTTTTCTCAGATGATACATTCAAAATGCCATGAGATCCTACACATCTAAACTTATAAATCTCACTGAGTGCAATGGGACTTCTTCCAGCATAGTGTGTAGGAATGTTGCCTTATTTTCAGGTGGTGAACAAGCTTATTTGTTTTGTTCCACTGTCATTTCTGATCAAACAAGTTTAGCAGATTTTTGAAGAGCTGCAAAACCCACAATTGGACAGCAGAGATGACACTGGTCTCAGTGTGTGTACAACATACAGTGATGTCTCTTATTTAATCAGATTCAATTTTCTTGGGGGAAAACCTAAATCAAGCAAGTTTTGAGTCCATGTTGGTACATGCAAGTGTACATGGACCAAGTAGTCACAGTTTATGAAAACTCATCCAGTATTCATTATTTTGTATAGGATGACCAGTATAGGATGGCCATGGAAAATATATACATTTTTAAAAACTACATTCACTGTTGATATTTGAATTAAGGATATGACTCCTTTACAAAGGCCGTTTCTGCACTGCCCAAAAACAGCGCCGCAGGGATGGTAAAAACTCAGTCCCTGGGGTGCTGTTCAAACAGCTGCCATGTCGTGCCACCCCTCCAAAAAAGGGTGAAAAAACGCTGCTTTTGAAACTTGCTCCCTTAGTGAGTTTTTTGAAAAGCGGCGTCTTTCCGCCGGCGTGGTGTGAAGCACACCTGCGTGAGGACACTGCTTTTGGCCCCTCAGGTGTTCCATTCACCTACCTCTCTTATCTGTGCAGCTCTGGACAGCTGGAGGGACATGCCCACACCGCCCTCCGACCCCCAGAGTTTGGAGGTTTAGCATGGGCATGTCCCTCCAGCTGTCCAGAGCTGTGCAGGGTAGAGAGGTAGGTGAACAGTGGGTGGCTCCATGCAGAGGGGCTGCCCACATGGTACCATGTGAGCAGTCCTGAAGCTCCACCAGCATTTATTATGCTGGTGGACAGTCAATTCTGCCCCCATGCAGAAACGGCCTCAGCCTTGATAACACAATACAGGATGTTTTTGAGATTCCAAACTCGCTGTAGAAAATATCTACTGAATAAGTTCAGAATACCAATTTTACTTATCATATCATTAGGTACTGTGAATGTGTAATAGAAGTGTCTGTGTGCAGGGAACAATTGGTGTGGTAATAATACTTAGCATTCATATAGCATTTGGTGTTTAGAGTATTTCACACAGATTATAATGAAAACAACCATATAGGGTATGCTAAAATTATTGTTGCACATTGGGACTGAAGCTGGAAAAGTGGTTTTAAACAGGCCACCTGAGTTTGTGGCACAAGTGATATTTGAACAGGAGATGAAATACTGTATTTATTATGAATACACTGCATTCTCTAAACCATGCTGTTACACCAACTCTTTAAATAGTCAATAGTGTGTCTTTATTTTTGTGGAAAAATAACATTTTAATTCCATAATGGCAAAATCTTATTATTCTTGATAGTAAATCTTCCTGAAAGAGCTCTCCAAAGCTGGACAATTCACCATGGTTACTAAAGATTAATATTCACTTTTTCCATGGATGTACTTTAATCACTGCATAGCGATATTGTCTGAAACTCAAGGTCTTTTGGCATGATACGTTGTTTCAGGTCCACCTTGGGGACTGTCGAGCAAATGTAAATTGGGAATTCAAAGGTGAATTCACAAGCAGGTAGAAGCCTGATTTGGAATAGAAATATAGTGGACTGGAAGAAGTGCCTTAAGTCTTTCCCCAGTGCCATTTTTTTGGCCCTAAATTATCCTAGGGAGCTGGTATTTATCCCACTGTGTAAACTTATATGTAACCCATTGGTAACATGTAGCCCTCAATGGGTCAAGCAGCAGCTTCCCAGGGCCATTTCAGTCCAGAAGAGAGTATTTGAGTAAGACTTCAAGTTCCCTCTTCTGCTAACCATAATTCTAATCTAAATTGGGTCTCTCACATCTGTAAATCAAGTTTAACCAAGGATCTCCTAACGTATGTCTGCTTGACAGTTTTGATGATGGATTTTGGGACAGACCGGGAAGGAATGCACTGTATAGTTAGATCCGCAGTTGTTGAAAGGGTCCAACATATAAATATGGGCTAATATCTCATTCTATTATTGTTGTGTCTTTATAAATGGACAGGCCATGGAGCCTGTTCACCTGACCTTGATTAAAAGAAAGCAAACAAGCAAGCAAAAAACTAGTTCCACAGGAGACCCAAATCAGGGTGAGATTTTTGAACATACTGTGATAATTATGCTGCCTTATAGTTGTTTGTCCAAAACTTATCTAAGAACACCTATAAAAAGTTCAGATGTGTAATTAACTGGGAAGAAAATGTTTGCATCTAATTAAAGCCTAAATCGAGAAAATAACCCAAATCTATCTCCTTTGCCTTTGTGCATTTCTGAGCTCTTCATGTCACAATGTACACTTACATTTGCATAATGCGTGTAAAAGCCTGCCCTAAATTCTACTTAGTACAAAATCTGTGATAATCTCATGAAATGGCCAACTGCCCTTGCAGATGTATTCTCTGTGATTTAGTTTTTTAGGCGGAAGGATGGAAAGCAACTTTTATAGTCCATATTTTTGAGATTTTTGGTTGTTTATTTTCACTTAATTGTACATGGAGGGAGAAGTTATTGTTGTCTTGCATGGAAATTTTAATAGTTTAGCATAAACAACCCTAAACACAATAGATACCCTATGTGAAACAGGTACAGTGAGATCTCACAACAAGTTGCTCTTCCTACTCCTTCCTTTTCTTCTTTGCCACAAAGCTTGCTGCAAAACTTCCTAGTTTGCTTGAGTTCCAATCCATAGTGATATTCAAACACACACTTTGGGGTAGTTTACTGCACACAAACCATGATTCTAAAGCAGGGGTCTTCAAACTATGGCCCTCCAGATGTTCAGGAACTACAATTCCCATCAGCCCTGCTACTTGGCCATGCTGGCAGAGGCTGATGGGAATTGTAGTTCCTGAACATCTGGAGGGCCATAGTTTGAAGGCCTCTGTTCTAAAGTGTGATAAGTAGTTAGAACCATACCTTATGGAAAGTAAACAAAATCATCCTACTGAAATTAAAAGCCTATGCCCAGGTAACTGAATGGCTGCCCATTCTTCCCATTTATCCCTGTGTAGTGTTCCATGTCAAATATTAGAAGCAGAGACCTGATTTTTTGTATTACATGAAGTGCTGTATGCAGAGATATATATAACAATATCTTTGCAAGAACATTTAGGGAGAATTGGTTTTACTGATGAATTAAAGCATAATAGGATTTTAAAAGCCTACTGATCTAGAAAGAAATATTCAGAACTATAGCAGCTGTGTGATAGTGGTATGCTTCATTTTCTTGACCCAATCCTAGATTTCTGTTTTTGATCTATAAAATGTCCATCTGCATAGGCAAGAGATCTTTTTTCCCAGTGTCCTGTCTAGGGTAGTCAGCCTCAAGGCAAGGCCTGTAGATCTCCCAGAATTACAGCTGATATCCACATGGGAAATATCAGTTTCCCTGGAGAAAATGACAACTTTGGAGGGTGAACTCTATGCCTTCAAACTATCCTCTCCAAACTCCACCCCCAAATCTCCAAGGATTTCCCAAGTCAGTACTTAGCTCCTGTCACAGTCTGTGGACAAAGAATATACCAAATGCCAGTGTCAAGTACAGGGAGAAAGGTATTGTTGGAATTCATTTTCACAACTGTAATATCTATTTTCTTAACAGCTCACCAGAATTAGCTCCTGAACTCCTTCCAAAGCCCTTGTTTTAAGTCTTCATTGTGGCTTGCTTTTTCAGGGTGATATTTTGAGGGCAGCTTTAAGTAATTTTTGTCTGTTTTTTAATATTTGGGGGTGTGTGGAGAAATGGCTCTTCCCCCCCCTTTTTTTCCCCTCTTTTTTTCCTTCTCTTCTACTCCAATCAGATATCATAGATTTGGATTACTTAAACAATAAGTCAAAGTATTGTCGAAGGCTTTCACAGCCGGAATCACTTGGGTGCTGTGTGGTTTCCGGGCTGTATGGCCGTGTTCTAGCAGCATTCTCTCCTGACGTTTCGCCTGCATCTGTGGCTGGCATCTTCAGAGGATCTGATGTTGGGAAAGCAAGTGGAGTATTGACCTTTACTCACAGGTATATATACTCCACTTGCTTTCCTTTCCTACTATCAGATCCTCTGATGATGCCAGCCACAGATGCAGGTGAAACGTCAGGAGAGAATGCTGCTAGAACACAGCCATACAGCCTGGAAACCACACAGCACCTCAGTGATTCCGGCCGTGGAAGCCTTTGACAATACATTAAACCCCAATGATGTCCCATATTGCAGCCCAGGAATTTGACCCACAAAATGGGAGTCAAAAAATAACCAGTTATGTTAATTCTGTTTCATCAGGCTAGAACACGATTCTGGAGCATAATACAAACAGGGGTGTATATCTACAGAAAATTGCATCTGGGATAAGCACTGAAATTTCACCCCACACACATTTCTGACTTCCATTTTTGGACAACTATGCCATAACATGAGCTTTAAAATGCAAGTCAGGGTCCTTACCTTTTTATAATGAGTGCTTCTAACCTATGATAATCAAGGACAAATCATACATCTTGAACAAAAGGCAGGAAATGAAGTAGGAGGGAATGCTTTGGAAGAAGGGGCCATAACAGAGCACTGTTGGGACTAACAGTGTACTGTTGGGACTAATAGATAGACCATGGCAAAGAAAGACTGCATAACTTCCATATAGAAGGTGCCCCAAATCCCACTGACTGCATAAGTGAATTGGTAAGCGCCTTCCTTCCTTAAGGCAAAGCCTTATTGATCCCAGGGCTGTAATACATGGCTGCAAATGGGTGAGGATACATAACAGCAAAGGAGATAATGAAAACATGAAAAGAGTTCTCTCAGAACTCTCTCAGCCTTACCTACCTCACAAGTGGTCTGTTGGCGGAGAGGTAATTGTAAGCTACTTTAAGACGCTTTGAAGGTAGAGAAAATCAGGGTGTGAAATGATCTCTTCTTGTTTTCTCACTTGAAATTATGAAAGGTCTTGATCTCCAGAACTTAGTTTGAGTAGAGTGTAAAACTAGAATCCATTTTAATAAAAAGCTTGGGCCCTTGAATTGAATAACTTCAAGCATGTGCAAAGTGCACATCTTCCACTAGGCACACAAGGTCTAAAATTAGGAGAAAAGTTTTGCAGGTCAAATTCTATAAGATAATTAGAAATTAAACACTGGTGATTTTAGAAAATGTTACAGAACAACTGTTGTTGAAGGGACCAGACCTTATTGTTTATACCGTATTCTCCCTGCAAGATCCAACAGGTTTTCTTCCTCCCTACCCATCACTAGTGATATAAGATAATGTTAGCTGTAGAAATTTTCATTAAAAACTCCTTTAAAGTCTCATTTTATGCAGCATCATACCCAGTCTTGTGAAACTAATTTGCACATGCACACACAGTTTCAAAACACCCACTCTTTATACTTAGTTCTATGTTGTTGAACACAGTATAACTTCACATATCCTTAACATATGAGCATCTTTCAAAAATAAGCAGGAATTACGTACTTCGGACAGATATGACAATGTGGTTTACAAAACACTGAGGACAGATAGGGAACAAAAATTTAGTGGATGTCTACAAAAAGGGTGTTTGTTGTGGGGTGGGGAGGGAAAGGAGATTGTAAACCCCTTTGAGTCTCCTTACAGGAGAGAAGGGTGGATATAAATCCAAACTCTTCTCTTCTTCTTCTTCACTCTTTTTAAAAATATAGTTGTTAACATTACTTTAGAAAATCAGACACAAGTATCTTTATACAAAAAGACAACAGATAGAAAGACTTTATTGAATTTCAGGTTGTTTCACCCATATAAATTAAAGGGAAACCACCCATGGACTATTCCTTAGGCAAAACCAAAATTGTACTTGAGGTGTTGTGGGGTTTCCGGGCTGTATGGTCATGTTCCAGGAGCATTTTCTCCTGATGTTTTTCCTGCATCTGTGGCTGGCATCTTCAGATGATCCTCTGAAGATGCCAGCCACAGATGCAGGTGAAACGTTAGGAGAAAATGCTCCTGGAACATGACCATACAGCCCCAAAAAATCTCAACACCCCAGTGATTCCGGCAATGATAGCCTTCGAAAATTGTACTTCTCAGGTCCTTTATAATCAGGCAGATATTTATTTGTTCATTTATTTATTTATTTATTTATTTATTTATTTATTTATTTACTTACTTACTTACTTACTTACTTACTTACTTACTTCCTTCCTTCCTTCCTTACTTACTTACTTACTTACTTACTTACTTACTTACTTACTTACTTACTTACTTGATATACCACCCCATCCCCTAAGGGCTCTGATATGCACTGGAAGACCAACTTTTAGGAAGGGGGTATCCTAATTCTATCATCAGAAAAGCTAAAACTTGGGTAAATGATATTAATAGACAAAACCTATTTCAAACTAAAGAACCCAAAGGTCAGGAACATTTCATTTGTACCTTTGAATATGCACAGCATGCAATGAACATTAGATAAATGATTTATAAATATTGGAATGTTATGCCATACATTCCTGGCTGTTCATCATTACCTATTATTACCTTTAGAAGGACTAAGAATATGAGATACTGAGTGGTTCACAGTGAAATGCAAACAACAGCTGAAGATAATCAACCCAAAGGTCATTATAGATGTGGCTCATCAAATATTCCCATTAACTATAAAAACTAAGTAGGTATCCCTTAAAGCAACATCAGCACACACACACACACACACACACACACACACACACACACACACACACACACATATATATATAGAGAGAATACATATACTTAGAAGAGGGGAGAGAAGGAAAATGAGCTGGGCCAGCATCCCGTACCCCCAGACGGTATTCCAATTTGGCCTGTTCCTGCTTTCTGGCCAGCCAGGCAAGCACACTTCTTAATGGGACAGCCACTTCCTCATGGGGCAGACCAACTGAAGGTCGACCCAAAGGCCCCAGCACCCTATTCCACCTATGCTAACTCTAAGGTGAGCAACCCCTGGGCTGAGTGGAGGAGTGGCAGGAGATTTGAGTGCAAGGGGCACTCGGTGAGCTGGTCTACAGGTTCCCTACCACTTCCTGGTGTTGGGAGAGCTCTTGAGTTGCTCTCCCACTAACAGCCTCCAGTCCATGGTGTGCAAAGATAGTTCTTGGCAGGGAACTGGATCGCTCAGGGTGCCCCTCCTTGAAGTGGCACCCAGGGCATGTGCTGTGGCCTGCCCCTCCCTAATTACATGCCTGAATATAAAACAACCCATTTTCCCACTATCACAATCTAGACATGCAAGTGTGGCTGGATAACATGGAAACAAACAAAAATAATATGTTCATGTTATTTTATCATGTGTATTCTACCAGAATTTGGAAACATTTGAAAGTAGTTCTTAAAATTTCCAATTTTTTAGAGCATCCAGAGTCCAGTTTCCAGTATTAATTAGCGTCCCTTTAAAAAGTTAAAAGAAATATTCCCATAATCCACAACTCTGTTGTGAGGTTTTAACTTACTTTATGTGTATTTTGTCAAGCAAATGAAAGTATACCTATATGGTATTCATTACATTTCTGATTATTTTGTCCAATAAGTACTGTCAAAACTCTCTAAATTAGGTGAAAAGATGATTGTCATACTAGCACAAAGCAATAACTTTGCTTTGTTAGAAGGATTAACTTTAAATAATTTATCAGCAGCTTCCTCAAAAGGCAATACTATTAATGCCAAAATAAGGCTGGAGTGATTACACCGCATACCTCAGGAGTAATGCCCCACCCCCACCAAAAAACAAACAAAAACACAGCAGCTTTAGAAGCTCTAATATTTTATGCAGAATTTTGTGAGGGCTCCAGAAATGGTTTAGTCAGAATACTGATGCTTCACTGTGATGCAATAAACTCTCTCTCTGTTTTAATGTATGCTTTTATTTTGGAGAATAATATAAAGGAAAAAAACAAAACATTAAATGATAGCTACAGACTGCATATTCATTTGAAACCCACGAAACTCTGGTACCAGTTTCTGAGAATTATTTTCAAATTTTCATCAGAACTGCAAAGAGATACTTAGGAATATACTTTATTAGTCATTACTGGTAAAAGAAAAAAATCATATAGACATTTTAGCTAGCTATCAAACTGCTGCTTGCAGTATTAAACATTATATGATGACAGATCCTGAGAGAGGCTTAAGTTAATGAGGAGAAATACGTGCACTGAGTATTCCTTCTCAGTACACACACACACACACAAATCCACAAGCATCCTGCTATTCACCCTGTTTAACCCTAGCACTCAATACAGTGGCTTTACGGTGAGATGGAATTTGGCTAACAGACAATTTTCAACCTTTTCATGTAAGAGTAGCCTTCCTGAAAAGAGATGATAGCAATGTCTGTCAAGCACAGAAAGTTTCATAATAAAGACAAAATGCAGTTAAAACTTTGAGGTTAGAGATCATTTTGCTGTGAAAAATTTAAAAAAGTAGTGCAGTAATAACCCAAACTCCCTAATGAACTTGTGAAATCCTCAGTCATTCAATGTTTCTTGAAAAATTAGGACAGTTAGCCACCAGAAAGGTATAAGCTCTTTTGTTTCTAGCTCCTAAGGTAGGTAGTCTTACCAGTTAGATAGAAACCCACCCCGACCATCATCAACCCATGGTGAACTACCCATTATGGACAGTGGAATTTTCACCAGTGGAGCAGTGGCTCCCCATACATGGGGTGAGCTAGCCCAGTGGCAGAAGAGCAGTGCTTAAGGTTGCAAACTCTGGGCTAGGAAATTTCTGGATATTTTTATAAAATTTAATTTGATATCAAAATATGTTTCCTGGGCAGGATGGGATAAACCAGGCCAAGGTGATGGTGTGTGCCCTGAGCCCTCCCCCCCCCCAGGCTCCCTGCAGCTTGGCTTCTGCATTCCTGGGGAGAGCAGGATCTGGTGCACAGGGATGTGCTTTTAAAAGCACTCACAGCAGGGCCGCACCCCAAGTCCTCCCCACCCTCTCAGCTTAGGGAGGCTGGCCTGAGGAGGGCAGAAGCCAGCCTCCAAGGAGGCCAGGAGGGGGGCAGGGCACTGCTGCAGGTGGGTGCATGCGGTTTTGTCACATGGGGAGGCATCCAGTGCCCCCCACGTGACCAAAAGGCATGCATCTGGGGATATGGGTGTCCCCATGTCCCTATGCCGGTATGCCCCTGCTAATAAGCATTGTTCTATGTATTTGTTTAATTATTTTGTGAGTGGTTTGTAGCAGTCTCGGTTGCATGGTCCTGTTCAACTGAGCATTTTCCTTCAAAAAGGAAGATAACTATTAAAGTGGGTGCTTAAAATGATATTTGAAGTCTTTCCACTGTATGTTTGATGTCGTTCTATGACTCACTGTGCTCAGCTAACAGATGATATTTTTGCTACATTTTGGAATGGCTAGAATTCTTATTTGAGTGGGAGACCACCAAGGAATACCAAGGTTGTAATTCACTTACAGGCAATGGCAAACTATATCTGAAGTCAATTGCTTGAATAACCTACAGGGTCATCATAAGTCATCTGTACACTTGATGGCAAAAAACAAACCCAGAATAAGTATATGCTGATATTCTTCCATTCGCCATTCCCTCTGCCTGTCAAATAAATTTGTGTTCTTGCTTAAGTTTAAATCTGCCTCAGAATATTTATTTTAGTTTGCCAAATGTGGGGATTGTCAGACGGAAAGAGGAAAATAAAAGTCCATGGGCATCCCTCTGCCTTCTGGTGTGTAGCAAAAGGACCGAGAGAAAGTGTTTTCTCCCTTCACACTATCATTATTAGAAGCACCTCAGACCCTCATGTAAAAAGGCAGGAAAAATATGAGTTTTCCCTGCCCTGGTGTTTTAGAAGGCTGAGTGAGTGTCTGCCACACTAACATATTTCCCTGCCTTTTAAATAATGTTTAGAAGTACACACCAAAGGATTAAGGATTAATGTGTTCCTTGCAAACATATTTTCCCAATTGTAGGGCCTCTTCCCCCTCCCCTGTCCGCCTGCCCTGTTTCCTTCTATTTTCCTGACAGGCAGTGGAAATTTACAGACTTGTTTTCTATTCTTTTCAGAATTTGGGGCAGCATTTCCAAATGAGTGGGAGGGTGTGCAAATGTTTAATAACTGTGCCTATCAGCTTTTGGAAAGCTCTACTTGCTTGTACAACATGAAACACTGTGTTCACAGAGGCGACACTAGACTCATAAAAATATCAATTTTAATGCAAAGTATGAGTTTGTCATAAATGGATACCAGGCATTTGGGTAGAAACAGCAGGATGTGGGGGAGGCTCAATTGCCTGAAAGACATGGTTTGTTCTGCAGGAAACACCCAACCACCCCCCACCCCGGTTACTCCAATTAGGCTGCTGCTACGAGGTGGGGGAGGTTCAATTGCCCAGCAGAGATTCTGCAGCCACTCTCAGGATCCATAATTCTCTAATATAATGTTTAATAGTTCAATCAGCAACTTGGTAGCTACTTGGTAGCAAAATTGTCCATATGATTCTTTCACCAGTAATGACTAATGTA
Source organism: Sphaerodactylus townsendi (assembly GCF_021028975.2). Lineage (NCBI taxonomy): Eukaryota > Metazoa > Chordata > Lepidosauria > Squamata > Sphaerodactylidae > Sphaerodactylus > Sphaerodactylus townsendi. Next base: position 99,126,425 of record NC_059426.1, on the reverse strand, counting down.
GTGCATTTCTATATTGCTAAGCATATCTTTGCTGTTCTAATGAAAAATTGAAAATAATTCTCAGATACTAGTACCAGAGTTGTCTGGGGTTCCAACTGAATATGCAGTCTAGCTATCATTTAATGTTTGATATTCTTTTCTTTATATAATCCTCTAAGCATAAATAAAACGGAGAGATAGTTTATTGCATCACAGTAAAGCATCAGAATTCTGACTAAATCATTTCTGGAGTCCTCACAAAATTCTACATAACATACAAGAACTCCTAATAACTGCTTGATTTGGGGGAGGGGGTGGAGTGTGGGGGTGGGGTATTACTCCTGAGGTATGCTGTGCAATCATTCCAGCCTTATTTTGGCATTGACAACATTGCCTTTAGGGGATGATGCTGGTGAATGATTTAAAGTTAATAATTCTAACAAAGCAAAGTTATTTCTTCATGCTAACATGATGGTCATCTTTTCAGCTAATTTAGAAGTTTTGGCAATACTTATTGGACAAGATAATTGGAAATTTAATGAATATCATATATGTAAACTTTCATTAGCTTGACAAAACATGCATTCAGTAGGAATACAGCCCCTACAACAGCATTGCGGATTCTAAAAGTATCTGTTTAAAATTTTTAAAAAGACACTAATTAACTCTTGAAACAGATCCCTGGATCTTCTTGCAAAGAGATTGCTATATCTTTCTCTGCATACAGCATTTTGTGTAATACAAAAAGTCAGGCCTCTGCTTTCGTAGGTTTACAGTCTAATATTTAAGAACATAAGAACATAAGAACTAGCCTGCTGGATCAGACCAGAGTCCATCTAGTCCAGCACTCTGCTACTCGCAGTGGCCCACCAGGTGCCTTTGGGAGCTCACATGCAGGATGTGACAACAATGGCCTTCTGCTGCTGCTGCTCCTGAGCACCTGGTCTGCTAAGGCATTTGCAATCTGAGATCAAGGAGGATCAAGATTGGTAGCCATAGATCGACTTCTCCTCCATAAATCTGTCCAAGCCCTTTTTATAGCTATCCCGGTTAGTGGCCATCACCACCTCCTGTGGCAGCATATTCCAAACACCAATCACACATTGCATGAAGAAGTGTTTCCTTTTATTAGTCCTAATTCTTCCCCGCAGCATTTTCAATGAATGCGCCCTGGTTCTAGTATTGTGAAAAAGAGAGAAAAATTTATCTCTGTCAACATTTTCTACCCCATGCATAATTTTATAGACTTCAATCATATCCCCCCTCAGACGTCTCCTCTCCGAACTAAAGAGTCCCAAACGCTGCAGCCTCTCCTCATAAGGAAGATGCTCCAATCCTTCAATCATCCTCGTTGCCCTTCTCTGCACTTTTTCTATCTCTTCGATATCCTTTTTGAGATGTGGCGACCAGAACTGAACACAGTACTCCATGTGCAGTCGAACCACGGCTTTATATAAGGGCATGACAATCCTTGCAGTTTTATTATCAACTCCTTTCCTAATTATCCCCAGCATAGAGTTTGCCTTTTTCACAGCTGCCATGCATTGAGTTGACATTCCCATGGAACTATCAACTAAGATGCCCCGCTTTCCTGGTCTGTGACTGATAGTGTAACCCCCATGCCCAGAATGGGTTGGCCCAGAATGGGTTGACCCAGTAAGGGGTGGAGACTCAGAGCAGCAAGAGGCTGCAGGAGAGAGCTCTTTGGAGAAGACAAGGGTACCAGACTCGGACCTTGATTTCTATAAGCCCTTAACACCTTGTTAAGGGTTTCTTTTTGTGGTTGTAATGGGTGAGAGTTCTCCTGGAGACCTTCATCATGTTGCAACCTGTTCATCAAGCCCTTGGAGTCTTCAGGAGCCAGCCAACTTGCAAAGAAGAATTTGGACTTGGCAATATCAGTAGACTGTAAATAGGACTTGAAATGCAACCTGAACAGGACCTTGAATTGTAACGTTAAATGTTGATGTTTTAAAAGTGTTAATTGTAAAGAAAAGTAAACCATTTTGTTGTTTAAAAATTGTTGTTGCAACTCATTCCAAGTACTGCCCCACAGTACGCCCACAAGCTGAGGTTACAAATGGCTTCAACCAGCGGGCTTGAAGCAAGTGAGATTGCAAATATAAATTGCTTGCAATGGAAGTGTGCAGCAAGTTGGGGTTTGATCCCCATATAACTGTTTTGTTATGTGATGTAAGTTCAAGAGATGTTGCTGTTTGAATTTGAAACACATGATTCTGTTTGGCAGTTGCATGAAGGAGGGGATTCCAGTTGCAACCCCCCCCATCCCTTCTGCAAACTAATTGGCTGAATCGCAACATTTGCTGGAAAGTTTTGCAAACTTCCAGTGCAGCTAAGTTTGGAACAGTTGGAAATCCTTGCAAAGGAAAGACAATGTTCTGCATTCAGATGCACCAAATGTGGTTCCTCCAAGTTTGGCTCTACTGGGGAAATCATTTGTGCAATGATTTCAAGAGTTGCATTGTAATTACTGTCGGGACGACAGGATTTTAGTGGGGGAGAATGTAACCCACATAACCAGAATGGGGTGACACAGAATGGGTTGACCCAGTAAGGGGTGGAGACTCAGAGCAGCAAGAGGCTGCAGGAGAGAGCTCTTTGGAGAAGACAAGGGTACCAGACTCGGCCTTGATTTCTATAAGCCCTTAACACCTTGTTAAGGGTTTCTTTTTGTGGTTGTAATGGGTGAGAGTTCTCCTGGAGACCTTCATCATGTTGCAACCTGTTCATCAAGCCCTTGGAGTCTTCAGGAGCCAGCCAACTTGCAAAGAAGAATTTGGACTTGGCAATATCAGTAGACTGTAAATAGAAGGACTTGAAATGCAACCTGAACAGGACCTTGAATTATGGAATTTGCACACCTAACTTCATAGAACTCATCCACTCCTTCAAGATTGGAAAACGTACAGAAAGTGACCACTTACCCCTCTTGCTATCCCTGAAGAACTTGTGGTTCTGCAATAAAGTTTCAACTATGGAAAACTCTCTAACCAAAAAAGAGTTATACAGAAAAATCCACTGGTCGCCCAGGATGGCAAATACCTTATCATCCACCTTGGTCAATGATCACTTCCACTCGAATTTAGAAAAGACCTGATTAATTAACTCTGATCCAAGCCCACTTACCATGGAATGCTTCTCTGAGATACTTACCAGACTACATTCACTAGCAATGCCGACTCAATTTAATATGGCTCCTAAAAAACAAGCTGGTTCGACATTCACGACTGTATCCAGTCAAAAAAAAGACTGCTGAGAAGCTGCTTCGATATTTAAGACCACATATAATACCACAATCCACTTCGTTATCCCTAGCAACCTATCTACAACGGAAAAAGGAACACCAAACACTACTACACAAGCGAAAAGAGACCAGTTTGCCAATACTCAATGGACAATATTATCTCGATGCCCTAAAATCGAATAACACCAAAACAATTCTGGGCAATAGTGGAACGGACCTTCCAAATCATTACTTGCTGTAAATGTAACCGAACCCCAATGGACCAACTATTTCTCGAGTTCTCCTTCGGTGATCCTGCTAGCACACATCTGATATATATGGGAGAAACTGGATGGGGACAACATATCTGGTCATGGCCATCTCCTACACTAGAGGACATACATCATTTAATTCATCAATTAAAGAAATGCCATAAGGCCCCAGGTCCGGACGGGATCCCTGGCGAGGTATTCTTGGAACACACTGACTGGTGGGCTCCCTATTTTAGTCAAGCTGTTCTCCTTCATTGACCAGTATGGAATAATTCCTGAAACCTGGCTCTCATCAATTAGTGTGACAATCCATAAGAAAGGACCAACGAACAGACCAGAAAACTTCAGACCTATCAGCTTACTATCAACTTTAGGGAAACTCTATGCAAAATATCTTGAGAAGCAAACTAATGACATGGCAAAATAAAAAACAGGATTATAGGTCCAGAACAGGGGTGGGATTTAGAGCCGGGAAATCTACAATTGACCACTGTCTCACTCTCTCTTTTCTTGTGGACAAATATATACCTCAACTAAGGACAAAAGAAACTATATCGTAGCATTTTTTTGGATCTGAAGTAATGCTCTTCGACAGTGTCTCTAGGACCCTTCTCTGGTCCAAACTAGACCAAATGGACATGGATCCTCGCTTATTCATGCTAATTCGGAAATTGTACAGTGCAACCTCCTGCCAGGTAAAATTGAACCATCTTCAGCTCACTCTCCAACAAAAATACCTACCTCAAGAGGAGGTCAAACAGAAAGAGGGTGTGTGCTGGCCCCCGCGACCTATTTAACTTATATATAAATGACCTGCAAGACCATCTCAACCACGGTAGAAGGACATCCACCCGAAAGCAGGAGGCCATCCTATTCCATTGCTACTGTATGCCTGCATCGTGCATACTGCTATTCTCTATCGCAAAACCAGAGTGTTTGCGGCCTTATGAGATATTTGAAAAGCCATTCTTCAACTACTGTGGATATAAATCGAACTGAGAAAGGTTAACTACGTAAAATCCAAAAATAGTAGTTTTCTCAACTTCGCTGGAAAACAGATGACATGGAAAAATCATCAATATGTAACATCCATCTTAATCAGGTGCAAATCTTTTAAAATATGTAGGCCTAAAGGTCGAATATAATTTCCAGTGGTGACGAGGAAGATCTTGCTCCATAACTTCCGGGAAAAGGCTGCTATCAGGTATCGCCCAATTCTATTGACGTGGAAGGGCTTTCAATCCATCATTGCTGCCCTGAAGATTTTCCAAGCAAAGGTGATTCCAAAGACTCTTTACGGGATCCCCATATGGATCAATGCTTTCAACTCAGAAATTGATCTAATCCAAGCATCATTTCTGAGAAGAGTAATGGGAGTCCCCAATAGTATCACCTTCACTACTCTGTGTCTTGAATGTGGACTATCCACAGTCAAAACCCTAGCTTGGATTTTCACAATAAAATTCTGGCTCAAGATCCACTTTAGATCCAAGGATGACGACATTACCGTACACCTACTTAAAGATAATTACGTCTCCAAATGGTCCAAGGCTATTACCAACAAAATTAGGAGCATTGGAATAGATCTAACTGTCCTTCAAAACAGCAATGAGAACTTTATCTTCTGCCAAATCAAAGACAGACTGAAAGACCATGAACGCCAGGCTTTCTATTCATCCAAAATTCCAGTCTGTTCTCCTCGAGCTTTGGGCATCCTTCCCAAGTATGGAGTTTTAGCCAATTACCTAGCAGCTACTTTACCGGTTGCCCACCGTCGGGCATTTATGTTAGCCAGATTCAACAGTCTTCCTTCAGCCTCTACCAACGGAAGGTATCACCAAATTCCAAAACAACAAAGACACTGCCGCTGTGGCTCCATTGACTCTCTTACCCATGTCCTCCTAGAGTGTCAAATAAATGCAGATGTGCGTCTCAGATTAATTCACCCTTTACTAGTGGCGAGGAAAATTTCTAACCCTACTGTTGCCATACGTTTTCTTCTTGGAGATTACAATGCTCATACAACACGTATGGTAGCTCTATACCTGACAACCATTTTAAAGTGCTAATTTATTCTCATTTTATTACTTTTAACTGTATTTTTTAAATATATACATATATTATACCAGTACACTAAACCAAATTGGTTTTTTATTATTTGGCACAGAATCAAATTTTTAAATATAAAATATGATACATAAAACAAACGTAGAACTTCTTATAAAAGATAGGTATCGTCTCCAATCTGTCTAATCTGCATGGTAGGATACCTATTGCTGTATCATTTTGCTTTTAACTTGCTAAACAGATCTATTTTTATTGCAATTTTATATTGGATTGTATTTTTGCACTGATGTGTAGGGGTATTTGTTGTCATTTGCTCTGGCTGTTTCTTTTAAAAAAAAGGAATCTGAAGTGATTTGAGCCCCTTGGGGTCAACCGTCAGGTTATGTGGTCTGTTTCCTTGCTACTGAACTATACTTGAGACTGAAGAATGTGTCTGTGTAAATCTTGATCTATTTATGCCTATTAAAGGTTAATAAAGATAAAGAAAGATAAAGACCTTGAATTGTAACGTTAAATGTTGATGTTTTAAAAGTGTTAATTGTAAAGAAAAGTAAACCATTTTGTTGTTTAAAAATTGTTGTTGCAACTCATTCCAAGTACTGCCCCACAGAACCCACAAGCTGAGGTTACAATAGCACTGACCCTTGTAGCAAGTATGTGAAGTTTGGATTTTTTGCCCCTATGTGCATCACTTTGCATTTTGCTACATTGAACTGCATTTGCCATTTCTTAGCCCACTCACCTAATTTATCAAGGTCTGCTTGGAGCTCTTCGCAATCCTTTGTGGTTCTCACCATTTGACATGAAACACTACACAGGGAGGAAAGGGATAAATGAGAAGAATGTACAGCCATTCAGTTTCCTGGATGTAGGCTTTTAATTTCAGTAGGAAGAAGGGAGGATTCATAGAAATATGGTCATAGATTCCAGGGGGATCGTAAAAAGGTGGGTTTTGTGTTCCAAAGAAGTGAGAGATTTGATGTAGTTGTTCTGAAAAGCCCTTCTAGAGAAAATGGGGCAAAAAGGCATTTATTCTAACAGTTTGGTGATCCATCCACACAGCTCCAGAATTCAAAATCTAGAAAATGGTTCTAAAATTATGTTGGACTGGTAGTCTTTAAGTTCTTCCAGTCCTGTTTAGGTCAGGACTCAACAACACAGTTTCCAGCATTTCATTTTCTAAAACAAGTATGCAGGGCCCAATTTGAATCAGGATCGTGAAATAAGAAAATGCAAGGTTAAAGTAATGGATGAAAAGCTGTTTGACTTAGGAAAATATGCATCTATGAACGGGAGGGTCACTGAACCTATACAATGATCAACATGTATACCAGATGGCTAGCTTGTCACCAGGGAGCAAAGTAGGGTAGGTTTTAATATCTCTAGCTTGGGGCCCTAAAATCAATGGTACAAAATACTGGGGTTGGGAAATAAGGGTCTGGTGGAGCTTGAAGAGCAAGTTCAACAGACTAAAGACTGGTTCTGCAGAGCCGCTGCTAGCTGAGAGGCAAGGAGTCAAAATAGTTAATCTGCTTAAGAAAAGTTCACAAATGTGTGAAGGGGCAGGAATGAGGGAAATGGCTTTTACTATGCCAAGGCTGGAGAGCCATCTTTGTTGGGTCTTTGCCATTATGGGCCATTTTTAAGAGAAAGAATGCTTAGGTAAAATCATGCCCAATATAAATTAGTCTGCTTATTTTCTTTTGAGTATACTTTTTGGTCTCTCCCCACTTCCAGCTTTAAGCTTATTTCATTTGTGTTGGCCTTTTCTGTAGGTTGTATGCTAGTTCATGAAAGCTTGTTCTGATAAGGTGCACTAAAAGCACAGAATTTCTTACCTAGGAACCTAGTTCCCTTGCATATACTGAAGCACACATGCACATCCCATGTTTCAGGTAACTCAAGGCACTGAAGCAGGAGATGGAAACATACACCATAGGGTATCTATCTTGAGTGCGGGCAACCTATAGAAGGAAGATGTAAGATTTCATATTACCCCTCTACCCAAGTAGCCAGTTTTGATTCATCCACTTACACCCAACTTTATTGTTCGCCTCTCTGCTCCTTTGCTGTGCTTTCTTTCCATGCCTGGTCAATTTCAGCTCCAGAGGCTACTTCACCACCATCAAGAAACTTCTCCCTGAGACTATGGTGTGTGTCTTGTTTCCCGCTTTTCAGTTTTTTCTTGATAGGCAATATATTAGGAAAAGGTTTGGGGATTTTATCTGTATTTTATAATTTGGTATGCCTCCATTTTATTGCTGAATTGAATTGAATTTCTTTTCTGTTACTTAAAGAAAATCCCTTTTTTGTCTAAGAAAGCTTATTCTCCCACTTTTGACTATCAAATGAGGACCTTGGTACACACAGTGTTTAAGATCTATCTATCTATCTATCTATCTATCTATCTATCTATCTATCTATCTATCTATCTATCTATCTATCTATCTATCTATCTATCTATCTATCTATCTATCTATCTACCTATCTATCTATCTATCTATCTACCTATCTACCTATCTACCTATCTACCTATCTACCTATCTACCTTCCTACCTATATTATTATTATCATCATTATCATTATCATTATCATTATCATTATCATTATCATTATCATTATCATTATTTAATTTTCCTAAACCACCCAATCCCTGAAGGGCTCTGAGTGGTGAGCAATAAGGCCAAAAAAAGGCAACACCCAATATACAGTGATAAAATATAAGCATTAAAATAATTTAAAACACAGTAGCAGCAACACAGAGAAATGTTGACAGCACCTGATCCAACTGTTGGCAGAAGGATGGTATAGATGGAATCAGAGGGGGGCATCTTGGGGGGGGGGCGGGCAGCAACTCCATGGCCAGCCTCCCCAAAGGCCTGGTGGAACAACTCAGTTTTACAGGCTCTGTGGAACTCACCAAGGTCCTGCAGGGCCCTAACAGTTGGAGAAAGAGTGTTCCACCAGGCAGGGGGCAAAGCCGTAAAAGCCCTGGCCCAGGTAGAGGCTAGCCACATCATTGAGTGGTGAGGGACTACCAGTAAATTCACCTCTGCAGAGTGCAGAGGCCTATTTGGAACATATCCATCCATCCATCCATCCATCCATCCCCCCCCACACACACACACACATGCACACACACCCCTAAATGCTCTTTTTTCCTCTGTGGTAGCAAGAGGATGCTACACTGCCACACATCTGATTTATAGAGAAAAAAGCACTCTGTTCACAGAACTCCTAACCTCTTGATTAATTGATCTCTCCTTGTCTCTAAACCTTGATACAGCAGAACATTTCTTGACAGACATTGTATTAAAAAGATTATTGCTTTTTTTGTTTCATGTAATTTTAATCCCTAACATTAAGGGATTATTATATTAAGGTGCACTTTGACCATGCATAGTACAACTTAAAACAGATTGATCTTAATGGACTGTTATTCTTATTACAAGTAGTACACTGATGTTTATAGATTCTGAAAAGAACACTAGGATATCACTTAGAGATTATTTGTCCCATAAAATAGACAATTACCTATACAGACCCATTTATCAACTATAGTGCAATGAGAACTTTTACTCTCAGCTAGTTTGGTTACCTGTATCCTTTCAATTCAGGTACCACATGATCATCTTAGAATCATTCTCTCAACTGGTAAGAAATTTAATTTGTCAAGGTTTTTTTTTAAGGTCGACTACAAATACATAAGGTAGGAAGTTTGCTTATGAAAAGATGTATTCCCAACATTGAAGTGGGGGAATCTATTTGACCCTGTCCCTCTACAAGTAAGTCATGAGGTCCCAATTGGATGGCTGACTATAGACTTTTCAATAGGAGGGCACAGGGAATGGTCTTTACATTCTAACCTTGCCCCTTCCTAGCAGGTGTTTGCTGCCTGTTCCTACCTTTTCATGAGATAATGGCTTGGGTCCACAAAGCTCAACTTTCCCACCTTCCCATCTGGCTATAACCTGAAGTGCTACTCTTTGCCCCAGGAACAGCATTTGTGGAACATAGTTGTGGTTGCTGTGGGGGTGAGGAGGAAGTCATGTTCCATGGGTGGAAATGCTCCACCATGAATGCAAACCATAGCTGCCACTGAACTCTTGACATAACACAGTTTGTTGCCTTGCTTGCATATGCCACTTGCCTTTTTACATCCAGCTCCCTTCTTGTGTGGAACTTGCTGCAAAATCTCCAGCTTGACCCTGCTCCTGTTCACCACAACATTCAAATGGGAGCACCTCTAAAAAACTATATTTTGTTTACTCTCCATAAACTGGCTTTTTAACTGTTTAACCTCAGTTTAGAGTCAGGGTGGAGTAAACTACCCCCAAGTATCTGTTTGAATATCACCCAAGCTTGGAACTCAGGCAAACCAGTAAGTTTTACCTCAAGCTTTGACATGAAGCAAGGAAGAAAAGGGAAGTGTCATGGCCAGCCTCCTGCTCCCTGCCTCTGGTGACTTGTCTGACAGTGAGAAACCTTCCATGGCTTCCAGAGCAATCAGCCTCTTGTGTTCTGCCCTCAAACCCTCATCAGACAGTGAAGACATGTTTTATGGCTTTGAAAATGATGCCCACTCCTTGTACTTTCTACTTGACTTCTGCACCAATAGCAGAGAAACATTACTTGGCTAGAAAGTGAGGCAAGGTGGATCCAGATGACAGCAGCAGCAGCCTAGAGGAGGAGGAGGAGGAGGAGGAGGAGGAGGAAGCAGCTGTCAGTAGAAAAGCATCAGGCCATTTAGATCCACCAATGGGAGACAATCTGACTGCACATGCACATCAACTCAACCAGGAAGCATCATCAGACAATGACAACTCTGAGCCAGGGACAATGACAGCTTTGAATCAGGACCATCTCGCTGGTTTCCCTGTGATCTTGTCCTCTCTCAGAGCATGCTGCCAGTACCCAGAGCAAGCCCCTCTCCAGGCCACCGTTCTCATTGGAACAACAATGATGCCAGCTTCACTCTGACCTGGCTGGGCTCCAAAAGGCAGCTAGATTGTTGGTCCATTGTTTGTGGCTCACAGAATTGGTTCCAAAGAACAAGGCAAGATGACATAATCCACTCTCCATGGTTAATAAATGAAAGGCTGCAAACAGCCTCCTCTCCACAGAAGGCATTGCATCACTTGACCTCACTACTTCTCTGCCCAGGACCTGTATCCTGATCCTGAACCCCCATTGCTCTGCTTATCATTTTGGCTGAAAATTATTAATTACTAATTTCAAAGTCTTCACTGTAGCAAGTTTTAGATATAAGAAACTTGTATTTGCTTGCATGGGAACATGTGCCTTCAACAAACTTGTTCCATAGGCTGTTGGTACTGAACACATTTTATTTAGATTCCTTCTTGAATTTGAAAAACATAGAATTTGTTTCTTTATTCGTGCAAATCGATGGAATAATCCTCTCATTCCACTGCATATTGGGGAGATGTAATAAGCATAATATGACAACATGCACCTGTCTGGCAGAGCTGTTGGGGGTGAGAGAGCTGCAATCTTGTTATCCCATCATGGACCATATGTTCTGAATGCTTTTGAGTAAAGCTGCTTACAGTCACAATTATCTGAAGCTAGAACCAGGACCATGCTGAGAATTCAGTAGGGTTTTTTTTTGTTCAAAAGGGGATAGATGACTTGAAATGTCCCCTAAACTCTTCTGCTTGATTTTCTCTTTCATTGATCTCTTGATAGCAGGAATCTCATAGCATCATTGGAGGACAGTCTAAAGTCCTTTCATTAGAGGTCATGCTCAATAGTGAAGGTGAGCACTTCAACAAGGCTCTAATGAGACTTCTGGTCTGGCGAATGGACGAGCAAAATCTCTCTTAGGAGACACTCATATTCTGTATCCTACTTCATCAGCAGTTTTGGGGATCTAGACACCGGGTGAGTCTAATCTTGGTATGGACAATATCCAGGATTGTCAGCCCCTTAAAAATTGAGTCATCAACTACGAGCAAGAGGAAGCAGCATAGATTTGCAAAGACTCAAATGAAGAGCTGAGGTCAGATACGCAGAAGGGGAATTTAGCCTTCCTCTTTCAGCTCCCTAAAGCTAGATTTATTAAAACTTAAGGAAAATGTTGTAAGTAAGCAACAAGAAGAAGAAATTTAATACCAACTCACTGTAGAATTGTGAAGATACTGAGGGAGAAATTCTTCTGAGAGATCTGCTGGTGTTTGTGCTGTGAAGAGACGAAAAGGACATGGCAGTTAAGAAAGAATAACGCCAGTGACTTTACCTCAAACATGGAATGGAAGATAGCAAATAGAGAGTGTAATGTACACACTCACAATGGAGAGAGCCGTGGTGAGGATATTGGTACTGATTTATTTCTCTTTTTTTACTGTTAACTCTACTTTCTTGTTGACTGCTGGGTGGAGAGAAAGGATAAAAGCGGCGACCACTTTAACAAAATGATAGAGACTTTTGCTGGATCGTCCACTTGGGGAGAAAAGGCAAGTGAAAAACCAGGAAGTAGAATCAGAGAGTTTTGAGGCAAAACCATTCTGGCACATTTTCAACATAGCTGCGGTTGTATTTTTGGGAAAAATTTTAAAATAAAATTATAATATTGCCACACCTACGTTCCTTCCCCCCATATGCTCCTCACTCACAAGAATAACTTGTAAAAAGCAAGAAAATAAGAATGACTGCTTAAAACTATTCACAGCCAAACAGAGGGTTTTTTCCCTCTGAGCTGGAACTTTATCAAGTAACTAAAAAGTCACTGTCCAGATTATATTTGGTTACATGTAAACCTCCAGTATGGCAAATGCAACTAGAAACAAGGAAAAATCCTTAACTAAAGACAAAGCTGCAGGTAATGAAGACAACACTCCAGGAAGAGGAGGATTGGAACAGTCCCAAAAGATGAAGTTACTAGTGGAAATGATTGCCTCATTTCAAAAATAGACTGCCTCGTTACAAAAAGAGGTAAAAGAGTGTTTTGAAAGGCTAGATCAAGACTTATTGGAAAGGAAACAGGAAATCTCCCAAATGAAAAATATGGAAGAGACTATTCTTGATGAACAAAGAAATGAGATAAAAATAATGTAACAACTTAAGAAGAAAAATTAGAATTTAAAGACAAAACAAATGAGAAGAAAAAATTAACATCATGGAATTGAGAAGCAAGGAGAAACTCATACATATAATAGGGTTACCAGAAGAACAGAATGAATCACTCTCTCAAAAAATGATCGCACAAATCACTGCATATATCAGATATGAAGAAGATGAATTTGAAATGGAAATTGACAATATATTCAGAATTAACTCAAGGTTTGCCAAAGAGAACAAAGCTCCTAGAGATATCGTCATCTCGTGCATCAAAAAAGAGACTAGAAGCACAATTTTAAAGACCCAAGCTAAACAGAAATTATTAATTGATAATGCTGAAATTACTTTCTTAAAATAAATTCCCATTTCTTTACTAAGGAGGAGAAAAATGTATACATCCTTAAAAAGAAAAAATATACAGTTTCAATGGGAGTTATTGGAAGGACTTTCCTTTACATTTAAGGATAAAAGACAAACAATCGACTCATAATCCAAATTGTATGAATATCCAAAATGCCAATAATAAACCTTGGATCACTTGCAGAAATATTACATTATGGTAAAGTGGTAATCCTAGGCTAAAGCTAGGCTGAGCCCTCCGGGGGAGGGCGGTATAAAAATCTAATAAATTAAATAAATAAAGATGAGATGAAACATAAAGATAGGGGAAAACCAGTGACATTAGTTTACTTACCATCAAATAACTCGGCAATATATTAAAGACAATAAAGAATGAGGAATAAATAAAAATTCTAACGACAAAATGTTATTATCTGACAACAAAATGAAATTAATAAGCAGAATTTACAAACTGTTATTAAGTTTAATATCAGAAAGAGAAATGGTCAAAGAAGTAATGATAAGGCGGGCTGAAAACTTTAATAAAAATATTCCATTGCAGGATTGGGAAGACTCATTTAAAATGTATAGCAAATTTTCTGCTATCCTGGAACTTAGAAATGCAGCAAAAATGTTGGTACATTTTTCTGTATGAGGTGGGAATGCTCTAAAGTTTAAAAATCCTGGATGAAAATACATCAAATATCAATGAATATTTTAAACACAAAGTTTGAAGTTACACCAGAATTGTACTTGTTGGGTCAAGGGTAGGCTTGGTCAATACCCTAGAAATTCAGTAAAATTCAGATTTATTAGGGCATAAGATTATCTGTATGCGTGAATAAGAGAAATAACATATTCAGATATACCCGAATATTCGGGTATACGCGGGTATACCTGAAAAATTTGGGTCTGTCTGATTTTTTTGGTATTTTTTTGGTGTTTTTTCATGTTTGTGCCTGCAGGGAGCACATTTTTAAAGCTAGCAGCACCAAAATTTCAGGGTATCATCCTGAAAAATGCCCCCATTCCCCATTGTTTGGAATGGGAGCTAACAGGAGATGGGGCTACCCCTTTGAGGGTGCATAACTTTGGCCTCCCTAAACCAAACTCCATCAAACTCTGGTGGTACCATCAGGGCAGTCTCCCGATGAGACCCTGAAATTTTGGTGCTGCTAACTTTAAAAATGCACCCCTGACAGGCACCCTAAGAAATTGCCCAAGATTCTCTGTTCTGCAGTGCCTTGGCTCTATTGTGCCCAAAAGACCAACAATAAAGAAAAATACAAATCATGGATAACACATAACAAACAGAAAGGTTATGTGTTATCCATGTTTTGTATTTTTCTTTATTGTTGGTCTTTTGGTCTTTTGATACAGACATTTAAATTAATTCTATTAAAGGTTTAGTTTTTAATGCTGTTTTTTGAGCCAGTCGGAGATTTTTTTTGTAAATAATGCTCACCCTAGGATTGGTTCAGCTTGCAAAATAGCACAAAGAGGAATGAAAGAACCCCTCTCCTCATGTCATAATCCCGAGGAATCCTGAACCAACTCATTAGAAGTTGTAACAAATTCTTTCATTCTCAGTTACTGCCTGGATTGATGTCTGAATTGATGTCTGGATTCTGGCCTTCTCCACCTTTTTGGATCTTCTAAAAGAGTCCTGATTCATAACAACAGTCTATATGGTCTGCAAAGAGGTTTTTTTTAATTCTTAGAATACCCAAGGAAATAGGATGGCTATGCCAAAATGGCACTATGGATGGTTTTGCTCCAGAATGGTTCACACTAATAACCTGCTGTTGGACAGCATCCTTTCTCTTATCTAATATAGGTTTTAAAGGTTTGCATAGACCAGGGGTAGGGAACCTGCGGCTCTCCAGATGTTCAGGAACTACAATTCCCATCAGCCCCTACCAGCATGGCCAGTGCATGCTGGTAGAAGGCTGATGGCTCTCCTGACATCTGGAAGCACTGGATCCTAACAGACTGAAGCCTTTCACAGGACCAATCAGCTATTAGTCAAAGTCATTCCTCCAAATCCAAACTTCTCCCTCCAATTCCACCATTTCAACCTGCTTTTTATTTTTGTAGGAAAATACCAGTTGGCTAGGGTTCCAGTTTGAAATGGGCTGTGATGCAAGGGAAAGAAGTAGTTTAAACATATCCTCTCCTAAAGTTGCATCAACTATGATTTACCACTCTGGACTGTTAAAATGGATGTGGGAGCAGACATCATGTCTTTAATCAGAGTTGGCTACTGTATGATTTCTATTTTTAAGCTGGCAAATTTCATTAACAGACCATACAGTGTCACATCTGTGTTGATCCACAATTAGTATATTTTGGGTTCTGTACTTTTTATTTCTCTGCAAATTTCAGTTTCTGAGTATTAGTTCTATGAAAATCAATTATAATTGTATTCCGGTGGTATCCATTTCTTTGAGTAGTATTTTTTAACTCAGTTTCATTATAATAAAGCTATTCCCATTGTGACCATTGGACAATTTCATTCTGAAAGAGCAGCAATACCTTTGCATCCTTCCAATAAGCATCAGTTAAGTATTGCATGTTGAGAAGAAGCACTTAGAAATTTTGAGCATTTGTTGTCCTATCATTTTAAGTGTTCTTCTGACACGGATTAAACAAATGTGTGGAATTTTTTTCAGTGTACCCATATAAAACAGAGAATCTCTAAAGCCATTCATATTATAGTGTGTTAGCCCTAGTTAGTTTAATGTATTACTGTAAAAAAAAAAGTATGAGATTAGGCAGTGCACAGTAGGGTAGGCCTAAAATAGGGGAAAAATAATATTCTTTAGTGTGGAAATGCCACACTAAAGCCTGATTGCCTTAATGGAAACCTAATTTAGTCGCATGTCAGGCAGCCCAGTCCATGGGGGAGGGCTGCAGATGGGAGATAGACAGTGAAGGCACAGGTGCATCATCTCCCTGGAGGTTCCCAGAAACATGGCATGGTAAAATAAAATGTAAACCTCCCTTTCATTTTGCCCTATTCTGCCCAATGGTCTGCACCTGCATTTTGCTAAGTCTCCACCAGCAAAAGAGGGCATTCTCAGGCTGAAAAAGCTGAAGAAGCTGACTAAAGCCAGCCCCAGCCCTGAAAACATCCCCTTTGGTTGCTGGTACAGACTCCTGTGCCAGAGGAGCACCAGTGAAGTGCCATCGGGGGTGCCCATGTGATGTGGAGCTGGGGAGCTCTCTGGCTCCAGCTTAAGTGACCCCCACAGCAATGTAAGTGCCACTTATACCATGTAGACTGATAAAGATACTGGCATCAGGGTCCACATCCATGTCACACACACACACACACACACACACTAAGGGTTGCACTGTAAAACAACATCCAGTAAGGCATTTACATTCAAACATCCTGGCGTACTGGAGTTTGATTCAATACTAGTTTGATACAAACCAGGAAGTTCTGTAATTGTTGGATTGGGGTGGGGGGCAGGGATGAGCAAAACAAGAACAACTTAAATTTGTGCCTATCACAGAGCTATCTTGTGACATCTGAATTCAGCCACTGAAATGGAAGGCACCATCCAGCTAAAACATACACTTCTACGACCTACACATTTGAATAAGAAATGACTTGAATATTCTAAATGTTTCTTTGTAAATGCATGAAAAAGACAGATTGACAGATTGTCTTCTGCTGGTAAATCTGTATATAGCAAGCATTTCTCAGGATATTCAGTTGTTTGTTCATTTATTTCTTTTGAAGTAGGCTATATCATAGTTAGAATGGACATGGTAAGACCCTCACAGACTCATCCTTTGCCCCCTTCACCACTGAATTACCTCCCTACATTGGACTGCCCTCCTCACACCCCTGATGACACTAGATCGTCTTTCCACCCAGTTTCACTTCCCCTTCTTTGCTTCCTGTTCTCAGTGTTCAGGATGTTTGTTGTGTATATTTTAAATAATGCCTGCACACATCATTATCAGATTTTTAGGGGAAAGTTATCCCTATTTTTTCAGGGTTTTTTCAAATGTAGGGCAAACTTTGGCTTCCTTAGAATGCAGATTTTCTTGCCTATATAGGGAACAAACTTCCCCTAAAGGTACAAAGAGGTGGATTTAATCTAGTATCTAGCCTTTAAATTGTAGGACAGATGCCCTGAACCATTCTGAATAAGAATCAAAGAGCAAATTGGAGGGGTGTTGCTAAGCAGATGGGCTCTTCTGTTATGTACCAGCTGGATCTTTGGTCAGGGCATGAGTATACATTCTTCCATGCAACTAGGAGCACTGATAGGACAACAATATAATTATGACATAGTGAGAGTCAGACCAATACTAGCATTTTAAGACTTTTCATCGTCATTTACACAAATAAATAATATTGCTAATAAACAGAGGAGCCTTGACTAATTATGGACTGCTAATGCAAATCAGTCCAGGAAGTGAGGAATCATTTTATGAACAGAAGGGAATATTCCTGACCATATCCAACAAAGCATCCTTCTTCCCCACATCCTTCTTTTTAATAGCTTAATTAATTAATTCACATGGAAACATTGAGCACGTAGATGAACTCCAATGATACACTGTGATGTTTGAAGAGTTGTGTTTTTCTTGCCTGAGAAAATATTTGAGACTTGGGTGTTTTGTCATATTTATTTTGCTTCCACGCACAGCCAGTCAGAAGTACAGTGCTGATCTGAAATGAAATTCCTGAAGAGCCTTATGTTAGGCTTCTCAAGACTGCATCTCAGTTTTCATTGTTAAAGCATGAAAGTCAGCAAATGTGAACATGAATGCCGCTGTGTGCACCCCTGCCTGGCCCCACCAGGGTTGGCAGATGCTGCGCGTGCCCCTGCCAGGCCCCACTCTGCCAGGCCCTTCCACCGGCTAAGGTAAGTGGTTCACTGGGGGGGCACGTGGGGTGCAGGGGCAGTGTGGGGGCCCATTGGGGGTGGTGGAAAACTTGGGGTCTGCCCTGGGTTCCATTTTCTTTAGCTACATCCCTGCTCCTTCCCCCTACCACTGCAGCCTCTCCAACCACATGGTTATTGGCCTGCATGCATCCTGCAATCTCAGAAAGTACTGCTGAAAGGAATAGAGGAAAACTCCATGACAGTCATCTCCTTCTGCAGATGACTGGTGCCCCACCAACTCCAGAGGGCTTTTGGTGGCAAGGGGAGGCAAAATAGGAATAAACTTCACCATCACCGAAAAGCTATCCATTGGGCTCAGTGGACTTATGCCACCCAAAAGAGCAAAGCTGGGGTGGAAGCCAATTGAGATTGGCACCATCCCCAGTCGCACCCCTGCTACACTGGCACAGGCAGTGAGGACACTGACAAGGTACTCTGAACTGCACCTCGCCATCATGGAGTCATGGCAGTCATCTGCGAGTGAATTTACCTTTCTGCCAGGATAAGTACCTTGGGGAAGGCAAATCTGTCAGCATAGGATGCTGTCACCTCCACAACTCTCTTCGTTCCCCAGACTAGACTGTAAGTCTGTAATACATCCGTATTCCATTTGAATATGCTGTATGTTTCAAATAAACCACTGACATCACTATCTAAACAGAGTAAGGCCCTTCTAAACTCTTTGGAGGTGAAACTTTGTTTAGGATTGCATGAAAACATCTTTTTTTCTTTGTTCCACTTTATTTTCTTTTTGTACTGATAAAGAATTCAGGAATACTCAAACACTTTTTTTTCATTTTGTGATATTTTGGCTGGTCCTAAGAAGGATTTTACAATAATATGGATGTTAGTTTTATTTTGGGCGAACCCAGTTATTTACAGCCTTTGTCTGCTGACTTTATTAAATGGGCCTTGAAATATTTGGGAAAAATTATTCAATACCAAATTTCCTAATGGAATGCAACAGAGTATTTTTATCTCCATATGACAGAGAAATGGTGTTCTTGTTGAATTTCTTCCTGTTATGGTAGCAATTACAGACACAAGAACTCTGATGAGAAAAAGTAACAACTTTAAGTACTAATTAATGAGGGACTGAGCTTATCATGCTTGATGACATTTATGCACAGGGAGGTTTTTTTACACAAGTGAGCATTTAGTCTGCAATATTCCACTTGTCTGTTTAAATGGTAGAGCTCTCAAAGGGTTCTACTGTGTGTGTTTTTCTGAATACATTACTTCATTTTTTTAATGCAGAGGACAAAAAAATCGGCTCAGAGATATGCAAACTAAATTAGTAGGATTTCTTCCCCTTCCTCCTTGCCTCTTTTTCACATACCTGATATTAGCTTGCTTTTTTCCCCTTTTCCTCTATACTAGTCAAATCTACAACTATCCAGTTATTTATGTAATGTGAAGAAGCTGGAGCAGCCTCCTTTTTTTCTCTGCAACTCAGGTGTCCTCTCCATTCCAACATGCTTCTTTTACTAGGCCTCCGCAAGCTGTCTCCATGGAGATTACTTACCTAGGGACGTAGTTGTTGCAGTCTTCTGCCACTACCACCAGCTTGTACTGGGAATGCAGGCGGTGCTGATGGAAATGCTACTGGGAGTTTCTGGAAACTGCTTCCAGTGAGCCATTTCCTATATAGACTCACCGGATGTCCTCACCATTATCAATCTGATTTGCATGGAACAGAATTATCAGTCCCTTAACAGGAATGCTATGACCCAAGTGTGGTCACCTGCTTCAGCATATATATTTTTTTCCAGCTCATAATGATTGGTAGCATTACTAATTTAGCACCAATTCCCATTTGAATTCTCTAACTCAGAATTTTAACTGAGCTTCTGAGTCTAAATGTGTAGGTGTCTAGGGGAAATGTACTAAAATGCTTTCTAGATGTTACCTGCAGGAGACATAATTTTAAAAGTATTTACCTGAACATAGCTATGAAAAAGACATATAACACATTTGGAAAAATATTCAAGCAGGAATTTTGCATATTAGTTTTGCTGCATGTGAAGAAGCAAAGTATTTCCTGTGGATTTTAAGTTAACAGCAAGTTTTCATGATGTCACTTGAACCAAGTAACATTTTTAAAATTATATCTTCTGCAGGTAATGTCTAGGAAACCTTTTAGTAACCAGTATTGCCAACAGAAGATGGGAGAAGAGGTTTGATATAAAACAGTCTCCCTTTACCCTTACTCTGAGGAAGGACACAGTAACAGCTTTAATTGTCCAGTTACTAAAATGCCTGTTATTTCATCCCCTACACCACTTTTTACTTCTTCTCTTGAGGGCCAACATCAGAAAGGGCCAATATGGGTACACCCTAGGGTTGGCAGGTCCTCCTTGAACCTGGCGGGGGAATTACTCATAGTAGCGGGAAGCCTAGGCCAGCATCACAGAGACATTGCTGGTGACATCACTTACAGAAAATATGTCATTGCATCACTGACTATGCAAAAAGCTCTGGTATTTTGTCTTGCTACGGAACACTAGACCTCCTCTCTAAGACAGATGGAATATGATTTATTGTATGTTTTGCTTTACTTTCTTTTCAAACCTTAGTCTTTGAATCAGTGCTTTGTTAGGGTAATAAAATAACTTCCAGGTGGAGTATATTGTATCCCTCTTGCTTCTTTCTATAGTTGGGTAGATTCTAGGAGTCTCGATTGGATAGACAGGAATGGTAACAACTGAACCCAGTACTTGTACTTAGTCTGTACATGTGTAAAGTGTTTCTCTGCTTAGGAACTGATTAGGGTAACAGTAATCTATTTAGAATGAAATATATTTATAAACTTTGGAATGGTTATGAACATACTTACCCTTTAAAAATAGCTACTATTAGTTGAGCTCATTACAAATCAAAGTTTCCCAGTATTAGCAGAGCCTGAGGGTTCATCACTTGGAGTTCCAGCATCAAATTATAAGTGCTTGAATGTCTGAGGCCACTGAATAGTATATATATTAAAAATACAGGCAGTTCCTTCTCAAAGGAAACATATGTTTGTGTTTTCCTTCTGGATGACAAGCAGGGTGGAACAATCTTCAAATATACATACAAGCAATTCTTCAAATATACATACGTACGTACGTACGTACGTACGTACGTACGTACGTACGTACGTACGTACGTAAGTATGTATGTATGTATACTGTGTTTCCCCAAAAATAAGACAGGTCTTATATTAATTAATTAAAAATAAGACAAGTCTTATATTAATTTTTGCACCAAAAGATGCATTAGGGCTTATTTTTGAGGTAGAAGAAGAAGAGTTTGGATTTATATCCCTCCTTTCTCTCCTATAGGAGACTCAAAGGGGCTTACAATCTCCTTGCCCTTCCCCCCTCACAACAAACACCCTGTGAGATGGGTGGGGCTGAGAGAGCTCCGAAAAGCTGTGACTAGCCCAAGGTCACTCAGCTGGCATGTGTGGGAGTGCACAGGCTAATCTGCATTCCCCAGATAAGCCTCCACAACTCAAGCAGCAGAGCTGGGAATCAAACCCGGTTCCTCCAGATCAGGGTGCACCTGCTCTTAACCTCCTACGCTACTGCTGCTCCCAGGCTTATTTTTGGGGAAATACGATACCTCCATAATTCATTAAGGTGGGCTCATGGCAGCCCCGTTGCTTCCCTGTAACGTGTGTTGCAAGCTGCACCCTCATTGGCAGGGAGCACCCTGCTGGATCACACCATCCTGATCTGGAACTACTGGTAGGGCTTATTTTTGGAGTAGGGCTTATGTTTTAAGCCTCCTCCAAAAATCATGAAAAATCATGATAGGGCTTAATTTCGGGGTAGGTCTTATTTTCAGGGAAACACGGTATGTAGTCTATCATTAAAAGAAAACTCTCAATATGGTATCCTATTGGATATTATTATTGGCTAAGTTATCATTTTGGAAATGTACATTTTAAGGTGAGCTACCTAAGGTGGACACCAGCTTTTAAAAATCCTTCTACACTTCTGGGCTGATAGTTTAGGCATTTTCTTTCTATTTTCTTTCTTTTTCTGTTAGTGTGCAAGGAGCATTGCAGGTGGAAAAGCTGTAGATGGTCTCCAGCTAAATTCAAATACTTTTTCTATGTGTTCAATAAGTGAGATGTGCTCTGATGATAAAGGAAGATTAGCTGAAGTCTCCAGTTGAATTCAAACACTGCTTCAATGTGTTCATTAAGTGAGATGTGCTCTAATGATAAAGGAAGCTTTGCTTCCTTTGAGCTTCAGCTCTTCATTTATCATCATCATTGCTGTTTCTGTCGAGAATAGGAGTCTTTTTTTTTCAAAAAAAGTATCTCTTCCTTTTTTTCCCTTTTCCTAAGGAACTTTGAGACTGGAAATATACTTTGTTGCAATCTTCCTACTGCTTGAAGAGTGGCAGTAGGAAAGGAAATAATAGTAGTAATAATGTCAATATCGCCATGCCAGGCAGTAACCTGCCAGTGCTTAGCAATTCTTGTATTTAAAGGATTGTCAAAAAATACAACATTTGTATAACTCATGAATGGTGAATTTCGTCTAAGAGGTAAAGAAGAAATAGCAGTAACGAAGCTTCTTAACAGTGCCTTACCAACGTAATGTTCTTGGTACTTCAAGAGGAACAGGTCCCAGAATATGAGATCGTGAAAAATACTTAAGTTATCATGCACACAGATTCTTCTCTGAAAGAAGCTGGACAGGGAAGCATTTTAATAGCATATTTAAATGTTGTGGACACTAGTTATACGAAATTTGTTTGGATATAACCAGTCACCACCTGAAGACACCTAATTCTGTTAGAAGCGGAAGAAACACATAGCTGCAGTTTCTACTTTGTCACAGTATAAAAAAGGAATACAGAGGATTAAAGTACTTCAGAAGTTTCTGAGGTTAAAGGAATCATGTGATGTGCTATCTAAATGTGCTTCTATCCCATGTGTAGAATGAGCTATACAAGCTAATTGGGGAAATGGTATGCCAAAGAGACATAAAGCTGTCAATAACTAATTCCCACCAATGTGTAATATGCATTTGTTCAAATGTTTGGTCATATGAGAAACAGCCTCTCTAATATGGTACGTCTACCAGAACTAATGGTTAGACAGATTGTAGATAGTAAATTATGCATCAATGTATGATCTCTGTACTTAAGCACAAAGGGAGTTGCAACTGCTGCTAGAACACAGTAGGTATTTTTGAAGTGAGGAAATTAAAGAGTCAGTGGCTACAATAAAGTGTGCAGAAGGTGTACTATGGGTAGAGGTGCTAGGAAGATAGCTCAGTTTGCAAGGAATGCTCAGACAGTTTTGGGGGGAAATCCTGGGCTGCAGATTTTACTTTAAAGCTGAACCTTCTTGTTCACCTTCCTCACAAAACCTATTTGCTGTTAAATTGATTGCACACACATTCCTTTCATACCATTTCCCTGATTCAGACCCCTCATGTTCAAATTAGCCATATTGGATTAAGAAGAGAAGGAAAAAAGTATGTGTGGGGAGAACACAGTTAACTACTAGGGGGTGTACACAAAAATCTCAATGTGAAACAAAAATCCATAAAAAACCCACAAACACACAAAAACTCAAGTAGAAAAACAAACTTTTTAGAAACACCAAAAATACTTGAAACACACAGAATCTTACCTAAAGCAGAATCTTACCTGACAAGGTGATACCAAGCCCCATTCAAGACTTCAGGTGGCCAGCCATGGTACCGTGACTGTGCTGTGCTGCCTTGCCCCACTGTTCCCATAGGGGCTTCTTTGTGGCACAGGAAGGCTTTGCAAGCATGAAAGCCTCTCTGCCACTGAGAAGCCCCAGTGGGTTTAGCAAACTTACACCTCCCCAAAAGATGGTGTAAGTCTGTATTCCTGGCTGCTGGTGTAATGCGCCAAATGGCCAGGAGGGACTTGACTAACCCTGGCTTCTCCCTCGGTCATGCCCCCAGCTAGCCCCCGCTATGCGGTAGCAATAGCAGGGGCTCTGGGACACTGGTGCCATGTCCGGTGCCAAATCTCAATGCCAGGGAGGGCCTCAAAAGTCACATAGCAGCAGTTTCACCCCTCTGTTAGGGAAAATACCCTGGGGAGGGAAAATCTGCTGCTCTCATGGGCAGATTTACCCTTTCCTAGATGGGACTCCAGGAGACACCAAAATGGTGGGGGGGGGGAACAGTCCTGGGAGCCTAGATATTTTGGAACCCATTTTCTGTATACAAAAAATAATCCTGAATATATTTTGGGGACTTAGATAAATCCAGCAAATATGGATAACTTTTTTGAATATATTTTCAGACCAGGAAGATCCAAATGCACATTCTTACTCCACACTACAGATTTCGGTTTCATCAAGGAAATAGCATCTTTTGAGGGTAGACTTATGGCATTACACCTCTCCCTCAAACTCTGCCCCACTCAGGGATTGCCCCCAAATCTCCAAAAAAATTTCCAGACTGGCATTGGAACCCTGAGAAATATAAAACTTAATATAGTAATGTGTAGTGTACATCAGCACAAAAGCAGATAAATACCCCAGGAACAACTGATTTTTCTATAAGAAAATCTCTAGCTAAAAATATTCTGGCAGAGAGCCAAACCTACGCACATGTGGTTCTATGCTCTAACCTGTCATTCTGAACAAAAGCACCTGAAAAGCCGTGCATAATTGATTTTTAAAGCAACTCAGAATATATTTCTGTTGGACAGGAGGAATAAAGGCTAGTCAGAAAGAAAAGAAAATATGGATTGCTTTCCCTCACCAACTGTTATAATTCACCACATGCCTCCTGTGCTCTGATTAAATTTAGATTGCTTCCCATTTTATTGTTTAGGGCACACTCATTCAAGACAATCTGTCCTCTAGGTTTCTTTGCACAGAGTTGTACAATCTGAGTGTGTGCTGAAACAGGTGTGATGTAAGGTGCTATTTCTCTGGCAACATAATTCTTCTATTATTTTTCTTCAGTTTTTCTGTCCAGTGGACCCCAGAACAAATGCAGTTGTGCTCTGATGTCCAGATGCTTTCTGATGAATAACCACAGGACACATTCTTGGAATAAATTGGGCCGCAGCCCTTTTATTATTTACATCATTAAGGCGGAAATGGGGCCGCAAGAGGAGCACATCCATTCAGCGGCCGGTCAGGTGTCGAAGAGGCCGGAGCAACTGTGTGCTGCCTAATATATAGGGAGTGTGCCCCACCCTTCCAGCTCATGCATATCATGCGATCAGGGCTGGGTGTGGCTCAGCTGCCCAGCCAGCCCAGGGCAAGCATGCTCACCCAACGTAGCTCACCATGTGCCCTGCCCCCTGTCGCAATTACAGCCTAGATGATTCTAGGGCTGTTATTTATTGTGGCTCACACCCTCAATTCTTATGTGGAAACCACTTTACATTATACAGCAAAATAGGTGGTTTTCTTTTGCAATGAGTAATCAATCAGACTAGTATTTTTTTTTGTCAAAAAAGACAGGACTACTGCATTTAATAGGACAGAGAATAATAGGAAATAAAGGTTTCCCACCCACCCCTTCTCTTTCTGCAAAGAAGCAATAACTGTAAAATCCTCCATGTTTCTCCAATCAATGTTGTCTGTTGGTTAGAGTGTTTGAATGAAAATACCTTGGTTCAAATCCTTATCCTTCCATTTAGCTCACCTCTGGTCTTTTGTTCTTTGTCAGGGTTGTCAGGCTAAAATGGAGAATATAACCTTCTAAATCCCAAAATACTGGAGGAAGGATAGGATAAAAATATAATAGAAAACTTCTACAGAATTTAGTTCTTTTTTTCAGCTGGTTACCCTATTGGCCAGTATCTGTAGTTGATGTAATATGTTTAATTTTAAATGTACCAAAGAATAACACAAGATTTTCATTTTTCCTATCAGGTAATAGTCTTTTTAATATGACAACTTAATAATAATGGCAGTGACTCACCATACCCTACCTTCTTTTTATGTTAGACCTCTGCAACAAAAGATTGGCAACCGATTCTAGAGTCTGAAAAATTGCAAAATTACTGTAACATTTTAAAAATTCAGGACACCCACAAATGCATTCACCATATCTTGTAAAGTTTCTGTAAAGCATTGCTGAGACAATCTTTCTCATACTAATCCTGCCAGGACTTCAGCATATATATAGAAATGTATGCCATTTAGAACTTATGGTAGAATCATATCTCAATTACAGTCACACATTTCAGTGAGTAGTAACATTTTTAGAAGGTGTTAACTATTCTGATTAGTGTGAGGGGGGGAGCCTAAGCCATATGATACATAAACAAAAACTGAAAAAATTCCAGATCTAGAAATACATGAGGATTTGACAATGGAGGCTAGGAGAGTGGGGTTGGGATTTGGGAACCTTGGTAGGGTACAATGCCATAGAGCAGATATTTTCACCAACAGAAGTGGAGTAAATGTTATAAATGATAAATAAGTGATTTATGTAGTGTGGAGATCAGCTGTAATTGTGGGAGATTTCTAGCCTACCCTGGAGAGTAGCAGTCCTAATACACAGACTGAAACTAGAGTCAGAAACTGGCCACCTATCTATCTGTTGCCAGTCTGGAGATGGAAGATGTGAGTAAAAATGGTATTTGTAGTAATATAACTTTTTGGCTGTCTATATTTATTGTCTGGTAGCAGTCAATGTACTGGCCCACTGTCCCTTGTGGGATGAGAATCTATATCTAGCCCAGCTCAGTTACAGTTTAAAAGATGGGTGAAGAAAAGAATACCCAAGACTCAGGTTTTAAGAGAAAAAAATTATTTTTACTGTATAGATCTAATATCTATCACAGTGTTCTCTCTCTCTCTCTCTCTCTCTCTCTCTCTCTCTCTCTCTCTCTCTGAGAGTCACACCCAGCCAGACAAAAGACCACTCTTCTGATACCTTAAAAAATGCACGTCATGATTTCCTTACATACATACCCTTCACCTTAAAATCAAATTTGCTAGTTTGACTTTTTAACACAAAGCTGCAATTTTCCTCTGCTCTTTGGCTTGTTTGTCCTTTTCATAGATAAGGCAATAAAACTAATTCCAGCCTTCCTGGTTTCAATCAAGATAACCAGTTTCCAACATTCCTGAAGGGGACTATGGCCAAAGAGAAACTTCTCCAAGATAACATGATTTCACATACATCTTGTTTACTAAAAAGGTAAACATGATTGTAACAATTATTTATGATATGTGGTTTCCCTAGAATTCATCCTATGCATACCTTTCATATATTTCACTATCATTCAGAGTTCATTAAAATATAGAAAAACACATTTTAATTATCTCATCAGATTTATCTCTCCTGTAACCTTTGACATCTTCATTTCTGTGTTTATTAACTTAGTCCCTCTTATCTAGCTGAGGATGGCTTTAGGTCTATAAGATATGCTCTATCTCATGTCATGTACCAAGATGTTATAAAATCCTTAGTGATATGATAAGTTCTTCCCTGCTTTGTAACTTGCTGACCACTTACAAAAAACAGTTACAAAAAACTTACTTTTATTACTGAGAGAGAGACTCCTTGATTTTCAGTTTATATAGATCCCTTATTCTTTTATATCAAATATAATATTCAAGCCTATTTTCCTGTTCCCATACCCTAACTCCCTTCTCTCCATCCAATGTTCATGACAACTAGGTATTAACTATGATGCTAATCTTACATTTTTAACTCATTGATTGTCAAGACTATATACTGTAAATTAATGTGCTAAAATGGAAAAAATATAAATTTCTGAAACATAGAAAGAAACATAGACACAAGTTAATTACTATGGCTCAGCAGAAAGGGGGAAAGAAGGTTGTTATATTAGAATAGGAAATTCAAGATAAATCTGAATGTTCTGCAGAGATTGTACACCAACTTCAAGTCAGAGAGAGAAGAGTGACTCAACTGACATGTAAACATCAAGGACATTTACCTCTCAGTTATGTACCAATCTTGCCACCAGACTTGATTATGCTGATGGGCCTGTCTTTCCAAAGTGTTGTTTATACCAATCAGGGAAGGCTTTGATTTGATGCTATATAAGTGCAGTGGCTGCCGTTTGATTGCTGTTTTGTTCTCCCTCCCCACCCCAGTACATGAGAAAACCATTTTGCATACATGCATTTACATATGGTTGAGTTATAGAAAATAGATGCAAAAGGAAAACTTGTTCAACCCCACCCTCTATCATATTGCATGTCTTCCAAACCACCTTCACATATGTGCAGTGCTGTTTCCAGAGAGAAACCACAATTCCCTGCCAGCTGCTATTACTCACAGTGGGAAAAAAGACCAGCAAAATCCTATGTTCCTATATACAGAGTAGGAGTGAGAGATTTTTTAAAAAAAATTGTAGTGAAACCATATTCATGCCATGCCTCACTGTACTCAAGAATCTTCTTCCTTTTCCCAAGATGATTCATCCATAATAATAAAAGGTGGTATGTGTCTATCTGTTCTTCCATTCGTTTGTCTTCCCATTCATCTGTGATATGTTTAACTAACAAAATAAAGCTAGGAACCTCAAAATTGACCCCTGGTTTCAAGATGATCATCGAAGTTTCAGGGCTGAACATGAAGGGAATTTGGACCTCTTAGTCCAGATTGTATCCAGAACCTTGGTGATATTTTCAGTGGAAGCCAAGGTTGTCTGCAGCAGACATAATTAGCAAATAAACCTGAAGGTTTCAAGGTCGGCTACTAGTATGAGGGTGAACATGAAAGCTGTAGTGCCAAAAATGAAGGGAATTGGACCATGCCAATACAGATTAGCTCTAGAACATAACTCTGAAATTTGCAGTGGAAGCTAAGGTTATTGGTTTGTGGCAGGCATAAATCATTAGAAAATAAATATAAGAGTCTCAAAATTTGTCATTGGCTTCAGGATGATAATTGCAGTGCCAAAATGAAGGGAATCAGAACACTCTGGTTCAAATCAGCTGGTTCAAATCAGGCATCTTTCTAAAGGAGATAGGAATGCTAAAGGCCTAACCATACATTACTATGACAGACAGGATGTGTACTGCCTCTTTCTAAGAGCAACCAGTGAGGAATGATGGAATGCTGGGAAAATGGTTGGAAAACAAGTTATGAATAGCAGCTGGGAGTTGCTGCGAGGGAAAAGGAGGAAATCTGAGTGAAATTGTGGAGAAGAGCTGTTTTTAGTGGGCTGGAAATAGTCAATTTGTAACTAAAGGATCTGAAGTGCAGAAATAGGACCACAGCACAAACGTTCAATTGACACTATGTGTGAATGGTGATGAGTGTGAAATGACCTGTGTGTACCCTGAACTTGAAAGGAAGTGTGGTGTAGAGGGTGATAGGCACTCTGTGAGTGGAAAAAGGCCATCACACAATTACATTTTATTCTTGTCTACTCCAAGGACTTATAGTCAGATGTCAGCTGTGACTAGCCCTCTGAAGAATTCTGTTTTCAAATGTACAGGGCACCAATTTAGACTGTAAACATGATGCATAGGGAGAAGGGAATTCAACTTTAGCCATGGTGTTTTCCTGACCCAACATGTCATTGTGATTGCTATTTGTTCATCAGTAGACATGCAGTTTCAATGGAACAAATAATGTTCCTGTGGTATTTTCAAATCAGGAAAATAGTGCAAGCCACTTTTTTCCTGTGTACTGTGATCTCAAACTGAATCATGTCCCCATATGTCCTGATATCAGTGGGGAATTAGCAACTGGCATATGGCTCAAAGGCAAAGGACAAGTGCAAAGTATAATCTGAAATTAGGCCTGAATAGGCCAGATTCCAGAGACAAAACAGACGGAGGAAAAGGCAAAGGCTGGAAGGTGGGCAAGGTATGTAGAGGGTGAGCCTAAAGAAAATAAATATAAAATGGATACATGAAGGAAAGAAAAGCTGGTGGAATGGGGCATAATGGATGTTATATCTACTGGAAAAGCAGTATAATGTTGGCAGGAAGAGAGGGGAAAGGGGAGTTGCCAATTTTTCCCAAGTGGATCTTATTTGCTTTTATGTTATGTGATCAAGCAAATAAAGTAAATCAAGCAAAGATCTAAGTATAGATTTTTTTTTCACTTTGAAGTTTTAAAAGCTTGACAGTGCAGACAGCTGGGCATAAAAGCATTAGATAAAATGAGGTCATCTATAGTTGTATTCTTGACTTTTTATTAAGGTTCATGTGCTAATGCATTATTGGGGATAAACTCTATTTAGTGTATCCATTTCAAGGCTTTGTGGTTTCTCTGGGTATTCATATTTCTATATAGTAAACAACACTCATCCTGATTCAGCCTAGATCCCTGAAACGTAAACTATGTGCATGGATCAATATGCCATGTATTGTCAGTCAGTGGTGCACAAAAAGAAAAAAATACAGCCCTGGAAAAGGGCCCCACCCCTTGACCTTACTTAGCCCTGCTGCTCAAAGAATGGAGAGATAAAAAACCTCCTTGCAGTCTATCCAGGTCCACTTCTCCAAGATTTAGCTGATCTGGGCACCTCCTCTCGCACTTTTAATGTGGTTCAGCCAGTGGTGTACCGCCAATGGGGACATGGGGTATCCCATGTCTCCAGGCACACACCATTTGATCATGTGGGACAGGGGTCGCTGGCCAGGTCCTTGCAAGACCCAGCCAGTGCCTGGCGGCTTCCTCCATGTTGCTTAGGCGGACGCCATGACCACAGCCCAGTTCCTGCACTCCTTGGTCTTCTTCCCCATTCTGAGCTATTCACATCCTGTTAGAAGTTGCATTTCTACACTAACACAGCATGGGGGGGGGGGGCGTTGCCAGGTTTGTATATTCATCACTTCTTACTTTGACTTCAAACATTCTTCTACAAACAAATCATTATCCATATTTTACATGTGTGGTGTTTTTTTTTTAATTTGCTCAGTGAGATTGTTCATTGCTGTTACAAATATGGCCTCAGTTTCTTAAAGAAGTGGGGCACAAAATTGATAGGCAATAATGGGTAGGAATGCATCGCCTGCCAGTGATGATCCGGCAGTGCTGACAGGAAGTTTGACTGTTGACAATTCACAGGAACAGGCTTCTTGCAGCCACCAGAACTCAACCGTCAGCTGAAGAGGGATCAACTGAAAGTTAACTTCTGATCTCCTGCTGGGGAAACTTTGCTCTCTACACAGCAAAGCACTTTTATTTTGGTGGGGGGAATAGGAACCAAATCTCAGGGATCAGAAATTGCAGCAGTCAGGTGGATGTTAGATTCTTATTTTCCAATCTGCAGTTTGCTGCATCTGTCTTGCCGACATGCAGATGACTGGAGGGGGTCAGAAGCTCATCTAATTCCCCATTTCTTCTTCCCCACACAAACTGTCAACTTGAGTTGTAGCCATCTGGATTAGAAGAAAAGGATTGTTCTGTCAAGGGCTTTCATGGGTGAATTCAACTGGCTATTGTGACTTTTTGGGGCTGTAGCCTGGTAGTTTCTGCTCCTAACATTTCACCCACATCTATGTCTGGCATCTTCAGAGGTATGTCATGGCAAGTTGTGTTTCTCTTTGTGACACAATCACAGTCAGATAGCTATTTTCTCTCCAACTAAAATTGACAGCTAGGGCTTAGGAAAACAGGTGCAGTCTGTTTCGATCCTCTGCAGTCCAAGCTGACAGCTTGGGGTGTGTGTGTGTGTGTGTGTGTGTGTGTGTGTGTTGTATTATATGGAACAGTAGTGTAAATAGTGTTGTTGTGTTTTTCTGTACTCTGATCTAGTGTTCTAGCATGGCTGTTGCAGTTGCAGTCAGGCTATTGTCCTGATTGTCTCCAAATGGTTGTTGTTTTATAATTGTATTTGATACCTCTTGTTTTGGTCTCCAATAAATTTAGTTGAGACCTCATGTTATCTTTGTGTGAAACCAGTACTTACCAGGAGAGGGAAGAGTAGCAATCTAGTTATCTCCTCTAACTAAGAAACTGGACCAAGAATAGGACTACATTATCCCCAACCTACAGTTCAGTTGACCTCTTGGACTGCAGGAGTGATCTGCTCTTATTCTCCAGAGTCCAAATTCTCAGTTTTTGGGGAGACGGAAGCAGATCACCATTCCTCCTACCAGTTTTTCAGTTTGGGGCACAGGGGAAAAGAAGTCAATCATTCTTGTTCTCCTCACTCTGTTCCAACCTTTTTGGAAGAAAAAGAGAAGTTTGGGTGGTGGGATAGAACACAAACTAAGAAGGTGGGTTTCTGTTAGCTGAGAGTTGGTTTTCAATCTCCACCTCCAAACTTCACACAATGTCCCTGTACAGCAAAGACTCAGCAAGAAGAAGCAATTTGAGTTCAGCAGCTGTTTTAGTTCCTTATCAAGTGCTGAACAAACTGGGTGATTGACTCACCTTTATTTGGGACTACCAAGCACTGTATGTTTGGCTACGGAACAGAACATGCTCACCACAAACTTTGCAACCTCCTTAGTAACAAGATTATCTATCCATGTATGCCTTTATGATCCCAATATTTCATTAAAACAATACTATCCTAGTTCTAATGTCTCTTCTAATTATATATAATTTTCAATACATTGTTGGATAAGGTATTTTAAAAGAGTTTCAAAATGGTTCATTTCATACTTCATTTTCACTTTTCTTCTTTGTCTATTAGTAGTAGGTACATGGTTAGAATGGATTTTTTCTCATATTTCCTGCAGCACATCATGTTACCTCAAGAGTTGTTAGGATATCCTTGTAGATACTGTGAGGTGCAGAATGTGGGTCTACAATTCAGGTGGGAAAAACAGTGTTGCTTATCTGTAACTAATCATTAGAGACTCTCTGTGCAGGCATACATGGGGACTGTGCTCGAGTAGGCCAGCCATGGACAATTTTAGTTACCTTAAAAGAGCTCTCTAGCTGTAAAATGAGTGCTCTCCTCCCCCTCAGCCATGAGCCGTGGCTATCTGATCTTCCTTCTTAGGGTCACATGACTAAGGGCACACTCTCTCCCTCCAATTGTCACTTCACTGCCACGAGAAGTGACCACTTGAGTTAGATGACAGCAGGGAAGGTAGGAGGAATATGTACCTGCACAGAGAGCCACTAGATGTACAAGCAGTTACAGGTAAGCAACACTGTTTTTCATCACTGTGGCCTCTGTGCAGTCCCATGTGGGAAAATGGCAAGCTTACATGCTATGGGGGTGGAGGTGGTGCTGTGAGCAAACCATGGATTGCAATACAGCATGCCCCACAGTTGTCTCAGCCTTAGTATTGATGACCACAGTGTAGTAATTGATAAAAGGGGTTTTTTTGTCTCTTGTTTTTGACATAGCTCAGAAGCAGGTGTTTGTAGCTAAAGATAGACTGTAACACCACCAATGTCAGATTCCGCCCGATAGTCATGAAATCAACATCAATTATTTTCAGCTGATTCCAACAGGTTAGATAAAGCCCTGATTGACAGTTTCAAAAGGGTGAGGTAACTTACTCACCTTCCAGAAAGTTCCCACTAACTTGATGCCTGATTGGTTAGTTGGTAATTATTTGGTGGGGTCAGTTTAGGCATTAAATTAATCTCATCAGAATTAGTAGCCATCTTTTTCCCCCTTTGTCTATTGCTTGCTTTGCCTCTACTTTGCTTGAATAACTTTGCTTCTGCACTGTTAACTTCTATTATTTTTTCTAGCCGGTATTTTTTTTTAGTAAGTGTATGTACTTTATTGTTTTAGTGTGCATCTGGAAATGTACCTTATGAGTTTGTACTCACTGTACATTGTTAAAGCTACTATTTTGCAACCTTTCTTTTAAATAAAAAGATATAAAATTCACTTTCTGTTTTGAGTATTGGTTCAGAATCCAGGGCTTGACATTGCTACCACCCAAAGACTTGGATGGGTCTTTAATGGGGCTACAGCAGGAAGAGAAAGGTGAGAAAGTCAGGGTGGAACTTCTTCTGCCCATAGAAAACCTCTGGTGGATTCAAGACCTTGATTCAGATTTTAAGAGCCCACAGGGAAGCAAATATTTTGCTTTGCTGTGTATTTACAGCCTGCACTTTGCACTTGCCTATCCCTGTACTAAGTTTTTATTGATCAAAACTGCTGACCACATTTTGTATTTTAAAACAGGAAATGTTCCATTTTGAGACTGCTCCCACTGGACTTTATTAGCACAGTAGCTACCTTCTATTCAGATATGTTTATCTTTAAAGACTGACTCAAGGGAGATGATTAGTAAGGTTTACAGGATATGGAGCAACAAATATTAAATGTAGCCACTGATATTAATCAGCCTTATCTTATTTAGCAATATAGTGCTATAGACTTTTAAAGGGTGTCAAAAGGGGAGAAAATATACCGTACAGTTAGGTTATATTCCTTTTACAAGCCTTTTCCAATTCTATCCTTAAACAGCACACTTAAAACCATGTATCTTACTATATAAATTGAGCAAAGTGTTACCAATGGCGAACCAGATAAAGCGAGGTCTGCTGGGAATTTTAGTTGTTGGCCATCCAGGAGGGTTCAGATGCCAGCTCCTTCCAAAGGGGCAAAGACTACACTTCCCAGTAGCCCTTGCTGTAGTAAGTCATACTCCCCTCATCCCCCCTTGATATACTTCTCCCTATCAGAACTAGGTCCCTGTGGTAAACTCTGAAGAACTTTTTGCCTGGGAATATGGGACAAACTATGTCAAGCTGCAGCTGAACCAGAAGAGCTAATTTGCAAAGTTAGGGAAACCTGTTTATATGTGTGTGTGAGGGGCATGGCCTCTCACATGCACACATGCTTCTCTCTCATCCATGACAAGTTCTAGTTCAAAAATATTTATGCTAGAATAAAAATTTGGTGTGCTACAAGATCCTTGTTCATTTCTATTAAAACTAGAAGTTTAATTGTTCCTACTTGTTTTACATATGACTACATGGCAATCATTTGTTGTTTAAATAAAGCTAGCTGGTGATACTTCTGATAACCCTATTTACTGAATGCACAGAGAGGGAGAACAAATATAAACATGCTGGTCTCATCGTTACTTTCATGTGAACTCTAGTTTGTGAGCTCATATCCCCATCATCAGGGATTATGCTGTCCAAATGTTGCCAATTATGGGGAGAGAGTGTATATGTGGACATGCCTCTGTGTCATATATGCTGTGCAGGTGCCTAGGATCTTGTGGCGGTGGGGCCAGCATGCTCATGCCCACTCTACCTCTCTACATATTCAGTCAGTGTTAAAGGAGTTTAGTCATATTGCAGAGAAAACTTCATCCTCTGTGTACCACTACAATAACTAGGATTACAACTATAACAATTTCATTTGTACACCAAGCTCTGGTATCTACAGCAAAAAAAGGTCTTTCTCACTTGCCTATGTTACAGCTTAAGCATGAATTTGGAAGACGTAGCTGGCAAATGTTTCCAATAAATATGTGTATAGCACAGCAAACTTTGCATGATCCTTGCAAGCATGGATGCACAAAAGCATAAATGATGGTCAACTATGGATTTTTAAAAGTGTGATATGATGTCTTACAGCCCTTCCATTTGTGCAGATATATGGTGTAGAGGATTAATTTCAGTATCATGTGTCTGCTTATTTTCATTTATTTCACTAGCTTTTGGTTGAACCCATCAAACTTCTGCAATGTTAAAGAGATACACAGAGATATTAATTGGGCCTATTTTGCTGTGTCTGAAAATGCACATTATATCAAGATTTCAAACACTGCAGTTTTTTATAATCAACAGAGATGTCAAAATTAGCAGAGTCTTTTTCCAGGTTTGGACAGCAGATGAGTAGCTGCCAGAGAATATCCTATTTGTTTATGAAGCTGTTACTAATGTGTTGGTGTATTACACACCAGTAAACATCTACATTCTAAGCAAACTATAGAATATAATAGCTTTCAAAATAGTTCAGAAAAGATAAAGGAAGAGGTTTTGAAAGTCTTTGAAACACCACATAGGCTGATTCCACACAGGCAGCAACCGTTTCATAGAATCCATTTCTGCTGCTTCTGCTGCTGTTTGCATGGTGGCTGCAGGGGCCAGCCAGGATCACTGGGATCCCCGAAGCAGGAGGCAGCATGGTTTGCATGCAACTGCACAGTTGAGAATTCCCCCCATCCAATAATCCACCCCCCAATAATTCCCCCACCCAAGAATCCATCCCCACCCGAGAATCCTCCTACCCACCTTCACTGCATGGTGGGCAGCAGCTGCCTGGGGGATCCACCATAATGGTGGAGGGAAGGGGGTTGGGGTTGAATGCTTCCTGCTTGCCACAGTTCACACAGGCAAGCAGGAAGCATTTGCAATCTGAGTTATTGAAAAAAATAACTATTTTAATTTGACCTGGGTTTTGGCCACTGAAACGGGTTAGCAGTGTTTTGAGGAGGGGGAGAAATTTGTGGGAACTCCCCCCCCCCCCGCAATGCTTTTAAAAACAACCTCAACCCATTTCAGGAGCAGCAGCATTTCATGCTTTCACCTCCTGCATGTGAGCTTCCAAAAGCACCTGGTGGGCCACTACGAGTAGCAGAGTGCTGGACTAGATGGACTCTGGTCTGATCCAGCAGGCTAGTTCTTATGTTCTTATGTTCTTACATGGTCTGTGCAGAATCCCCCCACAGATCTGCAGGATGGATGATCAAATATTCTAGGTGGATTTTTAGACAGCAGTCACTCTGTCCTATCTCTGGAAAAACAAACTCTTCTAATTCCAGTCAGTAGGTATAGACAGGGGCTATATTATTGCATTAGAGGACAGTAATTCACTTGTTGACTCTCCATTAAGGTTGCCAATCTCTGTGTGTACCTCCTATTTCAGAATGTGACACTGGATGTAAGCAGCAGTGGCATTTCTCTGGTAGGTTGCATTAGAGCTATCTTGAAAAATTTTCCCGAAGATTTTTTTTTTTATTTCCCCAAAGGAGATCCAAATTTAGTTGAAAGGAAACTTCTAACTAGATGTAGTTGATAGGAAACTTCTTACTAGATATATTTAGTGGAAGGAAAACCTATTTGATATTGTTGTTGATTTAGTATCTAAATACTCCACAGAATTTTCTGGCAGTCAGCAGCTTTGTGATCCTTTAAAGAAATGGGTATGGTATGGACAGAAAAGCCTTATTTTAAAAATCAAATTCAATATTCAAGATGAGATAAAATTGCTTTCAAGCAGCTGACATCAATCTTATAATAGCTAGTTAGTGAGTTCACAATAAATCTTCCACTGATACATTATTGTTATTTTGTCTTGAATGGTAAATGCTGCAAAATCTTCTAACTGCATGCACAAGTTATGCTTTTTTTCTGCTCCCATCACCCCTAATGTTCAACTTAAAAAACACAGATTCCTATATATTTAACACCTATGTGAGAGCATTTAGTGTGCCTCCATTCCATGTTTTCCATCATAAATAAGACGTGCCCTTTTTTTTACTGTTTATACCAGTGAAGTACCTGGCATAATATAGCCCATATGAGTTGACTTTTAGATGAAGTTATGAGAAGTTATTGGTTGTTCTAAGATAGACAGGAATTCCCCACTGAAGAAACCAGTGAACACATTTTTGTGCAAGACAGCGTTCCTTCTCCACTGGTTATCCTTTGCAATATACAGATACAGGAGAATATATGTGAGGCCCAATGAGGCTGGTCAGTAGCCCATACAAACTGACAGCATACCCAACAACATCATATATTCTAATAGTAAAAGTGTGGTCTCACCTATTGATACTGAAAGCTGTGGATCAGAGCCACATGGAAAGAAAACAGATACTTCTCCAAATCTGAAAGTTGAAAAAAGGCATAGGTAAATCCCACCCCCCCACCCCCCCACCCCAAAAATTCAAAGTGTTACCCGAGTAAGCAGCATTCTTATCTCTTCCTCCTCTGTTGGTGGGAAGCTTCAGTGGAACACTGACTTGCTACTGAGAATAGTAATGGTGAGGGGAGGGGTGAAAGAAATCCTATTGGGGTCTGCAGCAATGGCAATGTTGAGAAAGTGACTAGAGTAGGGACAGAAAGAGAAAGAAATAATGATGGTGGGGAGGGCAGAAAGAAGCACAGCATTTGTGCACTGCATTATTTTAATACATTAAGTTTCTTCACTTCAGACTGCCTCCATGTTTTTGTTCAAAGTTTGAACTGAATGTCTCATTGAGTAGCTTTGTACTGGCACTTGACACATTTTATTCTCAATGAAAACTCAGAGGTATGATACCGTGTTTCCCCAAATATAAGACAGTGTCTTATATTAATTTTTGCTCCCAAAGATGCGCAATGTCTTATTTTCAGGGGATGTCTTATTTTTCTGCGTTCTGTTCGACGGGCATGCTTCCAAACAAAAACTTTGCTATGTCTTACTTTCGGGGGGGGGGGGGGGGGCCTTATATTTCGCACTTCAGCATAACCTCTACTATGTCTTATTTTTAGGGGATGTCTTATATTCGGGGAAACAGGGTATAATCCCTTTGCTGTGCAGACACCAAGGTGCTTTAGATTTTCATGTATTGTACTACTGTTTTACCTGCTGCATTTACTTTATACTGGGGATGTGCTCGGCTATGCTAGTCATGCTATAGTGCACTAAGCTATGCCTAGTAAGCTATCCTACAACTCATCTATAAGCATCCAAAAAGCTCCTCTTTAGCTGTTCATCACAGGAGTAAGAATGTTATGCACCGAGACTTAGGGCAGCACAGAAGGGATTCCATTTATTCTAAATGTATGTGTATGTTGTATAATATAGTCTCCTGAAAAGGTAATATGTTTGTTGCATTAGATTAAAAAAGAAATCATGCCACAGTAGTTCTGGAGCACTGGAGCATTAGTTCTGATCCCAAAAGTATATATAGCATTTCTGATATCATTTCCATATGTTATGCTTCATGACAAGTTAGTGAACAGATCATCATACCTAGCCCAAGTTACAGGATTTTATCCCAGAAGAACCTTTAATTCTTGAGTACTGATATAGAAAATATTGAATGACCTAGGGTAAATATCACATTTCATCACTGCAAATAAAACTGCTTTCCAATTTATATTACAAATTAATTTTTTTTGCTGAGAGGTGGTTCATTAATTTATTACCAAAACTTTCTATTTTATAAATGTAATTTATGAAGCCATTTGTATTGAATGCAGGGTGGCGATGGAAAATACCAAAAGAGTATACTTAAAAAAATAAAAATATTGAATTTATTATAGGAACTATAGGATAGAGTAAATAGTTTCCTAATCTAGTCTAACTAATATATAGATACAGGACCTGCTGCATCCTTCCCTCATGGTTACAAGATAGAGAAGAGTATGTATGCCTGCAAGTGGAGGTGTGTAAAGGAGAAAGGAGGTTTTCTGAGAACAGCAATCTACATATCAAAGGGCTCATGTCAAAGAAGTAGAGAAAGGATGCCCAGTGCCTTGACCCCTCTTATCTCTTTGACTCTCTAGACAAGTCCCCCTTTGAAGTCTGAGGTTAAGAGACAGTGCAAAATCCTTCACTTGGAACACATGCTCTGTTTTTTTATGTGAACTCTTTTCAAAGACTACAAAGATGGGTGGGGGGTGTTCTACAAAGGAGCCTTCTTTTAATCACAAAGTCAGTCATCAAGGTAAAAGTTCGTCCTCCTGAACACAAAACTACAATGAAAATGTTCTAAGTGTACTTGTCCAGTTTTGAGGTTACCATTGAATGGATTCTTATTGTAACACTCTAATCATTTTGCTCTCCAGTGTGTTTCATTTATACTGCTGCAGAACATTAGTATAGTAATACCATAGCAGAATGAATACTATTTTTTCCATTAGCAATTCCCCTCTCATGAAAAGCTTCTAGATTCATAAATTATGAGGTATGACCATAGCCACTGACAAGCAGATAAATTAAGTTGCTTTTAAACAGATAAATGTTGTAAGAAGTCACTCCTGTCACATTTCATGTATGTTTTGCTTAATGGAGCTGGACTTCCTGGTTCACTTGAAGTAATATACACATTTGACAAACAGGATTTGATATAAACTCACCATAACTATGAATGCAAAGCATTTGATGAAAAAGTGTTCATGTTAACTTGCTGGTACAATTTAGCCACACCAGTTTGCAATTTTTATACATTTTCACCTTCGACATAATAAAAAATAAATTATTGATTCAGGGCATTGTATTTATAGGGCATCATCTGTTCATGTCCTACCTCTTTCACAGGGTTCTGAATGTTCTGCAACAGAAATGTATTGTCAGTTAACAGAGTATATTGAGCAGGTTAGTGCTAGATTGCAATTTCAGCTAGGGATGTATACATAAAAAAATTACTCTGCCCCCTACTTACTGTTTAAAGCCCTTTTCATATGATTGCTCAGACATTGTGCCTGTATGTGTGTACATTTGTTTATTAATAATAACCAACATAATTTTACTTTATGAATGAAACTGAGGACCATTACCTAGACAAATATGTGCTTTGTATCATTCATTCAGTTGTAGGAGTGGATGTTTTGTAAACCCAAACTAAAAAAAATCAGTTTGGTCACCACCTTAAAAAAAGAGAAAGTGCCTCTCCCTCCCTCACTTAACTGCAGTCCCTCACTTAACTGTGCACACCACCTCTGAAGTCTACATGGACTTTGGAGTAGAGCCCACAGTTCAGCACTGGGTCTGGGCAGACCAAGCCCTCAGTAGAATGCTGGTCTCAGTCTGACTGGGTTCAACTTTTAATTGTGGACTTCAGAGGTGAATACTGCAGTTTAAAGTTGGCCCCAGCCAGAACAAGACCAGTGTTCAACTCTGTTACTGCCTCTGAAGTCCACATGAGTCTCAAAAGCAGAAAGCAAGTTCAGCTTTCTACTACTTACTGTTTCCCAGACCCACAGGGAGTCTGCAGGCAGGTGTACTTGGACTTGGGTTTAATAAGCTGAATATTTTTGGGGAAAGCTAATGCGCAATATTGGCTTTTATGGGTTTTTCAAGAATTTTGAAAAATACTGATTTTTTTGTCCACCCCTATTTAGCTGTACTTGCATTGACTATAGAAATTATTCAATCACATACTAAAACCAATAACGTGTATTGTAATTTGGGATTAAGAATATTACGAACATGGGAGCTGCTAATTCAAGTGGTTTTTTCTTTTCTTTTTACACTTTTGAGATCAACTAACAGTTCGATAAAATGGCTGGAACCAAGTCATTTTAGCACCCAAAGTGACACTGAATTCTCCTGCTTCCCCATTCCCATTGAATCCTGAAAAGCTTATCACAGTCCTGCTGCTTGTGGGCAGGGACTTTCAGGAACATCATGGAGAGGGAAATGGGAGTTTGCAGCGGGAGAGACAGAGTTAGTATCAGGGCTCCTTTGTCCATTAAAGGATATGCCTTTAGGAAATTCAAACAACCTTTGAATTAATCTCAGAATGAAGAAATACATAGATTCTTAATCAGATTCTTAATTATAGTCCCACTGAGATCAAGGTTGCATAGGCAAAGAAACATCTGTGAGGTGGAATGGGGTAGAAACATGATCAGATTGTGAGATGAAAATGTGAACAGCAGAATGTGATAGAGTCAGAAACACAAGTAAGAGAGCATATGGGTTCTATTGATGATTTTTGAGGGCAGCATTAGAAGGTAACCATGGAAAGACACTGGAATTTGTGGAAGAGAGAACTGGATGTTTATTCACGAAAGAGGAATAAGGGGAGATCACAGGCGTCCCTCCCATGGGGGGGGGGCAAAAACTGCAGGTCCATTTGTGGGATTTTTTGTATTTTCAGTGTTTTTCCATTTTTGGCCCACTGAGGGTGCAGTTTTTAGGCTAGCAGCACCAAAATTTCAGAGATTTTTTGGGAGACTCTCCTAATGACATCACCTAGGTTTGGTGAGGTTTGGTTTAGGGAGTCCAAAGTTATGTTTCCAATGGGAGCTAATAGGAGATGGGGGCTAGAAGGAGGAGGAGGAGGAGGAGGAGGAGGAGGAGGTGGTGGTGGTGGTGGTGGTGGTGGTGGTATTACACTGGCTTTTGATTACTACACTTGATCACAGAAACCAGAAGGTCAAAGTCAACCAGGTGTCTTCTCAGCAGAAGCATAGTGGGCAGAAATGGCACCAGGGGCAAAAGTGCCCCCCATACAAACACACACACCACACACACCCATGCCCTGTGGTAGCTATGCCCCCTGTGCCCCACTTACCTGAGCTAGCAGTGGTCCCAGGAAGCCTGGCAGGGTGGGGCCAAGGGGTGTTCAGTTGCAGCCTCCATTGGGCCTGGCGGGGCCGGGCCAAGGGGCACTCTGCAGTGGCCCCACTAGGCCACTTCTTTAGCCTCTGCTGGCTGAAGGAGAAGCTTGGCAGGGCCAAGGCTGGCTGAGAGGGGAGGGGTGTGAGGCGATTTTGGACCCCTCCCCAATGGGTTCCATCTTCTCCTCCCCCACACCAACTTGGACAAGCTGAGCCAGCGCGGGTGAGGAGGAGTGTGGGGCGATTTTATTCCTCCCTCACATGACAGGATGGCATGTACCTGGGAACATGTGACTCTGCTTCTCAGGCAATGAAGCTTTTGTCATCTTGAAGCCACTGCTGTAACAAGCTTATTAAGGAACAAACTTTAATATGCACAATCTCTAACACAGTCTCAAGCACAGATCTTTATAACAGTTACTACAATGAAACAGTAAACTTCCATACAACACAGAACAACCACTAGAACCAGTGGTGGGATTCAAATAATTTAACAACAGGTTTCGGTGGTGGGATTCAAATAACAGCTGGTTGTGTACAAGCACCATTTTAACAACTGGTTCTGCTAAAGTGGTGCGAACCTATTGAATCCCACCACTGACTAGAGCCAATATAGAACCAAGCACCACCCACTGGTAGTAATGGTTATATATAACACAGTTCACTTGACCATGTTACAGACAGATTCTAATACCCGCCAAGCCTGCATTTTATCTTCTTAAAAGGACAACACAGTTGCCCAAAAGGACATACAACTTTTAAAATATGTATTAAAAAATAAATGTAAAAATAATGTAAAATTTACAAAATGTAAAAAATTTTTAAAAAGTAAATGTAAAAAAAGTAAAAAAATTAAAAATAAATGTAAAAACACCCCATGAGAACTATCCAGTAGGCACCAAAATATAAGAAAATTATTACAGTAATACTGGTCACATTTTCAAGTTTGTTTAAGTTTTAGAACAATATTTTCAACTTTGTAACATAAAATATCAGGAAACTTCCTAGACCTATTTAAGAAAATATTGTTTGAACACAAAAAATATGTCTGTGCCATGGCCAATAACACCTATACAAAAATATGCGTGTGCCATGGCCAATAATACTTGTACAACTAGAAGGAGAAGAGGAGGAAGAATTTGGCTTTATATCTCACCTTTCTCTCCTGTAAGGAGACTCATGGCAGGTTACAAGCTCCTTTCCCTTCCTCTCCTTACAACAGACACCATGTGAGATAGATGGGGCTGAAAGAATTTTGAAGAATTGTGACTAGTCCAAGGTCACCCAGCAGGAATGAAGTAATGGGTCTGCCGCTCTGTGTAGGATTAGGGAATCAAATCTGTTTCTTCAAATTAGAGTTCATCTGCTCTTAACCACTACACCATGGAAGTCCAAAAGTTGTAGCTATTATGGTATGAAAACTTTTTTGATCCAGTGAAATTCTGAATAAGAAAAATGTATTGCAACTATTATGATCCTATGAGAATCAATAATAGTAAGACTATTTTCTGGAAATCAGTCTGTTTCTATTCACTGGAAATAATTTTATAGTACCATTTGTCAAAACAATTGCTACTTCAACTGACAACTTGAGCTGAAATGTAATTTAGTACTTTAGAAAAAAAATTACTGTTAACTGGACTGGCACAAAACCATATGAACAGTTTTGAACTTTTAAGCATATTTCATTTTTTAAAAATATAACTGTAAAGTTAAAGCAAGGACTACTAAATCACTTGGCAATCTTTCCAGTAAAGAAAGCAAGTAGCACAATCATAGCAAGTAGCACATTTTGGAAAGTATAATTTTTGACTACTGTAAAAGATCAGCAGCTTCAGCTGCATTTTCAAGGATTTCTTCTGTATCTCATGATGAGAGGTTGATGAATTTGCTTAATATCCTTTTGCAAGGCACGTATCCACAAAGAATTGTAAAAACAATCTTTAAAAAGCATCATGGTGACAACTCTGTGAAAACTATTTTCTCCCTCTAGTACACTGAACAAAAAAAAAATCAGCACCAGAAGAATTCTGCAGGTTTACAGAAAAATCAGGAGCTAAAACTAGAAAACAAACAAAAATGGGAGAAAAAAATACCCACCCACCCCCAACTGAAGAAGACAAATTCCAGTAGACATTCATCTAACTCTACTGGCCTGCAGAATAGGTGAGACGGAGCAGAAGGCATGTGGGCTTTCAGCTCCTAGCCACCTCATCCATTGGCCAGCACAGAAATGTTAATGCATTATCAATTTCCATCTTGTAGAGAGGGTTGATGGGAGTGGGGGAAGAATATTTAAAGAAGGACTTTGAAATAGACTTGAGAACTATAAATTGGAGGAAATCCTGATTATTGTAAAATCATTAACCATAATTTGCCTAACCATGACATCTTGGAAATCTGTGGTTAGACGGATCTAAAAAGGGGTGGGGGTGGGGGGAAGAGTTCACTCACAGTTGGGGAAGTAAGAAAGAGAAGAGCTGACATAAGATGCCTGATATATTTAGCCCCTTAATTAATATCTTTTCATCTTTTTTTGTGTTCTAGGTATGAATACTAGCAAGAGTGAAACTGTAAAAGAGCCCCCTTTAAAGCCTTCCAGACGATCCTTGCCATGCCTTGCTCAAAGCCAAACACACCCTCACAGCCTCAGCAAGCATTCCTCATTTCTTCAACCAAATCGAGTACAACCTCAGCCTCAGCAACCTG
The DNA here is from genome assembly GCF_021028975.2 of Sphaerodactylus townsendi. Taxonomy (NCBI): domain Eukaryota; kingdom Metazoa; phylum Chordata; class Lepidosauria; order Squamata; family Sphaerodactylidae; genus Sphaerodactylus; species Sphaerodactylus townsendi. The sequence goes on along the minus strand of NC_059426.1, from coordinate 99,081,664 downwards.
TGAGTGCAGGAGCATCGATGACAGGTATCGATGTAGTGTCAGAACGAGGTGAGTGTTTGCCTCTTTCTCAATTAGTTTCTGTTATGAAGCTGGGTAGTAATTAATACACCCCCAAACTAAGTACATGCCTTGCTAGAATAACATTGTCTTAACTAATCTAAATTTGAAAACTTATAGCAGTCAGTATAATGGGAAAACATATTTGGCTGTTGTTTGGATGTCTGATGCGTGTCTGGTTTAGGACTAAAATAGAATGTTGCCATCAAAGATAACCTTTGAAGCTATATCCCCTAATGAAGCTCATGCAAAATGTGTAGGGTTGTATAAATAAATAAATTCCCTAAAGTATCTTTTTTTTAACTTTTCCTTCATTTTGCTTGGTGAGGCCCTCATCTTCTTTAAAAAAAAGATTAACACCTGCATTGGAGCAAACTTTTGTAGCACATTCTGGCACTTAGGCTGGCAGCATTGAAGTCTTAGGATGGCAACAAGTTCCATATGGTTTCTTTACAGTGTGTATGCTCTGTAATCAGAGAAAGAGAAAAAGATAAAAACATTGAGAAACTGACTGAGTAACTGGCCAACTAACAAAGGCCAAACCAGAAGTAAAATAGCAGTGGTAAGAAAAGCTATGAAATCTTCCTATATGAGAGATCAGTGATAAGGATCATTACTAAGCTATCTCTCAATCTCTTTAATATATAAGTAGCTATGCTCCTTTCCCATTCTTGCTGCTCTTGTTCATAAAAATAAAAATAAAAGGAAGACAACATCTTGTTTACCTGTTAAGAGATTTGGGAGATCGGGAGACCTATCTCTAAACAAAAAAAATGAGTATATTATAAAAGGAACATCAGGTCGGGGCCAGAGCTAAAAAGGTTCTGGCTCTGGTCTAGGACAACTGGGTCTTCGGGCCAGGGATCACCACCAAGATGTTATTTGCCAAGTATAATGGCTTTTGGGGGGGGGGTATATTTGAGGATGCAGTCTCATAGGTATGATGGTCCTGGACTATTTAGGGCACTGGAACCCTAACTTGATTTAGTACTCCACCTGCAGCTAGTGCAGCTGATGGAGCACAGGATGGATATGAGCTGTCATTGGCATCCCACTCAGGACCCAGACCACTGCATTCTGCACCAGCTGAAGTTTCCAGAGCGGTCTCAATTGTAGCCCTGTACAAAGCAAGTTACAGAATTCTAGCCTAGAAGTGACCGTTGCATGGATCTCTGTGGCTAGGTCAGGGCAAGACAGGTAGGGTACCAGTTGTTCAGCTTGGCATAGATGAAAAAAATGCCAGACTGCCCACAACTGTGATCTAAGCGTCCATAGAAAGGAAAGCATCCATGATCATGCCCAGGCTTCTTCAGTGTCAGTTGCATCCTGGTGTCAGAAGCTAGTATCTAACCCCACCTTCCCTGGCCCAGCCATAGGATCGCTGTCTTTGCCAGATTTAATTTCAGCCTGCTCTGTTTCATCCATACTAACTTGGCTTCTAAGCAACTGGCCAGTATATCTGGGGTGGTAGTTGACTGGCCACTCATCAGCAGATACAGCTGGGTGTCATCAGAATGCTAACAAAATAAACAAGATTTTTGTAATGTAAGTTAATGACTTTCATGAACATTTTAATTTTTTTCCCCAGCTAAAGTAATGGAAGTACTGGAAAACAATCTACTCAAGTTGTCTAATACAGAATACAGTGATCCATTTGTGGGTGAGTTTTCTTGCTTAGATATATTCTCTAGTAATTGCTAAAAACTGCTGTCTGACACTGGGCAACCTACAGGTGAAACAGTAAAATTATTAGTTACCAAAGGGCCAACTGCCAACAAGATAAGGATTTCTGCATACTCAGAAGCCATTGAATGTTGAAGGCATTTAAGTGTTAGTTGGTGGGGGGGGGGGGGATGGAAAACAGAAGAAGTGGAGAAGGCCTGCTTGAACCCCTAGAAGTTTAGACTATTTTGAGGGAGAAGAGAAATTATGGTTGGACATGTGTATCCTGTGGCATATATCCCCTAATTTTAATTCCTCCCTTCCTTAATTCTTCCATTCAGGTGCTACAAACTTAGAAGGGATCTTAACACTTTACTGCTAAAAATGTATTGGAGGGACGAGAGAAAATTCTGAAAATTGTGGATACTGTAACAGTTTTTAAAATTATATTGGAATAGGAATGGGCTGAAATTAGTATTGGAAGATCTATGCCAAATCCCAATCTATTTGAATAATCCCCCTCCCTTTCTTCATACGCACAATCTTCTCCCATACATTATGCTGTGATGATGTTTACAGAACAAGAGATCTCAGCTTCAGGGTTTACAAATTAACATGGGTCCTATCAAGGGGACTCGAAAATACACCAGAAAATAAAATCCCTCTATGACAATGCAAGGACATAAGAATACTGAACTCCACCGCTAGATAATATTTTCCTGCTTAGCTGTCACTATTGTAGGTAACTTCAGGATAGTGACTTACTACAGAGAAATAAGTGAGAAGGATACTAACTCTGGAGTTCAGTATCTCATGCTATTGCCTTAAGGAAAAAAATGGCTATCCCAATCAATGACCACTCCCTTCCCTTGTGGGCTCCCAATATACTCAATAATAAATTGATGTGAGGTGAGTGACATTAGCCAAATTGCATCAGGTACAATTTATATAGAATTGGTAAGGAATAAAGTTCATCATCTTATGTAGTCTTATGTGCAGTCCCGCTTGGAAGAATTGCAAGCTTTTTCAGGCATTCCTGTAGCCATAGAGGGTTCCCTCCCCCTCCCAGCCATCTTCCTACCCATGAAATGGTCACATGGTTGGAGGGAAAGGGATCAATCCTTTCAGTTCTCTTTTTGCCGCTGCAATGAGAGGACATCCTTTTTAGTGTTCTTGTGAGTGGTCTAGTCAATTCTTCTTTTTCTGACTTTGACAATGGAAAAAGAAGGGTTCCTCTTTATTTGAAAAGTGGGGTGAAGATGGCAAAGAAGGACAGAGATCTTGACAGTTATTCCTCGGTGAACGATATATCCTGGTTTTGTTCAAGGCCTTTGCCCAACTAACTCCAAAGGCTCACCATGTCAGGGCGTCAAGGCTTAAGACAATTTTGCACAAGTGGTCCTTGGCCCCAGATCATGCATTTACTCATGGGGTAAGTTTTCAAAAAAACCTTAGTCATATCAATGCTAACTGCACAGCTTTCCACTTTGAGCCTTGGGGATAGGGCTTTTTCCTTGCCCCCTGCTTCTAAGGTCAAGAAGACTGCCCAGCTGATGGAAAGGGACCATGGCGCCCCTGCCCAAAATAAATTAAGGTGGCCTCATGGTTCCAAATCTTCCTCACACTGGAGCAAATTACCATCTTTCCCTCGAGGATTCAGCCCTGGGCAGGTCAGATTGGAATGACATCAGTATCCCACATTTTCATCAGCAAGGATGACTCTTGGAAATCGCTCATCCAAGGCCACAGCTCTTCTTCACATTCAGAGGCCCATTTGTCAACTAGTGCACCCTCACCTCTGAGGCATCTGAATTCTTTATCAGATGAGTTATTCAGGGTTCTGGTTCCCCCAGATGCCAGGAGCCTTCTTCTCAAAGAGTCACACCATGGGATTCTTAGACCTGACCATGTGATTCACCAACTGTCATCAGTTGTGTTGGCACCAAAGATGTCTGACACTGGGATGTAATCAAGATGCAACCCATTCCTGCCATCAAAGGCAGAACTCTTCCACTTGTTAGGGGATCTTGTGTTACCCAGGAGATTGCAGTCATTTGTCACTCAGCCATCATTCCTCATCTTCTCAGAGTCAATCAGAGGCTTGCTTGAAGGATCAATGCTATCAGCAGAGTTTAAAGCGGAGCTACTCTGGTAAGAGGAGAAGGTCTAGTAGTCTTCTTGCATTCACTGCAGCCTTCTACCACTCTGGAAAAGAATACTCTCCACGCAAGATGTTCTTTCCATATGAAGGTTTTACATTAGCAATGGCCATTCTCAACATTTGTTTGGTATACAGCTGAATGTCTTCAGAAGGTGACAGTACTGGTTCGTCTATCACCTTGCTGTCTAGGGACATCCCCAGTTCTTCTGGATTCCCATCTCCAAAATTCTCCTGTACAGAACTGTCATCCAGAGCTGACAGAGGTGATTCATGACTGTTCATACCCTTCAGTTCCAACAAAACACGGCTAGGCCTCCAAGGCATACTGCCCTGCCTTGGATCTGAAGAAGGGACTCCCACTGACTTCGGTTCCAACATGGTTTGCACCAACTTTGCCACCTACTGCTAGAAAACACTAAACACTGGACCTGCAGGAAAGAAAAGCAACTGTGGTTGGGAAAACAGTGCTACAGTCTGTATTTGTTTAACCTGTTGTTGTATGTTGAGTTCAATTTTTTTAAAAAAAAATGTTTAGAACTCATCCCACCTCCATGATGTGTGTACCTTGCTTGAATCCCAATGTATGGATTGCACAGAAGACTGAAGATGAAGACAGGGGTGCACTTACCTGTAATTGATGTTCATCCAGGTCTTCTGTGCAGACACACATTCCCTCCTGCCTGCCCACTGTGAGTTCTGCGAAGGTGATTCTTGTGGCAGCTCAAGTGGAACTGGGAGAAAGGCCATTGGTCTTGTTCTGTTAGGAGGGAACATGGGCATGCAACCAACAGCGGTTAGAGCACCCTCTAGAATTAAAGCTTGAGAACTTTCACCATGGCATGACTTGCACAGAACTTTCACATGCCATGACTTGCACAGTATGAGGAGGAGGCAACCACAGGAATAGCACAGGAATAGCCCCACAGGAATGGCATGAGGAAGCAATCATTCAAACCTACTCCCTTCCATCAGTAGAAATTTTCCACTGTGTATGGAAATTTCCAATTTGTGTATCTTCACCTCCACTCTTTAATGTCAGCTGCTGCAGGCAGCAATGTGGATCACACAATGCCATGATGCAGCAAGTAGTATATTTACAGAAGAACAGAGAGGAAGTACACATTTGCAAATAACCCTTAGACTCTCAGAATGAGTAACCTGCCAGATGTATAGTTACAACTGCAGCTACAGAGTTTATATAACTCTAATTCAACAAAACAGGCTACGTAGGCAACTTTTCTATTCAAGCATTAGCCTCTCGTCCTCAATATGTTCTGTTCCACTATCAGAAGACCTATTAAGTGAGTTTTGTTCTTAAGGAGCACTTAACGATGGACTGCTGAATGAAAAAATAGGAATGACACAGCTGCAATCAGTGCTAGAATGCTGATGGAGCTTACATAACACAAATGATTAATGAGTTTTATTTCTTCAGTGATCTACTATGAACTATCCCAGGAGGACATTGAAGATGGATCTGAATTAAGTGACTGATGTAAATATTTAATCATGTAGCTTCAAGTAAGGGCACATGAAAGGAAAATCATATACTATGTATGAAAGAAGGCAGGAAAGCAACAGACTCTGAAGCCTTTAATGTAAATGGCAAAATGCCAGTAAATCTTCAGACCTATTATAAAATTGACTGCTATTTTTAGAACGATAAAGGGCTTTGAATGAATGTGGATTACAATCTCGCCTCATGGATATAGATGAAAATAGCTATAATAATCAGATGTTTGGAGGAAATATACCTACAAATCCATTCCATGGGAGCATCTGAATTATTCAGCTCATCAAAGAATGGGGCACAAACAGCACTTTATTTATACTAGGACTGTAGTGATAGGGTACTACTTGCTGCACAGCCTGCCTGACAAGGTTGATAGCTCCCTGATTTTAGGCAGTAGAAATTGGAAGAATATTGTGCTCCAAGTAGAACACAAATATAGCTAGAAGTCTGTGTTTGACTTCATGGCTGATTGATTATATTATTCATCAAATAGTGCAGCCTTGTAGCAGTTGTAATAGCCCAGACTAGTCTGATCTCATCAGAATATGGAAGCTCATTAGAGTCAGTATTTGGATGGGAAAACAGTATGGAAGACTGGGGATGTTATGCAGAGCATGAGAATGACAAGCCACCTCTGCTCATCTCTTGCCATGAAAACCATGTGAGGTGGAACTTCATGGAGTTACCATGAGTCATTTGTGACATGGTGACACACTGTAGCTTTAATTCTACCTTGCAATGGTTGCAGAAATTATATCTTGTATTTGTTTGTTTGTTTGTTTGTTTGGATAGTTATGCTGTACTTTTCTCCAAATGGTGACTAAAACATTCTCCCCTCATCCTTTTTATCCTCCAGACAACTCTAGATTAGGCTGAGGGAGACTGGTTTGTCCAAGGCCACTGAGGCCCCTTCTGCACAGCAAAAGTATAACAGGTTGCAGTCGGGATAAAGTAATCCATTTTCCTGTTTTTGCGTTCACATGCATCCATGTGAACCCATGGATTGGAGCCCACAGAAACAATCTGGGTTGCTGTCGTGCCTTCTCACGGAGGTGCATCTATTTTTTTATTTACCCCCACCAATGCATAGCTATGCAAATATGCACAAATGAACCCCACACAGTTTTGCTGATGTCTCGTGATATGACCATGTGCACCTGGGTAGCTACGCAGCTGTAAGCCATGACATTTTTAAAAAAGGAAAATGAAGGCAAATAAAACACCTCCTGCCCGGCTGTTCACTCATGAGCAGCTGCAACCTGGGATTTTTGAAAGACTCACTAATAGTGCAATCCCCCCCCCCCCAAAAAAAAATGTTTGGAGGAAATAGCACAGGGAAGACTAATTTTATTTTATTTATTTATTTATTTATTTATTTATTTATTCGGCTTTTATACCGCCCGATCCCCGAAGGGCTCCGGGCGGTGAACAGCAAGGATTCAGAGACAACAGGAGCAAAACACATATACAATATAAAGACATAAGCTCCATCTCATGTCAGCACTAAAATAACCTTCATACAGAGGGGGAATCTGTATGAAGTTCCATTTGAAATGGAAAGGTTAGCAACAAAGTTGAATCCAATGTTGTTGGAAGATTTGGGCTAGGAGGACAACGTGAAACAGGAGAGTGACTCATAGAATTCTGTGAAGACAATCATTTGTTCATTGCAAACATATTTCAGGCAACTGAACAGATTATTGTATATCTGGACATCTTTGGATGATCAATATACAAATCAATAGATTACATAACTGGAAACAAAAACGCTTTTTTCTGCTGAAACAAAACCAAAAGCTGGTTATAGTATAGACCATGAATGAAAAAAACTAAATAAAACTGAAGTAAAACACCAAAACATTCATAGTGCCAACGTACAATCGAAACAATATTTCTGAAGAGTTAAGAGGTCAAACCCTGGAGGTGGACAATTGGAGGAATGTGACACAAAGAAGTAGAGGGACTAGGGAGCATTCTTTGAGCTTAAAGCTACAAAATCAATTTGAAATTCTCTTTCTTCTCAGTGAGGATAAGAACAGGAACTGGAGTAACAGTCAGACCTCAGAAAATGTGCAAGCGATAGAATGTTCAGCCCATAGAATGGCTCCTCAGAGGAGACGTGCAGTCATGGTTGGGAACTCACTTCTGAGGGGAACAGAAGCAGCAATTTGCAGACCTGACAAGATGCTGTGTATGCTGTCTCCCTGGGGCAAAAATCCGTGATGTCACTGAGAAGCTGACCAGACTTGTTAAGTCCACTGACATTAACCCTTCCTTTTGATCAGTGTGGGAACAAATGGCACAGCAAGATGAAGCTTTTGGGACATCAGAAGGAATTTTGAGGCTCTGGGAAGGAAGTTGAAGGATCTGGATGTGCATGTTGTCAATTTCATCTCTACTCCTGGATGAAGGACCCATGGAGAGAAAGAAGATTAGTGGAGGTGAACAACTGGCTTCACCAGAATCAATTTGGGTCCTTGGACCATGGTCTGTGGTTTAATGAAGAAGGATTGCTGGCAGGGGATGGGTTGCACCTCATGCCTGTAGGTAGAAACATCTTTGCCAGGAGTCTCACAAACCTGATTAGAAGGGCTTTAAACTGAGTTATGTGTGAGAGGGAGACACTATTCAAACAGATAGGAGTTCATCACGTGATGGTGATGATTGTCCAAAGGTTATAGAGAGAACTGAGTGAATAGGTCAAGAAGCCAACAGTGGGAGGGAAAACACCTTAAAGAAGCAGCCAGAGGAAATGTACCATGGCCTTCGATGTCTCTACACTAATGCACAGAGTATGGGAAATAAACATTATGAACACAAACTCTTAACGCTACAAAACAAATATGATATTATTTATTTTTATTTATTTATTTAATTTATTATTTAGTTTTCTATACCGCCCTATCTCCAGGGGGCTCTGGGCGGTGTACAACATAAAATTCCATCATAATTACAAGCAAACAAAAGGTGCAAAGACTAAATACCAGTAAATAGTTTACACATCATATAGGCTTCGACAATTATAAATTGGGATCATTGAATCCCTTTAAAATTCCCTTAAAAACAGTGGTTAATTCAATGAGAGGTGTCCAGCGAGACCCATTTTTAAAGCCCTCCCCAAGAGGGAGGGAACGGCAGGTCCCATAGATGGTAAGGGACCCCTAATATGGTGGAGCAAACAAGAGGGGGCACTTCACTCAGCAGCTGGTCTCTCCAAAGGCCCGGTGGAACAATTCGGTCTTACAGGCTCTGCGGAACTCACCGAGATTCCTCAGGGCCCAGACAGCTGGAGGGAGAGTGTTCCACCAGGCTGGGGCCAGAACCGTAAAGGCCCTGGCCCGCGTGGAGGCCAACCGCAACATTGAGGGGTCGGAAACCACCAGCAAATTGGCCTCTGCTGAACGCAGACGCCGAGCAGTGACGTATGGGGTAATGTGGTCCTGAAGGTATGAGGGTCCCAGGTTGTGTAAGGCCTTAAAGGTCAACACCCACATCTTGAAGACAATTCGGAACTCGACTGGAAGCCAATGGAAGCCAATGGATTATAGGGATCACTGAAATCTGGTGGAATAATGATTGGAACATAATAATTGCAGGGTATAACCTACTTCAGAGAAACAGATCAAACAGATCAAATAGGAAAGGAGGAGGAGAAGCATTATAAGTAAAAGATTATTACAGCTATGAGCAGGTCCTTGACTTAAATCCTGCAAGCCAGATTGAGAGCATTTGGGTAAAAAAATAAGGGGGAGAGAAACAACACTGATCAAATTGTAGGGGTTTATTATAGACCCCCATGCCAGTCCAAAGAGATGGATGATTCATTCTTGGAACAGATGACCAAACTTTCAGAAAGGAAAGAAGTAGTAGTAATGGGATATTTCAATTATCCTGATATTTGTTGGGAGTCAAACTCTTCCACGACAATCAGGTCCAACAAATTTCTCACTTGCCTTGCAGACAATTTCATGATCCAGAAGGTGGAAGAAGCAACAAGGGGAATGGCCAAGGACGTAGGTAAGGAGGGGGGTTCCTGGGTTCAAACCCTCCATTTCTGAAGCTCCGCCCCCAATTGTGGTTTTTTGTATTTTAGTGTTTTTCCAGTTTGTGGCCAACAGGGGGCACAGTCTTTAGGCTAGCAGCACCAAAATTTCAGGGATTTTTCAGGAGACTCTCCTGATAATACCACCCAGGCTTGGTGAGGTTTGGTTCAGGGGGTCCAAAGTTATGGATTCCCAAAGGGGGTGCCCCATCCCCCATTGTTTCCAATGGGAGCTAATAGAAGATGGGGCTACACTTTTGAGGGTCCATAACTTTGGACCCCCTGAACCAAACTTCACCAAACATGGGTGGTATCATCAGGAGAGTCTCCTAAAGATACCCTGAAAGTTTGGTGCTGCTAGCTTAACAATTGCACCCCTGACAGCAGGCCTCGCCCAAATTTTCCCAGATTCTCCTTTTAAAGGGAGAACTGGGGACCCCAGATTCTCCCTTTAAGGTGGATTTAAAAGAAGAATCTGGGCTCCCTAGTTTAAACACCATTGAAAGTGATGCTGTTTGCAGGTGGATTCCAGCATTACAGCAGCAGCCCATGGGGGGCCCCACCACAAAACTCAGATTTTGCACCAGGCTCCATTTTCCCTAGCTATGCCTCTGCCCGGAGGGGAGGGCAGAAGGGACTGCCAGCTGCTGCCCTTAAGCCCAGTCATGGGAGGGGGCGGGCAGGTAGGGCAGAGGAGTCTGCTGTCCCTGGCCTCAACGCTCTTGGGTGCACAGTGGGACTTTAGTGCAGTTTCCACATGTTTCTCTGTTTACATGCAAGGAGGCATTCACTGGATATACTAAAACAAATGAACAATGGAATGGACCTGGATACAATGGAAGCCATGAATGACAATTGACTTGCAAGAGCTCCATTGGGATACATTACAACACACAAAATTTGCAATCAAACCATGGAAAGGATTTAAAGAAACATACCCTAGGTCTCGAATGACACCACTAGGAGTAGAATGACGCTCTGGAACTGGAATTGATCCTCAGGAACAAGAATGATGGTCTCTGGGACAATATAAACTACTCTGGGACTGGAATGACAAATCCTAGACAGCCTCCAGCCTCCAGGGGCTGTCATTGTACTCTGATGGCAGTCATTCTAATTCCTGAGCATTTTGTCAGGGTTCCCGGACCAGGGTTCTACCCTAGAGGCTGTTAACCACTGAGGGCTAGGACAGATTTCTTGTATTTTCTTGTAATTTATTCCACATTACTTTTATGTGTTGTACATGGCTACTTTATGTGCAGTAATATTAGGATTGCCAGCTTCAGATTGGGGAACTATTGGAGATTTGGGATTGGAGCCAGCAGAAAAGAGGAATGTCAGTGGGATACAATGCCATTGAGTTCACCTCCAAAGCATTCATTTTCTCCAGGGGAACTGTCCTCTGTAGTCCTGTGACAAGCTGTAATTCTGGGAGATCCCGATGTCCCACCTAGAGTCTGGCATCCCTATATAGTCTATTTCAATGGAGTCGATGCGCACCAGTTGGCATTTGTGGTTCCCATTATATCCAATGGGGCTTCAGACCTCTCCCATTGTTCCCAATAGGAATGCCCATAATGGCAAACCAACAGAAAGTGATGGGATGGGAATGTAAGAAGGAAGCCACTTTTAGTTGTGAAAGGAAACAAACAAGCCAACAACAATGAATGATGGCAAATTCAGAGTTTTCAGTGGAAAGATAAGAATTTTTTATTGTGAGCCAGTCTGTAAGAGTAGAAAAATCCATATTTTTTGGCCTCTTGTAACTAGCATGGTGTGAATATTAAAACTTAGCTCATAATTTTATCCTTCATATTATTTTGGTTGCTTGAGTTTGCTTATTCCAAAGCCCAGGTGGGTTGAATCCAGACTTAATTTTCTAATTGCATAATGGAACTTTCCTGCTTTCACCTTCCACTATATTCTGCTGATCTTCATGAAATGCTGCTCCAGGGGGATAGAAAACCCTCAAGAAAGTTATGGGCCTGAGGCTGGAAAAGGAAGTCAATGGAAATTGCCAGTTTAGTCTGAATCCAACCACATATTCTGACTATACCTTTCAATAATATCCCATCTCCAACTGAGAGGAGAGAGTACATGTGTGTGTGAAGAATGGTCAGCTTACTGAGGCATCCAAAATGGATGTTATATAAAAGAAAATGTTAAGATTTTGCCCAGAAGACTCCTGGTTGCCCTTCTGGCATTCCCTTTTTATTTTTATTTTTGTTACCTGCTTTATTTATAGCACCTGAACAAATTTAACAGCTGAAGGATGCCAGCTTTCTACTTGAATAGCTTTGGTAACAGAAAGCAGGTTTTTTAAATCACTTTAAATTATTTTTAAAAAATTATTTGTGACCTATGGTATATATTAGAATTGGTTTAAAAATAGTGTTTGAGAGTGAGACTGAAAGAATAATTGACAAACTACATGAAGACAGTTAATTAAGGGAATTGTTTTGAATCAGTGCTAAAATATCTCCATAGTAATATCAAATGAGTCCTTCTGATTTTTTGTGCTTTCCTTCTCAGGAAGAGAGAAGAGACACATAGGAAGAGAGAAAGACACATATACAGATGATTCAGAACATGGGAATTATGATTCTCGAACAGATCAGTCACTGCTTATTCAAAGTACACCTACAAGACAAAAAACAGAATCTCGGACTAAGTCATCTCTGAAGGTAATAAGTAATAAAATTTTGTTGTTAAATGTTTTTTCTGATGTACATCTGTTTTTCTGATGTTTCATTGTTTATCTTAAAATGCGTATAACAATACATTATAGAACTATAAGGCAGAGGAATGAGTAAACCATAATCATGTGATGCTAAATTATATTATATTATATTATATTATATTATATTATTATATTATATTATATTATATTATATTATATTATATTATATTATATTATATTATATTATATTATATTATATTATATTATATTGTTAGTTAGTTAGTTAGTTAGTTAGTTAGTTAGTTAGTTAGTTAGTTAGTTAGTTAGTTAGTTAGTTAGTTTTTTATACCGCTCCATCCCCGAGGGGCAGTATAAATGAAGTGTTAGTGTAAAGTACCAGAGTTATAATTCACACATAATGATGGTTCTTACAAGTAGGAATGTTGCAATCTTCACCATAATAAAATTCATCAGGCATACATATCTCATTGGATGAGAAGTGACTATTGTGAGCCCATCCTGGGATTACAGCTGTCTGGGGGTGGGCAGGAGGCCCTTCCCTGGACTCCTCCATGGCCCTGAGCCTGCCACATGCGCCCTGCCAGACTCACCAGGACAGGGTGTGTGCATGGACTGCCACTGGAGTGAGGGTGGTCTGGCTGACTCCTTGGGTCCTGGGAGCCCTACAAGGGCATGCAACAGTGGCGGGACCCAGACTCAGGGCTTTGCGGCAGCAGGGAAGCCCTGGGACATGACTAGTGGTGGGATTCAAAAATTTTAACAATGTATTCCATGGTGTTCTCCATGGTGGTCTCCATGGTATTCCAGGGTGGTCTCCCATCCACTAACCAAGACCAGCCGTGCTTAGCTGTTCAGATCTGATGAAGTAAGGTTAGGCTGGGTCATACAGGTTACCCACTCATATAAACCTACTGTCAAGGTCCTGTTCTCAACTTCCTCCAAAATCTTGGATTAGAGAAAAAGGACTGAAGTAATATAATACTCAGGCCAACTTTAAAAACTATCACTTCAAAAACAAACAATCAAAACACGGTCTTTGGATTGCTCAAAAATATATATAATCGCAGAATAACCACTTGACATGAATGCAGAGACTGCAAATATAGCAACCTTACACATTTATTTACCTGGTATTGGGGGAAAACTCTAGGTTGGAGGGAGTGATTTGCAGGAATCTTTTATTTTATCAATTAGAACACTAATTAATGACATCTCACACCTCAGCTTTTCAAGCACTATTTTCAATCTTCCACTCCAGCCTTATACCCTTTAACATCACTTGAGAAGAATATAGGTGCATGAATTAAATCAACAGTGTGATTCTAAGCAAATCAGTATTCCCTGGGTAACTGATGGCAGGTAACACTGCAGATACATGGCTTCCTTTTTAGATGTCTTTGCATTTCTTCTTATGATAACTACTACACAAGTACTGTGCAAACAGGACACACTAGCAGTTCAACCATACATTACATCAATCCATTCAATTTATAGGCTGCCTTTCCCCTTATGGGCTGAGGGCAGCTTCCAACAATAAAATCCAAAAACCATAAACATTCTGCTTGAAACACGGCACTGTTGATTTTGATGGACGAATAATGCCAAAGATATACCACATAAACTCATCAGATCATTCATCACAGAGGGAGGGGAAGGAAACAATAGAAGTGAGAAGGAGGGAGAGGGAGGTCTGCTGGATGAACACCATTGCTGCCTCAACTATTAGCCTACTGTCACAAATATTACACCAACTCACTGAGTATCATTTCAATAATATCTTTCTATCACAAATGATAATTTCAAAAAGTTCAAAAATAATTCCGCTGGTAAATACACTGGTCAAGTATGGCTATAAAACCTCTAGATTAGGTTTTTATTTCGGCAGTCCTTCGTCAAGCCAATCTGAAATGTACAAATACAAGTATCAAAATATAAAACTCTGTCTAATCCTTTCATTTTCATATAATTAACAAAAACCCAGAGAACCCTCCCACATGCACTTACAATTGTTGTACAAAGTATTTTCTTTCCTTGCTCCTCTAGGAGCACAACTGAATGTATTTGTAAAATAATATTTCTGTAAAAAAAACTAAACACTTTGAGTTAGATTTTATTAATATTAGTAAAAAAAAATAGATTAGCAAGAAAAGGTTGTCCTTTTGAGTAACTTTGTTCTGCTGCCCCCCCGCCCCCCCAAGACAGGTGAAATAATGTTTTTTTCCTGTGGCCTCCTGAGGCAGCTTCCACTTTTACATTTATATTTTACCAGTTCCTTAGAAAGTTACCATTACGTTCCACCTTGATTATATTCAGCACCCACTAAATAAATTGGGATCTGAGTCATCTCATCAGATAAATGACTGTGATGTGGCATGCTTCAGCAACTGACATTATATAACCAGAGGGAAGGAATAAACAGTGGGTAGTGTGATTTTAAAGAAGAACTACTGCAGAATTAAAGCATTTTGACAGAAAACCAATAAATGGTGACTCTCTTGGAATACGGTCACAAAGAACAACTATGGCTGAAAAAAAACTATAGGGAATTGGATGTAAGAACCCACATAAAATGGCATGATCTGATAGCTGTCATATCTAGATGTAACTTTTTCGTGCATATCCTACTAATTTTGGGGTTTGAGACACAACCCCAAAATTACATCATATAAAATGGTTTTCACAAAAAATCAACCATATATCAAGACCAAAGGTCATTTCATTATAGAACAATATCCCTAAAATCGGCCTCCATCCCTTAAGACTGGAAGATGGCCAATGTCATACCAATCTTTTAAAAAAGGTCTAGGGGGGGGACCCAGGAAATTGCCAGAGACCTGAGAGGGACTTCGCTGGGGGTCACAGGACTGGGGGTCACAGGACTGGCTTATGCAGCTCTATCCAAGCCATTGTATGAAATTCAGCAGAAGTCTGATTTTGCTTGGAACAGCAGCGTGGGAAGACAGGGAGTTCCTGCCTTCTCCTCCATTCTGTTTCTACTACCTGAAATGTCTTCAAGCCATGAACTATTTGTATAACTTGGAGCTAGAGTTGCCAACTCTGTACTGAGAAAATCCTGGAGATTTGAGAATAGAGTTTGAGGAAGGTAGGGTTTGGGGTTGGAAGGAAACTAATATGAGTATAAATCCATCCTCCAAAGCAGCCCTTTTCCCTAAGAAAACTGTTAACTGTTGGGCAAAGATAAATTGTAAATCCAGGAGATTTCCTGGCCACATGTGAAGGTTGGCAATCATATCATATTTGGAGAGGCATGTGCTTGGAGGACACATACAAAATTGTGCATATTACTCCCTACTATGGACTTTTCAGCTAGTGAAAATGGTGCAAAGAAGTCAGGACCCACACATTTTTCTCATGTCACAAGTCTGAGCAGAATTGAGCATCTATTTTTTTAAAAATTACATTCCACACAATTGTTCATACTTCTTCTGGGAAAGTAAGCTGGGAAAGCTTACTTCTGGGAAAGTAAGCTGAGTCCAGAGAACTCTTATATGATTTGCAAAAAACTGTAACATGTAGTTTGGCTCTGAATATCTCAATTTCCCCTGAGGTGAATGAGCCAACATTTTTCTGTATTTAGGTAAATTTCCTGAGGTAAACTTCCTGAGGAAAGGCCTTTCTTTTCCTGTTAATGCAATTTTGATCTCATATCTACTCTTAGTACCAGTGGACATTATTTTTGTGATGCAACCTGAGTTTATTTGCCTATCCTGAATGAATGTTTCCATGTTATTTTATTTATTTATTTTAAAAACTAGCAAATTGCATTTTAGTAATTATTATAGTAAATTTCACAGGAACTTTTCATAATTTCTTGTTGGCAACATCTTTGTAAACTTTCACAATCAGGAGCCAAAATTTAATAGATGTGATCTGATTAACTTCTTAAAATTAATAATTACAGGTATTTGAAATTGCTTTTGAATTGCACAACAGCCTTGTTTTGTGAATGCATTTATCTTTCACTAGATTTCACATATTGACAATCAAAGCAGGATAGTTGGTGTTTCAAAAAAGCTGTTTCTAAAAGAGTGTAAAAAAGCAGATATCCAGGACATGATAGACTAAGCTCTGTATATTAAATTCCAAAAAAAGAAATCACCACTTCAAATTTCAGTTGGAATTAAACATGCTTGATTCATCCTGTACCCTAAAAGAACACATCTGAAACAATGCTGTTCAAACAAATTTACAAATATCAGGCTTTTTTACATACATAATCTGGTGATTTTTGTGGCCGTCTCTACGGGTATATAGTCATAAACAAACAAAAATAGAATTTCTTACACAAATAGTTAACCAATGATATTTTAACTTCTTGGGGGAGGGGGTATTTGAAACCTAACAGCCCAATCCAGATTGGGGGAGGGGGCAGAATAGCCACAGGAGGTGGCCCAGGCTCACACTGATGCATTTGCCCTCCTGGATGGCATAAGTGGTACTTATACCAGCAAAGAAGGCAAACAGGGAGGCGGATGACCCATTTCCTGCTACTGCTGCTTCCAGCGTTGTGTTGGCCTAACTTGTCTGCTGTCACAACTGGGGGTTTCCAGGAGTACTTCTGGAGACAGAGCTGATGTTAGTTGGTTCCCACCAGGTTTTGACCCCAGAAACGTCAGCATCTGGGAAGATGGACTTACACCATTCTTTTGGGTGGTATATCTCTGTTTTCCCCCATAAAAGGCTTCAGGCTGGCAGGGTGATTTTTTGTTTCTTCTGCCCCCCTGTGCTATCAGAAAGCCCTCTGGAAGTGGTGCAGTGGCACAGCAGCAGTGCCATCCCTGGCTATTTCCCAGATCAGGATTGCACTGTAAAGGTCTGCCACATGCCAACTTAAAGGTCTCCCAGATGCCAAAGAAACAGTATGATAATAGAATGATAGAGATTGATTCCCCTGAAGAAACTGGAGGGTGGATTCGATCATTATACTCTACTGAGATTGTTTCTCTCTCCAAACCTCATCTCCCAAGGCTCCTCCCCCAAGTCTCCAGGAATTTCCTAACCTGGAGCTGGCAACTATAAGGAGAGAAGAAAGAAAAAAGAGAGAGAGAGTCTGTGAAGACTTTCAGGAAAGGGAAAGAGGAAATTGCAGGAAATGATTACAAAAGGAAGTCCTTGTGGGTTTCCATTTGTAGTATTTTTCTGTTGTTATTGGTTGTATGTTTCATGAACAAGTTGTCTTAATATGTCCTTCTCCTAACCTTGTCACAAAACAGAACCAGTCAAATTCATTTATCTCCCTGTTTAGTGCAGATACTTTATAGCTATTGCTTAAATGGTCAGTAGATAAAACTGCTTTAATAATTTATTCAATACCATATTACAGCACTGCAGTAGCAAATTACTTTCAAAATAGTTAATCAGAGCCATATTAAAATAGAAGAGATATTGTTGAAGCAATGACAGTACTAATGGGTTTAAGGCATTGGGTACAAGTGAAAAATTGTCATGTAACTGCAATGGCAATTTAAACTTTTAACCACATTGTATAAAATTAAACATTCATAGTTACAAAAAAGGACATCAAAATCCATGGAGCAATTTTTTTTTGCCATAGAGTACTTTTAATATTATTTCTGATGAGTGAATAATTCATTTAGAGTTTAGTCATGCATCATTTCCCCCCTGAAGCACAACTCCAACACAGACCAGTGGGAATTTTCCCTGTGTGTGGACAGTTGAATCAAGCTCTTTTTGTTTCCAATGTGTGTAATCTATGAGTGAATGAAGCAAATCTCAGTAAAGCGTTAAGGTACAATGATTTAAGATAACAGCAGGATTCTCTTTTGGTGTAATAACACAATCAATTGTGAAAAACCTCCAGTAGGTTCGCATGCACGTGCGCACTCACCCACCCACACAAAGCAGAAAAAGATTCTTTCCAGCATTTTGAAATCTCAGGTTTAAGAAAGGATACAGCTAATCAAGAAAAAATGATTTTTTTAAATCAGTAGAACAGTTTATTTATATCTCTGGTTAAATAAGACTTATATGAAGCACTTTTGAAAAATACAAGTAAAAATTTTCAGTTGTATTGTCATTTTGTTTGGAAGGTTCTCTGAACTCCCAGTCAAATTATCAGCAGGCTTTTGAAGGAAGTGGAAAAAACTCTGCTGCACCAACACCTGCAAAGTTTTCAATTTCATCCAATCTACAGTCAAAATAAGCTATTGTTTTCCAATATGTTTCAATAAAGTCAATGAAATATTATTTGAAAAGGCTTTAAGAAAGCAACAACACTGTAACAGAGTTAGAGATCTATAAACTGTAATATGAAGGATTAAAACTGCATACCCTTTTTTAAAAAAGTTATTAGTCAAATGGTGTATCTTATATTCTAATAGTGAATTTGGCCAAATATTTGGGTCCTTAAAACTAGTGTCTGAAGCTCTGAATGGACAGGATAGCTCTTTCTGCAAACCTAAAAAGATCCCCAGGTTTGCAAAAAAAAATTTTTTTTAAATATACATTTTAAAAGTTTTTAAAAACCTGAAAATGATAAAAGAAGTATCTGCAGCTTTAAGCAGTAGATCCCTCTCAGCTTTCTAGGGGGGGGGGAACAAGGGAGGGGGAGGAAACAAGGGCCCTTTCCAGGTCTATTTTGGATTTGAGGAAGGACTCCCTGAGTGTCATAGACAGGCCCTCAGGAACCAAAGATAGTCCAGATGCAGTTCTTAATGGGTCCAAGGCAAGGTTAGAAACAGAAACAGTGACCTGCAAACTGAACCACAAGGTTGCTGCCACAAGCTAGCTCAGCTGCAACCTCTCTGTTACAGCCAACCTCCCATTCACTAGTGAGTCTCACTCCTGAAAAGATTTTGCATCCATTTCAGCTTGCCTTAAAACTGTTAACCTGCTGCTGCACCTCCTTTGCTGTAAACTGGAACGCAGTCTCCTCCTGTATGGCTCCTAGGGTTCTAGATGGGGGGGGGGTGATGGAGCTGGCAGAGTCCTCTCTGGCTTAGTCTCAAGAGGCTGAAGAGTCTCAGAGTTGAACCCTGGTTAGGGATCTCAGAGCTTGGACCTGGCTATGATCTCAGCCTGAATGTTCTGCCTGAACTTCTGGACCTGGTCCCGCGGGAGCTACTGACTGCTCAGTCTCTGCATTTACAGGCAGTACCTGTGAATCTGGAACCAAAACTGTCCCCTCCTCTCCATCTGAGTCTTCCTCCCAGAGGTCCCCAGACAGAACAGGCTGAGCCATAATATTGAGGTTAGTCCTGGCTAGGTTTGCCAGCTACTTGTTGGGAAATCCGTGGAATTTTTTTTTATGGAGTCTGAGAAGGGAAGGGCTTGGGGAGTAGAGAGACCTCACGGCGGTATAGTGCCATAGAGTCTACCCTCCAACACATCCATTTTCTCTAGGATATACACATTTCTGTTGTATGGAGTTAAGTTCTAATAGATCTCCATGACCCACCTGGTGGTTAGCAACCAGAGGTCTAGCAGCAGCTTCTGGGTGGTTTGATACCACCTAAATTGCATGACTTAGAAAGCTCACTGGGTGATTTTGGGACAGTCACATACTCTCATTCCAACCAACCTCAAAGTGTTTATTTATTATAAACACTTGAAAGAAAGAAAGAAAGAAAGAAAGAAAGAAAGAAAGAAAGAAAGAAAGAAAGAAAGAAAGAAAGAAAGAAAGAAAGAAAGAAAGAAAGAAAGAAAGAAAGAAAGAAAGAAAGATGTCAACTACTTTGTGGCATGGTAGTTAAGAGCAGGTGCACACCAGTCTGGAGAACTGGGTTTGATTCCCTGCTCTGCCACTTGAGCCCACTTGAGCTGTGGAGGCTTATCTGGGGAACTAGATTAACCTATACATTCTAACACACACCAGCTGGGTGACCTTGGGCTAGCCACAGCTCTTTGGAGCTCTCTCAGCCCCACCCACCTCACAGGGTGTTTGTTGTGGGGGGGAGGTAAAGGAGATTCTAAGCCCCTTTGACTCTCCTTACAGGAGAGAAAGGGGGGATATAAATCCAAACTCCTCCTTCTCCTCCTCCTTCTTTCTCCTCCCATGCTGACTTTTTGTGATTACAATATTTCCTTCTAAGTGCTGGCAGACCATCTGTCTAATGATCTGCTCCAGAATCTTCCCTGGTATTGATGTCAGGCTGACTGGACAGTAATTATTAGGGTCTTCCTTTCCCCCCCTTTTGAAGATGGGGATAACATTAGCCCTCCTCCAGTCCACTGGGACTTCTATTCTCCAGGTGTTCTCAAAGATTATAGCAAGTGGTTCTGAGATTACTTCTGTGAGTTCTTTTCATGCTCTGGGATGTCACTCATCAGGGCCCGGAGATTTACATTTGTTTAAAGTAGCCAGGTGTTCCTGCACTACCTCTTTATTTATTGTGTGCTGAATTCCTCCTACTGTATCTTCTGTTTCATTTTCCTCTGGATGAGCACAGTTTCCTTTTTGGGAAAAGACTGAGGCAAAGAAGATGTTGAGTAGTTCTGTCTTTTCTCCATCCCCTGTTGGCATTTTGCCATTTTCTCCATGCAGTGACTTTATCCTATCTTTTTTCTTCCTTTTGCTATGGGCAAAACTCAAAAAGCATTTTTGTTGTTTTTAACCTCTCTGGCAAGCCTCAGCTCATTGTGAGCTTTAGCTTTTCTGACTTTCTCCCTACACATCCTGGTTATTTGTTTGAATTCTTCTGTGGTGATTGCTCCACTTTTCCATTTCTTGTACATCTTCTTTTTAAATCTTAACTCAGTTGAAAGTACTGACCCCTCCCATTTTTCTTCCTCATTGGAACTGTTTGAAATTGTGCTTCAGGATCTCACTTTTAAGAAATTCCCAGCCATGATGCACTCTCTTCTTTTTTAGTATTTTTGACCACGGGATCACGCCCAGTAGTTTCCTAAGATTACTGAAATCTGCTTTCTTAAAATCTAGAATGCATGTATAACTATGCTTAGCATCCCCTTTCCACTGTATAGCAAACTCCAGGAGAACATGATCACACCCGCCTAAGGATCCTACTACTTTCACTCCACTAATCAGGTCATCATTATTGGTTAGGAGCAGATCTAGATCCTTATGGCACTTTCCCCAGGAGCATCATAGATAGACCTAAGAATTTAAATGGAGTCTCTAGTAGTTTCAATGAAGAGCAGTGGAAATGAATGCACTTTCTTCTGGAAAAATCATTCAGGGTTACTACTGTGTATTTTATGAACTTTTTTGGAGAGGGCAGATAAAGTGCCAAGCCAGGCTATTTCAAACATTCTGAACAGATGAGAACAAAAGGCTGAAAAGAGAATGAGCAGAGCTGCACGTCTTTATTTCATAACTCTTGCAGGGAAAACACTCTTGTCCAGTGTCTTCCCCTCTATTACACATGGAAAAAACAAAACAAAACAGAAACAACTATCAGAGGACAACTAAGGTCAACTAGGGACATTTTTGCTTGACTATAAAGTGCTTGAGATTCAGGACCAACCAGTAAAACATCAGTCTTGAATTAAGTATGCCCTGAATTACATAATTTCAGATTTTCATTAATGCCAATGGAAGAATTAAGCATGTCTTTACATCTTATCCTCTGAAAAAAATTCAAGACATCTAAACTAGTAGTTAGCTTTACATTTACTGCTCACATCTAGAATATATTTATTTATATTTCTGCCTGGGTATAACATAAAGTTCTGGATATAGCAGTTGCAAAATGGGATGGTGTTTCTACACACCCGAGAATTTGGGCATCTGTGGCTTTCCAAGCCATGCTTCCCGGCCTAGCTAGCTTTGAATGGTCTATCACTCAGGGTTAGGGAACCTGCAGCTCTCCAGATGTTCAGGAACTACAATTCCCATCAGCCCCTACCAGCATGGCCAATTGGCCATGCTGACAGAGGCTGATGGGAATTGTAGTTCCTGAACATCTGGAGAGCCGCAGGTTCCCTACCCCTGGCCTATATGGACTAGATGGCCTATATGGCCTCTTCCAACTTTTATGCTTCTATAAATCACTAGGATAGTTTCAACCTAACTCTGCACAGCAGCTAGTCTGAAAAATATAAAGAGAACTTGAAGCAAATTAATTATAGTGAAACCATTCTTCCTACGTTTGTAGACTAGTTGTTGCTATAAATGTGTGATTAATGGTAAAGCTTTTACTGCCTGATGTTCCCTGATGTACAACTGTATAAACCCCAAATGAATGTGCAGTAAATCTTTAAAAAGATTATATCAGCAGCAGCTATGCACAATGGGTTCTAAATCAGTGTCCTTGCTTGTCCGGTACAATTCCGGAGTCAGACTTTACGCCCACCAGTAGTATTTCCATTTTGTCCGGATTAAATTGTTAGTCTTCACATACACTAAAATGACCTTCAGGCAGCTGTTTGAGGTTTCCACAGCCTACCCATGATCTGCTGGAAGCACAAGATCTGAGTTTCATCTGAATATTGGTGGGCCTCATACCAAATCTCTAGGTGACCTTACCCAATGGCTTCATATAGATGTTCAAAAGCATGGACATTAAGATGAAATCTTGCAAGATTCCTGAAGGTCAGAGGTCAGGGGGCTGACCAGCAGTTCCCCAGAAATATCACTCTGAAACCTACCTTCACAGTAGGACCAAAAAGGAGCAGCAGTGGCGTAGTGGTTAAGAGCAGGTGCATTCTAATTTGGAGGAATCGGGTTTGATTCCCCGCTCTGCTGTGAGCTGTGGAAGCTTATCTGTGGAAGTAGATTAGCCTGTGCACTCCAACACATGCCAGCTGAGTTACCTCAGGTTACTCACAGCTCTTTGGAGCTCTCTCAGCCCCACCCACCTCACAGGGAGTTTGTTGTGAGGAGGAAGGGCAAGGAGATTGTAAGCCCCTCTCCTTACAGGACAGAAAGGCAAAGTACAAATTCTTCTATTTTTATTTGTCATGAGAAGTCATGAAGGGTCAGATGTGGTGTGGATTTATGTGGAGGGTTACAACTATTTGTTTTCCTTTATTTTTCTTCTGCACCTGCTTCAAACGTCTATTCTGCCCCTTATTTGGTAATCCAATTTATACCTTACTCCTAAGACTTTCTCCACTCTTGTAAGGCTATGATATTAGAAAAGATGTTCCTCTTTTCAGCCCAGAAGCCACTACAAGTGACTTTGTAAACAATAAGTGAAGTCCTATCTGAACCAAAAGAGTGAATGAGTTTCTGGGCTCCCTTTCCATGTAATTTTAATGAGATAGTATAAACTCTAAATCTGAGACTGAAGAGAGCGAAGGACTGCATGAGGGTAAATAAATTGAAACTGGAAAAACAGGGGACTGTTATTGCCAAGATTGCATTTTTCCACCTCAGACTAGTATGACAGTGGCAACTGTTGCTAAAAAAGATCTCACATTCACACATGCTTTGATTATATCCAGACTAGAGAAATCTACAATGATTCACAAGAGGCTGTCCTTGAAGACTGTTCAATTGAGCCTGGTGATGACTTTGCATGAGGGTAAAGGTGATGTCTTTGGTGATGTCTTTGCATGAAAGTAAACTTTTCACAGGTGAAAGAAAATCTTGTTATTTATATTCTGACATCTATATGTCTGCAGAACTTGCATAAGTTTTAAAGGAGAGGGAGTATTATGGTTCTGTTCTTCTCTTCTATATTCCATCAAAACATTCCTGAGATAAATATAGTGTATAGATTCATTGTTTTATATTGCATTGTTATCACACATTTAAACATATATTTATATTTTATATTTATAGCTTAATATGTTTTTTCTTTCAGAGTAATATGAGTGTCCTAGCAACATCAGGGCTCTTCTTCAAAGATGGCAAAAAACGTATTGATTATATCTTAGTTTATAAAAAATCAAGTCTACAAATAGAGAAAAGGAGCACTTTTGAAAAGAACCTGCGAGCAGAAGGATTAATGTTAGAAAGAGAGGTAGTGTGCATTTTTTTTCTCATCTGTAATGATGTCATTTTCTTTGAATACCAACAAAACTATCTATCTTATGCATGATCGGACCTGAAAGATAACTAATACATTTTCTGGAAGGGTGGGTGGTATCCATGAGTTTGTTTATGGGTACTAGATCCACAGCATGATTAGAATTAAGTACCTATTTGTGCCCTTCTTTGCCAAAGCAAATAAATTAAGTGTGTTGTTTCCTTAGCTGTAGCAGCTAGAGAAATCTCCACAAGTTGGAAGTTGCCTCTGATGGTCTCCAGAATTTTCTGCTTCTTAAATTATATTTTTTGCATATTTATCTGTGGTAGATATCTGAGATAGCTATATATTAGGTCATGTAAAGAACAAAATACCATGTGTGAACCTGGAAACCTGGATCTTATTCAAGAAGGTGGTAGTTTCATTCCTTGAAGAGATTACTATTTTATTTCATACAATAGTAATCATAGTTATGATGTTGAGAAAAGGTCAAAATGCACTACTGAATTTAAATAACCAATAGAAACCAAAAATATCAGTCCACATTATGTCAGGATGTAGATTGTTAATGTATAATCATTCTGTTACTTTTCACAGCAAGCTGTTACAAGCCATGATATTATGTTTGTTAAAATTCACTGTCCTTGGGATACATTGTGCAAATATGCTGAAAGGATGAGCATCAGGATGCCTTTCAGGTATTGTGGAAATTTTAATCTCATAAATGTATTATTATGTTCATTGTCTCAACATAACAGAGACAAGAGTAAAGAACAAGAAGTTTCTCTGCAATTTCTCCCTGATAAAAAAACATGCTTCTGAAACATTTCAGTAACATTTCAATAACTGACACTGCTGTCTTTCCTTCATGTAATTCAAATTAATCCCTGAGGATTGAAACAGGATTGTCATATCAGTAAATTCAAGCACTTTGTCTGCAGTCCAGAGACCATTTACTCCAGACCCAGAGGCCCTTTCCGCACAGGCCATAAACAGCGCCCTGGGGATGGCAAAAACGCCATCCCCAGGGAGCTGTTCGTACGGGGGGCGCAGCTGATACAATTAACCCCCAGAAGTAAAGTCTATCTTCAAAAATGTGCAGCCTGTTTACACAGAAATTCCCGATTGGCTACAATGGAGCCAAGGCACTGCAGAACAGAGAATCTTGGGCAAATTTCTTGGGGTGCCTGTCAGGGGTGTATTTTTAAAGCTAGTGGCACCAAAATTTCAGGGTATCACCCAGAGACTGTTATGATGATTCCACCCAGGTTTAGTGAAGTTAGGTTCAGGGGGGCCAAAGTTATGGACCTTCAAATGGGTAGCCCCCATCTCTGTTAGCTCCCATTGGAAACAATGGGGAATGTGGGCACCCCCTTTGTGCATTCCTTTTGGCACTGGCACATATGCTAAATCTTAGTTCACTGTTGCAGATGGTTAGCAATAGTATGGAGCCTTATCTGCTCCTTCCTTCTTTGGAAATGTCTGCAACTCAGCATACAGTTTCCATTCTTTTTCTAGCATAGAGATTGATGCCTTAAACTATAAGAAGACTGAATCCAGTGACTTTTCTCCTCCACATTCTCCTTGCTTTTGCTCCAGCAATTCTCTATTGTGATAATTTCTTTTAGCTTCTTTGTCCCATTACTTTTTACTTTACTGTCTCTCATGTGATTGATTGATTGATTGATTGATTGATTGATTGATTGATTGATTGATTGATTGATTGATTGATTGATTGATTGATTGATTGATTGATTGATTGATTGATTGATTGATTGATTGAGTTCAATTTATACCCTGCCCTTTTCCAACTAAGCTGGGCTTGAGGTAGTTTACAATAAAATATTACAGTTCATATGATACAATTAAAACCTTCATTGAAAACCTTAATTTGTGAAATGGGGAGGCCAGTCAGGGGAACAGCAATTGAACCATTTAAAGGGCTAATAGGACAAGGAAATAAGAATTTAACAATAAATGCAGGAAGGGGAAAGGGGAAGGGCAGGAGGAGAACATGTGAGGCCAGATTGATGAAACTATCACTATCCTCAACCAAAGGCCTGGCTGAACATCTGTGTCTTATAGGCCCTGTGAACCTACATCAAATACTGCAGGGTCTGGTCTCATTTGACACAGAGTTCCACCAAGTCAAAGTCAGGGCCCAAAGGTTAAGGACAGCTGGATGATCTTTGAGTCAGGGACCACCAGTAAGTTCCTTTCAGCTGAGCAGAGCACTCTTGAGGGGGATATATTGGGAGAGACAGCCTTGCAGATAGTTCCATCTTTGTGCCTTATAACAGGCAACAAAAGTCCCAGCCACAACTGAGAAACCATAAGGAACATGAATCATGGGCCGTTTTTGCATGGTCAAAATGCCCCAGGGTAGAACCAGGATTTTACATACCGCAGCTGATTTGTCACAGTTTCTCTTTCTTCATGGCTCCCCAGTGCTTCCAAGGACTTGAGGCAGGACTGGGACATAATGTCCCAGCTGTTTCCACACTAGCCCACGTCTTTTTCCATTTGCACCACAATCTCTTCCACACATGTGTGGACAACCTACATTTCCCATGTTCTGATTAGCTGTTTCTCCCCCATTCCCCCACTCACTTTCACTAGTTTAGTATTAAATGACTGCGAACCCAAAACTCCTTCCACATTGATAAGAGACATGGCTTTTATTGCAGTGGGGAAAAAACACAGAGGGAGAAACTGTAGATTTAGACAGAAGAAACAGGTTTGACAAAAGACAGAGGGAAATGGCCCTCCCCTCCACTCCGCATTCCCCTCTGCGATCCACACATTTGCCATCTCCAAAGTCAAGAGGGAAATGACTCCAAAGCAGAGAGGGAAATGGGTCTCCCCACCACCACACTCCACATTCCTCTCCATGATCCACACATTTGCCGGCTCCATCACCAAGAGGGAAGCAGCTCCAAAGCAGAGTGTCATTGGCTGACTGTCATGGAAGCACAGGAGACAGATTGCATGACACAGAGAGGGGCCTGCCCCTCCCCCCCACATTCCCCTCTGCAACCCTCACATTTGCCAGTTCCAAAGCCAAGACAAATAAAGGGGGGAGCAAGTGTATCAAGCAACTTCAAGCACTTCCTAAGCCAATGCAAACATTTGTTGCTCCTAGTGTCTGTTGATTGGTGGGGCAGGCCAGAGTGGTGAGATGGGGAAAAATGCTCCTGTTCTGCACCTGTTGATTTGGATGCCATGGGGTCACACAGGAATATTTGAAAAGACCTTCAATTTTGCAATTTTTGAAAGTCACGGAGCAAAGGTAATATAGGGGGGCGACCCCAGGGCAACACCTGGGTAGACCCACTGCAGCTCTGGGGATCATGCAGAATTCTCGGCTGCACAGGGATATTTTCCATGCTCACACTGGGACATTTTGACCATGCAAAAATGACCATTGTTCATTTGAGATCCACAATATAGTATATTGCAGGAGACAGTATGCAAAAAAGAGTTGAAGAGTTGCCTGAGCATCAGATGTCAGAGGCAACATCAGCCAGCATAAATTGTTCTTCATCAGTGTGGGGCATTCAGGTTACTGCCAAGGAAGTTACAAAAACAGTGGTTGATCTGGACCATGTGTGTTTCTAGTGGAAACATATGGCTAGGTTGAGGCAATTACATTATAAAAACTAAGCCTGAGAATCTGTGCTGCTTCCTGCTTCATGGAGGAAGAGCAGGAATCAAAACACAAATGGGATAAATGTGAGATACAGCAGCTGTTCTTTGTCAAATAGAGATGTCCTGCCTTGATATATTTGCCATTAAAGCTTCTCTCTGTTGCATGATTATACTGTTATTTTGAGCTTTCAGACAGCTCCTAGGATGCCAGTGTGGAGTGGCATCATTGTCCGTGGTATTTAGCTGAGCCAGGTCCCAACAACAATGAAACACATAAGTTGCTCCATTCTTCCAGCACACAAATTTATAGTAATGATGCTCAGCACTCCACTCCAGTTTTATACTATGCTCCCGAAATTACAGCTGGTCCAGAATGCAGTTGTGAAAGTCCTTTCTTGGATCCCAATATGATCACATATATCCCCTGTTCTTCTCCAGCTGTACAGGTTGCAAGTAGAGTTCTGGATCAGGTTCAAAAGTGTTAATGTTGGCCTTTAAAGCCCTGAGTGGTCTGGGGCCCTATTATCTACAGGACTGAATCTCCCAGTATCACCCTGGAGGACATTTTGTTTCTCTGGTAGTAATCTCCTGGAAATTCCCTGGCCCTGGCCCCAGCCTGGTAGAAGTACCATCTGAAATTAGAGCCCTGCAGGACATGGTACAGTGTCACTGGGCCTTAAAAGCAGATTTTGCACTAGGGCCATAGCTGGGGCAGGCAATGCCTGACATCGTATCTGGCCTCCCTGTTCCCCCCTTTCTCTCCCCTTTATTCCCCCTGTGAAAGAAGGGCGCTTATATATTCTCTTCTCACTGCCACCAAAAATATATTTTTCTATATAGCCCACTCAAACTGATTTTAAATGGACACCACCTTTTTTTTTGGGGGGGGGGGAAACACAGACACAGACAGAAAACAAAAATAACTGGAACGAGTTTAAAGTTGAACAAAAACTTAAAACTTTTATTGCTGGCTTAACAGAGGCTTCTCAGGTAATTTTGAGAGGATGTAAGCGTATTGGTGTCAGAGAAAGTTTGTTAAAGCTTAATGGTTGCAGATAAAGATTGTTTCTTAAAGCTTAATGGTTGCAGGCACTTCACTTAAGTTACACAATGAACACTCACAGGTGTCGCTTTACTTCAGATTTTTACTTCATAAAACAAAAAAGATGTTTCTTAAATGATGTTACAGTGGAGGTTTCACACTCCCTCTTTAAAATATAGATTTCAGTCTGCTGTACCTCACCACAAAATAAAACACCCAGTCTACGCCCAGTGGGATTCAGGCATAACAGCCTCCCTCTCCCACACTCCCAAAATCTGGCTTCTCTGCCACAGGAACTGGGCCTCCCAAGACTGGTGTTCACTGTATTGGAGGACAGACCTATAGACCGTTATAGGTTTCCCTCAAAAACACAAAACAAAACACCTGAGGGCGGACACTCGCCTCCAAACCCAGGATTTTAGTTGACTCACTAGCTTCCTCAGCTATTAATAAACAACAGCCATGAGAGATCTAACGGATTCTCCTCACGCTGCTACCAAAAAGCACCCGAGGGCACACAAGCTCACACCAAGCCAAAAAGTCAAAAGACTCAAAAAAAGAAGAACCCTTCAGCACTCTCTCTGACAGTATTTATAGTATCTGCGTTTTTCTCTCTGGCCAATCAGGGCTGGCCAGGGCTTAACTCTTTCAGGGGCGGCTCCACCCTGTAACCTGAATGCAGGATGAATGCATCCGTCACACACCCCTCCTCCCTTTCCCTTTCCCTTTCCCTTTCCCTTCCCCTCCCACCCCTGCCTCTTTTCCTCCCTGTCCCTTTCCCTTCTTTCCTTTCCCATTTTGCCCCTTTCTATTCCTTATGTGGATTAGAAATAGATAGATTTTAGGAGTTAGAGGGTGGGGCTTGGGGGAGATGTACATTTCAAGGGGATGACCCTTGTGGAGGTGTCCTCTTTTATCCACACTACAGGGAAGCCCAAAGATTTATGATAACAAGGTTGTTTTTGAGTCTTGATATTTAGAATGGTTTCTATTTAACTACAGATGTATTTATTATTGGATAATTGTATTGTATTTACCATACATGATGTGTTATTGCTCACCACCCTGAGCCTGGGTTGCCAGGGTTGGGGAGGATATAAATCTAAACTAAACTACCCATCATAATTCTTCCCACCTGTTTATTCATACACTCTTCTTCTAATTTTTCCTGTCTTTACTGATATTGTATAGAGTGACTTGTTTGAATCCAAGCAGGCTAAGAGAAAAGTATTCAGCCAATGATGGCTGATACAACACATGGAAGAAGATTTATAGGGCATCCTAAACTGAATTTAATCCTTCTAAGCCCATTTACTTCAGAAGGTTGTAACTCTGCTTTGGATGGCACTTTTAGTCCCTCTGTTACTCCAGGATTCTGCTCTGGAACTGAGAATACAGTAAATGAAGATTATATGGCTATCCTGAAAGGCAAGTTAAAATGGCCTGAGCTACAGAAAGAAGCAATGAAAAGGGAAAGCTCTAAGGATGTGGAAGAAAGTAATAAGGCTAGAAGTGGGTATTTGGCAGATCTGGGGAAAGGAGATGGAGAACTTTGTATGAATGCTTTGTCCTGAGAGGGAAAGCATGATTTATGCAGAGGGGCGTTTATGAAAAAAAGGAGATGTAGCTTAGAATGTGGAGCTGGGGAGTGGTGGATGTAAAGAAAGAAGCCTCGGAATCTAACTAGCTCTATACAGGAAGAAAACCTCTCCACTAGCCCTTTCCACCTCCACTGAACTCCTGTATTCTTATTCTATTCATAGGTTTTTTACAGAAGCTTTGGTTAGCATCAGAAAAAAAATGTTCCTATCCATCCACCAGCAATTTAACAGCCAAGAAATCAATTCTTTTTTTGTACGAGAATGAAGCCAGATGAAAGGGTTACAGAGAGCATTAGCGAATCCTCCAGGGAATTATGATTTCATTATTCTCAGTGTTAATTACACACATCAGTCTCTGAGCATGCGGTTTTCTAAATCACAAGCATGTCTAAGGAACATCTGCTGAGTCAGCACTAAGTTGGTTACTGGACAGACATTCGCTATGAAGGAGGAACTCTGAAGGAGCTTACTGTGTGACCTGGGTCAGACAGTCACATACTCTCAAACAAACCCACCTCAAAGGATTGGTGTAAGGATAACATGGAGACAGAATAATGGTGCAAGCCCCTTTGGGTCCCTGGAGAGAAGGATGGAGTATAAAGGAAGCAAATAAATATGTTATGGATTTCTAAAATAAGAGAAAATGAGGAAGAGAGGAGGATTTTATAAAAAGCATAAGCAAGAAATCTACTCCCTCTACTGCCCATACATTCAGTCTTATTTAGAATTATTCTATCATTCCAGAGACCTGCTCATAAAGTAAAAACACAGCAATAACTTTGTAAAAAAACAGCAAACATCAAGTACCAATATTAAAACAACTCATATGAACATTTGCCTTGATGGCACCCTTCTGTCATCAGCCCACATTTTTCTTTATTTGAAGTGGAATCCATTCAAATAAAAAACCTGTTACTTGAACTCCACAAGAATTCATCTGTTCTTCCGACTGAGTAATAATACTCCAATGCTGAAATTCCTTATAATAAAATATATTTCTGTTTAATGCAAGACTCCAGTAGCCTAATGAGAAAATGAAGTTATTTTAATGGCATATCTTTGTGTATTGTATTTAAAAAAAATAGCCATATATGTTCTCTATAAACATTTCAAAGAAAATTGTAAGACATTTTATTTTTATTCAGACCTTACTGTATTCATTAAATGGAAACAAAATAACAGGATATAAAAGCAATCAGTTCTAGTTCGTGCATGGAGCTATCTTCAGACTATGATTTATATAGAAAATATCAGTTGATAGTTTGGAAATACTATTTATGCTGCTAAGAAAACAGTACAAAATGGAAAGGGGATAAGATATCTTTAACTTTTTAGTCCATGTTGAATGTTTAAAATTGGCCCATTTCTAACTGTGCTGTTAATATTTAATATTGTTCCATGCAAGTATTTCAAATGTCACCTTGCCTTTAAAACTGAGTTTCTTACATTCATTTTGTAAGGGTGTATATGTCGCAAAATAGCTGAAGGTCTGTTTCTTCTATATGTTTCTTTCTGTTCTATCATAAATGAAATTGTTCTCAGATGATTTTTGCTATTCTTTCAGGAAAAAATGTTATTACACTGACTGGAGGAGCAAAACCATGGGCAGGTTGGTGGGTGATGCATAGCTTTTAATTTTGCCAGATACCCTGCTAAAAAAAAAATCCATGCTCGCAGTTGTAAATTTATTACAAAAGACCTAAAGCAATTTAGCTCTATTCAATTAGTGGATGCAGTAGAACTTGAATGATTTTTTCTCAATATTTCTTAACTATATTAAATTACATACATACACCCACAGATATATTTCATATTAATACCTGTTAAAGTATTTGGATATGGGTTAATTTATGATATAGCAGCATAACTGATATCCTCCCAACAGAATATAAGTTCAAGTCAGAATGGATGTGTCAGATTTTATCTACAAAATTCTTAGAAAAATGATATGACAGTAAACTATAGAACAGTCCACCTCCTTCCATTAACTTAAGAGCAGCTTCAAGGAAGATACGCTTTAGAATGGGAGAACTCCACAGGTAGAAAGGGTCAAATACCCCATACCAGTGTTTTAATTCAATTTTGAGTCTCCCATGGCTGCTCTTAAGTAAAAAATTAAACATCAGGCAATCTAGTCAGGGATCTCCTGTGCTACTGGAGTTTGGCCTAAGTCTCACACTTACTTCACTATCAGGCAAATACTGGATTTGGCTCAAGGTAATATTTTGTAGGAGAATCTATTATTCTAGCTTGCTTATCTTGTTTATTTAATTATTCATTTATTCAAACAGCTAGATATTTTATTTCTGGGAACTGTCAAAGTTCTACTGCATTCCAGTGGCTAAGTTCTCTTATTATTATTCAATTAAAATTATAGCTTAAATCTAGTAGTTCCCATTATCTCAGTACTTCATTTAAAACTATAATTGGAACCATAACAGCAAGCGACACATTTTGAAATAAAATGCAGAATATTTACACCTATTTTTCAAGATCTTCCATCTTAATTTTATTCTACCTTTTATGTGTTGACTTGTTGGAGGTTCTGAATATCCAAATTTAGAAAAAGTGTAATTACTGACATTTCTATTTTAGGGTTCATTTACTTTTTACGATTTTTATGAAACAGAAATTTTAACATCATTTTACAACTAAAATATATGATTCAAATTTATTTTAACTGAAAAAACAATGTTGAAATATATTTCAGAAATGTTTTGCATGTGTGGATATTAATAAAAATGAACATATACTTAATGACATAAATTTACAACTGCTTATCTGCTCTCCCCAGTCATGCACATGCTTGCTTTGTCTCAGATGCTCTATTTTTTAAAAAATACTTGGTATGTTTTGGAAAATTATGTATTGTTAAGAGGTTTTTTTTCCAAAATCTAGATCTTAAAGTATCCATTCTAGGTATGATGAAGATATCCATTTATATTTCCAGCTATTCACATGGCAAGTGCAGGAGTAAGATCTATTTTTCATATAAAGCAAAGACAAAGAAAGTTAAAGTATGGCAATTTATGCATGTTTTGCTTACCCTGCAGTTGTTTGCTTTGTAGTGGGGTTTTCCTGTGGATTTTGTTCACACAGAGAACACAGCCCCTATCTACCATTTTCCCCACCCACCACTTCCTTTTAGTTTCTGTACACCCTCTATTTGGGGAGGTTTCTTTGTTTTTTTTTTTGCTCTCTTTAGTCTGGTTTTTCTTTGCTCAATGATTTCAATTTCATGCCATTTCGCAGTGTCTGTCATTCCAGCAATAGACTTTCAGCATTAGAATGTTTTAAACAGACAGAGAGAAAGTCCTTCTGATTATTTTGAAATGGTAGCTCGAAAAATGGGTGGAACTGCTGTGGTGTGGGTGGGGGAAGACAGGGAAAAGTAAGAAAACCCAAAGAGAGCTTAATGCATGCTGATATCCTTTGCTTTCTTTGTGAAGAGAGAGAAAAAGTTGCACTCTCAGAGCTTTCAGAAATCTGACATGAAGGCTGGGTGACTGCTAAAGAGGGGAAATGTGTGTATAACTGAGAAGGGAATGTATGCTCAAAGCAAAGGAGACCACACATGATTAAAAGTCTTTTAGGGCTTTCTCCCAACCTTATTTTGGTGTTCTCTTTGCTTGAAGTGTTTTCCTTCCAGCAAGGTATTGGAACTGGACTGGAAGGAAAATGCTTCATGCAGTAGAGCATAACGAGTTAGGCAGTGGTGAAGACAAGGTTTAGTTTCACTTTCCTGTGTGCTTTGTTTTCTGAAAAAAAGAAAAGAAAAATTACTCCCCTTCCTATATGAATGGCTGACCAAGTGAATAAATACAAGTGGATGCCCTGTCATATTTAATTTGGCTCTCAGTTGACTTAGTCAAGTCAGCACAGATGTCTCAACTGCATTATTTCTCCATTTGTTTATTTGTTATAGGATAGGATACATAATTGTATTGATAATGTAATCTTTGGTTATCAACTCACACACACGGAGGGGGACTTATACACCAAAGGAAGGCTCTGGCAAATAAGACATCTAATGGGTATCAAAACAGCCCTAGGCAGTCTTGGGAAGTCCAGAAAGAAGTTGCAGATACAATAAATTCCAGTTAAGATAAGCCATCTCACAAAAACATAGTTTAGTGTGATGGTTTGAATGTGGGCCACTCCACTAAATATGGCTGCACAGGTTCCATCAAGCCAGGATCAACAGCAAGGATCTCAAATCAGTTCAAAACCATTGTTGGCTATAGCTGTGGTTTGGGTGATGTGTAAATGAAAACATCTAGATCCTTCTTTAAACCTGGTTTATACCCTGGCCATACCATCTCAGGCTTTAGAGAGAAGGCAATTTATTGAGACAAACCAAGATCTGAGTGATTGTGAACTGAATCCCAGTTTCACAAATTAATCATATTTAAAACAAATCATGGTTTTGTGTGAAGACTTGCTTGATTCTGTCTCTAGCAGATGCTCAACTTCTGAAAACCAGTATTTGACAATGATTTCAACTCATAGGCAGATTGATCTAGGTCCAGCAGAACATGGTAGCAGAAATGGCATGGTTCAGATCTGTAGACTCCCAGCATCATTCTTTGGAATTAACTTGCTAAGTAGAGGCAGAATCATTGGAATATAGTGCCTCTAGTGGCATGTGTTGCTGATACTGGGCATTTCCCCACTCACCCTGATCCCCCCTATGCTGCGCGCTGCTCTTAGCGCACGGCATACCTGGCGCGCACCTGGGTGTCCCCACGAAATGCGCCGTTTTCTCCAACGCCAGGGATGCTGCGCGCTGAGGGGGCGCGACAGCAGCAGCTTCGGGGCGGCTGTGCTGTCGCCGCCCCTGTCGCGGGGAGTGCCCCGGGACCCCGTGCTACTTGAGGAGAGTAGCGCGGGGCTTAAGGTAAGTGGGGAAAGGCCCACTGAAGGTCTAGGAGATTCCCACTGCAGTTTCTCAACAAGTGATCAAAGCAGTTTTTGGTCCCAAGGCCAGGCTGGAAGCTCAATGAAATGGCATTAGTAATGTCTGAGATGAACTGCTACTACCCACTCAGTCACCTCTTCACAAAGTTATTAGCAGGCAAAGGTTTTTATTAGTAGTTTTTGTGACAGAAAGGCATGTTTTAAAAATGGCAGTAATTACTTTCTCAGCAAGAATTCATAAGCCTCAGCTTTCAAAGGATATGTTAGAAGCTACAAAAATATTCAATTGCCAATTGAAAAGAACCAAAAATTGGTATTGGGAATGGCTGGTACAAAAAATGGAACAGAGAAAATGGCTATTGTAATTGAATCAGGAAAATCATACCTTTCCAGCCATGTGGCAGCCATCCAGGCTCTGCTGTGATCTTTCCCAAAACTTCACAACACAGCAGTTTTCAGAAAGACTGAAGAAAAGCCAGAAAAAAACAGTGTTTCATTTTAAAGCCAAGTCACAAAATCTGTTGTCACAAATGCTACTTACTGTTTACTGAGCAAGAGGTAAAAGTTGCCTTTTTGCATGGCAGAAGCGTACTATCCCTGATAATTTACTTGGAATAGCCATTTTACACAAGTATGCTGTCACATGAAGTTGCCATTATGATACACGTGGTAAGTAAAAACTGCAATTTGTTCACTTAAGTTGATTCTGCACAGTACAAATATAATGGGTTGATGAAGGGAAATATTCCAATTTGGGCAAGAACATTGCATGGGTCCCATCCCCAAAGCAGGATTGTCCTATGATACTTCCCTCATCCTGGTTTTTTTTAAAAAAACACTAAAATTGCAATCTTTTTCAAAAATCCCTCATTGAACCACACTGCCTGTTCCTCCCACCTTATGTCATGTCAGTTTCGTTTCTGCTGAGCCATCAACTGGTATGGCAGCCTGCCCTTTTCAAAACGTTCCCCAAGCATGTTTTCTGCTCATGGCAGTGACCGAGTGCCATTTCACCCAAGTGTGCACAGCAGTGTATTCACAACAATGTTTCAATTCTTCAGCTGAGCAGATCTAGCCAGCAATGCTGCTGTCACTATGCTCTTTGGGGGCTGCCTTGCCTACAAGTCCAGAGGCCTTTGACAGCTCTTCCGAGACCCCAGCAAGCGAGGCCATGTGGGAAAGCATGAGCGCTCACCCCAGTCCCACTTAACTCTCGCCAAGTGTCACTTGCTAGCCAAACCGCAGCTCAGCCCCATGGCTCCGGGCTCATGTTCCTAACAGGGTCCTGGGGGTGGGGGGCTGGAAGTGCCTGCTCTGCAGGATGCGCTCAAGCACCCCATGGTGCCTTGCACAAATAACAGCACCAAAGACCAGTTTACCCAAAACACCCTACAGCCTTCCTCACCAGTACCCCCCCCCCCGAAGGGGGCAGCTGAAATAGAATGTTTGTGGCTCAAAGCACAACCCTCTTCATG
Organism: Sphaerodactylus townsendi; assembly: GCF_021028975.2. Classification (NCBI taxonomy): domain Eukaryota; kingdom Metazoa; phylum Chordata; class Lepidosauria; order Squamata; family Sphaerodactylidae; genus Sphaerodactylus; species Sphaerodactylus townsendi. The sequence goes on along the minus strand of NC_059426.1, from coordinate 99,044,930 downwards.
CCCTGCATACTCCTGGTGCAGTATCACCTGACATGTGACATGTGCCTGCAGACAAACTCCACGCTGCGTTTCTATCCCTAGAATGCCATTTCGCTCTAAGGCTGGCAATGGCTTGGAGCAACATCACCCTGGCCATGCATAATGCCTCATGCAAAAGAAATCAGAATATTTCCTCCTGACCTTAACTCTATTCCTTCATGTAAATGGGCAACCATGCAGAAACTGGGATAAAATAGACCCGGATTCTAAAAAACTGAATGTAACCCCTTATTATTATGCTGTGTGGAAACAACCTTGGGGGATATATCAGCTGCTCTCCTCCCCACCCAATTTGTCCACCACCTGATCCTAGTAATTTACTTTCAGTCTTGACTTCAGCAAGCATTCATCATCCGGAGAAATTAAATGTAATTGTATTTGCACATTGTTCTGTATGTGCCTCTCCAGAGGTCAGACTATACAATACCAAATCTTTAAAATTGTCCTGGGGGACCCAGTTCTGCCAAGAATTGTAGGGTAGAGAGTACTAGAAGTCTCCTCACCACCCACCCCCAGTTTTCAGGATGTCATGGGGTAGTAGACAAGAGCCACTCATCCTTCCTGAACCACATTTCCCAGCAGGATTGGCCTCCAGTGGTGATTTAAAAAAGAAAAAAGTCTTTGAAATGGCACTGCATTTGGTGGATGTTGTATTGTGTAGTTTGGCCCTAAGGCACCTGTTTAAAATGCATCCAGACAAAATGATTTTTTTTTTGGTCATTGACTGCTATTTTGCACTTGATTACTTGCAGCAATTTGTTTGAATAGCCTACCTAATTCTCACAATCCCCATTAAATAAGTGGCTCCAATTGATTAAATATTTAACTGGAAGCATTAGCCAAAACATAACGTATTGATTTCATAACAAATGAAGCAACTCAAACAAAAAGCATGGTGTTTGAAATAAGGGATAAAATAGTACAAAAATATCTGACCACTTTGTCACTGACACTTGCATGTGTGGCCTCAGCAGTCTTAGGGCTCTGGCCATGACAAATCCCAATCAGTCCAATGGACTTGCTTGTTGATATGTAAGTGTTGTTGGAGCCATCTTGCTATTTGTTCCCTAATCCCTATCACAACTGTCAATGGAAATTCCATGCACATACTAAAATATTTATCTTGTTTCAAGGAACTGTTTACAGTGGAAATAAATAAATCTGTAATTGGCAATAACTGAGTGCCCCCTTGTGTTATTTTTTTAACAAGGGTTGTTCTCTGGCAAATCAGACCCATATATGAAATTCTGTTCAGATGTAATATAAGAATTATGATTTTGTTCTCCAAGAAGATCAAAGAAACAACTTTTGAATAATTAATTCAGAACTTTTTTGGCAGGTCAAAGTCTTTTTTCTTAAGATAGTTGTGAATATTGGTATTCTTGTAACTATTGAATATATTTTCTGACACAGATGTAATTTTCAGTAATTATACATGACTTCAAAATACAGTATGAGAAATGGCTAAAAAAGTGACTGGTTTGCATTAATCTTTTCTGTTTCCCAACAAGTATGTTTGTACCTGTGTGGCCATTATAATCAAAATTTGTTGCCATCTGACTTGAAAACAAAACTTCATTCACTTTCCCTCTGTAGTTATTTCCTGTTCTGTGTCCCTTTGTACTTATGTGCATGGAGTTTTAAAGAATGAACTTCAATATTTACAAAAGTATTTCGCATACATGTACACAAATGGTATTTTCACTGCAAATGTACTTAAACTAGTTTCACTTTACAGGATTGGTTTGTGGAAAAATTCTAATTTTCTTTAAATGAAAGGAAGAAAAATAAGAATATATATTGTCAGAGCACAATTGTGAAAATAGGTGGGGGTGGTGTGATAACAATTTTGTATTGATTTGGCTGTGGGGGACCCAGGTTTATTGAAAAACCTTAAAAGGAAAAAAGTGAGGAATTACAAAAACTCAGTGAACAGTTTTCTTCACAACAGCACACAACTGTTATTTAAGAGCAAGGGGCATACAAGGAAACGTGCAGGGGGAAAGACACAAAGCCACTGCCCCATTCCCCCTTCAGCCACTGAGGCAGCAACCTGGAGGAGGCAGGTTGGGAGGGAGAGAACTTTCCAGTCCTTGCACCCGCCATGGTAGCGCCAAAACAGAATGCAAGCAAAGAATCACTAGCCCTTTTTCCTGCTGGTGACACTTGAGATGTGTCACAAATCTGAGGATCCATGGGTCTTTGTAGTCATCCCTGCTAATGAGGATGTAACACTCCTCCACCCCATGTCCTACCAAAGAAGCAGCACTGTAGTCTGGCAGGAAAGAGGCCACAGGAGTTGTCTTCCATCAGAACCAAGATGGTAGTGCTGTAGGTGGATGGAGCTGGATAGATCAGACAGTCCTATTCTGAAGACTATGCTGCTAGACATAGTGTGTGGAGTGAACAACAAGCACAGACCCATAGCGAGTGTACCAAAGTTCCTGTCAACTCTATCTCTGAGGGATAGTGGCCAAATGGCGGGTTGACTCCTTGAGTGCACTGTAAAATCTCTCCTTTCAATAGCTTCTTGGTTAAAATATGAGTCTTGCATTTTAGTGTGACACTCTTCTGTCAGATGTTTATTCGCCCATGGTATCAGTAAATAAAACTGAACAAGTACAACTGAATTCTTAATCTATTTTCTAATATCAATTTTAGTTCCCTTTCCCCACTTATCAGTCATCTTCCCCAGCTTATCCCTCATTCATGACCAACAGTGATGGAAACAATTATTGCATGGTTTAGCTCTTGTTATATAGTTCATCTCAAACATAACACTAACCCTAAAAAAAGCTCCTAAATCTATTCCTGCTGGTTGTTTCTTTTCTTTTTTCTTTATTGCAGTGGTAGTGACAGTGAAAGATCTGTGTGACATCTTTTGCTAACACTTTCAAATGGAGTAATGTAGAGAGTATTCATTATCCTTTCCTTTCTCATTAGTCTTTCCTGTGCTAATTTCAGCACCATGCATATTGAAAGACTGGCCATATGGTCAAAAATGTATGCAAGAGAATAATAAAATAACTTTCAGTACATTTTTTCTAGTCTGCAGAGGAATATGAGGGAATTGAAAAGCTGGTTGCCCAGAAATCCAATGAAACTTGACAAGGAAGCACTCCCTGACCTGGAAGAAACAGATTGCTACACAGCACCCTTCAGTCGAGCACGCATACATCAGTAAGTGGTGGTGACACAGAAAAAACTCATTAGACACCTGTATTAATATTTCATTTCTCCTCAGCAGGTGACATAATACTTATCATTAACAGATGATTGTCGAAATTGAGTGGCGCTTATATTCTATATACTCTGGCTTCTAGAAGCAGAGTCCATATTTGTCAATATCTTCAACTGACAACCTCCAACATCATAGGATTAGAAGCAGTTCTTGAAGAATAACAGTTTTGAAACTGAAAGGTTTTATGAACATGAGCACCTATGAAATCCTGGAAAGCAAATTATGTGGGGGTTGGTTGGTTTGTTTTGGTAAGTGGGATTGAATTGACTGAAACTAAAAGTTTCAGTTTTGTAAAATGTTTGACCAGAGGGTCATTCATGGCCCCATCTTACTGGTGCAGTTTCATTCAACTGTTCTAAGGAAGCAGCTAATGAAATATACTGAAGTGTTTAATATAGAGAAATGCTAGATTCTAATATTTTACCATTCTCCTGGAATCCATTCTAACTCGGAAACCTTCAAGCACCCTCCACATTTAACTCCACATCAGAATTCCAAATTATGCAGTCTTGTTCCTGAAGTTCAACCTGTCTTTTACTTATTTATTAAATTTGAATTTGGACAGAGCACTGAGTAGGCACAATTTCTCTAGTGGTTAGTTTCTTCACTTAACTGTGGCTTCTCTTCCTCTACTGCAATACTAAGGTGCAAAAACACTGTAAATTATCATGCATACAATAATGTGATTAAAGCCTTTTTTACAGTATTTGATAAGTCTGTTCATGCCAATCAGTAATACAGAGGTTTAAAAACAAATGCAGGTGAATTTGAGAGATTGAAAGTTGCAATCAATTGTTTATGTTCCAGTTCTATAATAAATTTCATCAACCAAAACTAGGACAGGGGAATGGAACAAAGCAAGTCTGCTAATTTATTGTTCAAACCTGATTTTAATTGCAGAAATTCAAATTCTTTGGGATTTTGAAAAGTAATTTCTCATCCATTGAAAGATCTATGAGCTATGGGGACTCCTTAGTGATTCAGTTATCTCACCACAGATGAATTGAGTTTCTTTTCAAATTAGTTTATTTAAAGAAAGCTGCAAGTTGCACCATGCCCCTGGTGGACACTGCTTATGTAGATAGTACACTAGAGAACTTTCTTTTCCATTAGGACTCAAAACCAAGAAAGCACAATGTAGTTCCTCAGGAGAGGTTACAATGCAGTGCTCTACATAGAATCATAGAGTTGGAAGAGACCACAGGGGCCATCCAATCCAACTCCCTGTCATGCAAGAATACATGATCAAAGCACCCTTGACAGATGGAGGCTCCACCACCCTCTGAGGCAGTGTATTCCACTGTTGAATAGCCCTTACTGTCAAAAAGTTCATCCTAATGTTTAAGTGGAATCTCTTTACTGCACCTTGAATCCATTACTCCTTGTCCTAGTCTCTGGAGCATCAGAAAACAAGTTTGCTCTTTCTTCAACAAGACATATTTTCAAATATTTAAACATGGCTATTATGTCAACCCTTAACCTTATCTTCTCCAGATGAAACATACCTAACCCCCTACACTGCTCCTCATAGGGCATGGAATCTACACCTTTTACCATTTTGGTTGCCCTCCTCCAGACCCATTCCAGCTTATCATTTTCCTTATTGAACTGTGATGCCCAGAACTAGACAAAGTATTCCAGGTGAAGTCTGACCAATGCAGAATAGAGTGATAATATAACATCCCTTGATCTAGACACTATACTCTTATTGATGCAACCAGAATTGAATTGGCTTACTTGGCTGCCACATTACAATCATCCCAAACCTTCAAAAAACAAACACATAGGCCCTCAAAAACACACACAGTTAAAGATTTGGTTTTAAGGTTAATCCCCAAAAACAGAGTTCACCTTTTGTTCTCTGCTTTGTTTTAGAATGCTTCGCTTGGGTCTTAGTGCCTTGAGAACAGAACTTGGTAGATTGGCACCAAGATCCAAATGGAGTATTCTAAACCAGGGGTAGGGAACCTGCGGCTCTCCAGATGTTCAGGAACTACAATTCCCATCAGCCTCTGTCAGCATGGCCAATTGGCCATGCTGGTAGGGGCTGATGGGAATTGTAGTTCCTGAACATCTGGAGAGCCGCAGGTTCCCTACCCCTGTTCTAAACCAAAAACAGTCAAGGAAATGGCGGATAACTTCTCAAAACTGGTGTCATTTTTACCCAGAAAAAGGTATAGTAATGGACTGTGTGAAGCAGCCCACCAATTCATAGTGTTTTGTTACAGAATTGTAGAGGTGTCAAAGATGTCAATGCTTATGTTGGAAGTGTCAGATGATTTAATTCATGGTGGAAAATATTGTATATGTTAATACTGAGTCAGCTGCTTTCAACACTGATTAACTTTATCATCCTCTTTTGCAGTTTTACAATCAACAACAAAGACAGTTTCTTCAGCAACTCCACAAGAAGTAGGATAGTACATCATATGCTGCATAGGACAAAGTATGAAGATGGCAAATCAAAAATGGGTACAAATTCATAAAATTTATTTTTGATGTTAGACTAGTTGTTGCTGGCATCTTGAATCCCGCCATTCAAATATTCAGTAAATAACTCCAGTGCAGTATTAATTAAATACTTGCTACAGGGGAAATACTAGAGAAAATATAGAACTATAATCTTGTATCCCATGGCATTTTATTCCATGGCATGAGATTTCCATCACCTCCAGCTTCAGATCTTGATTTAACATATAGTGGACCTCCAACTTTAGATCTCAGTGGTGGCAATAGGCAGAAGAGAAAAGCAGGGAAAATCAAAGATGGCAAATCAAAAATGGGTACAAATTCATTAAATTTATTTTTGATGTTAGACTAGTTGTTGCTGGCATCTGGAATCCAGCCATTGAAATATTCAGTAAATAACTCCAGTGCAGTATTAATTAAATACTTGCTAAAGGGGAAAAAAACTAGAGAAAATATAGAACTATAATCTGGATTCTTCACAGAAAACTAAGAATATGGGTTGATTTAACAAATAGTGGATGGATCTTATGAACTGTGAGTGCAACAACCCTCACTGTAATAGATTATCCCTTCCATCCCCTTCCCCAAGTAGGCTCAAAACTTTCAAGTTTATGCCCAAAATCAGAGGTATAGCTGGGCCAGAGGGTGCCCAATGTGCACTCTGAGTTTTCCGCCCCCCCCCCTCTGCGGTGCCCTGCCCCCCTTACCTTACTGAAACAGTGCAGGCTGGAGAAGCAGCCTGTTCCCTTCAGGCTGAAAACAGCCTGGTGGGAACTGCACTTCCCAAGAGGCCTTCAAGGTCTTCTGGGAAATATAGTCCCACCAGGCAGTTTTTGGCCTGAAGTGAACAGGCTGCTTCTCCATCTTGCACTGTTTCACTAAGGTAAGTGGGGGGGCACCATAGGGGGGAAGGAGGGGGTGCCGCAGGGTCAATTTTCCACCCCCCAGGCACGCACCCGTTGCAACGTGCACCCCCCCACACACACACAGCCCTGGTAACTCTGCCTCTGCCCAATATGCTATGGGCAAAATGCTATGGAACACTGTGAATTGTAGTGAAATTGTTCCTCCTCACTGCTCCAGAGCAAGTCCCCTGGTAACACAAGAAGCTCCTTTGATGGAAGAGAGGAGTGGGCTGATATTGTCCAACACTTCCATCTTACTGTAGCTACTTGTATCCTATGGCATTTTATTCCATGGCATGAGATTTCCATCACCTCCAACTTCAGATCTTGATTTAACATATAGTGAACCTCCAGCTTTAGATCTCAGTGGTGGCAATAGGCAGAAGAGAAAAGCAGGAAAAATCATGACAGAGAGCACCTTTCACGTGTGGTTCTAGAGCACAGCCCAAAAGTAGGGATTTTACAAAATTCTCCTCACCTAAATATTGAGAGTTCTAAATACCTGGTATAACCTATGATGTTACATAGGTGTTCTTGCAGTCCATCATTCTTCTGTATTGTATTGACAGGTTTAGGCTAATAGCATGCACAGTTTACTGCAGTTTTTAAATTACATATCCCCCCCCCCCTTAAACACTGGCAGCACACAAATCTTGATTTAACATATTGTGAAACATATTTTTGTCCTATTATTTAATCACACAGATGTGCACATGCCTATAATTAACTGCTATATCGAAAATAACGACATTCTGATGCAATATTGTAATTTATCAAGATTCCTTTTTCCCTGAGTGCTGATCAGTTTGCATGTGTGATCATTCATATCAGTAATAGAAGGTGGAAAGATTCAAACTGACAGCAAAGTACACATGCACTATTTCTCATATTCTTAGTTTAGACATTCTGCACATAAAGCAAAGTAGGCAAAGCTCAGTCCAAAGTACAGTCAATACTTGAACCGCCCCCCCTTTACCACTGCATATTTCTTTGTTACAAATACTGAAAATGAATGACAAAAATAGTGTATGCTATACTAACTGGTTGTTTAAAATCAAGCCAACAATTTCCTATAAACAGATAAAAGTTACTTATGGTTGTCCTTGCATCTGATATTTTGCTAGTAGATAATCTCAGAATATAAGAAGGATGGCTCATCTCACTGTTTCTTGCTGTTTAATGGAAATTAAAAAGTTTCAGTCAAAAGACCACAATACTCAAAAGCATGTTAATGGCCAACGAAGGCAGTTAGCATGTGAAATAAAAGGGGGGATGGGGGTTGGTCCAGTGCTCCCTTTCAATGGCACAAATTCCATTGGAGGAAGATGTCCTTCCATCAAAGACAAAACTACATCATCAATGTGGAACCACTGGATCAGGGACAAAGGTATAATTTTTTATGGGGAGGGATCTGGGGGTGGGGCTCCGGGGGTGGGAACAAACCCCCACCCACCCCTAGGGGTGCGGCCACACTGCCCCAAAGCCTGCCCCCCTCAGCCCCCACTTGGATATGGAGGTTCTGTCCCCACCTGACTCTGCCCCCTGCTCCCCACCCCATCCAACCAGCTGGGCTTTCATCCGACAGTCCCTTGTGCCCTACCCTCCAGGGAGGACACAAGAGACTGCCATTCCCGGCATTGGAGAGCTGTTTTTGTAAGCACTGAGGCCAGGGGCAGGGCCTGGGAAGGAATGGCCATGCCCCATGGGCAGGTGGGGGAATGGCCCCACCCCTGAGCCCCGTCCCCTGGCCTCAGTGCTTATAAAATCCAAGGCCAGGGATGGCAGTCTCTTCTTCCCTGTGGGGAGGGCAGGAAGGACTGTTGGCTGGGCAGCATGGGGGTGGGGGCATAGGGGGCATGGGGGTGGGGGCACAATCATGGGGGGTGGGGGCAGGCAGCAGGGTTTATGAGCTTCAGATCTTTGGGCACGTAATGGGGAGTTGAACTGGGGAAACCCCCCTTACCTACGGCCTTGCACCGGATTCAACCACAAAGCATAAACACAGAAAGCATAAGAATTGCAATCCAAAGATAAATACCTTCAGAAAGATCTGGCTTAATTTCATGACTTGGACTGTTTTCACGATCAGGTTAGGTGTGATGAACTTTTCCATCTTTAAGACAATTCAGAGAAACCTGCTATGGGTAAACATAGACAGATTACAGTTCATTATCTCTATATTTTTCAGTACACTCCTAAACACTGGACTTAGAAGGGTATGACCCTGTTTAAGATTGCCTTGTTTTTAAATTAATTTAGAATTATGTCTGGATTATGTAACTAAATTGGTTATCCGCTTTTCTGTTTTAGGCATAAATAGATTACTCAGCAATGGAACATATGAAGCAGCATTTCCACCTCATGAGGTAATTTAAGAAATGCTTTACGTTTATATTAACTTTAAGTTTAATTTAGTCTCTGAAAAATAAATTTTATTTCATGTACTCATATACTCATATTTTAACCATCTTTCTTTTCTGTAAAAGATGGAATTTTCAAAAATGGCTGTTCCCATCAAAGTGATCTTACCTGCCATATTTCAGAAACTTTAGAGAAAGGATCTCAGTTTTGTAGCTTATTAAAAATAAGGAATTGTGATTTTTTAAAGCAAAGTTGGAACAGCTACAAAGCTACTTATCCAATTTCTATGAAAAGTGGGGAGACATTTGTATCTCAAGAGGAGCAGAGCAGGTAGAGGAAACATTTGACACCCCCAGAAGAGTGATCATAAGGAGATATCTGGATTATATAGGTCATATTCTAGTTCTCTTGTAGTTTCATAATAATAGCTTTAAGCAAGTTGCTATTCCTGTGTCTTATTTATTTATTGTAATATGGGAATTATTGTGAACATGGTTTAGATAATTACTGTGTGAAACATTTTACAGTAAGCATACTATATCAATTAATATTAATATTTAATAGTCTTTCAATTGCCAAGTCTTTCAGTGAAAACTAATCATGCAATCCTGAGGGGGCAAGAACCCCTCAGGAGGCTACATGCCCCCAGTGTTTGCATAAATACCCCTTGTGCTGGCATAAGAGGAATTCATTCCAGTGAAAAGGCTACTTAATGCTGGTGTAGGGAATTTGCACAGCAGCACACTTGGGCACCAGTGCCAGCATGCCACCTGCGCTCCTCCAGTGCAGGAACTGACATCAGGACAGAAAGGGGCATTCCCAAAAATGGGGGTGACTTTAATCAGTTTCCTGAGTCCTTTTGGTTCAGGAATTCTCCCATTTGTCAGCGTGGTATTTTTCTAGTGGGAGTTCTGTGTTTTGATTCCAAATAGGGTTGCCATCCTCCAGGTGAGACCTGGAGATCTGCCAGAATTACAACTGACTTCCAGACCACAGAGAACTGTTCCCCTGGAGAAAATGGGTGCTTTGGAGGGGAAATTCTGTGGAATTCTATCATATTGATGTTCCTCCCTTCTCCAAGTCCTGATCCTTCCCATGATCTAATTGCAAATCTCCATGAATTTCCCAAACTGGCCTTGGCAACCCTAGTTTCCAAAGACTCTTAATTTTTTAGAAACTCTCAAGAATGTAATAAGCTCATTGCATTTTTCTTTATTGTTTACCATCTGTTCTGTGCTGTAAAAACAGAAAATTCCTCTTTATACCTTTTATTCAGGTGACATCTTTTTAACATCCAATTTCTTTCATTTTATAAGCACATAACATTTTGGGAGTGGGTATTTTAATTTCTTGGTGTGTTCCAGGGAAGTCACAAAAGCAGGCATCCCATCAAAACTCATGGAGCTCAGAATCACCGACATCTTTTATATGAACGGTGGGCACGATGGGGAATGTGGTACAAATACCAGCCTTTGGATTTGATCAGGTATGACAGAAATGCATCACTTGGTTTATTCCTGTGAAGAATGAGAAAAGTGTTATTGAACTGTAACTGGACAATTGTTTTACAGAAATTCTTTGATGATGACATAATCTGTTGCACTAAATCCTTATTTTTCAATTCTGTTGTTATTGTTTATTTTTCCTGTTTGGAATGTTTATTCCTCTGCTGTACTCAAAACAAAGTAGGTAATTTTTATTGCAATCCTATGCTGAGCTACTTCATCTTTATCAATTTAAATCTGTGGGTTCAGTGGCGTAACTAGGCAAACTGGAGCCCTGGGCAAAACCTGAGTTTGATGCCCCCCCAGGCGCGTGCCCAATGCAACGCACACACCCCTTGTAGCTACTTCCAGTGGCGTATCTAGGCAAACTGGAGTTTGGCACCCCCCATGGGCAGCCACCCTCCCCCACTGTGACCAAGCAATGATTTTTTACACCAGGTTGTTTCAAAGTCACCATCACATTATAGAACTCACAAATCTGAGCACAGCAATAAACCATGCCACACAGCAGAAATAATTTTTGAAAACATTTTCAAAATGCTTTCAAAATGTTTTATTGCTGATATGAAAACATTTTATGGTGTTGTATCCAGTACCCCCAATTGGGGGAAACAGCATCACTTTCAATGTTTCAAAGGAGAATCTGGGCTCCCTAGTTTAAGCAAGTGATGCTGGAATCCACCCCCAAAAGCATCATTTTCAATGGTGTTTACACTAGGGAGCCCAGATTCTCCTTTTAAATTCACCTTAAAGGGAGAATCTGGGGTTCCCAGTTTAAACAACATTGGAAGTGATGCTATTTTGGGGTTGATTCTCCCCCACCCTGAAACAGCATCACTTGCAATGTTTAAACTGGGGACCTCAGATTCTCCCTTTAAATCCATGTCAAAGGCGGGGGGATTTAAAAGGAAAATCTGGGGAAATTTGGGAGGTGCCTGCTGGCAGGGGTGCAATTGTTAAGCTAGCAGCACCAAACTTTCAGGGTATCTTTAGGACTACTCCCCTAATGATACCACCTAGGTTTGGTGAAGTTTGGTTCAGGGGGTCCAAAGTTATGGACCCTCAAAGGTGTAGCCCCCATCTTCTGTTAGCTCCCATTGGAAACAATGGATGATGGGGCACCCCCTTTGGGAGCCCATAGCTTTGGACCCCCTGAACCAAACTTCACAAAACCTGGGTGGTATCAGTAAAAGATTCTCCTGATGATACCTCCCAGGTTTGGTGAAGTTTGGTTCAGGGGGTCCAAAGCTATCGACCCTCAAAAGTGTAGCCTCATCTCCTATTAGCTCCCATTGGAAACAATGGAGGATGGGGGCACCCCCTTTGGGAGTCCATAACTTTGGACCCCCTGAACCAAACCTGGATAGTATCATCAGGAGAGTTCCCCAAACAATCCCTGGAATTTTGGTGCTGCTAGCCTAAAAACTGTGTCATCTGCAGGCTAAAAATGGAAAAACACTGAAAATACAAAAAATCCCACAAACAAACCTGCGCCCCCCACAGGGCTGCGCCCAGGGCAACTGCCCACTTTGCCCAATGGGAGGAACGCCTCTGTGTGGGTTTAGCCTGAATAACTCTACATAGGTTTGTACCAGATAGGCTGCTAGGTGTCCAGTTTTGGACTGGACAATCCACTATTTTCTCTTTCTGTTCATTAAATAAACTGAGCAAGTACTGAATATATAAATGTCCAATCTTGTCCAATTACATTAGCTTGCAACCATTGCAGCCAAGTTCCATGTATGTGCTCTTTCTTCCCCTTGTCGTGATACTCTCAAGGTTTGAAAAGAACCAAATCAACAACTCAGCAGCCAGGCAGGACACTCCCTGAGAAAGCCCAATGTTTCAATGGAAAAAGGCTGAAAAGGGAGAGACTTGCATGGCCAACCAGTGGGCTTTCCATGTTGGATTGTGGGGGAAGAAGGGAGTAGATGGTGGCAGGATTGAGCTTTCTAAAGAAAAATAAGAAAGGGATCTTGGAGGTCATGGCAGTGAAAAATGCAAGATCGTTTGAAGGCAAAGAGCCCTGCAGTGGGCCATTTGTGGATAGGGTATCTACCTTACATTTTAAATTTTTTTTGTGCATCCCTGGTGACTACAAATGTTTTGATTACTATTAAGTATTTAAGGTTGCAAGACTGTGCACATTTACATGCATGTAAGCACCAATGAACTTACTGAGGATTACTTCTGAGTACACATAATTACGATTCCATAATAATTCTCCCAGAGATTTCAGTGGGAGATTTAAGCATATGCTGTTTTTTTATCAGGACAGTGGGGATTTGAGAATGCTTTATGCTGTATAAGACTAAGTGGAAGCTCTTATCACTGATGCCTAGTTTTCTATGTGCCAAAGAGTATATTTGTTTTATATTATTTATTTGCTTCATTTGTACACCACTTTTATCCACAATGGGGAGCTAAAGCAGCTTACACAGTTCTCTATGCCTTCATTTTATCTTCACATCAACCATGTGAAGCAGGTTATGCAGAGAATGTTTGATTGGCCCAAGGTCACCTAGCAAGCATTCATGGCTGAGTGGGGATTTAAAGCTGGATCTCCCGGACCCTAGAACTAAACTCCAATAAATACACCATACTAGCTCATTCTATTTACTGTTTCTTTCTGAACATAAAATAATGCTGCATTTTTAATCTGAAAACAGCATCAGGAAATGTGTTGAAAACAGCATCAGGAAAATGCATTTAGACTTCTATTGCCAGAACTAAAAATTAAGCACCAAAACAGTCACTATTATACCCTGTACCATATCCCTCTTCCACATCACATAATGCCACCCCTCGGTACTAGTTTCCAAGGGAACAACAGTTACCCTCCCTGTCCTGACCTGCCCAGCTCACAGGGAGTCAGGTTACAGCTGCTAGCAAGTAAAGACACAAGAGAGGAAGAAAGCAGCCTTATTTTGAGTCCAGAGGAACAAGTTCCCTGCAGGTCTGGAAGAGGCAGTCCAGGATCAAAGGTAGATCAGGTCAGGCAACCTGGCCAGAGTAGGAGGAGGAGCAGTTGTCAGGCTTGCAACAACATTGCTCCTGCAACTTCCACTTCCCAGAGCTGTCTCTTATATGTCTGTGCTGTGGCTTAGTTTTGATCCTGAGCTGACTTACATCATTTTCTGAGATGCTTTAGGGTTTCCAAGCACTCGCTGCACCTTTTAGAGTGCCAGGTATGAATTCTCAGCTGCCTCACAGACTCAGGTGAGCTAGATGGACTGCTGGGTTTGGTCTCTGACTAGAGGTGCTTCTGCAAGCACTCTGACTTCCAACTCTTGATTTGAGCCACCTCTGTCTACATCCTGTGAAACTCCCAATTTTGCTTAAGAACCAATCAACTAGGGCTCCAGAACAGTGGGGTCATCCTGCCAGTGCTCCTCATCAGAGGACTCCTGACTGATTGACTCTGAGCCCATGACACTCCCATCTCATGGGAAGAAAACAGCATTGGCCTCTACTAGGTCAAAACAATCCACACTCCCCAGCACTTTGTAAAAGCCAGTAGGTGTCTAGAGTAGGCTGTGCCTAGAAAATGAAACTAAAAGGCAAAGAACAGCTAGCAGTCCCAGGGACAGGACACTGTCTTTGAGAGAGAGGAACCCGCATCCCGCCCGGCAGACATGACAGGATCGAGCCAGGACTAAGCAGATCATGACAAAGTGGTATACAGTCTAGACCAAGGTTTACCATATGTGTTAGAACTTGCACAGGCAGACACGTACCTGCTAGAGGGACATGTCACATGTCCCCAGGTGCCACTTATTTAATCACATGGAACGCAAAATTGCTCCCACACCCATTTGGCAGAGAGGTGTCCCGTCCAGCACTCCTCTTTCCGCTGGCTGTAGCGGCCCTCTCTGGGCTCTCCTGGCCCTCCACAACCTTCCCGGAGGCTGAGACAGAGCCTTGGAGAAGAATGACTCAGAGCAGGGGAAAGTTTGCAAAGTTTCTTTTATGCTTATTGCAGCTGAGAGGGAAGCCCTGCCTTCCAGCAACGGGCTCTTCAGAACAAGCCAGCATTTCCTTGCTCTCCCTTCCCATAGCAGGAGAGGAAAAGGGCAACACTTTGAAAACCAAGCAGCTTGGTGGTGGGGTCTAAAAGTTTCCTTTTGAGGAAGATAGTATGTCACCCTCACCCTCTTCATATAATTTCTTGAAGAAGCATCTCCTGTAGTCCGGGGAAGGGCATGCAGATCTAAAGCTGCCCTCCAACTATGTGCCGCTTGGAGGTTTGGTTCAGAATCGTCTCCAACTCCTACTGCCAGGTCCCTTGAACTTTCTTTGCTTGAAAGGAAGTCAAAAGCAGCGGAGGGCTGAAGGGATCATGACCACTTTACAGCCACCCCCTGTACCCCCTTTTTGATCGCTGTCTCTCCCCCCTCCCCACAGATTCCTTGGCATCGCTGCCATCTACTGCCATCTGTGTTTGAAGGCTGCAGTACTGAATACAGTGGCACTTACTTCTGAGTAAATGGGAGCTTTGGATTGGGCCTGCCTCTGCCTCACCCCGCCCACAGAATTTCTGTTCTTGAATAAAAAGACACATGGAAAACACATAGAAAACAAGGTGTCAGGGAGCTCCATCTTAGCCTTTTCCCTGGCATTCTAGTTTTCTGTGCACAGTATTTGCAGAAATGCCTGCATGGATGTTAGTGCTATGTTGGTGCTGAAAGTTGAATAAATCGGTGGAGGGAGAAGCTGGTCAACAAATAGGTCAACACATATTTTTATCAAGTGTGTCTAGTATTTCTGTCAAAACCCAACTGTTAAGAGTGCTTCTGCAAATAAAACATTTTCTCTTCTGGCACCATTTGAAGTTTGCCTCTTTATTAGCTGGTCGTATTAAAGTGTCCCCAATCACCTTGATGTGTTTTCTTTTTTCAAAAGTTAATGAAATTTTACACAGCCTTAATTAACTATTCTTGCTTTATTTTTAGAATATATTATCTGTTAACAAATCAGCTGGTTGCCATGTGTTCATGTTAGGGCTGCTAGGACCCAGCACAGGCATTCTGCTTGACATTTTTAAAGAACTCATAAACAGTGAGAAGGTCTGTAAAAATAATGTTCCTTTTTACTCCATTCTCCCATCTTTTTCTTTCCTGCTTGATGAAGCAAGCAGAATTTTCATGGTTGTAGTGATGATTAGAGACATGCTTAGACTAGAATGAAATCAATAGCACTGCTATTGTATGTCAGATTGAAATATTACAGTCATTTCTAAAGAAACAGCATGACAATAATATAGTAGTAATAATTTCTTCTTATATATGTACTGCTGCCAGGCTTGATCGTTTACTGAAATATGTAAGCAAATGGTACCTTTTTTATGCAGGCGATATTTTGGAGAGAAAATTGGCCTTTATTTCGCTTGGTTAGGATGGTACACTGGGATGCTCATTCCAGCAGCACTTGTTGGCCTGTTTGTTTTCCTTTATGGATTATTTACGATGGATTCCAGTCAAGTAAGGTAAGAGGTGCAACAATACCCCACTGGAGAAAGAATGACATAGCATACTTCTTGCGAACTGTTATTTCATAACATAGCTGTCAAGCTCTTTCAAAATGTAATGGTTAACTGGATCCTGCACATTTTCAGTATGACAGGAGTTCTACTTGGTGCAAAGCCCATTCCACTCCTATGCCTAACCACCTTCCCAAAGAAATATGGATGCTTAACATCAAAGATCTAGAAGGGCCTTGTAAGCCATTTAGTCCAATTACTGCTCAATGCAGAAAATTCAAAGCTAGAGTATTCCTTACCTAAAGCCGTTTCCTCACTTAAAAAAAAAAAGCAGAGGCAAAACAGTTTTGTAAGCTTCGGGTGTTTTTGAGCGCGCAGTCACGCTCCCCACAGCAGGTAGTTGTGCGTGGTTTCCCAAAAGGCGCTGTTCCGAACAGGAACAGAAATGATGCGTGCTGAGGTGTCACGAGGGAGGCAGAATCGGGGCGGCTGCATTGTCACTGCTCCGGTAATGGGGAGTGCCGCTGGAACCCGCGTTACTTGGAGCGAGTAGCGCGCAACAAAAGGTGAGTGGGGAAACGGCTTAAGACAGTCCAGTACGGGAAGACTAGGAATGCAAAATAGCCCAGATAAAAGGCTTTACTCTCCCCCGCCAGACATCCTTTCATAGCAGCTGACCAGACAGGTCTCTCTCCTGAAAGGTTCTATAATGAAGACATTTCTTTTAGCTCAGTGTAGTTGCTTTCATACATCAGCTTCAAGCCCTTCTTGCTGTTTCTGCTGCAAAGATTTCTTTGTGTCTGTAATGTTCCATCAAGTCCCTGCTGATTATGGCAATCCCAGAGAGGGAGTTCAAGGCAAGTGAAACGCAGGTGTGGTTTGTCATTGCCTGCTTCTGCAGAGCTTCCCTTGGTGGTCACCCATGCAAGCACAGACTCTGCTTAGCTTCCAGTATGTGATGAGATCAGGCTATACTACACCTTTCCTTCAAGATTTCTATAGCTTCTGCTTATTTCAACTTTTTCTTCGGTTTTTATGTTTACTATTATTTATATAGTTTATTCCCACCTAGATTTTGACCAATCAGTAATGGCAGAAACATGTGTCAAATATTCCCTTTCAGTTTAATTTCCCCTGACCATGAAGAGACATTGCATTTGGTTCCTGTTTCCTTTATCTCATGGACTTTATAGCAGAGGCATATCTAGGAAAAATGGAGCCCAGAGACAAAATCTTAATTTTTCCCCCACCCCCACCCCAACAGGCACCCAGGTCCACTGCCCAGAGCCTAGGTCTACCACCAGGAGCCCACACCGGCATCCGGGTCTACTGCCTGGAGCTTGCACCAGCATCCAAATCTACTGTTCAGAGCCGATGCCGGCATCCAGGTCTACCACTTGGAACCACTGGCAGCATCCAGGTCTGCTGCTTGGAGCTGGTGCTGGTGCCCAGGTCTATGTGTGCCCAGCGAAATAGGTTATCCCATGTCCCCATAGGTGGTACACCCCTGCTTTACAGAGTTGCCAACTAGGGTTACCAACTATCTGGATTTTAAAAGTCTTGATTAGGAATGTGCACCAAAATCTTTCATATAGGGCAGTTTAAGGGAGAATTTATTTCCTTAATTGCATGTGTTCATAAAGGATATTGCCAGCTTGGGATTCAGATTCAAGTGGTTTTTCAGTTCATAGTGGTTTGGGAGCTTATTATCAACAGTGAACCTATTGAAATGTCTGGACCATCTGATTATAAGGATAATGGTACAAAATTTGTAGAGAACAAAGTCTTCCATTTAATCTAAAGTCCGTCCAAATTTCAAGTGGCTTGAATCAAGGGCATTGAGTCTACACAACCCTGAAGTAGCTACCTCTGCCAGTAGATTCAGTTCAATCCTCTGATGAACCTAGCATACCCTTGGCCTTTGATTCTGCTGTTTTTAATTACTGGTAGCCAAGTTTTGTTAATTCTCAGACTCTCTTCCTTCTTGTTGAAGTTTTCTTGGTGTTTGTGGATTTCAATGGCCTCCCTGTGTAGTCTGACATAGTAACCTTCTGAGTTGTCCAGAATTTCAGTGTTTTCAAATAAAATGTTATGTCCAGGGACATGGACATAAGGACATATATTATGTCCAGGGACATGAACAATATATACCCCACTAAACATTCCCTTCTCCCTGGGGGTGTGTAACAGTGTGTAACAAACTTCTCACTGTGTTACACCTCTGAAGATGTCAGCCACAGATGCAGGCGAAACGTTAGGAACAAGATCTACTGGAGCACGGCCACACAGCCCAGAAAACCCAAAACAACCAGTTGAATCTGGCCATTAGAGCCTTCGACAATACAAAAAATTAAGTAATTGTATATTCTGCAGCCATTGCATTTCACAACAATAGGCTCTCTCTGCAGAATGCATTGACTGCACTTCTTTAACCCTATCAACCTAATGCCAAAGAATATAATGATCACTCTGGATGTGACAAGATAGAGTTGGTTTGACACCTAGCATTCCCTCTAGGCTTGGCTATTAATTTAATGAACTCAATACAAAGCCACTTAATGAAATAACTACTATGTCTATATTCCACACAATTGCAACCTGAGCACATAGTGGATTATAGCTTCTTGTATTGTTTGCCAACTGTCAGTGATGTTCATCCTTTTCATTGATTCCATAGTGGGGAGGCATTTAATCCAGGTAATATTGTCCAATGCACTCATCCATAGTCCACAAAAATAAATTATATTTGACTACACAGATAAGCAAATGTCCCTTCTAACTTTTTATTTGATATGATTTGATATTTAATTTATATACCACCCTCCCCCAAAGGGCTCAGGGCGGTGTACAACATAAGTAATAACAACATCAATACAATAGAACCAAGCATAATAATAACTACGTTTACAATAAACCCTAAAAATAATCCAACATCAGCTTAATATACATTAATAATAATATTCCTATCTCAGGTTAACCACCACCAACAAAATTCGCATAGATTTACACCATGCTTTTTTCAACTGTAAGGAGTCTCAGAACAGCTTACAAACTCCTTTCCCTTCCTCTCCACACAACTGCCCTGCTATTTTTCCTTTGCCCTGCAACTTTCAAAAATCACCAGTTTGGCAGTTCTTTTTAAAGACCCTGGGGTGACACCATTGCCATGCAAATATCACAGGAGGGAGTAAGGGGTGGCATGCAAAGGAGAGAAGTGAGGGGGAGGCATGCAATGGAAGGGGAGGGAGTGACAGGAGGGAGTGAGGGAGGGAGTGAGAGGTGGCATGCAAGGGAGAAGAGGGAGGGGGCCCAGCATTTGGACATGGCCCACCCACCCTAGCGAAGGGAGAGGGAGGGAGGGGAGGGAGGGAGGGGTAGCATGCAAGTGAAGGGTGGAAGGGCCACGCATGCCACAGCACAGCACATAATAACAATTTGCAATAGCATAGCAATATAATACATAGCATACAATATAATAACAAAGCATCAAATTTCTCATACCTTACCACCTGCAATAACAATTTACCATAACATAATAAAATAATAGCAAGCACCAATCCCTATACATGACTTATTGACCATTACAACTAACAACCTCATAGATTAATTAACCTGATAACAAGAATAAGATTAGAAAAATTAGATGGCGACTTCCCACAGCTCTGTAAACCAGGACAACTTAACTACAATCTATCTACTCTCTCAGAGCCAGTTTAGTGGGAACATTTTAACCCAATTTATAGCAACCTAATTCTCATTTCATCCAAGAAGATCGACTACTACACTAAACTATACTAAACTAAAATTCTTTAACATCATGCCAAAATCCAATGAAACCCCAAAATTACCAACAACAACCCCCCAGACATCTAATCAACTTAATTTCTTGGAGGCAATGTCCCACAACCAGCTGCACTCTATGAAGCCGATGTTCTTGCCCGAGGCTGCTGCTGCCACCACTGTGATCTTAATCTTGCAGGGAGCCACCACCGCCGCCATGTTCTTACTGGGAATGCCCTACTCACCAATGGGAGATCCTCGAGTATTTTCTGAATGGGAAATACTCGGACGTTTCTTCTGATACCGCCCTTCCCCTCAGGTTTGATTTAGCCTGATCTGGTCAGATCTTTGAAGCTTAACAATGATCCTATGAATTAATGACCTCCAAAAATCTTATCATTGACAGTGTATCTCAGGTCTTGCAAACTGAAGGCCATGCCTTCCTTTGAGTCAGCTCATGTTGGGTCTTCCTCTTTTCTTACTGCCTTTAGGTTTCACATCTTTATAACCAGGTCTGGTGACATTTAAAGTGTCTTTTAAGCATGTGCAGAGTTCCTTCCTTTCAGCACTTGATAAACACAGCAAGCTCCCACACAAGTGTGCTTAAGGGACAAGATTTTGATTTCCAGTAAGTGTAACTTCAAGACAAGTTTGAGCTCAAGCACTTTCCATTTTATGCAATAAATAGTATTATTTTTTTCCGCCTAATTCTCACCACACCTTGAAGTTTTATTCTTATTCTTAGTGAGAATATTCTGCCCATACTTTGAAGCGTCTTATTCTAAGTGATTTATGCAGATTGTATTAGGGGGAAAATATCACAATTCATCAATGTTATTCAGTTCTTGGAGTTATGTAACAGGCTGTCACATAGGCAAAGTGAGTCTTCCCTCTAGTGGTTTATAATGGGATTTTTACATGTATTTATCTGCCTGGTAGGGAAGGCAGTTTGATCTGGCCAGATCTTTGAAGCTAAGCTGGGTCAATACTGGGGAAGAAGATCTCCAATGCACACTCTGAACCAGAAGATAATGATAAACCACCTCTACTTCTCACTTACCTTGGAGGTCCCTTGCTGGGGTTGCCATAAATCAACTGTGATTTGACTGTAGTTTATACACACATACATATCTGCATACATCAACTGGCTTTCATGAAGAACTGCTTGGAGGATGATGGAGGTGCAAGTAATATTCAAAGCCATGCTTCGCTTCAGCAAATTTCAGATTGTAATGTACTGACATGGAACTTCAGACCTGACCCAATATACTGCCATATTATTAAAGTAAGAGAGTGAGAAGCACTATAATTGATTTGTGCAATAAATATTTGCGTCATGTCAACAATTAAATCCAAGACGATCCTATTTTAGAATTAAGCAGCAGTTCCTTTAAAAAGAATTGAAAATACTAACATCATTTTATTTATTTGGATGAGTAGTTCTATATAGGCTCTCTTTCGTTTTTTTGCTCTGATTGGACTGGTTTAGTTGATTATTTCTAAGTAGGTCTTAGCACCAGTTCCAAATCTTGGTAAATTTCAGGTTTGGGTTTTATTAAAATGGAATTTTTGGTAAAGCTGAATAAAGCCAATATCCATTGGTAATTACTGAAAATATTTTGGTAAAAAAAAACTGAACCCAATTTTTTTCAGTTCTCCCTCCCCCTCCCTGTGCAGGAGAAGAGAACTGCCCCCACTAGTGTTTTCCAAGCCACAGAGGGCAGGGGAAAAGAACTCCCCCAACCATGTTTTTTAAGCCTCAAAGAGCTTAGAAAGTACCAGCAGTAGAGAGATCCTCCATGGAGTGCTGATCTTGCTCAGCACCTCATGGAGATCTTTCTCTCCTTTTTTCCCTCCATGGGCATAACAACCTAGGGACATAGGGATATCCCTGTCCCCAGGCACATGCTTTTTAGTCATGTGAGGGGGTGCCAGATTCCCACCCAAGTGACAAAAGGGCATGCACCCCTCCCCCGTCACAGTGCCCCGCTCCCCTCTCAGCCTCCCTGCTGGCCAGCATCTGCCCTCCCCAGGCCCTGGGGAGAGCAGCAACTGGCCTCCAGGAATGTGCTTTTAAAAGTATGGAGGCAGAAGTGGGGCTTGGGGGTGGGGCCCCACCTCGAGCCCTTCCCCCGAGCCTCCCCCAGCTCCCTGGGGAGAGCAGGAGCCAAGCTGGCCTCCCAGGATGTGCTTTTAAAAACACGGAGGCTGGGGGCAAGGCTTGGGGTGGGGCCATTCCCCCTGAGCCCCACCCTGGGTGGGGGGGTACAGGGGAGGTGCCCGTAGAAGGAGTTTTCTCCAGGCGCCATTTCCCCCCATACGCCTCTGTCTTCCTCTGCCCATGTGGGCTAAGAAAATAGCCACAAAGGGGAGGGAGATTTAAAAAGCTGAAAAAGTCATTCGACCCCAGCTGTATTTGGCTTTTTGAATGCACCTGGCTTTTCGTGTGATCCAGGTTTCCTGAATCACCAAGCCTGTTTTTGAGCTTCCACATAGCTTGCCCATCTGTTGTTTTTCTGACATTTCTCCTTGCTTTCTCACATTATTTTGATCCAACATTTCCTGCTAGTAAACAGCTAAAGGGCACATGTTTTCTGTGAGGACAGTGCACTGTACTTTAAAATGTGCATTTTCTCTGCTCTGTTCTTTCAAAGCCACCAGTGCCTCACCCATGGTACCAGGGATATTTTTTCCGGTTCCAGTTTTGTTTGTTTTAATAGGCAATAGATTTATTGCAGTAGCAATATAACTGTAAATTATCAGCTTTTATTTTTTTTAAAGTGTTTAGCTCTTTTTTTTATTGCTAAGATATATCTTTTACCTTTATCTCTTCAACTGAAGGGTTTAAATACATTTTAAGGCAATCTTGTATATAAATTGGCATATCATTATAATATTTAAACTTAACTAGGGAAGGGAAGAAAAATTATTGAAAGGATCATCTCTCCTTCACACTTTATGGGGTGATCTGTAGCTGCCAGATTAGCCCAAATTCCAATAGCTGTCTTGTCGTCTGAGTAAGTCTATACACATTCCTATATTATCAATATAATGTATAAACATGTCACTGCTAAAAACCCAAACCCTGTTGCAGGTGGATACCATCACCATGATATATCTTTTAACATTTCCCTTCTTGACTTCCTTTCACAGCATAGAGATCTGTGAGGCAAATGAAACCATCATGTGTCCTATGTGTGAAAAGAATTGCACACTTCAAAAACTGAATGAGAGTTGCATCTATGCAAAGGTAAACTTTGAAGTGTAACGGAGTATTTGCTTTCCAAAATTCAGTTGCAATCTACATAATGCCTTTTCAGTATTTTGGTAAACATGTTTCCTTCCTAATGCATGTTGGTGCTGGGTGAAGAAGCAAACAAAAAATTGCTTTCAGCTTTCATACTTGATTCTTGTAATTCATGTAAAATAATAGTTTATTGGTACTTTATTTAAAAATTTAATACTTTGCCTTTCAATATGGCATCCCCTTAAGGTATATACCTTAAGGTATATTTTACAAACAACATTGAGACATTGACAAAAACAAATTACAATGAAAATTTTAAAAAATACAAACTGATAAATATTAATATTCTGTAGTTTGGTAAAATAAAAGTATGAACTGTCATTCTAAAGCTGCCAAAGAAGATGCCAAATATGCTTCTCATACTGCATTGTCACAGTGTAGGTGCCACCAAAAACTCCTTGACACACACTACCACCTATTAGAAATCAGGCTTCTACTAGATCTCAGAAGCCCTGTGCAGCAACTCATTTGTGTCTTGTGAGGAAAGAGAGTGGGTACAAAAGTGCTGCCCCCTCCAACTTCTAAACAATAGCTTTGTCAACTGTGACTAGCACAAAGAGGTCAACTCACATGACATTCTGGCACATGACCTCTTGTCATAATATTGCTCTGAAGATGCCAGCCTTAGATGTGGGTGGAATGTAAAGAGCAATGTTATTTGACCATGACCACACAGCGAAGAAAATCCACAATAGCCAGTTGATTCTGGCTTTGAAAACCTTCAACATACAGTAGCCAAGCTGACTGCATGAGAACGTGTAACCCTTCCCCAAGATCAGCAACACAGCCTTTCTAACTGCTGAGTACAAGGAGGAAGGATGTGCATGAAAACTTCCTCCATGAGTTTGTACCTTGCAGATGACTCAGTGATTTTGTGGGATTGAGGCCAGCAAGCTCATGGCCACTCTCCCTCCCTATGCAGTCAGCCAACATGCAGACAGGTCACCCTCATGACTTGTTTAATATGGATAATGTTAAGTGGAAATATTCCAAAGGAAAAGAACATTCCAGAGCATATGACATTGTGAACATGACAGTAAGGACATGACAGTCTGTTTTGTCTCAGTAGTTGTCTGTTTAATAATTACTTATAAATATAACTCCTTTAATTTTTGTAAAGCCCTTTTGTTTTAAAAATTTAAATTTGTTCAAACATCTGATTAGGATAGTATAAAGTCCAAAGCTGCCTGCATTTGTTACGAAACAGCTGTGCATCCAGTCATCAATATATTTCAGCATCCCACTTTTCCAGATGCCCATCATCTTACTGTCATTGCAATCTACATTGTAAACTGGATTCAGAATCACATTGCAAGCCTTGGGACTTACAGATTTACCATAACAGAATAGTTAGATCTTGGTGATGAAAC
Source organism: Sphaerodactylus townsendi (assembly GCF_021028975.2). NCBI lineage: Eukaryota > Metazoa > Chordata > Lepidosauria > Squamata > Sphaerodactylidae > Sphaerodactylus > Sphaerodactylus townsendi. The sequence goes on along the minus strand of NC_059426.1, from coordinate 99,020,474 downwards.
CTTCATATGTAAATGTGCTAGGTGTTAAGTGTACAGCAAATAAACTGCAATTCTTATTTTGTCTAAAAAGTTGTATCAGCTGTGGCTAGCACAAAGAGGTTGACTCACATGAAATTTTGACATGATATTTTCAAGAAGCATGAGATGGCATCTCTTATAAATTGAAAGAGGGTGAGAAACTCTGAAAATTTGAATGAGTAGATATGGGAGAAAAGATTTTGAAACTAAACTATTTGAAACTAGGAGAGTCACTACAGAGAGTCTTCAAATGTGGTACATCATTGACTGCCACTCTTCTGTTCTACTTGAGTGCAACAAAAACATTCTCGGATTATCTCTTTGTTTGGTTTTATTCTGCACCAACTTGCAAGAACTTGATATAGGCTGTGGCCTATCCTCTACAAGTAGCAGAATACATTAGTTTAACCCTGCAGTGGTAAACTAAACTACTTCAAATGGTTAGTGAAATGTGTATATTTTGTTCTCCACTTTCAGAGAGAGTTTTTAACTCAAGGAGGGGAAATTTAAAATTGTACCCCACAAACCACTTTAGTCTGACATAATAAGTCATTCTGCCATCTAATTCTGTTCCATAAGTAGAAACGTTCTGTGAAGGAAAACATCATAGAAGGGTATATCCCTGATATTTCTGATGGAGTTGCCAAATGGAATTTGTATATTCTATCTGGACTTTTTGTGGACTTTTGTGCTGATCAGTTTTATTAAGCCACTTTCAGTATTTTTCCATTCTTTAATTATGAATTTTGTCAAATTATGTCAAACGGGGAATTTGCTTCAGCTAATAAACTCCAATATTGTCTATGTTTTATTTGATTCCTAAGGTCACACACTTATTTGATAATGGAGGGACTGTCTTTTTTGCTATTTTTATGGCTATATGGGGTAAGTTTTCTATACTTTTTTTACACCTGTTACTGATAGAAATACTGCATGGTGCGGTAGCCAAGCTGCCCCACAATTCCCAGGAGGGTTTTCTGCTGGCATGAGCAGAACAAAAGGCAAACAAATCCCCCACTGCCAGAAAGCCCCCATAGGACTCCCATAAACTTACACCACTGAAAAGGTGGCATAAGTCTAGTAGGGAGGCACTAGCATTTCCAGCAATGAAGCAGGGAGGAATCTAAATTGGCTCCACAATGGTGGTGTCAGCAGGGAGTGCAGGAGCATTAGTGAGTACGTGCTGCCACATCTGGCTGTTTCAGTGGGCTGCAGCAGCCATCTACCAGCCTTCTGCGTGGGAAAATGCCCCAGAGAGGTCAAATCTGCTGAGCTAGGCCGACGCCACCTCCACCAATGGATTTTCCCCTTCCTTGATGGGACTGTGAGAATTTCTAAAGATTTGAATGTGTAGATATGGAAGCGAAGATTTTGAAACTATTTATTTATACTATTTTAATGTAAAGTTTTCAATTACTGATAAGAAATGAAGAAATACTTAGTGCAAATTTACAAATATGATTTAAAATCAATTCTGATATTTGTATCAAATAAATTAATTGTTTCAGGGAGAATAACTATGTGTCAATATGGGATATCTGTTGATAAAGATATAGGAGCTTGTGGAAAAGGAAAAGAGAATCTTTGAAAGTGTATGGATTAATTGGGCATTTAAAAGTCTTGAAGTTTTCCTATTTGTATTTGCTGTTACTGATTTAAAACAAAAACAAAATAATTGCTTTCTAGATAGAACCAGCAGCAATCTATTCCAGCAGTCTGTTTTTAATCAGTAAAATTTTGATATGCACAAAAAGGGCATAATAGTGATGACCATCCTGTCTTCTTTATGTAGCATCTGATACTGAGAAGCGTACTTCCTCTGAACATGAAATATACATTAAGCCTTCATAACAACCACCAAAAGTTCTATTCTCTGTGATTTTTAAGTTATATGCACATTTATAAAAACATCTGTGTAAATAGCCATCCGTCTTGTGACAGTGAATTCCATAAAAATATTTTGAGAAAATTTATGATTCAGGTGAAGAAAGACTAGACTTTGACTGGGTCATATATGTATGCTCATAATCTGATGAGTACACACAAGACAGGGTGCCTTGTGGATGTAAATGAGCAGATACAGAACAAAAACACAGAAGTCTCATATCACTTTATATCACCTAAGATGTAATTCTGCATCTTCACCAACAGCCTCCTCTCATTGCCAAAATAGGAGAAAGAGGATTCCCATGTATAGGGTTGGGGGTTAGGGTTAGGGTTAGTTTGGGGGTGACCGTGGAGAGGAGGAAAAATGGGTGAAATCCAGTGATGGAATTCAGCAGGTTCGCACCATTTCAGCAGAACCAGTTGTTAAAATGGTGCTTGTAAACAACCAGTTGTTAAATTATTTGAGTCCCACCACCAGAACTGGTTGTTAAATTATTTGAATCTCACCACTGGTGAAATCACTCCTCCTGTGGTAGGATACAACAATACTTTTTCAAACAGTGAATTCATATGTTCATCCATGAATCAACAAATGCTGAATAACCGGGTGACTTCCATGTGTACATTATCCATAGCATAATTTAACCAAAAAGTGATAGTAGATAAGTGAATTTGTAAGCTATGCATTGCTTCTCACACACTGTCCAAAAGCCCAGGATTTACACCACTGAAAAAATAACCAAACCAGTATTCAACAATTTTTTTGAAAAAGGACCAAGTTGAGTTTTAAAAACTGTCATCAGTTTCTATAGTTTTATGGTAAGTGTGGTGATGAAGTCATGTCATCCATTGAAATAGCATCATAGGGGGTGTTGCTGTTTTGCGGTGTCGTCTCATTGGCCATTGTGGGATTGTAGTATGACAAATCTGCAGTGCTCGCACCATAAGACTCTGGTACATTGTCCAATCGCAGAACTGTAAATTAATATTGATAGATATTTATGGAGTAGGAGTAATATCGATAGTTATTTATGGAGTATTTATGGAGTTACATTTCTGCATCATATAGAACAGCCATTCACAAACTTTAATAACCAAATACACCCCATTTTGAGCAAAAAAAGGCCTAGATCAGTGGTGGTGAACCTTTGGTACTCCAGATGTTATGGACTACAATTCCCATCAGCCCCTGCCAGAATGGTCAATTGACTGTGCTGGCAAGGGCTGATGGGAATTGTAGTCCATAACATCTGGAGTGCCAAAGGTTCGCCACCACGGGCCTAGATCGTCAAGACCTCGCTTACTTGCTTTTCAAAGAGTGCATAAGTCATGTATGCCACATCAAGACTCTCCCTCATTATAACTATGTTCTGTCCAGCTGTTCTTCAAAAATAGTGAGAATCTTTTGTATTGGTCATTAACTTGTAGGTAGAGTCTAGTTGAACATGTGTGGAAATGGCCATGGAAAAACTTTTGGAACTGCTCATAGAGATGGAAAAAAACAAACCTGAGCTTCTGATATTTAGTTGAAAAACATTATTAGAAATTGCTGCCTACAATGCAGTGTGACACCTATCTATGTCATGGTAAAATCATTTTCTTTGGAGAATTATATCTGAAGTGATTAGGATGACTGCATTAGGACTGTACCTTCTTGGTGCCACTCAACCAATGAGAATTCTTAGAGCTATCTTATTTGTTCTAGAGGCTAATCAGTGCATTTTCTACACTACTGTTCCGAGAAGAGGAGAAAGTGTTCAGTGACCATGCATCACTCCTCTATGGAGCAGATCATATTCCTGAGCACCATTTTGGATCAGGAAAATGGCAAGGGAGAAACAGGAGCCCCCTTTTTCCCCTTCACAATAGTCTTGACCATAATTGGGCATTTGCATAATTGTAGTCAGAAAATTATGCATTATTTTTCTCTGCAAATGATAAGCACAAAAATAATAGAGTTGTAATTACGAGGTGAAATGAAGCACAAGTGGTCAGGAGCTATAATGCAAAACAGCAATGTGGATCAGTATTTTTCAGATTCAACTTTATAAGACCTGAAAATTTCAAAAAAGCTGAAACCCCATGCCAGCTTTTTTTTTTTTTTGAAATTTCCAATGCCAAGTCTGGCGTTCAGTTCTGTGCCTTCCTGTCATTTCTGAAGTCGAAGGGGGCTTCAGAGGAAGTGAAGGAGCTGAATGCTAGGCTTGGCTGAGCTGATCCTGGCAGTCAGCTCTGCTACCTCCCACAGTGCCTCTGAAGTTAAGAAAAGCTTCAGAGGCTGGGGAGATCTGAATGCTGGGATTGGCTGAGATGTGCCCAGCATTCAGATCTGCTGCATACCCTGCCATTTCCAATGTCCAAGCAGGTGTCAAAGGCAGTGACGTAGGTATAGATTTTTATGGGGAGTTTGGGGGGGCATGTCCCCACCTACCCGTGGGGGCATAGCCATGCCTTCTCAAGCCCCACCCCTGACCTCAGTGCTTATAAAAGCAATTCTCCAAGGCAAGGGACAGCAGACTCCCCTGCCCCCCTGCCCCCCCCCACTGTGACCCTTTAATACACTTCCTCATATTGTGGTGACCCCCAACCCTAACATTTATCCATTTTACAGATGGAGAACACTGATGTAGAGAGTCTTAGGCGACCCCTGTGAAAGGGTCGTTCGACCCCCGAAGGGGTTGTGACCCTCAGGTTGAGAACCGCTGATATAGAAACTTACCTGTAATGTGAATATTTCCTGTTTTATTAGTTAGGTTCATCACTTCAGGTACCTGTGTGAAAACAACTTTGTATCTAGGGCAGTAGTAATAGTGAACAGTCCTTAGGACAAAGTCATTGGAAATTCACCTCATCCCATCTCTTCCCTCTTTTGCATCCACTTTGTACAGTTGGGGCAGTACTTTTAGTGACACATCAAGCAACTGCTACTGTGAATAATAGATAGTCTTTCTAAATATCGTGTCTGAAATTATTAGACCTTTTATTACCTGGATCATTTGTCATGTCATCATAAAGTCTTTGATGGACAAATCCTTGAAATTTTCTCTTTGCACACATGAAGTAACCAACCAAACCAATTAATGCACATCCAAGCACAGCTCCTACAATGGCACCAAATATTACTCCCCCATTGCTGGGATTCTCTGCAAAACAAACAAAAAATAGATTTCAAGCAACCATTGGACACGTAAAAATCTATGCTGAAAACAAAATATGGTCTTGAATGAGAGGAAAGGTCAGCAGCAAGTCTAAATAACAGCTAACTACAAAACTAAGCCAAAATGTTTGAGTCCCTGATGAAAGCGGGGGGTGCATCCAACCGTAACTCTGACCCTAAAACTTATCTGTAATTGTGTGAGTGCTGTGCCAGTAAGTTGTTTTCAACTTATGACAACCCTATGAACTTATGGCTTCCAAAACATGCCATTGTTATTCTGCTTTTGCAAACTGAGTGCCCTGGCTTCCTTGATTGGGTTAATCTATTTCATGTTAGGACTTATCCTTTTTCTACTGCCTTCAACTTTTTCTACCATCATTGTCTTTTCAAGTAACTCTTGTCTTCTCATAATAGGGCCAATGTATAATAGCCTTAGTTTAGTCATTTCAGCTTCTAAGGACAGTTGACACTTGATTTGGTTTCAAAGCTCTTTTCCAACACCAGATTTCAAAGCAATCAACTGTCTTCAAATCAGCTTACATCATTGCCCAACTTTCACATCCATACATAGTAATGTTATTGTATGAATTATCTTTTTGTAATTAGTTTTTATTAAAGGATTTTAAAAATACAATAGCATATAATATATTAACAATTCTTGTATTATTAAACAATTGTTTTTACTATTCACTTTTCTTAAATTCATCCCAAACTGTTATCTATATTAGTATTCAATAGGATAAATTTTTACATCATTGTCTATGTTAATATATTTTGTCCAAAGGTCCCAGTTTTGCTTTTAAGTATCATAAGGCAGTTGTCTTATCTGATGAGCCATTCTATCCATCAGATATAATGGTTGAACTTTATCCTTCCAGTCTTCTTTTGTATTTGTCTGACTTCCATAACTTTGCCAGAACTATTCTGGCCGCCATTAACATATGAAACAGTACATGAGTACACAGTTGAATTATATTACTAGAGGACAGTACTGGTCCTAGGAGATAAGTAATTGACTGTATTGGGAAATTAATTCCTGCTGGTTCTTACATGGTTATTCAGCTTTTCATAGTTATAATTTCAGGTGATTACTCAAATCTGTAAATTATACATTTAACACTGCAAACACTTTATATCATCTTATACCACCTCAAATGCAGTGTCTTCCAGTGGAATTCAGTTGCTCATCATCATCAGTTGTAATTAATTAATATACTTTAAGGTTTTATTTTCCATTTCCTCAACAGCCAGTGGGATGAGAAGACTGAATGTTCTTTCACTAAAAATTAATTTAATATTTAAACATGAAATAATCATTTTTGGGCTGTAACTTGGAGTGTGATCATTTATTTAGCTAGCTTGATTTTTAAAAATTGATAAACCTGAAGAGATGACCATGATACAGGATGAGAAGCTCATCTAAAGTCAAGAATATGTAAACTAACATTTTTTATGGATTTGTCATCCTACAGTTTATTAATAGTTCAATTTCCAAAGCATTATTCACATTTCAATTTGAAACCAAAGAAGCTACAACAGTGTGCTCACAAGTGTATCTATATGGCAGGGATATGCTATGGTGGAGCAGTTAGTGCTATTGTGTGACAGTTGCTGCAAGTCAATTATTGTATATTGAAAAAAATAAATTATATGCAAAATTGATAAAGCACTTTTACCTTTTGTGGATTCATGAACTTCTGCAGAGCTGTGAAGAATACTGGAATTCCGGCTTGTGGTTTGTACATTTGTCGTTAAGACTGCTTTGGCTGATGTAGTATCGGCTGATGTAGTATAATTGGAAGTAGTTGTCACATTGTTTGTTTGAATGTCACTGGTGAAGGCCATTGTAGTACCACTAATATCATAGGTGGCTGTGCTGAAGCTATTTGATGCTGTTTCTGATTGTTTGACATACGTTGCATCGGCATAGCTTTCAGATATTGTCATCAAGTTGGTTGTGGTAATCTCTGAAGAAAACGGTATTTCGTTACTGGATGTAAAAGATTGAGCAGTATCTTCCGTTGAAAACTTCTGTGCAGTTTTACTTAGTGTGGAAAGAGAAGTTATCCTATTGTTTTGAGTATCATATTCTGTTACTGCACTTGTGACTATTGGTGACATTTTGCTGGTAGCTACAGTCTCAGCTGATTCACTTACAGATTTAAGTGTGATGCCACTGGTTTTAGAACTGGTACTGGGGGATGAGATATTGTTACAACTAATCCACTGTAAACTATCCAGCAAAGAAACAAACACCATTCTCTTGAAGATCAGCATGGTTTGACAACGCTTGTTTCTTCACACAGAGAGCCTAGAAAAAAGATTTTTTTAAAAAAAATTAATTTTATATAGGTGTAAAATTTATTATTACCAGTCGAGACCTACAAGAAACTTGCAGGGGCAGCCATTCCATCCCCCCATCTTTCTTCCTCCCCTTTCCCCTTACTTCTCTCAGTGTCTGGTACTGCTACCCCTTTATTTCTTTCTGTTCCCCCATCATTCATTCTTTCTGCCTCTCACCCCAATACTCTCATTTTCTGGCTCCCTCTCACCTGTGATATTAGTTTCCCTGGAAGAAATGGCTGCTTTAGAGGGGGGAGACTATGGCATATTACCCATCTGGAGTCCCTTACTTCCTCAAAACCCACTCTGCCTAGGCTCCACTCCTCAAATTTCCAGGAATTTACCAAATGGGACTTGGGAATCCTATCTCCTTCCCAGCCACCAGCCAACCCAACTTTGTTTGATCCTGTGTCCTTAAACTTTCCATCACCCCCACCTCTACAGCCTCTGCCTCTATCTTGGAAAACTACAGTATTTCTCCACAATGAGGACCAAAGCATTTTACATCATCTTCTATCCTCCATTCTGTTTGCACAACAAACTTGTGAAGTAGATTAGGCTGAATGTGACTGGTCCAAAATCATTCAGTGAGCTTTCATAGAGAGGTGGGTATTTAAACCTGAGTCTTCCAGACTGTGCTCTGATGTTTAACTGCTACATCACACTGGTTTTCATAGGGTGGCTGCTGTTGAACCGTAGCAAACAGCCAGGCCTAGTGGTTTGGGTAAAACCAAGTTGGCTAATATCAAGTCACCCAGAGGTTGCTTCCAGGCCTAGGTGTGCCAGCCTTTAGGCGGAAGCTGAAGATCTCCCAGAATTACAACTGAACTCCAGATGACAGATATCTGTCCTTCTGGAGAAAATGGCTGTTTTGGAGGGTGCTAAGGGTTCTTCCCTTCCCAAAACCTGCCCTCCTCAGAGTTCATCATGAAAAGAAATCTTCAGGAATGTCCCAAACTGGAACTAGTAACCCTAGCTAGACCTAGCCACCGTGAGTCCACCCTCAAAGGGCCATTTCCCCCAGCCTTTTACTGGCAGAACCAATCCTGCAATTTTGATTGCCCAGCAATGGCCACTGAGAGAATCTGTTGCCTATACATGCTCCTTTTATCATTTTTGGCTTTTTAAACTCCCCAAGTTGTTTGTTTTTGTTCTGTAGATTTCAGAGTTTTCTGGAAACCTGGATTTTGAAAGATCTATCTTGCTTGTTCATGGCTCCAATCACCCGGTTTAAGTACGCAAAGATTTGGTTGACTAAGTTTTTAGAATATAAGATTTTAGGATAAATTCACAAATAGTATTTTACTATTCTTATTCTGCTGTTTCAGGTGTGACCAGGAGTGAATTATGGATTTTGAAGTTGGTTTCTTGTCTATTATGTTGGGTGTTTGGTACAGAACATCAGAGATTAATTGAGTGGTGCTCCAGTATAAACTACTGTGAAATGACTCAGTCTTTACTTACATTCATAATCCAATTGACCTGTCATAGTTGAGGTTGGACAGGAAATCCTATTGTCCCATCACCTACGGATCCCAGGAGTATCTTCTGTCCACCTCCACACCCAAGATGTTAAGGATCCAGCAAGCAGCATTCATGGGAGTGTCAGTAAAAGCAATCAGGATAAGTAAGACACAGGAACATAAGCTTGTGTGCTTCACAGAAGGGCTTTAACCCTCTTGCTTGCAAATCATGAAACCAACCAACAGAGCGCAGGGCAGCAACAGGTGAACCAAAGCACACTTTAGTGCCAGCACCTTGCCAACATATATACATATATACAGCCAATGATAGTGTTGCATCTTATCTCTACAAATGTGCATCACGAGGGTATGAGTCATGCCTAAACCTGCTGACGTCCTCAAGAAGGAGATTGCATCATCCCTTCTAGCTGTCAGATAGATTTTGCTGATCTGGTTGTCAGATCCTGACACAAGATGCATGCCATTTATGTATTTTTAAAAGCTTTTTGGCAAAAGATAGCTCTATAAAGTGGCTTCCATCAATTAAAAAACACAATAGAGTGAAGTATAAACATCAAGATACAAGGATTAACCTGATGAAATTAATTATGCTATGAAATAAAAGCCTCAACAATAAGCTTTGTTCATCAGCAATTATCAAGTTCTACAAAACGTACAATATGCTGGGTGATAGTGTGGCATCACCTTCAGGGAATACCTAGGCGTGTTGTCAGTCTGTTCTAGGAATTGCTAGAATCCAGTGATTCATAGAGTTGCATAAAGCCACCTTTGATTTTCCATGGAAGTAATATCGTGTGATTGGCCCAACAGTGCCCCAGTGTCCCCACCCACAGGAATTCCACTTGTTGCCAGCTGCTGGCTAACAACCCTATAAATGCATCTGTCTTCTGCTTGTAGCATGGTGCCTAGGAAGATTTCATAGTTTTGCTTGAAGTTTTACACTGATTTGGTATAAACTGAAGAAATTCAGAAGTTTTACTAATCCTTCCCCCAATCCACTATACTGTCACAAAAGAAGAGAACATACAGAATCAACTCAAGCAGATAATTCCATATGATGATTTCTACTATACACACATACACATGCTCACACATAGAGGCCAATTATACACTGTTTCTCTGTCGCACAGTGAGGGAACATTTCCGTCAGGGCACAGATTTTTGTACCAACATGCTCATACTTATGGTGCTGAAGATCTCCACAGTTAGTGAGAGTGTTTTCTCTCGCTGCAGGGTTTTGCTCCTTCTGGTCTTCCCCCTTTCCCCCCACACAATAGTGATATGAGGAATATTTATTTATTTATTTATTTTCAGTTTTATATACTGCCCTCCCCCAAAGGGCTCTGGGTGGTGCACAACATATAAATCGAAGCAGAGCACAGTTTAAAACATAAATGCAACTATAATAACATATACTATAGGGTTAAATAGTTAAAACCTCTATTAAAACACAGTGTTACAGAATATAATGCCTCATATCCGGCAGCTAAAACCCTCCTGAGAGGGGAGTGGTAGGTCCACCAGATGTTATGAGGACCATCAGAGAGGGGAAATCCCAGGGGGGTGCTGCATCAGCAGCTGGTCTCTCCAAAAGTCTGGTGGAATAACTCAGTTTTACAGGCCCTGCAGAACTCCCCAAGATCCCACAGGGCCCAGACAGCTGGAGGGAGGGAGTTCCACCAGTGAGGGGCCAGGACTGTAAAGGCCCTAGCCCGAGTGGAGGCCAGCCGCATCATTGAGAGGCTGGGGATCACCAGCAGGTTGGCCTTTGCCGAGCACAGAGGTCGAACCAGGACATGTGGGGTAAGTTGGTCCCAAAAGTACGAGGGTCCCAGGCCGCGTAAGGCCTTAAAGGTTAGCACCAACACCTTGAAAATGATTCGGAATTCAACCAGGAGCCAACGCAGGTGATGCGACACAGGTAAAATATGATCTCTAAAGGCACCCCCTGTGAGCAACCGAGCAGCGGCATGTTGGACCAGTTTCAATTTCCAGATCAGACGCAAGGGAAGGCCCGCGTAGAGCGAGTTACAATAGTCTAACCTGGAGATGACTGTTGCGTGGATCACAGTGGCTAAGTCAGTTTGGGAGAGGAAGGGGGCCAGCTGCTGGACCTGATGAAGATGGAAAAACGCAACCCAAGTTATATGGGCCACCTGGGTCTCCATTAAAAGAGAAGAATCCAGGTGGACCCCCAGGCTGTGGACAGGGGGGGTTGGTGCCAATGAGACCCCTCCCACACCAGCAGCTGGAAATCCCCAAACCCCCTCCCCTCGGCCCAGCCAGGGAATCTCTGTCTTCGATGGATTCAGTTTTAACCTGCTCTGCTGTAACCAACCAGCGACCACCTCCAAACAATGCTGTAGAGCTGCAGGGGTGGCAACTGCTCCCCCCTCCATCAACAGGATGAGCTGAGTGTCATCAGCATATTGATGGCAGATCAGCCCAAAGCTCCATACCAGCTGAGCAAGGGGTCGCATATAGATGTTAACAACGGGGATAACAATGCCCCCTGGGGTACACCGCAATGAAGCGGGCAGTTCCAGGCGGCCTGGTCCCCACACCACACTTGTTGGCTCTAGTCCCGGAGGAACGAGGCAATCCACTGAAGGATCATGCCCCGCACCCCCAAGACGGCCAGACAGTGGAATAAAAGGGTGTGGTCAACCACATCAAATACTGTGGTAAGATCCAATAATAGCAGCAGTTCCGATCCACCTTGGTCAAGCTGAATATGGAGCATATCTGTGGCAGCAACGGGAACAGTCTCCATCCCATGCCCAGCACGGAAGCCGGACTGGAAAGGATTGAAAGCCAATGTGTCCTCCAAAAACTCCTGAAGCTGCTCCAACACAACTCTCTCAATTACCTTCCCCAGAAATGAAAGATTTGAAACAGGGCAGTAATTGTTCAGATCTCCGGGATCTAATGATGGTCTTTTCAAGAGTAGGCAGACCACTGCCTCCTTCAACCCACCCGGAAAGACTCCTTGCTCAAGGAAGCCATTGACGATTTTCAACAGGTGGGGTCGTAACTCCTCTTGGAATATTTTAGTGAGCCAGGAGGACAAGTAGTTGGTCTAACACAGGGGTAGGGAACCTGCGGCTCTCCAGATGTTCAGGAACTACAATTCCCATCAGCCCCTACCAGCATGGCCAATTGGCCATGCTGACAGTGGCTGATGGGAATTGCAGTTCCTGAACATCTGGAGAGCCGCAGGTTCCCTACCCCTGGTCTAACAGCAGCCAGGGCCCTGTCAACAATGGCTTCGGAGAGCAGGGAAAACTGGACCAAACAAGGGCCAGAAGATGGCATGGGAACCTCCAGTTCACTAATTGTAGTTAAAGTGGTAGGAAGGTCCTGGTGGAGCGACACAACTTTTATCTGCAAAAAAACTCATAAATGCCTCACAGCTAATAGCCAATTGACAATTTGTAAAACCCTCAGGTAATGAGGTAAGAGGCCGAATAATGCGAAACAATTGAGCTGGGCGAGAGCTATCAGATGCGAACAAGGAAGAGAACACTCTTTGCTTCCTTCATCGCCATCTCATAGGCCTTCACAAACGTCCTATAGGATGCTCGCTCAGCCTCATCAAGAGACTTCCTCTGCACTCACTCTAAATGTCTGAGCTCCCGTTTCATATGGTGTAGCTCCTCAGTAAAGCAGGGAGCTATCCGAGAGCAGGGGCGCAGAGGCCGCCGGGGAGCAACAACCTCGATGGCATCGGACAGCCAGGAATCCCAGTCCTCCACCTGCACATCAAGGGTGCTGGCTGGTTCAGGATCCCACAGAGCATTTAGGAAACCAATCGGATCCATAAGTCTCCGTGGGTGGGCATAAATTATCCCGTCGCCTAGACAGTAGTGGTGTGGTAGATCCATCCGGACCTTCATAATGGTCAGACCACGGCACTCTGTCAACAGAGGATACGACCATATTCACCCCCGACCCAAAGACCAAATCCAGAGTGTGACTGGCCTCATGTGTGGGGCCAGAATTTACTAGGGAGAGACCCAGCATCGGCATTACTGTTAAAGAATGAAAAAAATGCCTTTCTGTCACCAGCTATGTTGTGTTTGGAGTGCTCAAGCTCAAACGTTCCTGCACCTTAGCTTGAATTTGGCAGGGGGTGGGTGGGCGTGGGCATTGTGAGGGAGAGGGGTGCTGGTGGAGGAGAGGCAGTACTGCAGCCCTGTGGGTGGGCTGGAGGAGGACAGAGAAACTGGCAATGTATGTATAGAGCCCCAATTTGGAATGTAGAAAGGCAGGGTGGAGAGATGAAGGTTTAACCTTTCAACCCATCTTGACTGGAGAATGGGGATGAGGCAGCTTAGAGAATAGAAGATGACTTTTCCTGGCTCTGGGCCACTTTCTATTGCCTTTTGCCTGTAGGAGTTCTGCCTGGGTTGCAAGGCAGGTCTCAATCTCTGTCCACAAGTATAAAGGAGCCAGTGGAATGGGTTGGGCATTGTTTTCCACCCCTGGCTGGGCTGGCAGAAGGCAGCAAAGAAAGGAAAGGGAGGATGCTGGTTGCCAGGAATTCCCTTTGGTAACAGTGCAGACCTAAACAGAATAATACCTTTCTATATTCATTAAAATCAATGGATTTTTTAAAAGTTCTGTTTATTTGGTTAGATTTATTCTGTTATTCTAAAGATGGTTGCAGTTCTTTCCAGTTGATTAAAAACAAAAGATACAATTCATCATTCTATATATTTAACTGGACTTTTTTGCCCCATAAGCGATAAGTGACAATGTTTAGTACATAATTAATCTGCTTATGCTATATTACACATTATCCAACTGAGTGTACAACAACAGTTGCCATACTCTGTGACTGTATTTTTCTGCTTTAAGTAACAGTTATAAAGCCAGGGGAAGAGCAAGTGAAACACTAAATTATCCTTTAGCAAGTTCTCTAATACTTTCTTCTTAACCATGCTCACTGTTTCCCTCTGGGTCACAATTCACTTTTCCTTCTATCAATAGTCACTTCATTACCAAACAAAGTGTGTTTTATCTTTCTTTTTTAATTCTAATTTCACTTTGGCTGTAAATTGAAACCACCAAGGGAAATTACTAAAAGTTCACTTAACTGAAGTTTCATTTATAGTGCGTAATGCTGAAATCATTGTACTCACCGTCCAAAGGTCTATTTTTAATGATATCCTGAATACTATAATTTTCCACTTTTCCTCCGGGGATAGGGCGGTATAGCAAGTTTAATAAATAATAATAATAATAATAATAATAATTGTGCTTCTAAGAAATCCTTTCATGTGTAATAATTAACTATCCTTGCTTTGATTTTGCATTTGTAAATATGCATATACACACACCTATATTTGCACATCAGTATTGAAAAAAAGCTGGAATGAAGTAATTGGCTTTTGCTTGAATTGTGCACCTTTCTGTACTTTAAAGAGCTACAGTACCCAGAAACAATGGAGAGAAATGTATTATTTCTATCATTTGATTTGATTGTTTAATTCCTTATTAACTTCTGACCAAAGTTAGGCTGCCTGAATACCACTGATTTAAGCAGTGTTTAGGAAGGGAAGGGGGAGAATGTGTGGCCAGTTTGTTTATTCTACATTCTGAAGACTCAAATAATGGGCCTATGGATAGCGCAGCATACAAAATAGCAAGTCCCTTTACTTCAAAAAAAAGGTGACTGATTTGTGCTAATACCCTGCTCTATGTCATTATGAGGGATAAAACATAAAACAATAATTAAATGTTTTTAAATGCTTTTTTAATTTAGTAATTTAAATAATTAGGATTGCCAACTCCAGTTTGAGAAGACCCTACAGTGAAGATCCTCTGAAGCTCCATCCTCTCCCCTCCCCTCCGCCAGCTGAATCTAGCAGTCAGTAATTGGTTGGTCTAGACTGCCCCCAGGTCCACTCAAGAGGCTCCTTGCTGTGCCCATGGCTGAGGCACAGAGAAGTATCCCTCCCTTTCCACCCTACTTCTCACTCTGCAGCCACAAAGAAGCCCTGGCCAAGTCCAAAGCCAATGTGTTGGAGAAGTGAACAGAGAACGCTGCCTAAAGTGGCTACTCCCCACTTCTCCTCACCCTACACTGCCAGCTTCTTCCTTCTCTTGGAATCCAGAGTCATTTGCAATGCTTCCCTCCAGCTGTCTTGAAACATATCACACTAAGACATATCACACCTTAACACCTTTCCTTATTGTACAGCAGCAGCCCTTATTGTACAGCAGCAGAAGGCAAAAGTCATATCCTCATATTAAAGCAAAAGTGATTGTAAAGTAGCAAAACCATTTGGATGTATGCAAAGTGTGTGCATAAGCCCCTGACGTTTTACTTGAGCAGCTTTATGCAAACAGGACTTCCCAAGCATGAAAATTGGAAGTCTATAAATAATGTCAAACTGCCTCAGCTTTTACAAAGTCATGAGAAATGGGAATGCTATTCTAAAACACACAGTGGTCCGAATTATGGCTGTCAACTGCTTTACTAGCAGTAATCCACAAAACATAAATATTAAGTATACAGCTTATGAAAGAAAATTTAAAGTGAATTCTAGTATTTTGAAGGAATTTTAGTTAAAATACCTTTATTTTTTCAGAAGTAATATATTTTCTTAAAGTGTGTGTTTGTGTTTTCAGGATGCCTATCTGCTCTACATTATGTCATCCTTAAACAAAAGAAAACAAAAAACCAATTACTGAAGGTTAATTTTTCTACTCTTCAGAGTGCAAGAGACAAACATATATGTTCGTATTCTTTTATGAGGATGTGTCTCTTGCAACTGTACTTCATATCCTTAATGACACATGCAGATGGAAAAACTTTGCTTATGAAGTAGGAAAACTCGCTTGAGTGAAAGATTGTAGAAAACTGGGAAAATCTACAAAAGTACAGATACATTTTGGTTGGCAAAGAATGTAAAGTAGTAGCCTCTTTGAAGACATTGTTTTGCCTAGGAGTAAAAAGTATATTAGGGTAAAATGTATCTTTATGCCTTCATAGTGAACATATGCTCACATTAAAACACCTCATGTTCAGTCTTATAATTTAAATCTTTTTGAAAGCTTGCCTACTATCACTTGCTTAATATTGAAGGCAAAATAACAGTTTTTAAAGTATACATGTTCAATTAAAGTATTACCTTTTTACAGCACAATCAAGAATATTTTCCTGGGAGTAAGCCCCATTGACTAGCCCTGAGTAAGACTTTGTGTAGACCTGCTTAGGATTGCTTTCTTAGAACTGTTGGGATCTGTCTTACTTTGCTGATACTGCTTACAGTTTTCTAACCAAGATTGCTTGTGCCCAGAGATACTTTACGAAAAATTAATGCACCAAGTCTAAACCATGAATTAAAAAGCACTTACCTTTTTAGCTTAGCAATAATATGTAAGTGTTGAAATAACTCTCCCAGTACGATGAATGTAATTACTCCACAGTGCTGAAAACTGTAGAATACAAGGAAGTGTAAATGTGTTGGTCTTGTGGTGGAATGCACAGTACAAATGAAATTAGGTGGGGCTGTATTTCTCTGGCTGTAATAGAGCACCTGAGAACCAGACTGACCTGCTTCTCAATTGTCATACTTGAGACATATTATTACAGAGTTCACAGAATTAGAACCTTTCAATGTGAAGTGGACAGAGTTCCACTGTTCTGGAGAAAAGGTACTTTAGATAAGAAGAAGTGTATATGGAAGGCCTGTTTTCATTTTACCAAAATTATTACCTGAAATGCACAATAATTACTTTAAACCAGTAATTTTGTACCATATCTGTATTCCAAAGCTGAATCATAAGGGGTTTGTCTTTTCAAGATGAGGAAGCATTTTTTTACATGTGTGTATCACTTTTTTTTTAGAAGGGTGGGTAAATACAAAAATAAAGTTATGATTTAGTAAAGTTATGATTCAACTCACTGTGTGGAATCCAAAAGGTAGCACTCTGATCAGGGATCACATTTCTCTTATGCCACTCCTAATCTCTCAGGAAAGGATGTTCCTGAAGATTTGGGAAACTCTTGCATGGAAAATCCACAGAAACTGCAGACCTCTCTACCAGTGCAAGTGAAAATACTGTCCAGTTGTGCAAAGGCTAGGATTACCAACTTCCAGGAGCAGCCTGGAATTCTCCAAGAATTACAACTGAGACAACAAAGATCAGCTTCATGGAAGAAACTGTAGTTTCAGAGGGTGGATTTTCTGGCATTGCATTCCACTGAGCTCCTTCCCCTCCTCAAACTCCACCCTCCCCAGGCACTACCCCTAATCTTCAGGAATTCCACAAGCCAGAGTTGGCAATCTTAGCAATGCCATCAATTCTTGTGGGAAAGCAAAATTTGGACTTGAAAATTTGTCATCTAGTTCCTAGAATAATGTAGTGTGACAAACTATCTTAACACTTCTAAATAAAGCATGTGTCACTGTGGAATCTTTGTATCAAAAGGAAGTATAAGGTACAATGTCAGAGCAGATGATCTGCATTTAGGAGAAGTCAGATGGATAATCTTTCATGGTTTCCAGGTTTCATTGTGTACAACACAAGGGCTCTAGCAAAAGCTCAGCTAGATAGTCAAATCATTTGTTTCCCTTGTTTACTTAGGAAGTTGGCATGTTGGTGTTATAACAGGGCTACCCTTGGGACTGAACTGGAAACTCCAGCTGGTTCAAAATGCAGCTGCATGGGTCCTTACAGGGACACTGTGGAGAGCTCATATCCAGATGGTGCTTCTTGAGTTGCATTGGTTCCAGATGGAATATCAAATCAAGTTCAATGTGTTGGTATTAATTTGTAAATCTTTAAGCAGTCTGGGACCCGTGAATCTAAAGGACTACCTTTCCCAATATATCCCTCCGAAAATGTTACATTAAACAAATAATAATCTTCTTGAGATCCCTGAACCCAAAATTGTCCAGCTGTTTTCAACCAGGTTCAGTGGAACAGTCTGTCCAGTGATACCAGGGCCCTGTGGGATCTATCACAGTTCTGCAGGGCTTGCAAGACAGAGTTGTTCCACCTAAACTGTGGTTGAGGGAAGCACCAGTATTGAACTGAACTCTTTTCTCTTTCTTTTTGGTTACTGAGATAATTAGGTTATTGCTGCTGTCCCAGCCCTCGCGATGGGAGCCATTGTACAGGAATTTATGCTACTGAATCTTCATTGTTAATTTATTGATGTTCACCCTTCTGACCCCATTTAACAAAGAGAGTGGTTTACAAGTTGAAAAAAATAAACAAATGATAATGATAATAATAAGGTCAGCAACCAGCTAAAGAATTTGCAGCTGTGATATTAAACAAATTTGATAAAAAATAGTAATAAAAATTAAGGCTTGAGTATGATATTAATATTATCCAATGATTTTCATAGCTACAGTTTTCTTAGAGTTTTGGAAAAGGCGGAGAGCTGTACTAACCTATGACTGGGATCTAATAGATTGGGAAGAAGAAGAGGTAAGATTCTCAAGAGATGATATATAACGGGTAGTGATAAAATACTACCAATTAGAAGAATATGATTGTATCTGATTCTGGTTTGAAGTTTCATTGCTTTGGCTCAGAGCTGAGTTTTACTTGATTTTCTTGTTTCTAATCTATTTCCACCTGATATTGACTACTTCCACACAGGGATTATTCCTGACATGAACTAAAGGAAGCCCCCACAGTAAAGGGAAGAGCATCCATACAACATCATGCCCAATTTTGGTAATAACTCATAAGGCCTTGTTTCACCGCATACATCCTTTACTCTCAAGAAAATATAAACCTAGTTTTCTTCACAGTAAAGGAGAAAATGTGGGGTGACTATGGGCAGAGTGCCATCCGGAGACTCCCATGTAACTACCAAGGCAAGGAGAAATGGAGCTAATCTCCTCTGTAAAAGTGGCAGAACTAAACTCTGCATTATATCCCTTTTAGCTAAGATAAAGTAAGAAAAGGGGGAATCCTTTGAATGGCCTTTGAGGGAGGTTGCAGGCTTGCGGGGCGGGGGTACTGTGCAAAACACATGCATGACAGGGAGGAACAGTGGCAGAATGGGGTATGTGGATGGTGTTTCCATCCATTCCATTGCCCCATGCTTCTTTTGTGATGGAGATGTGTTTTCAAGGCCCTGTGTGGAAGTGGTCAATATCAGGCAGAGATACTTCAAGTTACATTTAAACATGTACACTTGTCTCCTACAGAGAAAGAACCGACAGAGTAATCTTTGAGACCACTCTTCATGAGAGAATCATAGGCTCCAGCTTTGAGATCAGAATTCTCTGAACTTTTCTTGAGAGCTGAGAGGACCAGCAAGGAATTTAGTCCTCATTGAATTAGACTACTGTTTCTGCATGTTTCACAAGATAGATATACCCTATACATACAATGATAACATAAACTAAATGGGATATATATTTGTAAAAACATAACTTACTACATTCTAGTTGATTTTCTCTTGCTTACAAGAGTCCTCCAGAACCTAAGGTTAGTTCTGAAATGTGTAATCTCAAACAATGCAGTAAATCACCATCAGGAAGAGCTCACAGTTATTCTTATTGCTTTTCTTCAGGGCCACATTATGACACCTAATGGGTGGATTGTTTTTGCCAATGTAAAGAGTACAGTTACATCTGTTACCCATAGGTATGATTTAAAGACTTTGCCCCCCAGAATTAATTTCTGTGGCCACTCATGTTAGAACAAGAAAAACACTTTAAATACCTGACTGCAACATTTAGGCCCATTCCACACATGCAGAATAATGCACTTTCAATCCACTTTCAATCTACAGAATAAAAACTCCACTTGTAAACAATTGTGCAGAAGGGGCTTTAGTTATAACTAGTCCAGGGCCTGTCAATGAAAACTGGCCTTGGCCACCTCAATACCAATGCCACATCAACTTGGTAATCAATACACCAAAAGCTTTCTGTGTAAAGTAGCAGCCTCCGATAGAGTTGGGGGGGGGGGCGGCAGCAGCTGGCGCCAGGCCAGGATTCTGCTGTGGGCCCACCAGGCACCCCCTAGCTGCTTCCGGGCTGGCCCCCCACCTCTATCAGAGGCCACACCTGCCTCCTATAGCAGTGGGGGGTCGGCAGCAGCTGGCCCCAGGCCAGGAGCCTGCCACAGGAATGCCGGGCACCCCTCCGGCTGCTGTTGGACCGCCCCCTGGCTCAACCTCTATCAGCGGCAGCTGGCCACTTCCCTACCTGGTCTTCAGCCTCTTCCTCTTGCAGGGCTGGGCCAAGGGGCACCTGGCGGGCTCGCAGCATGCTTCAGTGTGTGGGGAGTGATTATGCGGGGCCCCTACGAGGCCTGATGGGTGGCACCCAGGGACATGGGTTACCCCATGTCCTTTATTCATTTTATTTATTTATTTATTGGATTTTATAGGCCGCCTCACCCCCGAAGGGCATGAGGCGGCTCACAGTCATAACTATACTCAATAACAGTTACATAAAACATAAATATAAGTTAACCCGATAAAATGACACAATTACAGCAGCAACAAATCTTTCAGCAGCAACAGATACATCAGAATTAAAGAAAACTAGGAAATAAAATCAGGCGCCCGATCTAAAAGCTGGGAGGGGAAGCGCCAAGCCCAAGATGGAAGTCATGGCCCTGCCAAGATGGAATATGGCAGCCTCATTGGGGGGCAGTGGATCCACGACCAGCCCCACCAAAAGCTCGGTAGAACAATTCCGTCTTACAGGCCCTGCGGAACTCACCTTCTGACAAGTATGCCCCTGACATATCCCGACAACTCTGAAAGTATTTCATACCAGAGTCTGTTCTCAATTATTGTATGGTGCCCCATATGGAGACAGGAGATAAACAGTCTAGTAAATTCCATCCACTCTGTGGCCACTCATGGTTATAGATATTGAATTTACCATGTTTTGTGTTTTAAATGAATAATCTCAACTGCTTTCAGTTCTTCATTTCTCTAACTGCAATAAAAATCCTTTTTGATTTTTAGGGTTCTTTCAATGCAGCTTGGTTATCAGAATGTTAAATTTAAAAATAATGTAAATATTGATCTATGATGTATATGGAGCATGTCATTGAAGTGTGGATAATACCAATCATATCAACAAATTTGCCAGACATATATGCCCTTTATCTCATTCCTGAACTGAAGAAATCTTTGTAATTGCAGGAAGAGCTTCGACCTGAGTTTGAAGCAAAATATTCCCAAGTGGAGCGGGTAAATCCCATAACAGGAAAACCTGAACCTTTTCAACCATTCCCTGATAAACTTAGTCGACTGATGGTGTCTGTGTCAGGAATATTCTTTATGGTAAAGACTCTAAATATGTGGAAATGTTATAAAAGTCTTGTGGGCTATTTCGTGACAACATAAGCTGCAAAGAGAATACATTGAGGAACTCTAAAATAAGAGAACAGAGCTCAATGTTCATGATAAGACAACACAATTCTGGAAAAAATGCAGTTATGAATATTTAGATTTCAACAATGTAAAAACTTCAGTCTAAGCTCATGATGAGTTGTTTAAATTAGATACATTTAAAAGCTCTTTCAGATGTACTTTCATGAAAAATGCATTCAATCTCCCTTGTTTACAGATATCATTGGTACTCACAGCAGTGTTTGCAGTTGTTGTGTACCGCTTGGTGGCTATGGAACAGTTTGCCTCTTTCCAGTGGTATTTTATCAAAAAGTACTGGCAGTTTGCAACATCAGGCACTGGAGTGTGCATCAACTTTATGATCATCATGTCACTTAATGTTGTAAGTTCTTGATTTTCACCAATTTCCAAACAATAGTCCAAACCATATTAAAATGTAGAACTGATCTACCTTGAATTGGTGTCATTTAAGCTAAGTGCAGTTGAAATTATTTTAGTATGCCAGCAGCAAAAGCCATGGGGGCGGGGGGAGGAGGATATAAATCTGTGGCGAAAATATAAGGCTGAAAACTGATCCTCCCAATTAGGTATCCTACATGAGGTGCCCAATGAGCCTCATGCCTCATTTAAACTCATGGGGTTAAGGCAAACTGAGCCCTGGCTTTAATGCCTAGAATCTCACTGCTCAGTTTAACCATAATTAGTTTAATTAAGAACTAATCAGGGTCTAAAAGATGGAAAGATCTTTTTTCAGAGCTAGATCAGTAACAATCAGCATGAACAAGTACTTTAAGCATACAAAACATATGCCTGGTAGTACCATGATCCCAATAAATGGGATGATTCAGGCAAATACTCCTGGTTATATGAAAAGAGACTCTTCCCAAAACAAGACTGGTTGCCAATACTGTGTATAGGAACACTAATCAGAGCTAACGGGCTGATTACATTTGGTGGGAACACAGGCTAAAAATTCTGATTTAATGATGTTCCTAGGCATTTATTTGCTGATTCATTCTTCCCTGTTCCTACCATTTGCACCTCCCAAAAACAGAAACTTAAGACTGATTTTTCATGGCTGAAATGCCCCGTGGTAGATCCAAGAGCATGCTTGCCGTGGGACTTTTTGCCCTGCTTTTGACTCTTCTCTGTTCCCCAGTTCTTCCTGGGGTTTGAAGCAGGCCCGGTGCGTTATGCCCCAACAGTTTCTTCACAAGATCAGTGCATCTCCATTTGCACAGCGAACTCTTCTGCAGTGTCTTCCATGCATGCACGGACAACCTCTGTTTCCCGCATTTTGATTGGCTGAATCTCCCCCCTTCCCCCACTCACTTTCACTATTTTAGTTTTAAATGACTCTGAACACAAAACAGGCACTGAGAGTTGGTGCCCTCAGGCCCCCCCTGTCTAAAATCCTTGCATGTGCAAGGGAATTGCCATCCTATACACCCTCCCTTACTAAAATATAAATCTAAAATCCTTGCATGTGCGAAAGAATCGCTGCCCTCCCATTCACGGAGCCTGCAATGTTTCTCCCTCCATGTTTTTTCCCACTGCAAGGTGGGGAGGGCACAGATTCTCAACACCTGTCCATTGGTGGGGTGGGCCAGAGCGGTCCGGTGGGAAAAATGGTCCTGGTCCTGCTGCCAAGGAGTTTTGCATGGCACCAGAAGCCACTGGAGCAACAAAGGGGCATTTCAGAAGAATCTCAACCTTTGCAATTCTGAAATTTGTGAAGCAAAGCCAATGTCGCAGGGCGGCGCCAGGGCAACGACACGGCAGACAAGCTGCAGCACCAGGAGCTGTGAAGAACTCCCAGCTGCCCTGGACTATTCTCCATGCTAACAATGGGGCATTTTTACTGTGAAAAATCGACCTGCAAGATGGCAGTGAAAATGGAAACTGAAAGCAGAAAGTAGCTGCTGACATCACAGTGGCACCAGGAAAACAACCAGAATTAGCCTAGCCAGTCAGGTCCACTCAAATTAGTTTGCCTTTCCAAGGTGAACAAATAAGACATGCTGTGCTGATTTTTGATTAGTTCTTTGCCAAATGCTCACATTTAATCTGTACTAACTTTTGTTTATCAAGTGAGTAGCCATTTTAATACATCGCAGTAGTGCATTTTTATGGAGAAATAAAATTCAGTGGAGGTAAAACATTCAGTCATATCAAATTGTTTACACAGTTGCAGAGACCATTTATTTTACAGTGTTAAATGGGGTTGGGTTTTTGTGGGGGGTTTGGAACACAACTCCATGCATGCACCCCTAGTTCTATAAGAGTAAGGCAGGCTCCAGTTGTGTGTGAAGTAGAGATATAAGAATTTCATACGTAGGATACAGGACACACCAAAACAAAAGTGAACGATACAGCTAGATTATCTCTAAACAGTCATAGCCCTATCTTGCATGATCATGCTCACTTCCCTCTTAAAGCCTTCTATGTTGGCAGCCATTACTACATTCTGGGGCAGGGGGTTCCACATTTTAATTATGTGTTGGGAAGAAATTCTTTTGTCTGTTTTGAATCTCTCATCCCTCAGCTTCAGCTGATGACTATGCACTCTAATATAAACTGGAGGACAGCCTTGCCCATAGGGTAACATGTAGAACAGTCTTGCCCATCAGGAATAATGGAGGAGTGCCTTGCCCATAGGATAACAATGTAGGAAAGCCTTGCCCATAGGGAATAATGGAGCATTGCCCATAGTGTAAAATGGAAGACAGCCTTGCTCATAAGGAGTTAGGGAGAATATCCTTGCCCACAGGATAAAATAGAGGACAGCCTTGCCCATAGGGATAATGAAGAAGAGCCTTGCCCATAGGGTAAAATGGAGGACAGTCTTGTCTATAGGAAATAATGAAGAATAGTTTTGCCCATAGGAAAAATGGAGGACAGCTTTGCCTATAACGGAGAATTGCCTTGATGATAGGGTAAAATGGAGGGCTGTAGTATTATGAGAGAGGGAGAAAAGCTTATCCCTGTCCACTCTCTCCACACAATGCATAATTGTATAGACCTCTGTTATGTCTCCCCTTTCCTGCCTTTTCTCTAAGTTGAACAGCCCTAAACGTTTTAACCATACCTCATAAGACAGTTGCTCAAGCCCTCTCATCATTTTGGTTGCTTTTTTCTGCACCGTCTCAAGCTCTGCAATATCCTGTTTCAGGTTCGGTAACTAGAATTGTATATAATATTCCAAGTGTGGTCTCACTATAGATTTGAATAAGAGCAGCATGACAGCAGCAGTTTTATTTTCTATTCCCTATCTAATTATGACCAGCATGGAATATACATTTTTCACAGTAGCTGTACACTGGATTGACATTTTCATCAAGCTATCCACCACTACCCAAAATCTCTTTGCTGTCCGAGGGTAGATCTCTTTTGTGTGAGGTCCTTTACCAATAAAACACATTACCCATTGCTGGGGTAATAAATTGGCCATAGCCATTTTATTGAGCAGAAGCATGAGGCTAAGCATGGGTCTGGATTGTGCTACAGCTCAGCAGGGCGGGTGCCTCGTCCCGAGCTTTGTTCTACTGTGGGGCTCTGCCAGACAGACTCTCCTGGCCAGAGATGTTTCCCCTTCGGCCTGGTTCCTGAGGGGAAGGCGTAGCTCCCTAGCTCCCTTCCCCTTGCCCTTCCAGAGCCATACCCGTGTGCCAAACCGCCAAGTATCAAGCCTATGACAAAATGAGCATGCATTAACAGAGAAAATTAGGAAGAGGTAGGGGGGTTAGGGTTAGGGTTAGGGTATCTGAGTTGAATGCACACTATTTGTGATACTAAAATTTGGGATACTTTGCCATCATAGATAGTAGAAAGAAGGGATTTTTGCCAGTTCCTCCCTACCACTGCAAAATCCCACTCCCCCCATGCTGTTTCTAAGTTACCCTTGTGCTTCATGAGCATCAGTTGAGGGAAATAGGGGGCTATAGGAAAGTTCCATTCTGTCAGCCGTGCTCCACTTGCTGAATTTGGATTCAGTTCACAATTTTAGCTTGATGGAGGTGTTTGCCAAAACAAAAATAAAGATGTGACATACATTTTGAGAGAAATAATGAGAGAAATACAATGAGAGAAATACAAGGTAGATGAGAGAAATATAAGGTAGATAAAAAGAATGAAATTGTGAGGTTATTTCTCATAAAGATCTAGAAGTTGGATCATGCCTCCCACACAAACGTTGTTTAATGGGACACTTTTTCCTCTACATGACATAAAGATGGACTAATATGTTACATTTCAACATCTGTGGTAAACAGCAATTGAAGCAAAGAGGCATTTGTTTAGCCCTTGGGGATTAGGGAATATAATATTTTCCTCCTTTTTTCTGTTTCATAGCTAGTTAAAAAGATTTCTTTTTGAAATTGTATTTTTTAATTTTCTATTTTTTCTCAACTCTGTTTTAGGTATATGAAAAAGTTGCCTACCTCTTAACAGATTTAGGTAGGTAATTGTGATGATACATTGAATGTTGTTGTGATGCTTTATTTCTCTGTGATGAAAGGAAAGGTCTGATATAAAACTTAACACAAAAACATTATCATAATGTAAAAAAAAGTAACATTTTATTACTGAAGGTGAAACCAGATGAGGAGACGAACAATAATATTTTGCTACTTTCCAAGGGTATCCAAAAAGATAATTTTAAGTTTTTGTTCCCTTGAAGCAAATAGTATCTTAAAGGGGATAAATTAGATCAAGTTAATGAGAAAAACATTAACCTTCCCTTCTCCAGCCCTAATTAAATTACTTCCCTCCATTCAATGGCTGTCTTTAACATTTCTCCTAGAATAGTAAGTGTAGTGAATGCAGACTTTATTTGAATGCAAGTTCTTTTTGTCAGGCAGCCCAGTCCAAAGCCCAAGACAACTGGGGATGGTGCCACTTCTCTGCTGCCTCCAGAGAGCTCTCTGGCATTGTGGGGAGGCAGGGAAAATAAAAAAAACACCACTTATACCCGAGCCTTTGGGCTGGGTCATACCCAGCTGCAAAGTCCATGTGGAAGCTGACTGACATCAGCTCCACCTCTGGAAATGACTCAGCATGTCTCCCTTGCGTTAGCATCCAATTGTTCCTCCATGGTGGCCCCAACTTCCAGGTTTTGTCACCACAGATTTGAGAGGCAGCCAGTCACTGATACCTTTGTCTGCTCTGCTGGTGAGAGTGCCCCTTGCACCAGCAGAGAAGGAAAACATGTCAGCTCAACCAAGGACATAGGTAAGGGGGGGTTCTCGGGTTCAAGCCCCCATTACATGTCCGAAGCTCCCCCACCCCGTTTGTGAGTTTTTTGTATTTTAAAGTATTTTTTATTTTTGGCCTGCAGGGGGCACAGTTTTTAAGCTAGCAGCACCAAAAATTTCTGGGTATCTTTAGGAGACACTCCTGATGATACCACCCAGGTTTGGTGAAGTTTGGTTCATGGGGTCCAAAGTTATAGACTCCCAAAGGGGGTGCCCCATCCCCCATTGTTTCCAATGGGAGCTAATAGGAGATGGAGGGTCCACATTTGAGGGTCCATAACTTTGGCTCCCATGAACCAAACTTCTCCAAACCTGGGTGGTATCAGCAGGGGGGGTCTCCTAAAGATACTCTAAAAGCTTGGTGCTGCTAGCTTAATAATTGCACCCCTGACAGCAGGCACCCCCCCCCCAAATTTTCCCAGATTCTCCTTTTAAATCCACCCCCTTCAGCATGGATTTAAAGGGAGAATCTGAGGTTCCCAGTTTAAACATTGAAAGTGATGCTGTTTCAGGGTGGGGGACAATCCACCCCAAAATAGCATCACTTTCAATGTTGTTTTAACTGGGGACTCCAGATTCTCCCTTTAAGGTGGATTTAAAGGGAGAATCTGGGCTCCCTAGTTTAAACACCATTGAAATAGATGCTGTTTGGGGGTGAATTCCAGCATCACAGTGGCCGCCCGTGGGGGGCGTGCAAAACTCAGATTTTGCACCGGGCTCCATTTTCCTTAGCTGCACCTCTGCCCGGAGGAGAGGGCAGAAGGGACTAAAGGCTGGGAGCCCAGCCGGTGGGAGTAGGGGCCAGGGAAGTCTGCCATCCCTGGCCTTGCAGAGCTGCTCCACTGGGCTCCCAGGAGCCTGTCAGCCCATCTCTGACTGGGCAGCGGGTTGTGGTGGGTAGAGTGTTGTGCTGAGATTCAGGAGCCTTGAGTTCGAATCCCTAGTCTGCTGCAGAAGCTAGCTGAATGACTTCAGACCAGTCACATGTTCTCAGACTCTGCTATCTCGGAGGGCTATTGTAAGGATGACAGTGGAGAGCTCTGGGAAGAAGAATGGAGTTCCCAAATGTGTTAGAGCACTCCCTTCTCTTTCTTCTCTACTAAGCTTCTCCAAATGTTTATATTTCTGTTAATATATGTTTGTATCCTCCAAATGTTTACATTTTTGTAATGTTTTACACTTTGTAATGTTTTACACTTTTACACTTAATGTTTACACTTTGTAACATTTTATATTATTGTATTTTTATAAGTATGTAAGCTGCCTTGAGTCCCTTGGGAAATTGGCAGGGTAGAAATGTAAAATATAAATTAAAAATAAATAAGTACTAAGACTGAGGCGGGGCTTGGGGAGGCATGGCCACGCCCCCCAGGGGCGGGTGTGGGCATGGCCTCCCTAACCCCCCATAAAAAACCTATACCTACGTCCCTGAGCTCAATTCTGTGCCAGTTCTACTAGTCAATTCAAGCTCTCCATAGGATTCCACTCCTAGCCTGATACCCTTAGCAAATAGGGAGAAAGGTTCAACCCTTTCTTAATCTACTGTGTGTGTGTGTGTGTGTTTTGTAATTTGTTCTCAGCACATATGAATGTGTCAAATTATGAATCAAAGCAAGCAAGTAACCTTTCCTGCCAGTCATTTATAACTATTTTATAGATGCAACTTGAGTAGTGCATGCTTTTCTTGCACAAGGAGAGTAACATGCAGCCCACCACCTCAGTGAAAGTCATGTGGCAATCCAGAGCAGGAAATCTTGATCAGAAAATATGATTTTCTTTACCAATGAGTAATGTGTACTGTTTCATTCTTACAGAACATCCTCGAACAGACTCAGAATGGGAAAATAGTTTTGCCTTGAAAATGTTTCTCTTCCAATTTGTCAACTTGAATAGTTCTATCTTCTACATTGCTTTCTTTCTTGGAAGGTAAGTTAAAGAACTCCTGGAAAATAATAACAACAACAAAAACATGAATCATTTTGCATATATTACAGTGGTTTGTTGATAGCTGAGGATGCTTCTGGCTTTAAATGCAGACTGGATACTAAAGATATAAGCCAGAGAGAGTTAGGTGTGCATTTGACTGCACAACTTGGCCATATTTAAATGTGGCATATTGTACACAGAATACTTGTAGAACTGTGTGTGAATTTAGAGTCTCATTTAAACTAGACTGCAACTTGTGCAAAGCATCTGTGCATGTTTAATGTAATGTCAGCAACCTGTAGTTTTGGCAAATCTTGTGCTGATATGAAAAATAAGTATGCACCTGCTCTGCACAGGTAGCTAGCACTGAGTCTTTGTGTGAGTTATTAGTTGAGTTATTCGGTGTCAAAATAGTTCATAGTTTTGAGGAGGCCAAATATATGAAAGATACTGGGAAGAATAGTATTTCCTTTTTAGAGGCACCTTGATCTCTCCCATTTAGAGGCAACTTGAACTCTCCATGTCAGAGGCCAGTGGCTATGTTTCCATTTTTTGTCTTTCACATTTTTCAAAGTAGCTATATGTCACAATTTCCTAGAGGATTTCCCTGCATATGTTCTGAAGATCCATGTTTCCCAGGTACTTGTGGGCCCAATTCAAAGTGAGACCACAATGTACAGAAAGAGGGAACATGTGGAAAGATGGCTCTGGAGGGGTACTATTTGCCCCACTGTAGAAATGTAGCATGTGGTTGCTCAGTACACAATTAGCAAATATCATCTGACTCTCTGTCTTTCTCTTTGGGTGTATACATATATACACACACACTGATGTTGATCTGATTCAAGTTCTCCTTGTGAGGATTGCTGCTCTCACCACCCACTTTGCATTGACCTAATTTTTGAGTGAGATTTTGGACCCTAAGGCAAATCAATTCAGTGCTAAAACTCCCATGTCACTATTCATATAGGGATTTATAAAAGCCTCAGTGAGTGCTGGCTATTCCCCTTGCTCAGATTTGACTACCATGCATAGGTAGTCAGGGCTAGTCTTTTACAATTCATTATAGTGAGTAAACCTTTTTTACTGAAAACTATTTGAGCTAATACTGTCACTGGATAGAAACGATTTACTTTTCAAAAAGCACCTCCTATTATCAGTGGTTTTTGAGATATTTTGATGCTTTTTGTTCTTTTTGTTGCATCTCATGGATACTACTTTATTCTTTATTCCTTGCTTGGCCTCATTCACTTTTGCTGCTGTTTAATCAGAAGAAATCACATTTTTTCTCAATGAAGTAACAATGCTACATGTGAAGACAACATAAAGCCCATACAATAAAATAGCTAGGTCTCTACTGCCAATTAGATTAAATAACAGTGAGGTCAAATCAGTCAGAAAAAAAATTTCCCACTTCAGCTACAATAAGAACCAGCAACTGAGGTGGAAGAGACAATGGCAAAATCCAGATGGTCTTTAAGATATTTTCTGGTAATGTGTTCAGCTACATAAATATGCTAATTTTGAAGTGGATGCATAAATCAGAGAATATTAAAAACTGCCTCAGTTAAATAGAGAAGGCAAACATTCTAGTTAAGATTCCTGTGCACTGTTTGGTATGAACACAAGCAAGGACTGTGATATGATCACAACTGGGAATGTACATGTTCATTTCAATGGAGAGGCAGTTCTGCACAAACAAAAAAATGTGTGCCTTGATGGAAAACCTGTGGAGTTGGAAAACTTCATGTGTACATCAGAGTCCCTTTTCATACAATTACTGATTTGGAATAATGTCCAATAGAGCAAGAAAGATAAGGACCTAACTAGGCAAAAGATTTCTCCTTATTAGTAGGTCTCTCTTTTTATTAAATATTGCTATTTATTTTAAATCCAAGTAACAAACAAAATCTCATCTTTCCAGATTTGCTGGACGCCCTGGAAAGTACAACAAGCTTTTTAACAGGTGGAGATTGGAAGAGGTAAACAACTGTACTTGTCCTGCCAATGTATTTTCTACAGTCATTTTTTTATTATCTGTGTTTTCTGTGTCAAATCATTCTATCCTTGCATAGTCAATGTTTTGTGTTTTTTAAGAACAGTTAAAAATAGTTTATATTACATAAAAACAAAGAACTGGTAGAGCTCAATGTTCCTCCTGCTGATAATAATCTTGAAATGATAGGATTTAAACAGCTTAAAGATAAAGTTTGCAATGTAAATGTACATAACACTTCTTCCTACAGTGTCATCCAAGTGGCTGCTTGATAGACCTCTGCCTGCAAATGGGCGTTATCATGGTTTTAAAGCAAATGTGGAACAACTTCATGGAACTCGGCTATCCGTAAGTACAAATATTATCTGTTTTTTTCTTCAAAAAATACCATAATATAATTGTGGTTGAAGCTGTAGGTATTTAAAATTTCTGACTTGATTTGTCCTGCTGGGACCAAAATAATATCAATCACCTTAGCTGCCCAAACAAAAGGAATAATCCAACCTCTTCTGTGTGGGCAGCCCTCAGAAATACATGCAATTATTGGAGAGCTGTATAAGGCTTGATGGAGAACCTTTCCCCCAGGAATCAGGAAGTACATTAGACCTTGATTCTGTACACTAAAGTACACAGTCAGTACCATTGGTACCAACAAAACATAGTACCATTTCCATTTTTGCAGCTGAAAATAAAATAATATACCATCTGAAAGGGCTAAAGAGGTAATTGCAAGGGCTATCAAATGACCAAAAATCCACTGGACTGATATAGAATTGTCTGCTCTGACAAGGATTTCTTAACTTTAGAGGCCTGTGCTCACAAGAAATGAAAATAAATCCAAGGGCACCTAGTGGGACAGTGCTGAATAAAGAGCCCAATGAGTAGTGAAATCACTGAAAATGATGCCATAGATTTCATGTTTTGGCTGTCTAAAATAGGTTGCTACAAAACTGGTGGTCACGGCGCAAGATCAAGAAAGGAGGGCAGTTGTTGGAGCATAAATTCTCTCTACCTCAGTGGGAAAAAGATTGGAATCTACAGCCAATGAACCTCCATGGTCTGATGGATGAGTACTTAGAAATGGGTGAGAATGCTCAAAGAGCTAGTTTTTGCTTTTTTAACAGAAGCTGATAATTGTATGTAGTGCCAGTGAGTTTCCTTGTTTTTCTTACAGACTTGAAGAGGGTAGGAACAGCAGTGGCGTAGGAGGTTAAGAGCTCATGTATCTAATCTGGAGGAACCGGGTTGGATTCCCAGCTCTGCTGCCTGAGCTGTGGAGGCTTATCTGGGGAATTCAGATTAGCCTGTACACTCCCACACACGCCAGCTGGGTGACCTTGGGCTAGCCACAGCTTCTCAGAGCTCTCTCAGCCCCACCCACCTCACAGGGTGTTTGTTGTGAGGGGGGAAGGGCAAGGAGATTGTAAGCCCCTTTGAGTCTCCTGCAGGAGAGAAAGAGGGGATATAAATCCAAACTCTTCTTCTCTTCTTCTCTTATTTAGTTATATTATTTTTCCAGTTTTACAGTTTGGCTTTACTACCATCTTTGTAGCTGCTTTTCCACTGGCACCTCTTCTGGCATTGCTTAACAACATCATAGAAATTAGACTTGATGCTTATAAGTTTGTTACACAATGGAGGCGACCGATGCCTGCGAGAGCAACAGATATAGGTGAGACAAAACATTATTGTTGTAGTTGTTCTTTTTACCAAGTAATTATGGCAAATATTGGAATTCAGACATGGTTTTAACTTCATGTTGAAGGGTATATTTACATCACAGAATGTAATCTGTTGTGTTTTTACAACTATTTATTTTATAAATATTTATAAAAAGGGA
This sequence comes from Sphaerodactylus townsendi, assembly GCF_021028975.2. Classification (NCBI taxonomy): domain Eukaryota; kingdom Metazoa; phylum Chordata; class Lepidosauria; order Squamata; family Sphaerodactylidae; genus Sphaerodactylus; species Sphaerodactylus townsendi. The sequence goes on along the minus strand of NC_059426.1, from coordinate 98,988,219 downwards.
AGGTAGAAATATATAGTTTTCATAAGATTCTTGGATTATAAGTCTATGAGTCTGTGTTTAAGATATTCTTCTTGACACTGTTCTTATTACATTGGTTAAATCAATTTACAGTTGGCTTAGGTAAGTAATACAGATGGATCAATCTGTCCTTTAAAGAAAATACCTTGTATATATTAGTTTGAGTTCATGGCACTTCATTCCTAAATATACAAGGACATAATCTGTATTGATTGCAACAAAATTCACTTTCAAGTAAATGTACTTTAGGCTACAGCATATTATACACTGTTTACTTGGGGTTCATTAAATATTTTTGAAGATAATAATACTGGAAAAATGAATGGTGAAATAAAAAACAATTTTATTTTTGTAAGCTGCAACATGTAAAATGATAACTTGTAGAAAAATGATTTCATAGCACAAAATCATAAAGTCTGGTCATTTTTCAAAACTTCTGGACTATGATTCTTAATCTATCTGTTCCATAATAGTTCCAAGCATTTCCAAGTCACCAACACACATTTAACTTATTGTCCAAAATCACAACATTGGATCCGTAGAATCATGAGGGAGCAGCATCTCTCACAAGTTCCCCCTCAACTCAACTTGTACTCTTCCAAAAGCAACATGCAGAGGACAATAGATGGGTGAGAGGAAAACAAAGGATTCTGCAATGGAGAAAGAAACTGCCAGATATTGTGCCTCATATCATGACTTGCACCTGTGCAAAAACAAAAACAAAACAGCTATATAATACAAAAAAGTTGAGCTTTATAATAGAAAATGATATCATTAGCCAACTATGCTAAGATAAGGTGTGGCTGAGAGCCAGCGTGGTGTTCAGCCCCAGTGTGGTGTGGTGTGGTGGTTAAGAGCAATCTGAAGAACTGGTTTTGATTCCCCATGCCTCCACATGAGCAGTTGACTCCTACTGGGTGAACCAGATTGTTTCCCCACTCCAACATTCCTGCTGGGTGACCTTGGGCTAGTCACACTTCATTCAGAATTCTCTCAGCCCCGACCCACCTACCTCATAAGGTGTCTTTGTGGGATGAGAAAGGGAAAGAAGTTTGTAAGCCACCTTGAGTCTCCCTACAGGAGAGTAAGGTGGGATATCAATCCAAACTCTTTGTCTATTCATCTCTTATATGAAATATAATTTATTTATTTATTTATTTATTGTTGCATTTTTATACCGCCCTCCCCCGGAGGGCTCAGGGCGGTGTACAACACTAACCAACAAACAATAAAACAAGATAAAAATAAATTAAGATTTAAAATGCATTAAGATTTAATTATTAAGATTTAATAATGACTGGAATATTCAGCTAGTCTTCCAACAAGTTAAGTTAGAATATTGGCATGGCCAATATTTTGATTGCCCCCCACCCCCAACTTTCATCTGAAAAGGCATAGCACCAGAACTAATGTAAGGAGTATTATGCATGTACAATAGTTAGGAATTAAGAAAAATGCAATAGAGGGGAGGGATTTTGAGAACAGAAAATCTAAAATTACAAGGTATGTGTTTTCTAGACAGTTCAACTAAAGGGCAAAATGGCAGTACTATTAAGAAAGAGCATTTTTAATTCTATCTTGGAATAGAATTAAAAACTTATTTGTATGTGGATGTAAAACTGCATAAAAGAACAGGTTTGACTAATAGTCATGTTTCATGACTACAGTCCGAAAACCACACAACACCCCAGTCATGTTTCAACTTGTTATTTTTTCTCCTAGGAATTTGGTATGGAATCCTCGAAGGAATAGGAGTCCTTGCTGTAATCACCAATGCTTTTGTTATTGCCATTACTTCTGACTATATCCCACGATTTGTTTATGCATACAAATATGGCCCTTGTGTGGATCAAGGATACAGACAGGAAAAGTAATTACTCCATCTTCCAAATGTATTTTTAGCTGTTGTGTTTTGTTAGATGTTTGTCACTTCTATATATTTTGCACATTTTTCTTATTGTTAAATTGGCTCAAAAATACTGCATCAGAGGCCAAGCAAATATCCTCCAAAATGTGATCTGCTATCTAATCAGAACATGTGGAAACATCTAAATAAAATGAGATGATGTCTTTTTCAGTCTCTTTTACCCACACTAGAGCATTTGTCTGTGTTTGTTTAGTCACATGCCAAGAACGAGTGTCAGTTTGAAAGTTTGCAAACATCTGTATCTTAGTAACAAAACATACATCACACTTGAAGAACCATGAATAGATTCCCCAGTATTTTTAGAAGTGCAATAGGAACTGTGTAGGGATCCAGTAGATCAGAAGTATATAGGGAGTACAAAAATACTTTGGTAGGGTTGCTAGCTCTGGTTTGGGAAATACATGGTGATTTTTAGGAGGAGCGTAAGGAAGGTGGGTTTGGATAGTGGAGGAACTTAAGTATAATGTCATACAGTCCACCTTCCAAAGTGGCCATTTTCTCCAGAGAATTGATCTCTGTCAGCTGGAGATCTACTGTAATCCTAAAACATCTCTAGCTACCTACTAAAGATTGGCAACCCTATACATAAGGAGAGGAGAATCCTTCCTCTCCTGATCCCTCCTGATGAGGTTGTTGTTAGCCCTAAAAGGGAAATAAACACATACTGTCCCAATCCTTCCCCCCACCCATATCTAACAGCTGTTCAAGTGAGGCCATTTCAATGGACACATCTGACTACAATAGAGAAACTAAGGCTCATTCTACACAGGGTATTTATATCGAGTTACAATCATTATACTCATTTTCCCTTTTTATAAACGGAAAACAAGTTTATTCCCTTTTTATAAATGGAAAACAAGTTTATTTATCATGATTACAACTCATTATAAATATGCTGTGTGGAATGAGCCTAAATGAGCCTTACACACTGCCATTGTGACCCAGTTAAGGGCTCTCATAGCTTCACTTTTCAAAACACAGAGAAGATGCTGTATCATCTTTATCATCATCACTTCTGCTTTGGCCCTTAGCATGACCCAAGCAGTGAAATAACTAGAAAAATAAAATATGACTGGAAGAATGCTTTCTAACAGTGCCTTTGGATGAACTGCATATCAAAAATATGAATCTGATTCTGAAAATAGAGACTTGGGTTATGCCCGCCCCTCCCTTATTTAGTCCATGTGTGTTGTACTATCATCTCTACATTATTTATACACACCTGGTAGTGACAGCCAATGGCATTGCTTCTCTGATAAATATAGTCCCATTCACAATATCAGATCAATCAATAATGTCTTTCTGTCTGACACATTAAGGAGTACACATTTAGGAGTACCTATTAGATCTCTCTTCCTCTAATTATTTTTTTAAAGTACCAATGTTTTTGGAAGCATTTTTTATTTCCTTGCACAAGAAAAGCATGTGTGATTCAGAGGAAATTCTGACAGTTAAAGTATGAAGTTCTAGATCATCTGTGGACATGAGCATAACGTTATATTCCTTACCATAAAATGTTGCAACTAGTAATTTGGCCCCTATGGTAATAGACCCTTTTTGAAAAAAAGAACTAAATGTAACTTCATTCGTCACATGCTGGAACATCTTTGTTTTAGAATCCTACACTTAGGTCCTAATGCCTACCTAGTTCTATTAGATAGGCACTAGGATAGGAACCAATCAGAGCATTCTAAAACAAATGCGGTTCACCTTGTGGAAGGTGAAGTTACAATTTTACTTAATTCTTTTTGTTGAAAAGGATATAGATGAGGTCTTATTCCACTCTGCGCTTTGGCAGAGTGAGCCTTTTACAGTAGAACTGAAAGTTAGTGAATTCATTAATTTATTCATTGTTGCCTTCAATTTGAAATTATGATTTTTAAACTTACTATCCAAAATGTAAATGCATGTAATTTTTTTTAAAAAAAACTGTTCTTTAAATTTCACTGTTAAAGACATATTTATGTTTTCTCTGGAGGCATTGTTATTTTAATATTAAATCTCCTCAGAAATCAATTAACAGTATGTTTTCTTATTCCTTGGCTTTGCAGTTACACATTTAATAGGTGGGTATGTGAGGGCTACTGTTTAACATGTAGGAAGCTTTATGCTTTTCTTTTCCATCATTCATAGCTCTCCCTATCAGCTTTTTCATGGTGAATCTTTCCCTTCCTGTTCAATAATGTCCCCTGAGCTTCTATCACAATATGAAGAATTTTTTAAAAAACTCAGTCATTATTTTGCTGAATGCTGCTGTTAAAAACATTAATACAGCTTGATCAGTGTTTTGCCTCAGGGCTGAATAAAAATGAATTTTCTTTGCATTCCCACCCTCTCAACAGCTAACCTATCAACGGAAGCAGATTGTTCCATGGTTTTAAAAGGTGCTATTTGCTGACTAACTTAAGTTACATAGAAGTAGGGCAGCTTGAAAACATGCAAAGCACACTGCATAAAACATCATTTCTACATTCTTGTTTCTGCAAGGGTGCTGACCTGTTCTGTACAAAATAGCCGGAAATAACAATTTTTGAGCAAAGTGTTCTGTCCTTTATATTTACCTTTTTTAAAACTACTATTCTCTGGTATTTTTAACATTCTAGATTGCTGTTGTGGCATTCTAGATCGCTAACTACCTCTTTCTGGTTCTGCAACTATGGTCTGATTCAACTGGGGATTGTACTGTAATGAAGCCATACCATCATACAGTCAATAAATATGACTACCTAGCAATGTCATTAATAGAATATGTTTATTTACAAAATTTATATCCCATCTTTCTGCTTTGCAAGGGCCACCAAGGCAGTGAACTATTTAAAACATACAATGTAAACTTACATTATAATACCATTAAAATCAACCCCTTCTCAAACATACATCATTAAAACTGAACCAATGTGGCAGACATCAAATGTTAAAATTTCCTCATTTTAAAAATTTAAAATAAATTTATACAATAATTATTAAACAGTCACAACAATAAAAATCGAAGAAGCAGTAACAGTTACTGGGGGTATGCCAAACAGAACACAAAAGTTTTCACCCACTGGCAGAAGACATCACTAGAGGAAGACAGATAAATCTCCCTGCAGATAGAGTTCCAACATTTTGATGCATAACTGGGAGTAATGCATAGTACTCTGCTCTGTAGTGTAATGCATAGTAATGCATAATCATGCACTTAGCTATGGCTTGGACTTTTCAGAGATAAATTCTACAGGTATACTCTTCTTCAAAGCATAAATTTCATTTTAAACATCCAAGGCTTTGTGTATTTTTATAGCATTAATTCAGTTGTCCTTATTGAGTAAAGAATATTTTGCCTTTGTCATCCACTGATAATTTGCCAGGCATGATATAAAAATAATGCATTGGTTTTGGCAAGGAGCATGAATAACATACATGCTTTATAAGTTCTGCATGCACTACTTATGACAAATTAATTCTTCAACAGAAAATATTTACTGGACTTTGTCTTTTTAGATGTTTGAAGGGATATGTCAACAGCAGCTTATCAATATTTGATCTGAGCGAACTTGGCTTGGGATATTCAGGATATTGCAGGTATGCACTTACTGAATGGCAAATTATTGCTGCTTGAGTTTCATTCAAATTGCTTTGATCAATACAATGGATAGCATTATTTTGTAAAATTTAATGGGTCTACAGAAGTTTATGTTATAATAAATCTTTTATTTTTAAGATGTCTCAGGACCCATTTTTTCTGTAGTAGACTAATCTGTGGATTGGGAATGAGATGTTACAAATGCTATTTTCCAGCAATGAATGCAATCATGTCTGGATTTCTTCATATATTATATGATATTTTCATTAATTTATTTACTTGAGACCAGGTTAGCATAGGGAAGATTGGTCATGAGATAATTAAATAAGTTGGAGGAATAATTAAACAGAGGAGGAAATTTGAAAATCTGGTGCTTGGGCATTTTCATGGCCATTAGAAACTGCCTGCCAAAATTATATGTTATCTCTGTTTGATGAGGCTCCCTGCAACTTGGCCAGGTAACTAATTGTTAAAAATGTTTACAGTATTTGTGTCTAGACTTTATATAAAAAGCAAGGGAATAGGCTAGAGTTGGAAAACTTAAAATGGCACTAGGCCCTTAACCTCACATTTTTCAGCTGGCAGCACTCTGCACCAAGCCATCAGTTCTTTGGAGAAGATGAAATAATTGTAAGATATACCATAGGTACACTGTAATTAGATTTCAATACAGGCATCAGAAGATCAGTACATGAAATTATGTTATTTTTTAGGACCCCAGTAGATGGGGCATTGAGACAGAATAAGATCCTGAAAACAACGTTTTGGTTCCACCTCAGAGGCTTGAATTTAGGAGCTGGTGTTGAAGAAAGAGAGGAAATAGGAAATGGAAAGATTGACAGTGGAGGAGAAAAGACTTTGATACAAATGAAAGGCTAATGATCACTTTCTAAAGAATCTCACCAATTCAAAAATATCTAATTTAAATAGTAGGAAGTAATAAGCATATAGTCAATGGCCCATTATGCATGGAATACTTTCTTTGGGGCTCTTAGCGGTGCAGTGGGGCTGAAGTGTGGTCTCCTGACGGTTCTCTGTTTACACATGAGGACACATTCACTGTCTGCCTCACAGCTGCTTTTTTGAAGTCTCAATGTGTCTTTGCTTTTCCTGGTTCTCTTAACTAAACCCATCAACTTCCTCTTCAAGGCACAGATCTCATCATACTCGGTAGTTGCGAGATAAAGGGCTTTGTTTAAGCTCTTTAAATTGCAGTTATATTGGTATACCTGTGATTACAATTGTATTGATATTGTAGCCCCTTTCCAAAAATAACCCCCCCCCCAAGAAAGAGGCAAAGCAATTCATTGAACCACACTAAGAAGGGGAACATGTCCTAGAATTGATATCTCTCCCCTCACTCCATACACAGATACTTTCTGGTTTTCAGATGCAATAAAAGACAGAGATTTTGCAGTGCTTCTCTGTTTATATTGATATATCAATATAATAATTAACAAAAATGGAAGTAATAAAATCTGAAAAGGGGGAAGGGGAGAGGGGTGCAGGGGAGTGGGAGGGGCTAGTGGTTGGCAGAGGGGGAATATGTCTGGGGCAAAACTGCTCACTTGCAAATCTCCCCTGCTCTTGCACTGAAGAAAATTAAAATCATGCTTAAAGGGATGCCGCTTGGCATGGGGAGAATGGAAATTGAAAGTGGGGCTTGGGGAAATACATCCATTCAAGTAATCTTGTTGTGACTGACATTTGCCCCTGCTGTGCAGCAGACACCTGGTCCACAATGGGCCAATGACTTGTGTGACGAATGCCCATATTTGGGAAGTGGTTTCCAGAGAGAGACTTCACTGAAATAGTTAAATCCTGCCTGGTTCTAATTGATTGGGAGAAAATTGCCTGAGAGGAGAAAAAAAGAGACAGCTGGAGTGCTGTAGGCTTTTTTTTTTCCTCTGGGGAGAGTTGGAGTGAGAGAGACTCCAGAAAAGGGGTCTGACCTGAAAGCCTGTCAGGGCTACTGCATATATTAAATTATGGTGACCCTAAGAACATTTCTTTGGGGTTTGTTTACTCTTCCTTAAGGGGAGGTCTCCTAGATATGGCTGCAGGAAAGTGCCTGAGGGAGACTGGTCAGAAGTAGAATACCAGCTTCCTGAGGGGAGAACTGTGGCCCTTCTTAGTTTATGCCAGTAGACACAGAGATTCTAGGCAGGGACCCAAACAACTCACTGTTGGTCATAGGACCATTTGAGAGCCTAACAAACTGTCTGAATGACTATACATACTTGTGTGTGTGTGTGTATGTGTGTGTGTGTTTATCTGTTCCTCAACCCTACCAAAGAAATGTTTGACTTTCCTGTTTATTTTAAATAAAACATTTTGTTGTGGAGCTGTAAGGCAATACAGACTCTAGTGCTGACTTTGAGGGAGGTTCTTAAAGTCAATAAGGAATAATTCCTGAGGTAATAACTCCTTGGTCTTGGAACTTGTGAAAGGGGAATCCTACCCTTTCCCCTGTTTGGTTTGTGTTATAACTTGCCTCTAGTCCTGAAGAGAGGTTGTTAAGATTCATATTAATTTCTATCTCAGAACAACAGCATATGCTGGTTAAACTTAATTTACTTGAGGCAGTGCCAGTAGTAATTAAATAAAAAATGTAATAATTAAAATTAGGCTTGGTAATTCAATATATCTAAATAAAAAAATACCAAATTTTTGTATGAAAAGATGTATTCATCTTTTTCCGGCTTTTATCAGCCCCGAATACAAGCAGGGCTGATAAAAGCCGATCTGAATAGCTCAGAGTGTTGAATGACAGATGTTGATCTTTCTGCATTTGGGGGATTTAAACTTTAAAGGGAGCCTTCAATAGTGGCAAGCCATCTTGGACTCCCTTTAAAGTTAACTAACTTGAGTGTGTATAGTTAAAACTGGAGAATCCCCCCCTTAAACTTAAGCTCTCGTATAGTTAAAACTAAAAACATTTCTGCTGTGTGGCATGGCCCATTGCTGTGTTCAGATTTGTGAGTTGGGGTACGTTCTATAATGTGATGGTACCAGTTTGCCTAGGTACGCCACTGTCGCACAGGGCTCGAGTGTGGGAAGAAAAGGAAGGGGAAAAAACACCCCGACTGTGCCCGCTCAGGTGGGGGAGGGTGGCCGCCCTTGGGGGGGCATCCAACTCAGGTTTTGCCCAGGGCGCCAGTTTGCCTAGGAATGCCACTGACAGGCTTCCTCAAGAAGAAGACCAAACAGAGGATTCCGAGCCATTTTTACTAAATGACTTCCTTCATGTTTTTCCCTATTATTATTATTATTATTATTATTATTATTATTATTATTATTATTATTATTATTATTATTATTATTATTATTATTATTATTATTATTACAGGTATAGAGATTACAGAGCACCTCCATGGAGTTCAACTCCTTATGAATTTACTTTACAGTTCTGGCATGTCCTAGCAGCTCGACTGGCCTTCATTATAGTATTTGAAGTGAGTTCATTTGTTTATTAATTAAAATAACTTTATTCCACCATTCTGAATGTCTTAAGGTGGCTTACAAATTCAAATTTGAAATATGCAATAACCCCCATAAATAATCACCTCCCCCTTCGATGTCTGTGTTAAGTGCTCAGAGGGGCACTGTTTTTCTCACAATATAAAGTTTCCTGGGACATATACACAACATGATTTGGACAATGCCCACTGATAGCAGTTTCCCTCAGGGCATCATATTTTGTTAGAGTTTCTTGTCCTCTTACACAAATATATTTGTGTACAACCAAGATTCCATGTTCTCTACAGACAGAAATAATAATTAATATTAGCAGCATTAGGTTGTTCACACCAATGAATCGGCTCCAGGAACTGACTGGAAGGAGCAGGTAGACTTTTGTCATTGGTGACAGAATGCTTCCATTGGTGATGGGCTAAGTGTACAGCAAATCCTGATCCAGAGTAAAGTCATGGAGACTTGGCTTGACTGGAATGGAAAAATTCACTTGACATTACAGGGTTCCCATGAACCAGAGTTCTGCTGAGTCCTGGCCCCAAAATAAGCCTCAGGATTATTACCCAACACTAGACCATTTCCTGGTGTTCTTACTCCCAAATGAAGGGGACCAGTCAGGAGGTAAGGTCAAAAGAAATCTTTATTCAAACCAAGGAAGCTCCAGAGTCTGCAAAAGTGGTAATAGCTCATCTAATCTCTGGAGGCCAGACCTTTTATACTAAGCAGTAAATATAATTAATACATTGGCAGTACACTCCTCCAGAACCCTCATAATAAGAGTTCTTCCTGTTCATTTCTGTAAATTCCTGCCTTATCTAGAATGTGCTCCTGAGCAGCCTCGCCATCTCCATAAGGATACTCTGCAAATGTTTAGAGAAAGACACTCCCACCATATCACTGTTCTGAAACATCAGGAAAGAAATATATTTCCCGTTTTGTTAGCTTCAAACATCTAAGCTATGATAAATTTGTCTCCAGCTAAAACCATTTTAAAAGGAGACTTTTTAGTTCATATATCAAGACTGTGATATTGCTAAGAGAAAGCTTTCATTTCCTTCAGCAAAGGTTTTTCCTTCTTTGATTAGGTCCATGGCTAGTATCTGTGTGCTGCTGTTTTCTGTCAGGGATAACTGGTGGCTAGCATGAAAACATTCCTTTATCAGAATTCTGGAAGAGATGGAGAGAATCAGAATTCTTTTGACTTTCCCACCCCTCCCTTTTTTGCTTTCCACATTTGTAGATGTTTATCTGCTAGTTACTAGGTCAACTATAGGTCATCCCACATAGCCAGTGAATCATTTTTTCAACATCATAGGGTAGAAATCTAAATAGTTTCAAGTTGATGGAAGCATTTAAAATTGTTCTTTTTTTTTCTTTCTTTTTTCAGCACCTTGTTTTTGGAATAAAATCTTTCATTGCCTACTTAATCCCAGACATGCCCAAAGACCTATGTGACAGAATGAGAAGGGAAAAATATTTAGTCCAGGAAATGATGTACGAAGCTGAATTAGAGCATTTGCAGAAAGAACGGAAAAAGAATGGCAAACAGTATCACCACGAATGGCCTTAGTTGATATCAAATAACAGTGACAACTTTCACATGAGAATGGGTGCTTCTGATTAGAGGCTGAAGATGGGAGTCTAAAGATTTAAGCCTTGTAAATATGCTGCAATTGAAAAACAAATTATTAAGTTTTGCTGTGAACTGGAAGAATCATGTTAACCCATAGAGATGCCAAATGGCTATGCTGAAGATGCATTACTGAGGACTGAACGCTGGCTCAGCAGAAGTGGATTTGCTCAGCAAAAGTGTAAGATACAAAGAACTTGTGTAAGGCATCTACAGCAAAGTAAAAACAAAATCTATCACTTGTAAAAGTTTCATAGTAAGGGCATGATTTTTTTTTAAAAAAAAGATGGTATGTTTATCCACTACTTCAGCTTTTAATTGCTCAAATGTATTTGTACAGCCAGTGGAAAATACAAAGTGAGAATTGTTGCCTCTGTGGCCATAAATTGATGTTCTAACAGTCCTGCAGGCTTCCCATTTTGTCAGTCTCTTGCTGAGATTGTGGATGTGGCTCTGCCCTTTAAAAGGGATATCAGTCTATTTGATATTTACTATGCAGTTTGATGTTTGCACATCACTTCTTGTTTGTCTTTAAAAGAAAAAATGTATAGTTCTCTACAGTCAAAGAAATTCTACTTAAGGGAGGGCTCCACAGATCTTCTATAGAAGAGCTTTTCCCCCTTACACAAGAACCTTGTGTAATGGATAAGGGAAATCATATTGCATCCAGAGTATATAATCTGCATGCAGAAGCCTTTGCACATAATTAAATGTGCACACATCTCAAGACCTGCACATGGAACTGCACAAGCAGATAACTTTTTTCTTTCTGTCAGTAGTCCTCTGGATGCTGACTGTTCTTGATGCAGCTCTCTTCAGAAGAACAATCTGGCTTCCCAGTGATTTGATATCCAGTATGCAAATAAAGGCCATCTACTCATAATCTCTGAAGTGAACAGGCTTATCCATGCTCTGATGTAGCATGCAGAATTGTGTCACTATTCTCTTTGAGCTATTTGGATATTAAATGTTCCAGAAAAAAACAACTTGAAACATTTTATTGCATTGCAAATAATTTCACCCTAAGAAGTCATTTATCTTACTTGCTCTATGCAAGAGCCTCTTTATGCAGTATACAAAGTATAACTTAATTGCTTGAGAATTATGAAACAGGACTGTAAAACCATCCTTTTTCTACAAAATCAAAGCATGGCAATAGGTGTATAGATAGTATTTTTAAAATATATTCAGTACATGTTCCTATAGCAACTTGGACTTTGGTTATCACATCCTTGCAAAAGAGAACAGTAAGCTTCATGATTTTGTGATATTACTATGTTCCATTCTGCACAACACAAAAAAGACATCTGTGGGATGCCTTAAAAAGAAGTGACTGCCTCTGTTCACTCTGCACACCTAAAATATGACTTCCAAAGGAGGCTTAAAAAGAGGCAGCTTCTGGGTGTTTTCCAGACAGCAAAGGCATCAGAGAGGAAACGAGGCTGTTTCCTGCCCAAACATTTTGTTCTCTGGTCAATTTCACCCTCAGCTTGCACATGACATTTTGTGTGCAGCTGAAGGGATTCTCCCTTCCACCATTTGCTGAAAGTTATTCTGGAGGCTCTGATCCTGGATGCCTTTTCATCCCAAAAAGTCCATAGTTTTACTCAGCTGGTCCTTCCAATTCCAGTAATATATAGTTTTGAGAGTCAGCATGGTGTAGTGGTTAAAAACAGGTGGATTCTAATCTGAAGAACCAGGTTTGATTCCCCACTCCTCCACCTGAGTGGCAGAGACTTATCTGGTGAACCAGATGTGTTTCTGCACTCTACATTCCTGCTGGATGACCTTAGGCTAGTCACAGTTCTCTCTGAACTCTCTCAGCCCCACCAACTCACATGGTGTCTGTTGTGGGGAGTGGAAGGGAAAGGAGCTTGGAAGCCACCTTGAGTCTCCTTACAGGAGACAAAGGTGGGGTATGAATCCAAACTCTTCTTCTTTTGTTATTTTTTAAATTTTTGAATAGTTATCTTTGTAGCTACGCAGACACACAAAGGAGAATCTTAGCCGCTCAGAAGACTGATCTTCTGCCCATTCAAAAGCATTGAGTTGACCTGGCCTCCGTGGATTGACTCCCCCCCCCCCCCCCCCCCCCAGTACAGTTGGTCTGCAGAGTTCAGGTCAGCCAATGCTTTTCAATTGGTGCTCGTCCCGTCTTTCGGGCTGCTAATGTGTGTCTGCATAGTTACATAGATAGCTCCAGAAGAACAAGAACAGCAACAACATCCATATATTGCTGAAAACAACAGGACCAGCTGAGTACAATGGTGGACTTTTTCAGCTGAAAAGTCACCCAGGATCGGAGGCTGCAGAGCAAATGTTCTGGGGCAACCTTCACCAAATGGTGGCAGACAGAATGTTGTGTGCAAGCTGAAGGTAAAACTGACCAGAGAGCAAAACAGTTGGGTGGAAACCATAAGACATCTCCTGAGCTCTGCATTCCATGGAGCCAGGCAGGAGATATCTTGCAGGCAATTTAGGGGGAAATGGTGCACTTGGAAGCATTTTTTTTAAAAAAATACATCTTGAGCAGAAATAAGGCATCCTAAGCATGATTTGGGGAAAAGGCTGTGTGGAGTGCCTTTTTTGTGTCCTCATGATGTTTTATTTCATCTGTGAAGAATGGATCTATAATTCTTTATTATGAATACTTCAAAAATGTGGAAGAACTGAAGCACTAAACTCAACAAGTGGGCAGGACTCACTTGTACATGGGGGATCAAATTATCCTAATTTTGCTTTTGTAAATTTTCAGGTGTAGAAATCTTTCTTATTGATATTAACCAAAGTAAATCTAAACCTTGTGTTTTCACTTTCTGAGATATGCAGAATGATATAGCAAAGCACAGCAATCATATCAAAGTTATATTTTTGCATGAGCCTTGAGATGAACAAATTATTTGATTATAGATATAATATTATGTTTACAAGGAATCACTTTTCATCAGTTCAGACCATGAATGTCCTAATTACAATGGTCTAACCGCACAGTTTTTCTTACTGTTTGTCTCTCATATGTTAATATTTTATATGATGACAACCAAGTTTGTAATAATTCCCTTTCCGTATATGGATAGTCCAATAATGCAGGTGTGTACACACAGATCTCTCCATCTATATAGATATTCCTGGATATTTCAATGCAGACTAAGTTTTTCCCATGTAACCATTGATGTTGATGCCCTCGTTGAAGTGAATGGAAAAGCCTACTTCTACAAAAGCTGGATGGGGCATCATTGCCATAATGGGGAGGGCTTTAAAGTACACACTTTATTTCTGTGTTATAAAACATGGATTTATTAAAACCTTTCCATTGCTATTGTTAAGTTTTATGTGATTGCCTTGGCTGGCTCCAGGCTTTAGAAGTATCTAATTCATTCACCAATTGGAATGTTAAACTACGTTGTGGTGTTTTCTCCTGTCACAGTTTGATCTAGACCTAGAAACACTCTGATTGATCATTAAAGCAAAAGAAAAGAAAAACAAATCCTTGTAATTTGCCAACTTGTAAACTACTGTAAACATATACAAAGTTAGTTTGAATCCAAAGCCACAGACTTGTTTCTAGCTACATCCACTGAGAAACTGACTTCAATACATCAGCCTTCTCTTAAATCATTTTTTCCAGACTTGGAAAGCACACAAACTTTTCAAAGAAAAAATGCTTTCTTGAAGCCCTTTGTTCAAATAAGAAGTTCAGTGGTATCTAAATGTTGCTGAAAAACAGCCATTTGCTTTAGATGGAAGAAATCCTCTGCAAGGATTTGGTTCGCTGTGGTTGCAATGAATGCAAATTATCTTACAAAGATATATGGCACACTTTGTTCTCAGGAAATATGTATAACATGAATGCTGGTTAAATCTCTCTTTATCTCTCTCTAATTTTGTGTGTGTGTGTGTATTTAAAAAAATTACCCATATTTGTGATATGTGCATGCAAGCTGCATTTGTGGACTTTACACAGAACTTCAGAACTACATTTTTGCAAAAAAAATCTAGTCTACAATAACTTGGTCTATGCATGTACTTTCAAAATAGGTGGCATGAGCAGTTGTAGTCTGGCTTTCCAATTCCTACAGACAGTTACTAGTCCAGAATGTTTCAGCTATTATTAAAACAACCCGGTGTCTTGATGCAACCCAAAGGAACCCTTGCACCAGAAATAAACATTTGTTTATCACTTGCCATGCTTATGTTTCGTCATCTCACACTGTAAATGGGCACCTAGTGTATATGATCATTAAGGTAGAGAGCGTGGAAAAATTTATCAGAGAAACACAAAATACAGAGGGTGCTCTTGCATCAGCCTCGTCTAGAGACTCAACACCTGCAAGTGAGTGAATCAAAATGTTGAAACAACCTAAAAAGCTATAGGAAACACTGACTTAAGTCACCGTTTTTTGATGGTACAAGTCAGCTGCTACTGTAGGGGTCATTGGCCAAAAGTCATGCTTTTCTGAAGGGAACAAAGCTCAGAATATATTTTGTGTGTGCGTAAAAAAAAAATCCCAGGTTCTACCTGATGCATCTTTAGGTTTAAAAAAAAATTAAAAGCTTGGTTTGCAGGGATCTGAAGGCCATCTGCTTGAAACACATTACATCAGTCAGAACAGAATTAGACCGAAAAGCTTGTACTAAAGCAAAATGTATGTAAGGTATAACCAATAACCTGTTTGTGACAATGTTTAATAAAGAATATGTTGCACACATTCACATTCATAGACAGCAGGTTTCCAAATGACCATACTGACCATTATGAAGGGTTCTTATCTGCATACCATCATTAAATGATTGATATTGATACTGATATTAATGAGAAATCCCTGAAATCTCTAAATTGCAATTCAATACAGTAAATGCCAAATAGATCCAAAATGTCACACCAGATGAAGGAATTGCTCAAAATAAATCTTTGCTCAAGATGTATGCACATGGGCATACAAGGCATTTCTATAGGTAGGTTATATGTTGACACTGTACTGTCATAAGCTTTCATGGTTGAAATTAAATGGCTGTTGTGGGTTTTCCAGGCTGTGTGGTTGTGGTCTCGTAGTTTTTGGTCCTAATGTTTTGCCTGCGCCTAAGGCTGACATCTTCAGAGGCATGTCATGGTAAGATGTGTTTCAGTCCATGGCACAGTGTGGAGTAATTGTGTGGTGGGACATATGTTTTGTCTACCTCACTGGTGTGGGGAAGGGGGAAGCACTTTTGCACATGTCCTGGTGAAGTTCAGTTTCAGTTGCATGTGTGTTGATATGTTGCAATATTTTTCTATTAAATACTGATACTTTGTCATAATATATTTATTCTTTATATGATTTTCATCTTTCTCCCTTGTTACTGCTTTTGCATATAACATCTATAATATCAGATGTGATCTTTTACTTCACAAGGTAACTTGCTTCCACCAGAAGCTGTTGCAACACTGGAGTCTTTTTAGTGGTGAAATTTGCTTTTTGGGCCAAACAATCATTGCAGTTGGGGGGACTGATGCCACATGGAAGTGGCAGAAGGATTACACTGGTGCCCATGCGATCAATGCTGTGCAAAGTGGCACGGGTGCTGGCACAGAGGGACTTACCTTGGATGCCAGCCACTGTGGCAGCCAAACCTGAAAGTTCAGCCATGCACTAGTGGGCCTTCACACAACAGCCTTCACTGGTATAGGATGGGGGGTTCCCATGGGCAGAGCCAACTTTAGTCAGCTCCCAAAAGACTTTTAGCCAACAACCCCTTCACCAGCAGCCAGCTGGTTCCACCAAAAAGGGGTGGCATAAGTCAGTGTTTCCTATGACATTTTTCAAATGACCAGGTTTCCCCCCCCCACCTTCCCCTTGCTATCCCCAGCTGCCACTCTACCAACCCCCACCCCTGTATGCTTTTGGATGGGGTGCCTGACACATTTCTACTAACTTTGCCCACTGAAACTTAAAATAAAGACTTTATGAACAAATGTCAAAAACACCATCCACTTGAATGTTTTCTTTCTGAAAAATATAGTCATACCCTTATTTGCAATGGTATCTATGTAGAACTTTCAAGTAGATTGTGCCCTGTATAAAATTGCAATTATGTATAGGGAAAAATTATTACAGCCCTGGACTCTGATCCAGCAGAGTTTATGTAAAGATACCCAAGCTGCATATATGTAGCTCTATTAAAACAGATATTAAATCTATTAAATCTAACTGATCAACTATTAAACCTATTAAATCTAACTGATCAGCTATTAATCAAGAAAAGGAAGAGAAACAAAATCGAGCCATGCTCCTCCTGCTTGAAAGATTTCAGATCTTTTTTTAAAGTAGCAAACCAAGAGGATGGATTGGGAAGGGGTACCATGCTAGATGTCCATTTGCATGATCGATCTTTTAGCCACTTAAAGATATAATGTGTTTACCCACTAGCCAGATTGGGGCATTTTTATTTCTCTGATTTTTTTAACACAACAGGTGTAACATTGACACCTGGTTTGTGCTTCTTTAGAAGTTCACAAATCAATTATTTCATTAAAAACATACTAAGTAATTTCATTAAGAATTGCCAACTGCTTAGAAACACAGTTTATCATCTGTACCCTATGAAATACTTGTTAGACTGAGCTCCCTGGGGGTGGTCAGAGTCTCGGATGGAGCGAGAAGAAACTGTGCCTGGGGCATGCGCACACCCTGTGCCTTTGCTGCAGCAGTGCCCACCCCCGCCCTGCCCTGGAATCCCCCACCACCATGCCCCTGCCATGCCCCTGTCACAGTGCATCCCCGAGGCATCCCGCCCCACCTTCTCCATTGGTGCTACACCACTGGTCAGTCCAGGGTAGTGCATCACTTTTCTTTAGCAAACCTGGGCAGAGCCTCAGATAAGGAGAGGAGAAGAGTTAAGCTGCACTTGAAACATCTTTTTCAACCTTTTACCCTCACTACTACTGCAAGCTCACAACTTAGCTCTTCCTCTCTGGCTTCCTCTGGGCCAGCCTAATAAAGATGTGTCTGGGGGTAAGGTCATCCCAAATTCCACCAATGCCCTTTGCCTGGGGCAAAAATGTACAGAGGGTACAGAGTTCACAAAATGAACTGGAGTGAAAGCACAGTGTAACAGCTAGGATCCTTGTTAGGTTAGACTCCTGAGCAGAGGCATAGATACCAGGGGGCCAGGGTGTGTGCATTGCACCGGGCGTGCGCCTGGGGGAGGCGCAATAAATTCAGGTTCGTTTGTGTGGGGGGGTTGTATTTTTAATGTTTTTTTCAGTTTTTGGCCTGCAGGGGGCACAGTTTTAGGCTAGCAGCACCAAAATTTCAGGGAGTTTTTGGGAGACTCTCATGATTATACCATCCAAGTTAGGTGAGGTTTGGTTTAGGGGGTCCAAAGTTATGGACTCCCAAAGGGGGTGTCCTATCCCCAATTGTTTCCAATGGGAGCTAATAGAAGATGGGAGCTACACCTTTGAGGGTCTATAACTTTGGACTCCCTGAACCAAACTTCACCAAACCTGGGTGGTATCATCAGGAGAGTCTTCTAAATACACCCTGAAAATTTGGTGCTGCTAGCTTAACAACTGCACCCCTGACAGCAGGCACTCCCTCAAATTTCCCCAGATTCTCCTTTTAAATCCACCCCCTTCGGCATGGATTTAAAGGGAGAATCTGAGGTTCCCAGTTAAACATTGAAAGTGATGCTGTTTCAGGGTGGGGATCCCAGATTCTCCTTTTAATGTGGATTTAAAAGGAGAATCTGGGCTCCCTAGTTTAAACACCATTGGAAGTGATGCTGTTTGGGGGTGGATCCAGCATCACAACAGCCGCCCATGAGGGGGGGGCATGCGCAAAACTCAGATTTTGCACTGGGCTCCATTTTTCCTAGCTATGCCTCTGCTCTTGAGTGATTAGAATGTGGGAGGCCCAGGTTTAAATCCCTCTTCAACCATGGCACTCCAGTGATCTTGAAGGTCAGTGGTTTCAGTCAACATACAGGTCATACCTGCCTTCCTTATCTCCATCTCATTTTGTGTTCTCCCTTATGGAGAACTTAAGACTGTAAACTGGTTGGGGCAGTGATCTTTTTGTTCTTGATAAAGTACCAAACACGCAGATGGTGATATTTAAAGAACAAGATAATGTGGTTGCAGGCAACTAATCACACACAACTGGTGGTCCTGGATGCAGATGTACACTTAACCCTCAATTGCATCCAACCAGTCCAGTCAGGCTTCAGTAAGGCAGGATAATACATGGAGAAATGAAGGCCAAGGGCTACATATATTTTTAGTACAAGATCTTGAATCATTTAACTAAATTATGGAGAAGGAAAACTATGGCCGTTTCCGCACGGCCTCCCTGTCGCCTCCGCACCGGCGAGAATTCCGCCGGCGTGGAGGCGAAGGCCGTTCGCATGCACGCATGTGAGCGGCCGCAGCAGAGGCCAGCAAACGGCAGGCGGCTCCGCACGGAGCCGCCTCTTCTCCCTGGCCCGTCCCACTCACCTTGTCCCCGTCGTCGCCTGCTGGCTGTCGAAGCCCCGCCCACGCTGCCCTCCGACCTGACTGCGCTTCCCCCCCCAGGGCGGCGTCAGGCCGCCCTAAACAACAACCCTTTAAAGGGTTGGGGTCGGAGGACGAACGAAGTCGGAGGACAGAGATCCAGAGATCCGACGGAAGGACAGCGTGGGCGGGGCAGGTCGGCGGTAACGAAGCAGGCGACGACGGGGACAAAGGTGGAAGTAAGGGGCGGGCTTCAGGGAGAAAGCGTGTTCCCGGTGGCGCGGTTAACGCAGCTGTACGCCAGGAAGACGCTTTCCCCCTAACAACAACCCTTTAAAGAGGGTTGTTGTTTAGGAAGCAACTGGCCTGACGACGCCCTGGGCCTGAAGTGACGCCAGTCAAAGGTCCGGCGCTGCTGCGTTGCAGCAAGCGCCGCCCTATCTTTAATCTTGGCAACCTGGGGCGACGTTTTTACCGCCCCCAGGCCAGCGTTTTTGGCCCATGCGGAAAGGGCCTATGTTTGGTTCACGTAAGACAAGGCTCTATCCATGTGGTGAGCAGAAATTCAGTCAGTAATTCAGTTTGTTGTATTCATGTCCACAGGAAAAAAAAGTACTAGGATAAAGAAAAGGGGCATGGAAAGGGGGAAATTCCCATTAAAAGATTATGGTTGATATCAATAAGTTTTTCCCAAGGCCTAGTTCAGACAGAAGAAAAGAGAGAGCCAAAGACAGAGCACTGGGGATCTATCTACACAAAGGCGGAAAATCAGCACTGATCCTTTTTCATATTTTTTTGTTGTGCTGACTTCAAGAGTTTTGTTGTGCTGTCTTCAAGATTCATTATGTTGCAAGAATCACATCCAACTTAAATTCATAGGCTAGAATGTGCTGTCAAATAACAGCCAACTTAAGGTGACCTTGTAGCGTTTTTCAAAGCAAGAGATTTTCAGAGGCAGTTTGCCATTATCTGCCTCTGCATAGCAGCCCTGAAAATCCAAGTATTAATTAAGACCAACTTTGCTTAGCTTCCAAGATCTGAAGAGACTGGGCTAGCCTGGCCCACTCAGGTCAAAGCCAGTAGATTTCAGTTCTTAGTTGTGAAAAACAGTTGAGAACTGGTCAGAAAAAGTTTGCTGAAGCTCCTGCCTGCTGCTGTTCACAACTCATTGTTCTTGTCCACCACCTACTCCTACCTCCATTGCTTCCACAGGTATTAATTCTAAATATGCTATGCACATCAATCAACAGTCCAGTTCTTCATTGTCTCTTTATCTCTTGTAATCATGATATTGTAAGATGTGGTGCAAAGACATACACATTCCCTGCCCCACTTGCCTTCATGCAAGCTCCATCTCTGTGCAAGCAGGAGACATCTGCAGCAGGTGGCCGTTGGGAATTTCCACTAGAGACTTCCAGCAGCACCTATCATTTCATCCTCCCCAGTGCTATGTCTCACATTGGAGAATGAGGTAAGGCTACTAGCCCAGCTACTAAGTGAGCTCCAGTTACATGCATATGGATTTCCTTGGTGCAGAGCAATACCTTTTCATTGTGTGGTGGTTGGAGAAGGAAGCTGTAGTACTTCAGTTTCAGGTAGAAAGGAGGGGGAAAGCCCAGAGTAGAGGGCACACATTTTGACCTCAAGGCTATATATTATTCTCTGCCATGTACCAAAGAGTGTACTCATGGATATGTAAGAAAGCGCCACCCCATTTTATTTTCTCACTAGCAGTCAGTCTTCAAGGCAAGTTTGCACTGGCATGTTATCCCAAGTCTTAGCAAACTGTTGCTGCCAGTACCTCAGTAGAGATTGCACCTATTCAAAATTAGGGTTGCGATAAAATGTATGGAAAATCCCAAACTGAAATGCCAGTGCAGAATCGCAACAATAAGAGAGGGTCGTTCTTCTTCCCTATCTAGCAAATGGTGGAATGATTAGGTTGCCTGATCACAACCATAATTTGAATCCCCTCTTGTACCATCAGTGTCAGCCTGACTTCCCTCAGATGACTGTTTTAAATGGAAGAACCCTGTGCCACCTTTTTTTCTTCACAAAGGCTCTGTGCCTTTAACAGCTGCACTACAGATGGAAATTCAACAGGTTGAAGCTGTCCTTGAATGGATATACACTCATGAGGAAATACATACTTCTTCTGTCCAGATACTTTGGTCTTTTGACAGGAACCGAAAAATGCATGTTCACTGGATCACTCCCCCATTCAAACATTGCCTGAACTGAAACTTCGCCACAAAACTTCACAGTTTAGGTGCACTGAAATGCAACACCTTTTCATTATGGGATTGTGGGAGGGTAGCTGTAGTTTTTGACTTTGGGGAAGAGCAGGGGATTAAAATGGATCTCTGCTGTACATCTGCTACCTTCACGTGCAAGCCACTCTCTCCCAAGGAAAAAGGCTAGCAGCAGGTGGAGAGGGAGGCCAGCTGTGGATTGGTTGTGAGGAGATGAGAGACAGGTCCACCTGGTGGGTGCTTTAAGGTGTGCACAATCTGTGTGCCCTGGCCTCGCTAGGGAGAAGGGGAGGGGAGAAGGTTTGCAAGCCTCCTGCCACTTGAAGGGAGCAGGAAAAGAGGAAGACCCAACATGAGATAGCTTGACTGCATAAAGGAAGCCACAACCCTCAGTTTGCAAGATCTAAGCAAGACTGTTAACGATTACAAATAAATTCATAGGGTTGCTGTAAGTTAAATGTGACTTGACAGCACTTAACATACACATATGAACTGCATTCTGTACAAGCAAGTGTGAATTATATCAGATACCACTGGCCAAAATGGACAAATTTGAATATACAGGGATGGAATGAGCCTAGCATAATAAGGAACTGAATTTAAAATAATAAGGAACTGAATTTGACACACAAATGTGATTAGCAAATTTATTTGAACAATACATAGTCCTGTAAAACCAATATGCTTTACCTGTTTTAGATTCAAAACAGCTAACTGTACAAGCAGTATCCAATAGGATTCAAAAATGTTTACTGAAATAAATGGCAGCACCATTTATTTATTCATCAATAAGACCATAGAAAGGACAGCTAAAAATAATTAGTAATGCAGTTGGAAAGATGTGCTTAGCAACACAGAACCAAATTAAGAATTCAATTTGCATCCCAAGAGAATTATGTCCTACTGAAGTCAGTGGGACTGCGACATAAATAACTTGTATGTTTAGGATATTGCTTTTTTTCTTTGCACTTGTAAGTTTTAGGTCCATTCTAAACAGAGTTACACCCTTCTATATCTATCTATCTATCTATCTATCTATCTATCTATCTATCTATCTATCTATCTATCTATCTATCTATCTATCTATCTATCTATCTATCTATCTATCTATCTATCTATCTATCTATCTATCTATCTATCATCTATCTATCTATCTATCTATCTATCTATCTATCTATCTATCTATCATCTATTATACTTGTATACTGCCCTCCCCCGGAGGGCTCTATGTCTGCTGAATTCTATAAATTAAGAAGGGTGTAAACTCTGCTTAGGATGACACTGCTTATAATTTTCATTGCTTGTACATCATTGAACATGTATAATTTAGCTGGATTCTTTAGTTTCCATTTCTGAAGTCTCTGTGACATCATGTTAAAAAGTGGTATTGTTTTGATCCTGATGCTATCAATGTATCTGCTCTAGTAGTATAATCGTTTATTGCAATTTCTGCATTGCCTCCATTATAGCTTCACAATTACCAATGACACAAGTGCCATTCTGATGTGACCCAATCACAGAAACCTGTGTTGCAATGTAGGGCACAGCACAGTGTAGGGCACAGCTATATGATCACCACTTTCCATTAGAGTCTACAGTATCTCCTTTTTATAGCATGTAGCTTGTGTGAAGTGGCTGCTCTGTGCACAATTATAGTGTTCGCTTACTACAACAAATTAACTTTTGTTGTGTGCAAAAACATCTGACTGCATGGAAAGCAGCATTCATCTGAGGCAGAAAATGTATGCTTAAAATGCACTGGGAAATTTGAAAGCAAGCCTATGTAATATTTCTCTCATATATATGATTGATTGATTGATTGATTGATTGATTGTAATTTTTCCTCATACACCTACGTAGTATGACTCTTCTTTTGGTTGTGTATCTGTATGTGTCAACCACTGCACACCAAACTTTGCACTATGCACCAATGGAAAGCAGCCTCCAGGTTCACATGCAATAGACTTGAGTCATATTTATCACTTTATGCAACCCTGTAAAGAGGTTTATACCATTTAATTTCCCTACATGATTTCATCAGTTTGCTGCTACATACAATACAGTGGAAAACCTTTGAGCTAGCTTGGAATTTAATTTTGCAAAATACGAGATTGTTCAAGTTAATTATTTTCTGTTTATTATGTATATGATTTAGAATTTCTTTGTCATATAAATATATGAAATTCCAGTTGTTTGAAAACAATATTGTATAATGAAATTATTATATAGCATGGCTGGTTAATCATTTTTTGTAAGAGCAGTCCTGGCTTCTGCAATATCATACTTATAAGAGATTGTATTGTCAAAGGCTTTCACGGCCAGAATCACTGGGGTGCTGGGTGGTTTCCAGGCTGTATGGCCGTGTCCTAGCAGCATTATCTCCTGACGTTTCGCCTGCATCTGTGGCTGGCATCTTCAGAGGATCTGAAGAGATTTATAAGAGATTTCTAAATGCATATGTATGTATTTGAAATGTGTAGTACAGGGGTAGGGAACCTGCGGCTCGAGAGCCGCATGCGGCTCTTCTGCCCTTGCACTGCGGCTCCATGAGCCGAGCCGCCAGCCCCATCCTTGCCCGCCCTGCAAGCAGCAGGTCAAGTGCACCAATTGCCCGCGGCCAGCTGGGCTGCGCCGCGGGCTTCCCCTCTCGCCCACCCCGTTCAAGCGAGGGGGGGTGCTTTCCTGGCGGTTGGCGGCAGGCTGGCGGTCGCGGTGCTTCCCAGCCCACCCGCCTTCAAGGGAAGTGCTTTCCCCGGCCCGGCGGCAAAGGTGGCAAACCGCCCGGCTTCATCCTCTGCCTCGCCCTGCGAAGGCCAGCAGAAGGGCGCACCAATTGCCCGGCTTCCCCTCTCGACCACCCCGTTCGAGTGGGGCAGGTGCTTTCCCTGCGGCCAGCAAGGCCGAGCTGCTGGCTTCATCCTTGCCCGCCCTGCAGGTAGCAGGGTGGGCGCACCAATTGCCCAGCTTCCCCTGGTAGCAGGTAGCAGGGCGGACGCATCCATGCGCTTCTCAGAATGAGCGGATCAAAAGGTTAAAAAACCCAATATATACAGTGTTATCTTTATTTTAAATGTCAAAAATTATTTGTGGCTCCAAGTGTTTTCTTTTCCTGTGGAAAACGGGTCCAAATGGCTCTTTGAGTGTTAAAGGTTCCCTACCCCTGGTGTAGTATTTCATGGTTTCTAAGTTAAAGGCATGGAGAATATTCTCTAGTTTTTCTAGTTTTTCCAAACTCAATAAGGATAATTCATAATGATTGCTCTACTTCATCAGAAAAAAACTCATAAGACTGTTGACAGAAATGACTCTCTGATGTGTTACTGTCCTTTTGGGGGGCGTGGTTTAAGATTATTTTATTCTGGCCCACTGGAATTTTTTCAAACTTTAAAATTAATATGAGAAAATGATTATTAGAAAATTATAGGATTATAGTTAATTGAATTTACTGCAAAACATTTTAATTCTTCAGTCTTTTTTGAGATGCTGGTTTATCAAAGTCTACATGTACAAATGCAACTGATTCTTGTTTCATACATATTTGAATATTACATTTTCAGTAATAAGCATGAATATTATTAAAAGAGATATTATATTTGTATCACTAGTGCAGCTTTTCTGTTCCTAGATTTTTCTACTAGTAAACTCATGCTTCTGAAATCCCTCCTTTCCTCAAACTTCACCCTTCCAAGTCTCCATCCCTCAAATGTCCAGGAATTTCCCAACCTGGAGTCGGCAACCCTATTTCCTTCCTACCCACTTGTCAACCCATCTTTATCAGAGTGTCTTAAGTCACTACCTTCAGTCACTACACTGGAAAACCAATCTTTCTTCACAGTGGGGACCAAAGCAGCTTATATTAGTGTCCTCTCCTTTTCATCCACACAGCAACCCTGTGAAGTCAGTTAGGTTCTCCCAGAATTATAACTGAACTCCAGAGATCTATCCCTCTGGAGAAAATGGCTGCTTTGAAGGATAGGGTGTTAATTTAGATAATCTGAAAGAAGGAGGAAGAGGAGGAGGAGGAGGAGGAGGAGAAGGAGAAGGAGAAAGGAGAATTCATTGTACTGGAGCTGAAAAATGTTGTCAAACAAAAAAGCTGGACTTTTAAAGCTTTTTCCGGATTCTAATGATTTTCCACAGGCTTCCACAAAGGCAAAGGCACCCACAGAAGCCTATAGGAAATCTTTGCCCTCTCCCGGTCTTTGTAGGGGGGAGCTGTTTTTTTAAGGCAGAGGCACCGAACCAAAGTCTAAGAAAGAATGTACTAAGAATGTACAGTCGGGAAATGAATGCTTAGAGGATAAGAAGAACCTCCCCGTGGATGCAGCTGTAGATTAAATTCACCACCACAGAAATAAGTCTCCTTCTATTATGAAATTAGTTGTCAGTGAAAATTAATGTTTCTTTTTGAGTTATAAATAAATGTCTTCTGTGCCAACTGCTCTGCTACTATTTTTTTCCTAAAGGTTGGCCAGTGCTACGTAGTTTCCTGGATAAGATGGATGTATTTTCTTCCATGCAGGAAGGCTAAAAGTAAGATTCTGTCTCTATGCTTGTATTAGTGTATGATTTTTCTTGTGGATTATAGCCAGGGATATGTTTCTGTATGTCTTTAACCAGTCCATTCTGAAGGGCATCATCTCTTTCTGTCTTCTCTGCATCATCTTTGTGGAGATCTTTTGATGACTTCTCCTAAGAAATAATATATGAAAAAGAAAGGGCTAATGTATATTGATGCTTGTCACGGAGCAAACTTTGAAATAATGTCTCTCATGTCTCTTCTCCTTTCTATACCTGCTTGACCCTTCAGGTCAAACCACTCTTATTCTTACAACAGTACTTCGTTACAGAAGTGACTCACATCATTGTGTGTAAATGCAGCTTGATTTTATTGCATTAAATACTTAGGGAACCATCTATTTATTCATTCACCACACTGGAGGATCCCACTCTCAGTCAAGGTTCATTAAATTGCTGGTACCACATTTTTAAAATAAAAAAAACTAGTGATTTTTGCTAAATACAAGCACAACAATGTGAATGAGGTGAAAAATCTAGACAACTATTGTAATGCCAACATAGAACAACAAAAACACAAAGAACAGAATAAAACAACCACTTCAGAGACAATCCTCTATTCCAATGAACAATACTTACTATTATCTAATTATCTAATATTATCTAATTGGTCAGTTCTCTTGCTGTGCTGTGAAGCCACCAGAGTGGGTGAAAACAGACATCCAAAAGCCTTCCCGTACATCACAGCCAGTCATGGCTAAAACTGACTTGCCTGTCCTGCATGCATATGGAGCTGGCCACTTTATGGCTGAGCAGGAATTTATGGGACCTTTTCTGATAGGTTAGGTCCTGGAGAAGGGTTTTTTTCACTAGTTCCCCACGGCTAAGTAAAGGTTTCTTTTCAAGGAAATAGGTCTGTTTTGTTTAGTTGGGCTATAACTAAGGGCAGACAACTTAGGTGAGTCAATCTAAGCAGATTGGCAAACAACCTAAGGCCTTTATGAGAGGAGCTAACCAAATCCAACCCTGTGAGATGACCAAGGGTTTGTTGAGGAAACTCTCTAGATGTTGCATATCATTATCTGAAACAAGACTCTGAATAATGTAATGGAATGATGTTGATGAACAGCATCTCACATCACACCTTTTCTGTAAACAAGGACAAGTGAGGTATGGTGCCACTCCAAACTTTGACCAACAGTGGTTTTGCCCAAATATTGATGAATTCATTGGGTAGCCTCTTAAGGAACTAAAAAACTCAACATGTTAATGAAAACTAAAATTACTAAATCGCATTTCATTGTAAATAACAAATCTATTCAATACACACATTGGTATCCTGTATCTTAATTTATGTGGTATATTATCAGTGTTTTCTAGTATCATTTACCACATACAAAAATGCTTCCCATTACTGGCCATATTAGAAGCCTGGGGGAAATGCAGCACAAGAAGCTGATTCAGAAAGTCAGACTGAAGAGTGTGAGACAAGAAAGGTCTGTCTGAGTCTAACTCATACTTCTTTTCACACAGAGAAGAAAAAATGAATTCTGAGAACTCATTTAGAACAAGACATCCGCATGTGGTGGAGATGCTAAAAACAATTTCCTGGGAGTTATCCCCTGAATAACATGGCACTTATTTTCTGAGTAGGCCAGGTTAGGGTTGTTACTGTGGAGAATGGGTAAATCATAGTCAAAGCTCTTATTTTGATTAAGCATGAACCATGCTAAAAATCTTTTTCCTCTTTTGTAATACATGGTTATCTTCAGTATTCTTGACACAATTCCTTTCAGTATCTCAGATGCCTTGAAAAATTGCTTGTTATTTTTATTACTATAAGTAGGATTCATGAATGGATCCTTATGTTTATGGTTACAAAGATCAAAGTTGGTGGTCTCAGAATATGATGAACATTATGCATTGTTATTTTGATAGACATACTCTATGTGTTCTGGGGACTGTTCATAAATTTTGTATTAGCCAAATTCAACAGTAAGGTGCCACTGTGAACATGTTCTGAAGGTGATGGTTGCTGCAGAAAAGAAGAGTTACTGCCAGTGCAGTCACCATTTAGAATTAGTAGCCTACTGCTTTCACATACATCCTGAATCCAATCACATACCTCCCATGAACACATAACACTACCTTATACCATTGGTCCTCATTGTCTGGATGATGCTCTTCAGGGTGTCAAATAGGGGTCTTTCACATTATCTACTTCCTTTTATGTCACCTAGTCTGTCATTTATCAGAGATGTCAGGAATTGAACCTGGGAGCTTCTTCATACAAATCAGCTCTTCTACCACAGAATCACAACCCACCCACCCCCCGCCCCTCGATGCTACTTATGGAAAAGTAATGTGTTAAGATAATCTTACATGAAGTGCTTTTTTATCATGATCCACTCCACACCAGCACAACGTTTTACATTTCTGAGACCAAAAGCAAAATATATTGCAGACTGGCTGAATTAAAAGGGCCTTAATATCTTCTCCTTTATTGGACCCTAGGTAAATAAGATAAGAGTCAATGGTGAACTTCTAGCCTAGTAAATCACGTATGTACAAGAATAACATATCTATTAGTAATTTTAATGTAACATCAGATTTAATAAACCTAGCAAGAGGACCACAGTTTCTTGGAAGGCACAGTCTATATGTCCCAAAGGTCCTTAGTTCCAATCCTACAAGACAGAACCCATAAGGAACTTCATCACAGGTGATTACTCAGCAATAACTTGCATTTTTTCAGATGAGTCACTGATGCAAAGTTATTTGTAGTCCATCACAGATGTAGAAAGAAGCACAATTAAATCTCAGACATGTGTAACTTCTAGGAGATCTGCCATGGAGTTCTTCTCTCCCAGGACGTTTCCGCACGGGCATTAAATGGCGGCCTGGAGACGGTAAAAACGCCGTCTCCAGGCCGCCATTCGCACGGGGGGCGCAGCTGCAATGCAGCCGCGCCGCCCTCACGCCGCCCACCCGGCCTGAAGCCGGCGTTTCCCCAGAGCGCTTCCCAGCGCTCTTTTTGGGAAAACGCCCCGTGAAGCCGCTGCCGAGCGAA
This sequence comes from Sphaerodactylus townsendi, assembly GCF_021028975.2. Lineage (NCBI taxonomy): Eukaryota > Metazoa > Chordata > Lepidosauria > Squamata > Sphaerodactylidae > Sphaerodactylus > Sphaerodactylus townsendi. The sequence goes on along the minus strand of NC_059426.1, from coordinate 98,959,292 downwards.
CGGCAGCAGCTTCACGGCGCCTCCCCCACCCGGCACTTACCTTGTCCCCGGGTCGGCCGGGCGCCGACGTTCCGTGGCGCCGGCTGCCCGGCTGTTCCCAGGACCGTCCCAGCGTCATCAGGTCGGCGTCGGAAACGCCGACCCAGCCGTTTCCGCCTTCGTGCGGAAACGGCCCCAGTGAAGACCTTTTCTAGCTTATGGTCATTATGCTTTCTTCCATGCTTTTCAGGACAGTCCTTATGTAGAGTTACTCTAGTCTAAACTCACTGCAATAAATGAGCTCATACTGGAGTAACTCTCCTTGGGATTGTACTGCTAGTCTTAAATTGGGGTGGTGGTGACCTGGGTGCTCTACCCCAGAGTTGATACTCTTGTCTCACTTCACTTCAGTGCCTTCTTTACCTCATGGAATAGGAAACTGTGCCAAAGAGATGCCTGTTCAATTAATCATCCTGCTTCTCTTATACTTTTTTATAGCAGATGATCTACTTTTTTATAAAAAATGTTGTTTTAAGTGCTCAGGACCACAAACAGAACAAACCTGTTATAGAACTTATCAGAAGCCCTGTTATAATGCATCCAAGACATCCAACAGCACTGTAGTAAAGGTATGACAAAGAATACCAGGAATCTGCCAATTGAGGCCTAGAATGACAAAACAATGGGGCAAAAAGTCAATAATTCCTTATTTTGTGTGTGTGTGTGTGTGTGTGTGTGTGTGTGTGTGTGTGTGTGTGTGTGTGTGTGTGTGTGTGTGTGTGTGTGTGTGTGTGTGTGTGTGTGTGTAACATATTCAAAGAATTGTTGGTTCATACACCAAGTCTAATACCCCCAAACTGAATCTTTGTTTTTGATGTGGCATGGTACATTGAACAGCATCTCATCAAAGATGAGGCAAACCATAAGAGAATAACTGAATAATAACTGAAAATAGTCATGCTAAAATGCCATACCTGATACCCTTGTAAAGTAGTGGGAAAAATAATGGTACCTGAAAGGCGGTAGTGTAGGAGTTGCTGTAGCTACCACCCCTGTATTATTGATAGCACACTCAGTTGTTGAGAGATACAATGGAAGGGCCTTTGATGATGGAGCAGGGTAAACAAAAGCCCCAATGCCAACCCAAAATGCCAAAATTATTCCAGTAAGGAGACCTGCAAGAGCACCCTGAAATCAAAAGAAACTTTAAAAATTAAAAGTGTATGCATTTGAAAAAGGCTGAGATTGATAAGTACAAAAGAATGCTGAGTTTAACACATACACACCTGCTTATGCAGCTAAGGGCAGCTTGCAATTCTAAGTACACCTCCCATCCCCATAAGATTGGATCCACTATCAAAAAGAATCTGACTCTAGTAGACCAGGAGAATAATCAGAAGGTAGCACATAGACACATATGGGAAGAAATGGCCCTTCAGATATGTTGATCATAGGCACTGAAGGGCTTTCATAACATTCCAGCATCTACAATAATCTTCAACCATTACACATCCATTATTTATTTAAAGCAGTCTGAGCTTTTTCAAACTGTTTTGTGGGAAAAGCCTGGACAGAAACTGACTCCTCCATCAAGTACTCCTTCTCTTTCGCTAAGGTTTTTGAGCCTCCATTTCAATTTAATCTTATCTATTCCATTAGCAGCAACAACAAAATTGTTCTTTCTTACTGGGATCTAAAGGGCCTGGAAACTTACAATATCCCAGGAATCATTGCTTTGTTATGGAATAATGGAAGTCTCTGGTGTATCTCTTGATTCTTGCCTATTATTATTATTATTATTATTATTATTATTATTATTATTATTATTATTATTATTATTATTATTATTATTATTATTATTATTATTATATTCAATTTTTATTCAATAATTATTTTATTCAATAATTATTCAATTTAATAACCCGCCCACCCCCAAGGGCTCTGGGCAGTGTACAAACCAGTGCATAACTACAATACAGAATAAATAAAACAAAATATACACACAATATTAAAACATTAAAAAACACAGCAGCATTAACACAACCATTATTGGTCGACCACAATTTGTTGACAGCGCCTGATCCCAAGGCCAGGAGGGAGGGGCAGCAATGCCAAATAAGATCTTACATTGGTAGTGCCAGAGATGGCACAACAGAGGGCACAGGGGCATCAGAGGGGGCAGGCCTGTCATGGAGCTACCAGGGGCGGGGGTGCACCACGCACCGGGTGCACGGCTATGGGTCACGTGGGGGCGGAAAATTCCCCCTGACCCTTTCCCCCCACGGCGCTTCCCCCCACAGCGCTTCCCCCACACATTTACTTTAGCAACCCAAGCAGGCTGGAGAACAGGGAACTTTTCCCAGGGTCTCCTGGGAAATGTAGTTCCCACACAGGCAGGCCTGTTCTCCAGCCTGCTCAGTTTGCCAAAGTAAGTGTGTGGGAGGGTATTGCGTGGGGAAGCAGGTGTAACCCCCCCCCCCCGTGGCACCCCCACACTTACTCTAGCAAACCAAGCAGGCTGGAGAACAGGCCTGCCTGTCGCCTTCCAGACTGCAAAGGACCTGGTGGGAGACCCTGGGAAATGTAGTTCCCACCAGAACAAGCAGGCCTGTTCTCCAGCCTACTCAGTTTGCTAAAGTAAGTGTGGGGGGGGCGCCATGGGGGGAAGCCAGAGTGTGTGCTGGGCACACTCTGGCCCAGCTATGCCTCTGGGGCAGGCAGTCTGCGGCCAGCCTCCCCAAAGGCCCAGTGGAACAATTCGGTTTTACAGGCCCTGCGGAACTCACCAAGGTCCCACAGGGCCCAAACAGCTGATGGCAAGGTGTTCCACCAGGCTGGGGGCAGCTGCAACATAGAGGGTTGAGGGACTGTCAGTAAGTTAGCCTCTGCCGACTGCAGAGTCCTACCTGGGACATATGGGGTGAGATGGTCACGAAGGTATGAGGTGTTAATAGAAGGTAAGTTAGGGGACCTTGGAAAGGGCAACGGGGCTTAGTTTAATTTTATACTATGAAAAAAAGGTTAAATTACTTTAGTTTGAGTCTTGTGGCTTGGTGGGAAGATAACTTTCCATCATCATTTCCTCCCAAAACACCACAAGTTTTGAAATTTCTTATCTTTACTCCACAATGCTAGATGCTGTTGGGGAAATGGTATAGTAATATACAATGCAATGGGAGTGACACATAAGTATTTTAAATTTGTAGGCTGCGTTGGACAGAAGGATTGCTCACTTCTAGGATGCATTATCAGAAATATTCTTATAGCACCTGCAATGTGCCCTATCTCTTAATCATACAAAATCCCCATCAGGATACTGGGAAGGTTGACCAATGGTGTGTTAACTGAGATTATGGGTTGGATCCAGTGAGACATGAACAGAATGAATTCATGAAAATAATCTCTCTTTCTGTCTTCTCTCTGCATCCTTGCATTTGCCCCAACATTTCTGCTGAGGGTTAGAGGACCCTTGAATTGACTGGGTTGTAGTGCTGGAGAATAAAATCTGAAGCAAAATTGATAAAAAATTAACTACATTCATTGCTATACACACACCTCCATGAATGGAACAAAAGTTTGCACAACAGTATGTGCATGGGGATATTCTGTGGATTCATTTTTCTTGCAGCAGACCCCTGTGGTGCATACCAATATGCTCCTCAGGTATGCGAGCCTTCAGAAACTGTTTCAGGGTATACTTACGCTGCATAGAGAACCTGAGAGAAATGTGGGCTACAAACGTATTCTATTTATTTGATCCAACTCTGTGTGTAAGGGAGCAATTAAAAGATGGTCTGTTTATCATATAGTACAGAACAATCTAATGCAATAGATGGGTTGCTGTGTTTTGTAAAGATTATAATAATTAGTATCATAAATGAACTGTTACACAGATGTGACAGCTATTGTCTTCCATTTTTGGAGTCTAGGTTTGGATCCTGACATTCCATGCAAGCCCTATCAGTGATTCCAGAGACTGAGAAGTATAAAGAAACTTTGTTTTGGCTGCAGCACAAGATAGACTCCAACCAACTGCATTTCTAATCAGAGTCTAATGCATTTCTTATCAGAATGCCTAATGTTCCTGAAGTAACCTTGAATTCTCGGAGGGCTGCAACTCTCTACTGAGTTACAGCCTGAAATTCAGGAAATAATTCACACTTCAGGCTACTCTGTGCTGATGTGTGGAAGGTTTGTCATTCAAATAACTACACTAAACAAACCAGCTGGAATTGAAACTTGGCTGCAGCCTGCTTTATTAAACCACAATCTAAGAAGCTGGGCAAGCATGAAGGGGGGCATATCCATCATGCCAGGCAGCAAGCCTGCTGACCCTGGCACTGTCCCCCATCCCATGTTGGGGGATTGGGACAAGAAATTACTAGATGCCACCTGGGTGCAGGCCCATATGTGACACCTTTTCCTGCCGGGGTAGTGGGCTCCCATGCATTGCCTCCGCAGCTTGCCCAGCTTCCTACATTATGGTTTAATAAAACAGACTGCAACCAAGTTTCAATTCCAGCTGGTGTGTTTAGTGTAGTTATTTGAGTTTCTCCCCCATCTTCCCAACTGCAATGGCAGCCCTGGCTAAGTCCGGGCCTGCGATTTCCCATTGACAAGCAATGGATACAACAGCCCTTCAAGTCAGATGGCTTCAAAGATCGAGTAAGGGCTCCAACTACTCAGCAAATACCACAGGATATTGGACTCAGAGGCATGTCTACTTAAAATGGCACCTGGAGAAAACCCAGGTGCCTCACCCCTACCCATCTGCACCCCTCCATCTTCTGGGTACAAGGTGTAGTTGAAGGCCAGCAAGCCAGGCTCAACTTGTGGAGATTGAGAACAGGGCACAGGCTGGCCCCACTCACAATCTCCACATGGAGATGGAGGGCAGGGTGAGCCTTGCTCAGCAGCTATCAACTGCATCCCAGTCCTGAACTCTTTGGGGAGTTCTGGACCAGGGCACAGTTGGGGAGGCACAAATGTACCCCAAAGAAGTGGTGCCTGGGGCTCAAGACTCCCCACCGCCCTGCCACCCTCCTAGATATTCCAGTGATTGCTTTTCAGATTGGCTGACTCAATAAACAAACTAATCAGAGAAAGGAAAATTCCATCTAACTACTATTCAGCAAACCCTTTTATATAAAGGGTATAAAAGCAAAAATTAATATAAAACAAACACAGCATTTTTATATATCCTAAGTGCTATTACATTATTACTAACCTTCCAGTTGGTGCAAGGAAAAACAACTCCCAGTGTAAATAATCCCAACATTGGTCCCCCACACATTCCATGAATGCTAAGTGAGGCCTATTAAAATGAAATAAACGAGATGCTTTAGATAACGAATCATTATCTTCCAGTGTCTCCACTGCCTCTTCTTAATGGCTCTTTCAGTTTCTTATCTCACAGAACACAACACTCCTATTTCTACTTTGCATATCACTTCTGAACTGATTGCAAAGGGCATTCCATTTTAAAGTTAGTGCATTTCCAAAAGATGTAGATAATTCTTAACTTTTCCTTGTAATTAAAACAAAATAGCATTTAGAAACATTACTTTGTCGTTGTTGTTGTTGTTTTCCAGAAGGTTAAGTAATTCACAGAAATCTTCCTGGTACACTTGAAAAATTAAAACATGTTTTAGTTCACAAATGTGGTCAAATTATATGACTGGTCCCTGATGAATCTAAACTATTCATCAACATTTTGTGATGAAATTCCTCCCTGGTGATACCTTTTTGGAGACAGAACATATAAATATGTGATTTGCAGCCAACAATGTGGTAAAGAAAAAGAATTTATGCGTGTATATATTTTATGACTTACGCTTAATTCCATATATAATGCACATACTCTTATATGCATGCACCCATGCTCACACATGCATACAAAGCACTCTTTTAGATTTCCCTGTGTATTCAAGAGAATGTTATTTAGTATGACAGGTAGGAAATCCCTATGAATAGCACTTGCTGTTGTTCCAGGATCCTAAATCAAAAACTGATAATCTACTTGGTAGAATAATTAGGAAGATCCTAGCAAGCACTACTGGCAGTGCTGTACATGAAGAGCCCTGACTTGGGGTATTTATTTATTTACTTCATTTATACACTGCCTTTCTTCTCATTGAAACTCAAAGCTACTTTCTTTCATATCTCTCTTTCATTTTGTTCACACAACAAACCTAACATATAGGTTAGACTAGAAATATGTGACAGGCCCAAGGTCACCCAGCAAACCTCCATGCAGTGAGGATTTGAACCTGGGCCTCTCAGCTGATAGTCCAACATTAGGATAAATCTATTGGTTTATATCTTGGGCAGTCCAATCCAGAAGGCTCCACCAGGAATGGCATTGCTATCATGTTGACATACTGCATCCAGAGTGTTTCCAGGTGGTACAGGAAGGCAGCAAAAAAAGGAGAAAACCCCAGCTGCCTGAAAGCCCTCCATAGCCCCAAATGGTTTTTCCCACAGTCTGAGGGCTACATCGGGGGCATTCCTGGACTGGAAGCCCAATGGAAGACAATGGTCAGTTCTACCTCCAGGAATGCCCCTAGACCACCCCAGCTGTACCAATGGCCAGTTTTAGGCTGTCACAAGTCTGAGGCCAGAGCCCACTTTTGGATTGAGCACCACTGAGCTGTGTGGTGCCTGCAGGCTGTCCTCTTTGCCCCCTCCACTGGTGCATTTGCCACTTGTGCTAAAGAGGTGGGTTGTGCTGCATTGGTGGAGCTCGCACCAATTTCCCAAGTCCCTTCATTGCCTCCCCCTCCCCGGGTTGGGTTGTAAGGCTATTATTTTGTTCCCAAATACTGAACATAAGGAAAAGGTAAGCAAAATAGCTTAATTGAATTGATTTTATAAAACTACCCCTTCCTGTATATTTTCATTTCATACAGCTTTCAAAGCCAGTTTTTGGAAATAAGGAGCAATATAGTATTTATTCTTTATGAGGAAAACAGTTGTAGAAAAAAAGGAAACATAACAGAAATATCCCTTAGCAAGCAAGCTCAAGGATTTATCTATATGAGCAGGGGCTTCCTAAACTCTTCAGTGGCTAAAGAAACTTGGCATATGCAAAGGACTTCTCTACTACCCATGCAGAAGGCTTCTTTCGAGCGCAAGAGGTTCTCTTGTCAATGCCTCAACCCATTTAAAGAAGATATATTATTAACTTTTCTTTTGTGTGACAAGGACTCAGAAAAAACCAAAATGATGGCAATCTTTTTAGCTGTAGTGATGACTCAAATAATCTCTATATTTGATTAACATTCTTTTGACACCCCAGTCAGCTGAACTAAAACTAAAATGATTTTTTTCTCATTTGAGAAGGGCCCCTTCCTCATGGGCCGATAAACCTGGGCTACAGACAGTTAAAAAAACTGTTTTGTGGGGAAACTTCACACCAATCCTACCCCTAAAGTGAGGCTGCCCTTCATTAAGCCCTCCAAAATGGTTGGGTTTTTTTAGAATTTCACTATCCACAATTCTTTTTAAAAACCCATACTGCAGCTGCTTGTGAGCAAACGACTGGGCAGGAGGCACTTTAATCGGCTGTGCTTTCCTGGTTTTTTCCAACAACAACAATCTTTATTAGCCATATAAAATAAGTTCTAGAACGTTACCAGACATTTGTGACGTACAAAGCAAGCATATGATCAAAACACAGACAGAGAAACTGTATCTAGCATTAGACGTTACTTAGAAAGTTCCGTCACTTGTAAAATAAATTTTGCTACTTTTTCCAAGAGCATGACGTCTGTATTGTTTAACAGAAGCTCCACAACAGAATTGTCACAGTCTCTCTCATGTTTGTCTAGGGCCAGCCAAGGAGAGAAATTCCTAATACCCACGTATCTCAGACAGTCGAGTATAATGTGAGCAAGAGTCTCCACTTGACACACTGGAGACATCTCTCTGTGATACACCTCTGTGATACACCTCTGAATATGCCAGCCACAGATGCAGGTGAAATGTTAGGAACAAGATCTACCAGACCACAACCACAGAGCCTGGAAAACCCACAACAACCAGTCTCTACTTGATTTTTACAGTGCGGACAGACCCAATCCTGGAGGGGGATAGATAAGTAGTGACCCTGTAATGGCAGATGGGAAAGTATTGCATCTGGCTGTTGTAATTGTTGGAAAAGAAGGACTTTACACTGTTTCCTGCCTCAATGACAGAGCGGGTTTTACTAGTAAGCCAGATGCTAGACAGGGACCTAGACTCTATCATGCTGGCACCTTTAGTCTATCATGCTGGCACTATTCTTTGATATTAGACTGATATTCTTGGGGAGTTCCTTCCTTCTGGTCTTACTCTCTTTCACTCACTCTCCATCTTGCTCTCCAAATATTTACAGCAACATGCATCCATCCCCATCCAGCTAGATTTGAACAGAATAGTGAACCTATCTATCTACCTTTCTACCAGAATGGAGTTCACTAATAAATACTCTTTTTATTACATCAGCCTCTCTACCTGTACATTTATTTTAGCTTCCCTCTACTTGGTTAAGCGGATCTGTGTATATAATGTTGTTATGCCAATAAAGGTTCTTTGTTTGTACTCTTTTTATTAGGTTAGAAACTACAAACGACTCCGACTTTTCTTTGTGCCTAAGCTCACTCGCATGTTTGGGATACACTCTGCTATGCTTAGCCTCTGCACACTCTGCTCATTGTGAAATGGTTAATCTCTATGAGGAGATTATCCAACAGGTTAGTGGGCCCAGGGTATGTGGCCTTGAAGCCCTGTGCTTTTCTTTTTTTCCTTTTGAATGTGAGTGTATACTAAAGAGTCTTTCTCGGAAGCATCCCTGTACTGTGCCGGGAACTGAGTGTTTTGGAGGCTTGGCACTAAAAAAGTTAACCTTTTTGTTTTCACGGAGAACTAGTCAGAGGTTTCTGCAGACAATTTGAATAGCTGCCTTTGTTCCAGCTGACACAATGGCTGAATATTTGGAAGGCAAACACTGGCCCTTTCTACATACGCGTGTAGCTAAACCTCCACCGGCATAATTTATGCCAGCGGAGGCTGGGGGGGTCGTTCACATGCTAGAGTGTAAGTTGCCGGCACTTCCCCCTCAGCCGGAGAGGTGGCTTCGTACGGAGCCACCTCCGGTCGCCCCCCCTCCACTCACCATCCCATCCAGTGTCACTCTGGAGGACTGCAGGGACCCACCCACGCTGCCCTGCAACCTCCAAAGGTTGGAGGGCAGCGTGGCCAGGTCTCTGGAGCCCTCCAGAGGGATGCTGCACAAGATGATGAGTGGAGCCAATGGGGGAAACAGTGTCTTCCCGGTGGTGCACTTCGCACCACACCAGCGGGAACATGCTGTTTTTCTAAAACCTCGCTCATTTTTTGTGGTCCCCGGGACGTTGTATATGGCCCGTGCGGAAAGGGCCTGTGTTTGCTGGTTTTGATGGCTAGTAATTTTGTGGAATGGCGCACCAGGATTCATTTCGCACTCCATGCTGAAAACTTGCTGAAAGTCACTGAAGAGGACATAACACCAGCAGTGAATAACTCATGGGAAAGACAAAACACCAAGGCACAAGCTATCATTATCCAGTCCCATGAGTAGTGACACTTTGTTGCATATCAGTAACTTAACAACTGCCAAAGTTATGTTTGAAAAACTAACCCTAATGCATGGAACTATGGGGTGGACGTATATCCACTCTCTGAAACGTAAGATATACAATTTGCATTATGAGGAAGGAACATGTTTTCTAGACCATTTGAATAAGCTACAGGATTGTTTTGTAAAATTGAAAAATTCAGGTGAGGAACAGACTGATGCCTCTAAAAGCTCCATGCTGTTTTTGACCCTCCCCCCAACTTTCAATTCAATAATTACAGAATTAGAGGCACAAACGGAATTGACTTATGATAAAATTATTAAGACTCTGATGATAGAAATAAGCAGGAGGGAGACTTTAGCAGCCAACCACAAAGGAGGTGAAGAAAGTTTTGCTTTTAAAACCTCATTCCATCCCAAAAGGGGAAGTTGGGAACAATGGAATCCCAGGGGCCCTAATTTGAATAAGAGCAGGATTGACTCGGTTACCAAGGCAACACAGTCCAGAGGAAGAGGTCACATGACAGTTGTCAGGGAGATGTCCTTTGATGTCCACCCAAAAAGGTTTTATGGTCATGCTGGCCCCAGCCCAAGTGCTCCCAAGCCAAATGTTTTCAAGGAAATCATATGTTTCAAATGTGTTCAGAACGGTTACAAGAGGGCAGAATGCAACAAAAGACAAAGGAGAAACGTTTTACAGCTGAAAGATTTTCAGAGAAAAGTTTGTTCAAAAATTAGAATTTCTATATAGTACAAACAATGCAAAAGTGTTTTGGTAGATAGCAGAGCCACCACCCATTTATGCAATAAATTAAGCTTTTATACTGAATTACATGATATTACAGCACAAAAGGTGCACATATAGAGATTATCCCTATTTGACAGCCACCAAGCAAGGCAATGGGATACTTTTTTGCAATTTGTCAGATGGTTCTATCAATGAGTTTCTTGTGCATAATGTGCTCTACTCACCAAAGTTGAATAATTCTCTGCTGTCTGTTTCAAAGCTAGAGAACCAAGTTTATGAACTTAATTTTAAGAATGGCAAATGCTTTATTACCAAGAATTATGAACTATATCTGGTAGTGTTTCAAACTAGCAGACTCTATAACATGAATGAACAAAATGATGATTTTGAATATGAATCTGGAGATGATGACCTTGATGAACTTGACCCTGAAACTGAAATTGAAACCAACCTTACAAAATCCTGAAAACACCAGAATTGTGCATATCTCTGGCACAGATGTTTAAACCATTGTAGCAATGAAACAATCCAGAAAATGAAACAGAAGGGACTCACTAATGATACTGATTTTGTGCCATGTTCAACTAATGATATTTGTGTTTCTTGTCTAGATGGTAAAGCAGTTAACACACCTTTTCTGAAGCAGAGTGAAAGAAGAACCAAGCACCCTTTGGAACTGGTTCACTCTGACATCTGTGGACCACTCCCAGAAACCACAGGAAAATTCAGGTACTTTTTAACTTTTACAGATGATTTTTTTTTAATATGTCGTTGTTTTCTTACTAAGAGAAAGATCTGAGATGCTGGACAGGTTCAAAGACTATGTGAGAATAGCAAGCAACAAGTTCCAGCATAATCTTCAAATCCTGAGAATAGATGGTGTGGGCAAACACATTTCAAAGGTGATGCAAGACTTCATGAGGAAGTAAGGAATCTTGCATCAAACCATAATTCCACACAATCCATCCCAAAATGGCATCTCAGAGAGGCAGAATCGTTCTCTTCTGGACATGGTAAGATGCATGCTTGTTGATTCACACCTCCCACAGAAATTCTGGGGAGAGAGCATCATGACAGCAACATATATACACAATAGAGTGTACACTAAAGCTACTGGCACTACACCACATGAACTTTGGCATGACCATAAGCCATCCATGGCACATCTGCAAGTTTTTGGATGTACTGCCTACACATACATTCCAAAAGAGAAACGAAATAAGCTATCACCAAGAGCTACAAAGGGAATCTTTGTGGGCTATTCAGCAAAGTCTAAAGGCTACAGAATTATGAATCCTGACACCTATGAGATCACTATCAGCATATCTGTCCACTTTGAGGAAAATGAGAGAACTATGTCTTCAGAGGGGGCATGCCATGATCTGACTGAGCTCCCTGATGACTGGCTCATATACCCTGTCATCAAAGATGTATAGAGAGATGACAGCAAAGATCCAGATGAAATTCCAGAAACCTCAGATGCTGCACCAATGTACCTGCCTGCTACAGAGGAGGAAGCCACAAGAGGTGATGTGACGTGATCGGCGCGCACAAACAGAGGTGTACCTCCCTCGAGGCTATCCTACCTTGCAAGAATGGCAACTCAAGAACCTACACCATGGGAAGATATATCCCACTTTCCCCCACAAAAGGGCCAAAAGTGAAAGCAAGCTGCTATAGATGAGATGAATGCACTAGAACAGAACGACACATGGACTTTAACAAAATTACCAAATGGACACAAAGCTATAGGCTGTAAATGGGTTTTTTAATTGAAGCATGACAATGACTGTGAGATTCAACACTACAAAGCTAGACTGGTAGCAAAAGGCTATTCCCAGAAATATGGAGAAGACTACGATGAAACATTTGCACCAATTGTCAAACATACAACAGTGAGAACTTTATTCAATATGGCTGCCAGCCAGAAAATGCATGTTGAACATCTTGATGTCAAGACTGCATTTCTACACAGTGAACTAGAAGAAGAAATCTACATGCAACAACTATCAGGATTCCAGACGAAAAGTAAAGAGAATCTTGTTTGAAAGCTGCTGAAGTCCATTTATGGTTTGAAACAAGCAGCCAGAGCATGGAACATGAAACTGAATGATATGTTACTTCAGGCAAACTTCCAGAGAAGTCAAGCTGACCCTTGCCTATATGTCAAGAACAGAAATGGAAAATGGACCTACATTTTAGCCTATGTTGATAATTTAATACTTGCCTATGAGAATCCAGATGACAGCAAAAAAAATACAACACCTGAACAAACACGTTGAAGTCAAACAACTTGGCAACATTGCTCACTACCTAGGAATTCAAATACAAACAGAGGAAGATGGCAGTTTCCTCATCAATCAAGAACAGAAGATTAAAGACCTGAGTCACTTGTTAAATCTGCAAACTGCATATCCAGCTCCTATACCAATGGAAATGAACTACGTGAAGCAAGAAGATAAAACAGAACTACTTTCTGAAAACACCAGATAAAGAGAAACTTTAGGCAAACTTTTGTACATTAGTACACTCACTAGACCAGATATTAGTATAGCAGTCGGTTTATTTTGCAGAAAGATTTATTTGCCCACAGTTAAATACTGGAATGCAATTAAGAGACTTGTTAGATACCTGAAGGGTAGTGCACACTTTAAACTGAAATTACCAGTCACTACTGATGCTACACTAAAAGCATGCTGATGCAGACTGGGGTGGAGACCTATCAGAGAGAAAATCCACCAGTGGTCAGATCATTTTCTTTGGAAATGGTCCCATTAGTTGGTCAAGTACCAAACAAGAAATAATAGCATAATCCACCACAGAAGCAGAATATGGATCTGCTGCACATGTTTGTCACGAGTTATTGTGGCTATGTCAACTGCTAAAAGATTTAGGCATAGACATATCACAACACATACCAGTGCACGAAGATAACCAAAGCTGCATTCAACTTTCAAAACAAGATGTGAAGAAATGCACCAAGCATATTGATGTGAAGTACCACATAGTGAGAAAGCTGCAAAAGGATGTCATCATTCAACTGATCTACTGTCATACCACTGAGTTGCTTGCAGATCTTCTCACTAAACCCCTACCCAAACCCTGCTTTGAGGAATTCAGAAACAAGATAAACCTGATCACTTGAGTCATGAAACATCAAGAGAGAGTGTTGGAAGAGAAGGACTTAACGCTGTTTCATGCCTCAACAAAAGAGGGGTTTTTTACTAGTAAGCCAGATGCTAGATAGGGAACTAGAGATTGTCACCTTTACTCTATCATGCTGGCACTATCCTTTGATGTTAAACTGATACCCTTAGAGAGTTCCTTCATTCCAGCCTCACTCTCTCTTACTCTCCATCTTGCTCTCCAACTACAGCACCATGTGCATAGAGAGGATGGATGCTCCATGTGCATAGAGAGGATGGATGCTCCATGCATCCATCCCCATCCAGCTAGATTATAATAGAATAGTGAACCTACCTATCCACCTTTCTATCCAGAATGGAGTTCACTAATAAATACTCTTTTTATTAGATTAGAAACTACCAACAACTCCGACTTTTCTTTGTGCCTAAGCTCACACACATGTTTGGGATACACTCCACTGTGCTTAGCCTCTGCACACTCTGCTGATTGAGAAACGGTTAATCTCTATGAGGAGATTATCCAACTGTAATAATCCACCTCTTTTGGGACTAACTTAATAAGATATTTAGCTGTATGCCCCTGTTTAGGTACTATTCTGACAGAAAGGGATGAGCATGATGTATTTGCTAGCCCCAATAAGATATGGTATTCCTGTTTTAAAAGTTTGCTTTTTAAGGTTTGGAATATCTCTTGTGTGAAAACATACACAGATCTTCAAATAATAAACCTAGAGATTAATTTTTTTATTTGAGTAATTGATACCATTCAGAGGCGAATAGGTCTGGGAGCACAGTATATATTAAAATGTGCTAGTCAGAGTTGAAATATAATTTAATCCAATACTTGAATGTATTCAGCCATGCTCTAGTTTCAAGTAGATTCTGGCCAGTTCCTAAGCATAGTACAGCGTGTGGCACAGAGTGGGGTAACCCAACTATTCTATAGAGGAAACCAGATTGTATTATTTCAACAGCATTGTTCCATGCAACTATCCATAAAAGAACTTCATAGAGAAGTTGTTGAACTACCTTAGAGTTAAAAATCTTTAGAGCTGCTGGGATATACCTTTCCCTTAGTATGAAATTTTTTTTACCACAGCTGACGCAGTATGATAACTTCCTGTTATAGCAGCGTCTCTATGCCTGGCCCAAGTGGCTTTATGATGGAAGGTTAGGGTTTTTTATTTCCTGCCTCACAGCTGCATAGCCACGCAGGATCACAGGGATGTCTTGTGGCATTGTGAAATGTCAGCATGGCTGTGGGGGTCCATTCGTGTCTGCCTGTAGCTACGCAGCAGAGAGAGATAAATAAAAAAGGTGCACCTCTAAGCGAAGGGATGACAGCAACCCGCATTGTTTCTGTGAGCTCCAGTCGCTGCCTGCATGGATGTATGTGAATGCAACAATGGGAGAGTGGGTTACTTTATCCCGCTTGCAACCTGCTCTACCTGTTCTGTGTGGAAGGGGCCAAGGGAAATCAAAGAAAGCAGCATAATATGTTTATTGTGTATTTATATTCCAATAAAGGTAACTTGAACTAATAAGTATTTACCTGCACAACGCCACCCATAAGTGATGCTGCTACAGCCATTGATGTGCATATTATACCAAATATTATACCTGAAAAAAACAGCCATTAGTTATCAACAGCTACTACTACAAATATCCAGGAATTATTCAGTTTAAAGGGGAAAAAGATGACTGAAAACATGATAGAGGTTTAAAAATTATGCATCAGGCAGAATGAATGAATAGAAATAACTGTTTCCCCTCTTCCAAAAATAGAACTCAGTGGTGTAGATTCAGGATGCACAAAATGAAATACTTTTTTACTCAATGAGTTGATTAAAATGTGGAATTCATTTCCAGAGGATGGAGCAATGACCACAAGCATAGGTGGCTTTAAAGGGAGATAAGATAAATTCAAAGGGGTTAGGTTTATCAGTGGTAACAAGTCATGATCAGTAAGGGAATCTCTCTCTCTCCAGAAGCAGTAAACCTCTGTTCACCACTGCCAGGAGCCAAGACTGGGAAACAACCTTGGCCTCTAAGCCCTATTGCTGATCCTCCAGAATAACTGATTGGCTTCTGTGTGAGACAGGGTGCTAGACTAGATGGACCAGTGGTCTGACCAAGTAAGTCTTTTCTTATGTCCTTATGTCCTTAAATTACTTTTATTCTTCTGAATAATTAAGTTAACTGGATACAGGGATTACACCAACATAACCTACTGGTTCAAAACTGAGGTTAATAAAACCTGCTAAATAGCAGTTGAAATGACAAAGTATTGCCAAGTGCCATTTCATTTTTTGTATACAGTAGTTTGTGAGGCTGTACAAAATATTGGCCAAGGCACACAGATTTACAGTAATCTGTAAAGTGTTCAATGAGTGTCATCTGTTACCATTGAGAAGTTCAAAAAGACATACATAATTTGCAACAGATTCCAGTTAGGTTCAATGGAAGTACAATTTTGCCAGTAGATTTCATTTTGGATTTTATAAATAAGAAAAACCAAATCTATCTACTGTACCTACATAAACCTTTGCTGACCCAAGTGTTCATTTTTTCAGATAGATTTGGTAAACCGTTCTTGATAAAATCTTCAAATGTTACAGTTGCCAAAGCATTTATGCTTGCTGCCACTGTGCTGTAAAAATAAACACAATCAATGTAAGAATATCTCTTTGGTCTGTATAGGTTCTCAAATGGGTTTCATTAATACAAAAAATACTGGGTGAAATATAAACTGCTATGCTAATTTACATAATTACCCAAAAGGGCTGATTCTGGCAGAATCATAGGCCCCTTCCGCACAGGTGGAATATGGCGCCCTGGGGATGGCAAAAACGCTGTTCCCAGGGAGCCATTCGCACAGGGGGCGCAGCAGCTGTGCCACTGCGCCGCCCTCGCTCCGCCCGACCGGCACGAAGCCGCCGTTTTCTGACCTCGCTTGGGAAGCGAGGTTTTCAGAAAACGGCGGCTTGGAGCTGCTGCCGTGCGACCAGCAGCAGCTCCAAGGCGCCCTCCCTCCCCCCCTCTTCATTGTTCACCTACCGTGTCTGTGGCCGTCCGGCGCATCGCCGAGGCCTGGGGACACACTCCCCTGCCCTGCAACGCTTGAGCAGGCACGCAGGGCAGGGGGGCATGTCCCCAGGCCTCGGCGACTCACCAGACAGCCACGGCCACGGCAGGTCGGCCGGGCGACGGCGCTCCGCGGCGCCGTCTTTCCGGCTGTTTCTGGGACCGTTCGTGCAAACGGTCCCAGGGGGGTTGGGTCGGCGTGGAATACGTCGACCCAAGCTCGATCGTCGCTGTGCGGAAACGGCCATAGTTTCAGTGAGTGGTGGAATCACTGGGATACTTAGAACACATTTCATACAGCTTTCAAAGCCAGTTGTTCGAAACAAATTCATAAAGATGGGTAGGTTCATATGGAAGTAGGCAGTCCTTCAGGAATGCTAGTCTTAGGCCCCTTCCGCACACGCAAAATAATGCATTTTCAAACCACTTTCACAACTGTTTGCAAGTAGATTTTGCTATTCCGCACAGCTTCAAAGAGCACTGAAAGCAGTTTGAAAGTGCATTATTTTGCATGTGCAGAATGAGCCTTAAACTTTATAGATTTGGAAGGTCAGTACCAGCACTTGGAATTGAGCCTGAAGTAAACTGGAAGCCAGTGTTATTGGAATAAGACTGAAGTGGTATTTTCCCTAAGACCTTGGGGAGTGTTTGGAAAAGTCAAATTAAAAAAAACCTTTTAAAGTTATTGGTATTTTGGGGATTTTTTTCTTCTAAAAGAAATGGTGCCAGCTTAAAAGGCCAAAAGCAGAGCCTGGATCATGCCAACTTTTTTGCATAATTTTACAGCCCCATCCAAACAGGACGTAATGGGCCATGACTAATGCAGTGCCACCCCGCCACTTTCATAGACGCTGCCCGGCAGCATGGGGAGGCTCACAAAGAGAAAAAAGCCTCCTCCTTACCAAAAAGCCTCCATAAACCTCAGCAGGCTTTCAGTGGCTGAAGGCTTAAGTATGCTTCATTTTGTATCAACAGTCATCAAGGGAAGCTACACGTAAATGCATTGCACTAATCAAATGTTGCCAAGGCATGCATCGTAGTGGCAAGATCTTTCCAGGGTAGAAAGGGTCAAATTTGGATCATGAGCTGAAGCGTCTCAAAGGCACCCCTACAAACTGCTGCCACCTGTTTATCAACAGGAGGCCTGGGTCCAGGACAACCCCTAACCTACAAACTTGCTTCTGAAGGGAAAGTGTAACCCCATCCAGAACAGCAGATATCCCAGTTCCTGAATCAAATCTTCCACCCACCAGTAGCACTTCCATTTTGCCAGGATTAAGTTTTAGTTTGTTAGCCCTTATCCATCTCAAAACTCCAGCATCTGTTCATGGTTTTTAAAACCTCCCTCGGATCTGCTGAGATATGGGAACATCTATCTTCCAGAGCTCACCATAGGGTTTTTGCCAGAATGAATATAGAAAGTCAAAGCACTACATTTTGTTGCAGGGATAGCAGGGGAAAAATGATGCAGCATTTTTCAAAAGTAGAATTCCTATCAGACCATTAAGTTATCCTGTAATTTTGTTTGGTTTTTCTCCAGTAAAGCCAGTTTAGCAGAGGATGCTAAAGCCAACCTAATTATGCACAGACCTTAGTGTTCCACTGAATGCACATGCAACAAATAATCCTGGAAGTCCAGGGGCTGAGGAAAAGATGATCATGACAAAATATGGCATTAGCTGTGGAAGAAAGAAAGAAAGAAAGAAAGAAAGAAAGAAAGAAAGATTAAGACAGTTGCCTCAGCTAATGGAACTTTAATATGCCCATATGGGTGGGTCCTTAATAATCTGAAATAAAAAGTTGAACTAAACACACAAGGAATAGCCTGCCTGATTCTGTTCTGTTAATTCCCCTGTATAAAAGAGGATGTTTCTGTGAAAGGCCTCAAACTAAGACCCTCAAACAAATCCTTTAAACAGAGCCAGTATGGGTTCCAGAATTTTGAGGGCCCTGGGCAGGTACCTTCTCAGCTTGGGTGAAGTGGGATTGTTTATAGAAAATTCTCTTAGTCTGCCTCTTCTTCTTGGGTGTTTCATACAAGATTATAAGGATGATGCTATGGAGG
This sequence comes from Sphaerodactylus townsendi, assembly GCF_021028975.2. Lineage (NCBI taxonomy): Eukaryota > Metazoa > Chordata > Lepidosauria > Squamata > Sphaerodactylidae > Sphaerodactylus > Sphaerodactylus townsendi. The sequence goes on along the minus strand of NC_059426.1, from coordinate 98,940,675 downwards.
TTGTGGGCAGGGACGTAGGTTCTTGGGTTCAACCCCCACATTGCATGTCCGAATCCCCCCCCCCACCCCGTTTGTGGGTTTTTGCATTTTAAAGTGGTTTTTTTGTTTTTGGCCTGCATTTTTAAGGCTAACAGCACCAAAATTTCAGGCTATTGTCGGGTGACATTCCTGATGATCCCAGCCAAGTTTGGTGAAGTTTTGTTCAGGGGGTCCAAAGTTATGGACCCCCAAAAGGGGTGCCCCATCCCCCATTGTTACCCTTTTGAGGGTCCATATCTTTGGGCCTCCTAAATCAAACTTCACTAAACATAGGTGGTATCATCAGTATAGTCTGCTGCTGATACCACCCAGGTTTGGTGAAGGTTGGTTCAGGGGGTCCAAAGTTACGAATTCCCTAAGGGTGTGCCTCCATCCCCCATTGTTTCCAATGGGAGCTAATAGGAGATGGACTCCATTGAGAGTCAATAACTTTGGACCCCCTCAAACAAACTTCACCAAACCTGGGTGGTATCATCAGGAGAGTCTCCTAAAGATACCCTGAAAGTTTGTTGCTGCTAGCTTAACAATTGCACTCCTGACAGCAGGCATCCCCCAAATTTCCCCAGATTCTCTTTTTAAATCCACCCCCTTTGGCATGGATTTAAAGTGAGAATCTGAGGTCCCCAGTTCAAACGTTGAAAGTGATGCTGTTTCAGGGTGGGGGAGAATCCACCCCAAAACACCACCACTTTCAATGTTATTTTTACTGGGGACCCCAGATTCTCCCTTTAAAATGGATTTAAAAGGAGAATCTGGGCTCCCTAATTTAAACACCGTTGAAAATGATGCTGTTTGGGGGTGGATTCCAGCTTCACAGCAGTCGCCCATAGTGGGGGGGGGGGGGTTTGCGCAAACCTCAGATTTTGCACTGGGCTCCATTTTCCCTAGCTACCCCCTGCCTGGAGGGGAGAGAGAAGGGACTGCCCGCTGCCATCCTGGTGGGGGGTGGTGGCAGATCACAGGGGTCTGCCATCCCTTGCCTCAAGAGCTGCTTTTTATAAGCACTGAGGCCATGGACGTGGCTTGGGGAGGCGTGGCCACACTCCCAGGGGTGAGTGGGGGCGTGGCCTTGCCCCTGAACCCCCCCATAAAAAATCTATACCTACGTCACTGGTTGTGGGAACTGTTCTTTATAAGGATGTTTTGAAAGTATCCTTATTTAGCATTCTCTAGAACTGGCCCTTGCCAGTGTTTGTATGGAAATTAAAAATCACTGTATCTGAGTGATAGTGTGATACAGTTCTGGCTGACCTAGAATTGCCCAAAGGAAGCCCTGAATCAGAGAAGAAAAACATAGAAACTGAGAATCTTTAGTACCTTCACTTTAAAATGGAGCAGTGTGAAATAGCTTTGGTGCTGTTTTCAATTTTTTCAATGATCAAGATAAAAAATTAATGGATGTCATATTTGTCTACAGCAGCTATTGCTGTACTATGTGCCACTTTCCTATAGTACTGATCCTTGTACCCAGAAACTATAGGAGAGCTGCCCAATTTGCACTCATGTCCTGCATTTCACACTTTTGTCCACCCAGCATTGAGTATCAATAGACATATTAAACTGATAAATGTAATGTGACCTCTGATCTCTATTAATGTATTTGGGAATGCACATCCAGACTCTCTGGATGCTGTATTTGCATATGAGCAGTCTTTTCATGAGACCCATAATTTCTTTCCTGTTGTGGCATTGTTGTGGCATTGTTCAAACAATAAACCAGCTGTTTACATGTTAATATCTGTTTATCTACCTGATCAGGTGCTGAAATAAAACCAGCAGTCCAAGGATCACAGTTTCTAAAGTGGGAAAACATCACCAAACCAGAAAAGACTGCACATACCAGGATGACCCACAATCCTACTAAATTAAGATATAGAGCACTAGAAAGAGAAAGAGAAAAAGATGTTGTTCAGGAATAATGTAATGTATTCAACAATACATTCTTTTATTTCAGAGGCTGTTTTCAAGTTTCATCACAAAAGTTGCTAAAGTCCATTGTGAAAGAGTAGCTCCACACTTCTTGCTGAAATTGTGTTTCTCCCAAGTCCATTCATATTAATATTGATGTTTTCCAAAGGGAACAGAAAAGTCCTTGTCTGCAAGAGAAAGTAACTTCCACTCATGCAAGAGATAATCTGCAGTTTTTGCTGATTTCTCACTGAAGCTGCATCATCCTATACTGTACCCCCCCACACACACCCCGAAGGTTCCCAAGGGTCTCCTGACCTTCAAGAGGAAATTTTGGATAACACAAGAAGCTGAAAAAGATAAAGATAAGCAGAAAATACACATTATGTGAGTAGAGCTCCACTAACCACTCTCTGGATCCAATACACAGTGTTAGTTTGGATGTAATATTTGGAAAAATGATTTGAGGATCATAGACTAAGGGCTTTTTCCATACACATGGCCTACCCCTGATTTTACATGTTGTTGATCTCAGAGGCTTCAAACTGTATACCACAATGTTTGTTCACACACCTCCCTTTGTAATGTTGTTTCTTATGTTCAGTATTTACTTTCATCAGTTTCACCTTGTCCACATTGGAAGTGATCAAGTCGAAGGAGTCATAACATTTGTGATGCTGTGGACAATCATGGTGGACACTTCCTCCACTTCACCCTAATTTTGGGAAGTGGGGTTGCATATGCACTGTAGCAATGATGTACTTGATTGGTAAAGGAGAAACACACCTACATGTTCACACACTGGTATAGGAGAAACACACCTGCATGTTAGCACATTATTGAATTACCACGAATGTGCTTGCACAGGGTCTGTTTTGTCTGCTCTGATTAGTTACTGTCTCCAAGATTCTCTTTTTGAAAAGCTGCCTCCCCTGTTTCCAAAAATTGACTGATCTGAACTTCCAGCAGACCACTATTTTTGTTATTCATTGGAGAACCCCTGCCTTGGGAGTGTATCCACTGCACTTTTTGATGAAGCCACAGGATTTCTTAGCTGTAGCTGCAATGCATCTGATGCTTGTGCTTCAGGCAAACCTTCAGATAGTTCTGTGGATTTATCTTTGCCGGATGCAGATCAGGTACAGACCTTTGTATGCTGCAATCATTCCTACAAGGACAAGGGAAAGAGCAATAGGAGGATGGGCTTCACAACCAGACAAGATGGTTCACAACTCACAGGCAGTGAGGATGCAGTGGTATGCTCTTGCTTATGTGCCTATCCCACATTGTTATTGGGTTTACTCCAGGAAAAGGGACTAGTGGGAGAATTACATGCTTTTGTGGTGGAGAAACATACAGTGACTGTACAATTTTCATATAACATGCCAAACCTTCACTGAAATTGTGGAAGCCTTGCAAGGACACCTGCAGGGACAGGCATGAATGGAATGTTAATTACACCTTGTGTGCATTTGACAGGCTTAAGGTGAGATGATGGTGCCATAGTGTTCAGTTCACATTGTTTTGAGGAGAATGTGACATTCCTGATTGCAGCCTGTGTTGTTCTCCACAACATTTGTAAGAAAAGGGTCATGGCATTCTGGAAGAATGCCCACAGCCTGGACCAACACTAGCACAACTCTCTGAGCCAGACCAAACAGTTGTGCATACCAGCTATCTGATGCAGTATGACCTCAATGATAGATACCATTTAAATGAGGGAAAGGCTGAAAGAGTAGTTCTGGCCACATTTATGCAAGCCCAGATAAGCTGCAGAACTTGGGCTGCAGGCTTTGTTTCCCTGGGGTTCCTGGCACAATCAGCACCTTCTTTTCAAAAAAAGTAACAAAAGTGTACTGACGTCCCAGCCATTTGATTTTTGATCTTCTGAGTTCTCTGCTGGTACTTTGGGGGAGGAGGTGGCTTATATCTCCTGTGCTTTGCATTTCAAAAAAATGCACACTTCACAGAAGTAGTATAAATCTTTGCCTTTTCCAATTTCCCCAGTGTAATGATGGAAACAAAAGGCTGAAATGCTGCTTACTGTTACAGTCTTGCTTGCAGCCAAAATTATCCCTATGACCAGGGGCAGCAGTCAGGTTTGCAAAAAGTCACCATGAACATTGATGGCACAAGTGCAAAATAGTGAGATCAGTCACCTCAGTTGGTCAATTCAAAAACACCCACTTTTTTCCCAAGTTCCCTCTGTTAACATTATTTCACTGATCTGATATTGGCTGCCAGCAGGGCTGAGACCTTCTAGCAGCAGGAGAAAGTCAACTGCACACACTTCTGCATTGAGTGGAGGAGGCATGCAGAGCAATTAATGAGCACCCACATGGAGAACCAGAGCATACATGGTACAGTTGCCAGGCATCTCCAAACAGGGGGATGTAACAGCTCCTTGATGCCTAGGAGGGCATTTCTAGGGGGACAGTGCACCCCATACCACTATGAGCAGCTGCATGGTGCCTAACATGGGAGAACAGGCAGCAAGAAGATAATTCCCCAGTGCCCCCTTTCAGCTGGTCTTGTTGTGTCTCTTCTGTCCATTTTCATTTTGAAAAGTTAGTACTCAAAATGGATGCACCAATACATTAACCATTACACACATTTGCATGCCCCTCCTTCCATGCTTCTCCAAATAAGAAGCTCAGTGTGTCTGTCCACTTTGGTCTGCACAAAAGTACCATCAGACCATCAAACTATTGCACACTCATCAAAGCAACCCAATTACTTTTTTTTCATTTTGTAGAAGAAAAAAGAATGCAAGGTTGGAGGAATATGTAGAATGTCATCTGAGAGCACATCATGCCATAGCCATGTAATAGACAGCATGTTGACATTTATGGGTGTTCACATTCCTAAAATAGCGGTGGTATTTTCATTTTTACATGAAAGGTTAAAGTAAATATGCTTTGATATGCACCCTGGTACCCCTTAGAAAGACCAGCCACTCTCCATAAATCCCTGACCTTTTTTTTTTTTTGCAGCAAAAGGGAAGGTTATTGTAGCATTACATTTGCACTAGTTTTTTTAAAAATGCAAGAGCAGCTGCCATGGACAGAGGAACAAGGGAAGGAAATAACAGCTGACCAAGGGAATGAGAAAATGGCTGAAAGAGAGGATGGGCGACTACACAGGGCATAGATAAGGGGCAGGTATTTGGTATTTGGTGGGGCAGGAGAATAAAGACTGATTCAGTATAATCACATGCTCAAAAGAAGCTGGCTTAGAAATGGGTTGAAAAAAATCACAGTAAAAGAGTTCAGAAAGACATTGGAGGAAAAATTAAGGAAAACGTTTCCAGAATGAACTGGAGGAAAAACCATGTGGAATTTTAGGAAAAAATGTAGTGTTTGGTGACAAGATACATTTTAACAACTTATGAGAAAAAGGCCAAGATCTATTTTAAGTTAGTTAAAAGGAGACATCTTGTACTAAGATATATATGATTTTTCATTTCACAATTCTCAATTTACAGTGATTATCTAATACATAAATATTGTGTTATCTATATGGATATTCAGTCCTGTAAACTGAGAATACCATACAAACAAGAACAGATGGCATCCATTTTTTAATGTATCTGCTTACTTAGGTGCCAACATAGAATAAAACTGATTACTTACAGTTTGGCTTGCTTTTCTGATTTACAGGAAATACATCTTTGTATTGTGGACTGATTAACTCCATAGATACCTAACCAGGTAAATGTTCCTCCTACTGCAATTGTCCAAAATGTGTGTCTTCTCAGGGGATCAATATCAAAGCTGCACAACCAAGAAACATCACAGTTAATTAATTCATCTTCTGGAATTGTTTTTTTTATTTGCTTAGGCTTCAATTCTGCACATAGTTCAGCTGAAACCTATTGATTTTGATAATACTTTAAAAAGTCTAATTGTATATTTAGTACTACAGCCTCAGGCTACAAGCAGCAATGCCAACAGATCCAATCTTCCTCAGATTTTTAAAAAGGTCAACCTTCTTTGTTCCTTATATAATTTAAATATAATATTTCATAAATCAATCATGTAACTCAAATTACTATCTAAGAGAGTACTGAATTGTTTTTCCACTAGCCCTGTTCATGATACATGTTCACTTGCATGTATATGTATACGCTTGTTTTTAAGAAAGTGCTAATACATATTCACTTTAGAAATTAAATCCATGCTCAGGTTCTGGATTATTGAAAGGATTCAATAATACATTCCAGTGTACCTGTGTCAATTGTTACACAAGAATCAGTATATTTCTTTTACGTTAAAGTCTCATTAAACTCAATGAAACCTGATTCCAAGTAAGTGTGCAAAAGGTCAGGCAGTATATATTGTGACTGAAAGAATAGCTAAAACCATAAAAACTAAAGAATCCCACTGGATGAGACCCAATGACCAGCACTCTCTTTCTAACACTAGAAGGCTAGAAGCTTCCAAGTTGCACAGAAGGGAAAAATGAAGGCATAACCTCTAAAATACAATTCATGTTTGTGGGATCTACTACCCTGGAGATTCTTAGTAGTAATGGCATCAAAATTCAGAACTGGGAACAAGAGCTCAGAAATTAACTCCATCAGTTTGGAGACACATTTTTAGCCATGGAAAGCTAAGCCCAAGATGCTGTGATATCTAGAAGCAACAGATATGTTCAGAAGGGATTAGCCAAAGTAGCATATTTGATCTAAACAATGGGGACAAATTGACCTTGTTCTTTCTGTCTTATTTTAAATTTAAAAAGGAAATAATCTAATTCCAAAAATCAATGAACATAGTCCTCAATTCAAGCATCAGGAGCCATTCTGCTTACTCAAATACAGTGAGGCGTGATCCATTCTGAGCAGTCTCCCAGATCTTTTTAGGCCCCCCATTTTGAAGAGTTCCTTGAATCAAAACTGTTAAGAAACCAATCAGCATGACGACCAGTTGAAAGGCATCAGTCCAGACCACAGCTTTCAATCCTCCCTAAAATGAACACATATATAGGCCTTAATTTTGAGCCCCATTAGAATTTAAGTCTTAGAAAAATCTTATTATGCCATACATGACACACATGTCTTATCACACAAGCATGCAATTAGTGCTGGGAGGAATTTTCATGACATTCAATTTTCAGTGTGAAAGTTTCCATTTATTTTATTTTTATTTATTTATTTATTAAATTTATTATACCGCCCATCCCTGAAGTGTACAAAATAATCGAACACTAAAATCACAACTATAAAACCATTATTAACATAAAAACAGAAAAAGCTATAGATGACTATAAAAATTCAGTCGGAATCCCCTGAGCCTTCGGGGAGGGCGGTATACAAATATAATTAATAAATTAATAAATAAATAAATAAATAAATAAATAAATAAATAAATACAGTTCAGCTCCTTCTCATGGGAGTGGTCTGATGATAGAGAATGCAGGTGGGTGGGTGGCAAGCCATGGTTACTCTCCACCAAAAGCTTGGCGGAACAACTCAGTCTTTAGAGCCCTGTGGAACTGGCCAAGGTCCCACAGGGCCCTAATGGTTGGTGGAAGAGTGTTCCACGATGTATTGTCGAAGGCTTTCACGGCCGGAATCACTTGGGTGCTGTGTGGTTTCCGGGCTGTATGGCCGTGTTCTAGCAGCATTCTCTCCTGACGTTTCGCCTGCATCTGCCACACTGCCACATCAGCCACACTGGCATCTTCAGAGGATCATCTGAAGATGCCAGCCACAGATGCAGGCAAAACGTCAGGAGAGAATGCTGCTAGAACACGGCCATACAGCCCGGAAACCACACAGCACCCAAGTGTTCCACAATGTTGGGGCCAAGGCACTGAAGGCCCTGGCATGAGTGGAGGCCAACTGGATCATGGAGGGGCCAGAGACCACCAGCTAATTGGCCTCTGCAAAATGCAGAGGCCGAGTGGGGACATAGGGGGAAAGATGGTCTCTGAGGTATGAGGGCCCCAGGTCATGGAATGCCTTAAAGACCTTGAAGACAATACCTTGAAGACAATCGGGAGCAAGTGCAGTCAGCACAACACAGGAGAGATGTGGTTGTGCATAGTACTACCTGTGAGGAGCCAGGCCACTGCATTCTGGACCAATTTCAGCTTCTGGATCAACTACAAGGGAAGGCCTGTGTGGAGCAAGTTGCAATAGTCTAATCTGAAGGTGACCATTGCATGGATCACAGTGGCTAGGTCAGTCTGGGAGAGGTATGGAGCTAGCCGCGGTGCCTGGCGCAGGTGAAAAAATGCTGTTCGTGCTATGTGGGCCACCTGGGACTCCATAGATAATGATGAGTCCAGGCAAACCCCCAGGCTATGGACGTGGGAGGCCACTGACATGGAAACCCCCTGCAGCACTGGCAGACAGACCCCTTAATCCCCCCTCGTCACCACCCACCCACAGGACCTCTTTCTTCGATGGATTCAGTTTTAATCTGTTATGCCTAAACCTTATGCCTTATGTTCTTAACCAACTAGCAACCGCCTCCAAACAGTGCCACAGAGCCACAGGGACAGTGACTGGCCCTCCCTCCATCAACAGAATGAGCTGAGTGTCATCAGCATACTGATGACAGATCAGCCCAAAGCTCCATACCAGCTGAGCAAGGGGTCGCATGTAAATGTTAAATAACAGTGGGGACAACAGAGCCCCCTGTGATACCCCGCATTGAAGAAGGCACTGCTGGGAGTCCCCATCCCCACACCTTACTTGCTGAGTCCAATCCCAGAGGAACAAGATGAGCCAGCCCAAGGCAACACCATGAACCCCGGAAGCGGCTAGGCGGTGGGCCAAAAGGTTGTGATCGACTGTATCAAATGCTACGGTCAGGTCTAGCAGTACCAACAGCACCGACCCGCCTTGGTCTAGCTGGATACAGAGCATGTCTGTGACAGCTGTTAGGAAATCCCCATCCCATGCCCAGCACGGAAGCCAGACTGGAAGGGATTGAGTGTGGTTGTGTCATCCAGAAAGCCCTGAAGCTGCTCCAACACCACTCTGTCAATTACCTTCCCCAGAAACAATAAATTCAAATTGGGGCGGTAATTGGCCAGATCACTAAGATCTAAAGATGGTCTTTTCAAGAATGGGCAGACCACTGCCTCGTTCAACCAATCCGGGAGCACTCCTTGCTCAAGGGAGTGATTGATGATACTCAACAAATGGGGTCATAGCTCTCCCTGGCAAGCTCTAATCAACCAGGAGGGGCACGGATCTAGAGGACAGGTAGTAGGTCTAACAGCAGCTAGGACCCTGTCAACATCTGCCTCAGCTAGCAGGGAAAACTGGTCCAACAATGGACCTGAAGATGGCAATTCACTCCAGTCCGCTCATTGTCTCAAGGGTGGCAGGAAGATCATGGTGGAGCAACGTGATCTTATCTGCAAAAAAGCTCATAAAAGCCTCACAGCTATGCGTCAACTGGAGATTTTTGGAACCCTCTCCACCAGCTCCAGGACAAAGACCAAATTATCTGAAACAATTGTGCTGGGCAAGAGCTAGCAGACGCGAGAGAGGATGAGAAGTAAGCCTTTTTCACTGCCTTCGTCACCACCTCATAGGCTTTCATAAATGTCCAATAACATGTTCGCACACCTTCATCGCAAGACTTCTTCCACACTTGCTCTAGACGTCTGAGCTCTCTTTTCATTTGGCATAGTTCTCCAGTGTACCAAGGAGCCAGTTGAGAGTGGGGGTGCAGAGGACGCCAGGGAGCAACTACCTCAATGGCCTTGAAGAGCCTGGAATTCCAGTCCCTCACTTGGTCATCAAGGGTATCAGTGGGCTCAGGAACCCGTAGAGCATTCAGGAAACCAATTGGATGTATAAGTCTCTGTGGATGGGCAAAAACTGGCTCATCGCCTAGACAGGGATGGTGCGGCAAGTTCTTCCGAACCTTCAAGGTACAATGATCGGACCAAATCCAGAGTGTCATCAGCCTCATGCGTGGGGACAGAGTTAATTAAGGAGAAGCCTAGTGTCGCTATGGATGACACCAAGTCCACAGCCACTGAATCAGAGGGGCAGTCCACATGGACATTCAAGTCCCCTAGAAAAATCAAACTGGGGAACCTGTCGGAGGGGAAAGGGAGGTGGTTTTCTTTTAAACCCTACAGTGATCTCTTCCTCCCTTTTATTATTGTTATTTGGTTGACTAGTTTAGTGAGTCAAAATATAAGATTATAGAATTACTGGAATCTACATTACTATAACTTAATTACCATTGGATAACCTGAATCTGGCCTCCCATGGGCGCAAGGAAGAGGGCAGGAAAACTTTTAATGCTGTCTGAAGTTATGTAATGTATGTATTTTTGGTTCCTTATTTTAGTGGGGATTGATTGCTTTCAATGGATTTTAAATGTCTGTATTTGATTGTAGGACACTGCCCTAAGCCCTCAAGGAGAGGGTGGTATACAAATTCAATTAAATAAATAAATAAATAAATACATACATACATACATACATACATACATACATACATACATACATACATACATACATACATACATACATACATGTAAAAACAATATAAGTTTCTTTTCTAAGCTATATCAACTAAGCTGTAATGAGATAAGAGTATCACTCCTTAAAATAGTATTGTATTATTTTTTTCTTTTTGTATTTCTTTCCCTTTCTTCTTCTACGCAGCAGTGGCGTAGGAGGTTAAGAGCTCGTATATCTAATCTGGAGGAACCGGGTTTGATTCCCAGCTCTGCCGCCCGAGCTGTGGAGGCTTATCTGGGGAATTCAGATTAGCCTGTACACTCCCACACACGCCAGCTGGGTGACCTTGGGCTAGTCACAGCTTCTCGGAGTTCTCTCAGCCCCACCCACCTCGCAGGGTGTTTGTTGTGAGTGGGGAAGGGCAAGGAGATTGTAAGCCCCTTTGAATCTCCTGTAGGAGAGAAAGGGGGGATATAAATCCAAACTCTTCTTATTATTATTTTCATTTAAAATGTATGTGCGTTTTTGTCTTTTTAATATCAATACAAATTTATTTTTAAAAAACCTGGGGAACCGCAATGCCCAGTCGGCCACCACCTCCAGAAACTGGCAGGCTGTCTACTGGTGTGCTAGGCGACCGGTACACCATCAGAACAGTCAACTTCTCCAAGGCATCCCACACCAGGCCAGCACATTCCATCCCGGTGATCCTTGGAACAGTGAATGCCCTGAAGGAAACTGAACATAGCCACCCCTTCCTGCCCGACTCTGTGTTTGTAATTGGTGGACACATGCAAAACCTGGGGGTGAGGCTTCGCACAAAGCGACTGTCTCGCCCTCACTTACCCAGGTCTCAGTGATGTATGCCAGGTCCATAGCCTGAACTCCGAGAAAATTTAGGGACATGAAAAAAATCTGCAAAAAACACTCTTCTTTCCACTTCTTCACATTATTTCCATTGTGTTCAAAACCCCTATCCCTGCAACGTGATGTTGCTTTGAGGAAAGAACTGGGGCGAGGACCCATATTAGGAAACAGAGCCAGCTGCTGCAAGGACCGCTGAGGACCATGTTAATAAATGCCAGCTGGAGTTCAGGGATGGAGAGGAACAGGGGAAAGGAGTGGTTGGGGGGGGGGGGAGAAAGACAAATGATTGAATGACTCAAAGGGAGACCTGGAGAATCTGCACACTGGGGAATCTGACAATCAGGAAAGGGTCCCAGGGCATGGTGGGTAGGCCCTGGCCTTTGTTCCTTCCTTTGAATATTTTAAAACCAGTTATGATGCAAGAATAAAGATACTTCTTTTCACCAAATGCAGGTACGGAACTGCCCTGTGACTTTGAATCATGTGTGTTCATTAAAATACATTTATTTGTAATGACCATGTACTTTTTGTAAGAACTTGCTGGGCTGAATTATTCACATTCACAGTTTGACTCTACACCAAGTACATACCAGGGTACAGTAGAATGTACAAACAATGCCTGTCGCAAAAACAGAGCCCCAAAGATCAAATCCAGTCACTGCAAAGCCAATGAAAATCAAATTAGATACAGTTCTTCTTGAGCCACTGCAGTCTCAAAACAGATCTCTAAAACAGATTGTTTTGAAAAAGATATGGGCAGCTATTACTTTTACTTATCATCTTCCATTATCTCTTAATAGAAATTCTCTCTGCCTAGTGGATAAAGTTTCCCTTTTATTTGCAGGGCACTTGCAAGATTAAGCCAAGTCCTCAGACTTGACTTTATCTTTCAAGTGCCCTGTAAACGATTATCACTTATGCCTAAAAGACAATATATAAAAAATAAGGTAATATTTCCATAAAGCATACTGAAAATAATTTATTATGACCAAAATCCAAGGAGTTACTTCAGATGCGCTCAGTGAGACTGTCATCTTGAATGGACAGTCTCCCCCCTGCCCCATAACACAACATAACCAATGCTTTCAAAAAATTTCAGAAAGGCTTGCTATGTGCCTTGGAATTGCTGCAGGGTGTGGAGTTGTCAAAGTCTTCTACAAAAGTACAAAATATGATGCATGTTTTTTTCTGGATCCTTCTTTCATTACTACTATGCACATGCAACTCTTCCCAAACATTAATTCCAAGTCTACCTTCAGCCACTGATATGTACCACTATTGCTTGTTCAATTACCCTGGTTAGTCTACTAGAAGAAAATGCCTGGAGTGCCTCTGCTGCCTGGAGCCAATAGTGATACATGGGAATATGTATGGCTTTCTTACTTGAGTTACTTCCTCCTTTGTTGAACTCTAGTCAGCGGCCACAGAAAAGGGAGTCCAGCTAGCTCTTCCTTCTAGTTAGGATTGCCGGCCAACTAGCAGGAGGGTTCGGGTGGGGGTGGGGGAAAATCCTAGGAGAATTTTTTTTAATTGTCAGCTACTTACTGGAGGTTGTGATCACAGAGTTCTCAGAGATTCCCAAAGCTACCCAAAATGACAAGAGTAGCTTTAACAATCCTTAGAAATTTGATGGTAAAGATTGCCATAGCACTTCTGTCCATTGCTTCAACTCCAGATAACTTTAGGAATCATTAGGAATTTTATGATATGAACTTCCTGCAAGGACGTGGGTAAGGGGGGGGGGTGTCTCGAGTTCAACCCCCCGTACATGTCCGAAACTCCACACATCCCGTTTGTGGGTTTTTTTGTTTTTTTTGTTTTTTGTTTTTGGCCTGCAGGGGGCACAGTTTTTAGGCTAGCAGCACCAACATTTCGGGGATTTTTCGAGAGACTCTCCTGATGATACCACCTAGGTTTGGTGAGGTCTGGTTCATGGGGTCCAAAGTTATGGACTCCCAAAGGGGGTGCCCTCATCCCCCATTGTTTCCAATGGGAGCTAATAGAAGATGGTGGCTACAACTTCGATGGTGCATAACTTTGGACCCCCTGAATCAAATTTCACCAAACATTAGTGGTATCATCAGGAGAGTCTCCTAAAGGTACCCTGAAAGTTTGGTGCTGCTAGCTTAACAATTACACCCCTGACAGCAGGCACCCCCCAAATTTCCCCAGATTCTCCTTTTAAATCCACCCTCTTCGGCATGGATTTAAAGGGAGACTCTGAGGTCCCCAGTTTAAACATTGAAAGTGATGCTGTTTGGGGGTGGATTCCAGCATCACAGCAGCCGCCCATCCCCCCCCCCCCGGCTAACTCAGATTTTGCACCAGGCTCCATTTTCGCTAGCTACACCTCTGCCCGGAGGGGAGGGCAGAAGGGACTGCCAGTTGGGAGCCCAGCCGGTGGGGGTGGGGCTGGGTGGGCTGGGCAGGGGACTCTGCCATCCCTGGCCTCAGAGAGCTGTTTTTATAAACACTGACGTAGGGTGGGGCTTGTGGGGACATGGCCCTGCCCCCCGAACCCTCCCATAAAAAATCTATACCTATATCACTGACTTCCTGTAAGTAGGCAAGGACTTTTTGCCTCTTTTTTACTCCCCAGGATGATCATGTACTTTTTGCCTGCCAATCAGCTGAACATTGATGGACCAGGACTATAATTGCCTAGAGACCTCCTGCCATTAGTGGGCAAACAAGACCTCTATTTCCAGCTGCAAAATTCACAATTCAGCAAGTGCTGGCGGTCCCACAATCCTCAAAGAGACTTTATATATGGCCACTTGGGGCTGCTGCCAGAAGGTGAGCCTGCAAACCTTCATGGAAGGATGAATTTGATCTACCATAGAATAAGAACACTTCGAATAACACAATCACTATAATGGTTTCACTGAGCTAAAAAAATACCCCTTTTTGTAAATGGTCCCTCAGTGGGTGAATAAGATCAGACCTGACTCAAATGGGGTATTACATAGCATTAGATTGCAATAAATATTAAACTTTGCAGTGGCAATAGGTTAAAAGAAATACTTTTAATTTGAGGAATCTCAGTCTTGTCTCTGTTTGTGTTACATATAGTATTACAACCTAAAGCAAGAAGAACAAAAGTGACAAAGTACATAACTTGGTCTGGAATCATTACCTTGTACTGAACACTATGCCAAGACCTTGAGTAACTGCTTGACACACATCTCCTATGGTTACTTTTTAGCAAAGAACAACTGAACAAATAAAGAACAGAATCCTGTCAAAAGAGCAAGGAAGATGGAGGGCTGCCAGATGGTAGCAGAAGGCAAAAGGCTTTCCAAAATATTATGTTTTTAAATTTCTCATGTTTTCCTTCTCTTCTGACAAGAATAATTGGTAAAGTTGTATTTGTTGGACTATAAACTCACCTTGATTGAGAGCTAAAGCTGGTGCATAGACTACCACTCCAGTGTAAAGAATCTGCAATGGAAAAGAAAGATTAACAAACTTGAAATCTCAACTGAAAATATGTTAATTGGAGAACTTTCTACTCAAAGATCCAGGGTGGTTAAAAGTGGCAGACTCTAATCTGGAGAACTGGGTTTTATTCCTTGTTATTCCATATGAAGCCTGCTGAGTGACCTTGGGTCAGTCATAGTTTTCTCAAAACTCTCTCAGTCCCAACTACTTCACAAGATGCCTGTTGTGGGGAGAGGAAAGGACTGTGATTGTAAACCCCTTTAATACTCCTTAAGATAGAGAAAAGTGGGATATAAAAACCAACTCTTCTGAGAGAGAGAGAGAGAGAGAGAGAGAGAGAGAGCCAGCATGATGTAATGGTTGAGGTGTTGCAGCTAGACTGAGGTTCATATCCCTATTCATGCCATGGAAGCTTGCTGGGTGACTTTGGCCCAGTTACACACTGTCAGCCCTGAACCTGACTGGTTTTGGTTGGCAGCAGGAGATAAGACTTGCAATAATGGGTTTAAATCATGAACAGAAAGGTACCAGTTGGATATTAGGGGGAAAATTACATTAAGGATTGTTCAACAGTGGAATCTGCCAAGAGAGGATAAACACTTGTCAGGGATGCTCTAGACTGATTCTGAATTAAGCAGAGGGTTGGACTAGATGGCCTGTATGGCCCCTTCCAACACTATAATTCTATGATTCTATTAAGAAATACCAGGGTGATGTAGAAGCAGACAATGGCAAATCACCTCTGAACATTCCTTGCCTTGAAAACCCTACAGGGTTGCCATAAGTCAGCTGTGTCTTAAAGCAAAAAAAATGTTAACTTTATGCTCTGTATAAATTATGTGTTCTCTTGTGCTATATTTACACAAAGAAGAAGGCCCTCACATTAATGCAGACATGTAATCATGTATGCACGCACATACATCGCTTCCCAAACTCTTATCACCTAGATCACTATGTGCCAAAAACCTTCTATGTGAGTCAGTCTTCAATAATTAAAACTTTCTTCCAACTAGGAAACAGCCTCTGTGGTCTTAAAATAACAACTACTATATTGAAATATCCCAGTCTTTTAAAGCTTTCTCAAGAACAGAAGTACTCCAATTTACATTCCAGAAGAATCCATAATAATAACTCAGTATTCTAACGTTTGGGGATAGTATTCTATTTTGTATTACAGAATATAATCCCAGAGTTGTGCTCTTCTAAACCTATTGATTTTAATGGATTTTGACAGGTATAACTGTGTTTAGGATTGCACTAATAATTAATATGATAGTTAATCTAGGTCTCCTATTACTTAACCACTTGAGTCTATTTAGACCATCTTCCAAATGTCTGGTTTTAATTAATGTTTAACCTAATTCTTTTTAAACAAATTATTTCCTATATATTCATATTAACAAAATGGAAGAATACAAAACTTCATTTTGTAATTTTAATACCAGTCAGATAAAATAAATAATATGAAGTAATTCAGACAGTTTTGTATAGAATAAACTAGTCAGCTCACACTGAATTCTGTTCTCCAGTTTTACCACATTCTTTCTGCTAAAGACTTAGCAATCCAGCAATTTCCAGTGTAAATACCAGTCAATTGCTAATTGTGTTGTTATTTAGATGAAAGGAATTCATTGGGAGGGTGGAATTCTTTTGAGAAGCAAACAGTCCCCTCTAAAGGGATATATTTCAAATTACCCACTAAGAGAAGCCAATTAACTTTGCACTACTTCCCACACAACCTCAAGCAACAACATTGTCTTCTTTTCATGTCATCAATTTGTGAATTGTGTGATTTGTCAAGATTGCCCTTGGATTCTCTCCAGGAAGTGGCTATTTTTGTAATGAGAAGGAACAGTGTCAGAAGTTGGCATGCAATTCTATGAAGAAGGGAAACTGTCATTTTCATGGTATTTTATGTGCACATGGTGTCAGGTATTTCTTGCTGAGACAAATTCCACTATTTTTCCCCACAATCTGAAAACTATATAAGCGTTAGTCTGACAAAACTCAACGATCTCAGAAATTGCCCCTTTCACTATTGTGGATATTCTTTAAGCCTTTTAAGAAAGATTTCTGAAGCAAGCACTGTTGTCAAAATTGCCTGAGTCCCTGGCCCTTTCCGCACTGCGGAAAGGGCGCCCCTGCACTGGCAGGAATTCTGTTGGTGGAGGGGTGGGGGCTGTTCGCACGGGAGCGTGCGAGCGGCCCCCGCAGAGGCCAGCGCAGGAGAGGCGGCTCTGCACGGAGCCGCCTCTTCCCCATCCCCCCCCACTCACCTCGTCGCCTTCGTCGCCCTGCTGGACTCCTAAGACCTGCCCACGCTGCGGAGGACAGTGAGGGAGGGTCTCAGCAGTCCAGTAGAGCGACGCAGGACGACGAGGTGAGTGGGAGAGGGATGGGGAAAACAGCGTATTCCCGGCGGTGCCGTTCGCACGGCGCCGGTGGGAACACGTTGTTTTCCAAAAACCTCCCTCCAGGAGGGAGGTTTTTGGAGGTGGCCTGACACCGTCCTGGGGGTGGTGCAGGGGAGCCAGGTCAGCGCTGCTGCATTTTAGCAGCACCGCCTGTGCGAACAGCTCTCTGGGGACAGTGTTTTTGCCATCCCTAGGGCGCCGTATATGGCCCGTGCGGAAAGGGCCCCTGAGACAATGAAGCTATGTGATTCATAAGGCTGGAAAGCTTTATCTTTAGGGGCCATCTCAGGGCTGAAATCTCAGAACTCCTTTGCTCCCTGGGATGGAACTGAAAGCTACAACATGCTTTGAACTCTCTAAAACCCAAGAAAGATAATGTGTACAGGAAATTTGTGGATTCCAGTAGCACAGGTAACTGAACTGAACCATTAGGAGCCCAATTCCATAAAGAAAGGAAGGGTTTGAACATATGATGTATTCACTTAGAAAAGTATGAAACCTCCAAATAGGTCCTCCATGCATGTTTTAACTGCAGCAAAAAAAATGCAGGAAACTACCGGGGTATGTGTAATTAAGTGACATGAAATCAAAATGCATTCAATTTCTGATAATAATCCAGAACTCCGAATCCACAGTGCCTTCTCATTCTCTTTTATAAGATGAATGTGCACCTTTTAGAATTATCACTTGCTAACAGTAAATGTTTCATAGAGGACAATGGAGGCAACCATTGAACATAAGCTACACCACAGCTCCTTCAAAACAATCAAGAATACTTAGACGTCAAGATGTTTGTCACACATAGAATGTAAATCGTCATACCGTTTGTATGATGTAAATCAAGGTAGCAGCAACACGAACAGGCTTGTTAAATCTTAATTCCAAATACTGTAGTAAAGAATGAACATGAGTAAATTAAAAATATCTGTTATACCATCTTGGAAGTCACATTCCACCTTATTCAATTGCCTTTACACTAGTACAAATGGAAATGTCATGATTCAGGGATACCTGTTTTTTGGATTTGCAAAACAGCATAAAATAGTTTGAGTCAATAGTCTATAAAGTAGAAGAGAGTGCAGGGAGGGTTCTATTCAGAAAGTGTACAAATCAAATAAGATCATGTTGGGACATCTGTGATTTGATCCTCCCAGTATTTTTAAAGTGCTAAAAGAACTACATGGGAGGTTGATCTACACTTGAGCCATGTGGGGCAAAGGGAGAGTTACTTCCCTTGCTATTTTATCTATCTATCTATCTATCTATCTATCTATCTATCTATCTATCTATCTATCTATCTATCTATCTATCTATCTATCTACCTATCTACCTATCTACCTATCTACCTATCTACCTACCTACCTACCTACCTACCTACCTACCTACCTACCTACCTACCTACCTACCTATTTATTCATTCATTCATTCATTCATTCATTCATTCATTCATTAGATTTTTATACCGCCCGTCTCACCAGACTGCTTTTGGTCCTCAAAAGAAGTTAGACAAGGTGCCTTTGTTCCTCTCTGAGTAACAGCATTGTGCAGACATCACACTAGCTATTTTAGGATTAGATTCCTATTTGTTCTTGTGCCTGTTTATGTAGGAGTAAGTCATGGTACATTCAGAGGATTGGTCAGGGGTATATCTATCTAAAATGATGCATGGGGGAAACCCAAGTGTTGTGCCCCCCTCACAGCTGTGCCATGCTCCACCCCCCTGAGTGGGGTTCAGTAGAGGGTTGGTGAGCAATCTCCACATGCAGATTAGAGACAGGACAAGTCCCACCTTCTCCACCCCACTCCACATGGAGGTTAGGCATGAAGCCATTCCCACACCCAACTTCCACTTGGGTGTGAAGACCTTGGGGACCTTGCCCCATTCACAATCTGCATGGGGTGACTAGGCTTGCCCTGCCCCACCCCACCCTCCATGTGGAGATTGGGTGATGGCACCTCCATGTGGAGATTGGGGATGGCTTTGAAGGGGGGTACAACAGTGGCTATTTGAGCCTGACTGGAGCTAGGTTTGGACTGAGCTCTAAGCTGCAGGCATACAGCTGGATCCAAGTCTGTCCCTAGTCATGCTCAGATTGAAGGCAGCTGCTCTGGAGTCTCTAGCTTTATACTATTGGCTCTGCCCAGTCAGGTGCAGCTTGGGGGCAGAGCCAACAGTATAAGGTTAGAGCAGGGGTAGGGAACCTGCGGCTCTCCAGATGTTCAGGAACTACAATTCCCATCAGCCCCTACCAGCATGGCCAATTGGCCATGCTGACAGAGGCTGAAGGGAATTGTAGTTCCTGAACATCTGGAGAGCCGCAGGTTCCCTACCCCTGGGTTAGAGGGATTGAAAGCAGGCAGCTTAAGTTTGAGCTCAGCTGATGGCCTTAACCAAGCTGAGATGTGCCTTTGCTGCTCCCATCTCCACATGGGGATTGGGTGTGGTACATCCAACCTCCACATGATGGGGGCAGAGCAACCCAGCTGGCCCCATTCGCAATCTCCAGGGTGAGCCCTGCTAACCAGCCTTTAACTGCACTTCTGAATGGGAAGTTCCAGACTGGGGTGCAGTTGGGGCGTGGGGCGTAGCTTCTAAATGCACCTCCTAAAAGGGGTGCCTAGGCTTGAGACCCCTTCTTCCTCCTCCTCCCCCCCCCCCCCAATATGCTACTGGGCTTGGATGCTGACTTCTCTGTAGGGAGAAGAACTGTTTGCAGTGAATCATGTATTTCCCAGTCTACCCATGTGGCAGCCTGAAATGCCCCCCCCACACTTATCTACCTCTGGGTCCTTTCTTCCATAGGCTGAGAACAAGGGGGGGCATGTTTTTAGCTTTCATAAGAGGTGAAAGAGGAAAACCCACTCTGCAATAGAAGTCCTTGTTTCCATGGAAACCTTTGTTTGGATTCAACCCACCAAAAATCTAATGTTAGCCACATATTTATAGGATGACAGCCCAAAGCTTATTATTGTTTATAACCTGGGCACTATGCATGTTGACATCTCCAAGCATATTTAATCAGTTTGGGCCATGTACCTGCTGTTGGCAACCTGGTCAATAGCTTTATTTAGAGCTCCTTCAAGCTTGTGTTTCCCACTGATCTTTGCCATGCACTGCTTTGATTCTTTTTCAAAGAGGGACCCAATAAGATGTATGTGGGTTCTATGCCATCAAGTCACTTCCAGTTTATGGTGATTCTATAAATTAATGTCCTATCATTAACAGCCTTGCTCGGGTATTTCAAACTGAGAGCTGTGGCTTCTTTGACTGATTCAATCATTTCATGTTGGGTCTTTCTCTTTTCCTCCTACCTTCAACTCTTCCTAGCATTATTGTCATTTCCAGTGATTCTTCTCTTCTCATAATGTGACCAAAGTACCATAGCCTCAGTTTAGTCAGGAAATACGATAACTTTTTAAATCTCACCATATGTTATATAATTTCTCTTAGACACCCCCCTCAGTTATCTCATCTATGTTTTTCCCTTATTCCTGAAAGTAATGCTAAAAACAAGTTTTATTGAAAATAAGCAGTAATGCCACTAGAAATGCTAATAATATTGAAGGAATGTGGCCATTTTATAGCTGGTTACTTATCTGGGAAAGGCTTCTTGAAGTCCCTTCAAAGGAACTTCAGTTACAAGCATTGAAAAGATAAAAGAGAATATTGCCCTGTTATTTTTATGACCCTTGGTTATTTCGTAATCCTTGTCTTCTGTTTCTAACTACAAACAAATTTGCAATCTGAATTTGTCTTTGCCTTATAAAGAAACCTTTCAGGTCAGTTGTGCCTAGTTTAGCAAATGAAACAATGCATTTTCAAATTTCAGGGCTGCATTGAGGTTTCCTCATTTTATTTATTAGGTAGTTGGCCTTTTACCACATACTGAATTTAGTTTCAGCAATAGTTCCTGCTGAAAGTACACTTTCACAGCTATGCCATAACATTAAATAATTAACAGAAACTTGCATTAACTTTATGTGGTTGGAAAGGGAATTTATTATCCAAAAGCCATATGTTCCTCAGCTGTAACCCAATTACTGAAGTTGTACACGATGTTCACAATAATAATTGCATAGTGACTGTTGGCTGTCATTTTAGCTGAATCAAAAATCCTTAAAAATTTTGTTGCCCCAAAAATCTTCAGAAACAGCAAACGAAACATAAATACTGCAGAGCACAAGAAGAATAGATAAGCTGCTATTCATTAGATCTGTTCCTGAATTTTAAATCAATCACATTAGACAATATTTATCAGTTCTAATTTTTCCCCTCTCCCAGCATCCCCCAATAGAGAAGATAATGCTTGGAATCCTGAAGGGAGGAAGGAAGGAAGGAAGGAAGGAAGGAAGGAAGGAAGGAAGGAAGGAAGGAAGGAAGGAAGGAAGGAAGGAAGGAAGGAAGGAAGGAAGGAAGGAAGGAAGGAAGGAAGGAAGGAAGGAAGGAAGATATTACCCAATCCTCCCCATCTCTCTTACCCCCAACCCAAAGATCGACTCAGATTACAGCTGTGCCATAACCTTTCCAGGAGCTAAGTAGGACTAGTGGGGCAAGGGGAATCTGGCAAAGATCAGCATACATTGAACAAGTAGTTGACTGGAGAAAACTTACTGTATAGGAGTAAGGAGCAAAACACACAATTGCCAGTCTGATATCCAAACTTTCATGTGCCCATGTTGGCAGTCTGTGCTGTTCCATTCATTATAAGCAGAACCTGCAGTTTTGCATATTTTCATTCATCTCATGTCTAAACTATGCATTAAATCTACCACATGATCATCACAGGGAGTTGCAGCTATAAGACTGCTATGAGTTCCCCACAGAAACACAATTCAGAAGTTCTAAAGAGGCCCAATTCATATCAGAACCATGGTGCTGCCTTACCACAGTGCTGCCTTCACAACCCAAAATGCCAAAACAATACCCAGTGATGTGTGGAAACAGCCCCAATCAGGTACACTAGAGATAGCTGGGCCTCAGTCAGCGCAACATGCGCCCCTGCGCTCATTGGCCAGCCACCAGAGCACACCCATGGCTGGAGGGCGGCCAACAGGTGCAGGCCTCATCCCAGGCTGGCCCTCGGCATGACACGCGCACATCACGCCAAGGCCCATTCACTTCTGGGAAGGAGGAGGGGTATGGTTGGGCCTCAGCGTGACATGCGTGCTGCCCCTGTGCCTTTTGTCTGGCCTCCAGTCATGGCTATGCTCTCCAGAGCACTCCCATGACTGGAGGCCAGCAAACAAGTGCAGGCCGAGGTCCAGCCGCTTCTGGGAAGGAGGAGGGACGTGGCTTGGCCTCAGAGCAATGTGCATGCTCATGCCGAGGCCCATACTCGCCCCTCCTCCTTCCTGGAAGTGTGGAGGGTGATTTTGTGCCCCCCAAATGACTCCCATGGGGGCCCCGGGGCGTTTGTCCCCGGATGTCTGCCTATCGACTACATGTCTATAGGGAGTGCCAGTGACTACATGTAAATTTCCTCAGATGGGCAAATAATGGCTACCTGTAGACATTTGAATGCAAGAGTTGCATTGTAAAACACTACCAGTTGAAAAATTGGCTGTAAGAAACCAACATTACTTTATCAGAATGAAAACATCTGAGACTTGATTAATGGCAATTGCTGGTATGAGAGGAATCACCTTCAGGTTAAAGAGGAAAGTCAGATAAGGCAGGGGAAGGTGAGGAAATGGAGGCCCTGGCTCTTTTTTTGGGTATACTGAGAGGCTTGCTTTGTTATGAATTATTTGCTCTGTCCTAATTATCTAAGAGGACTTTCTTTCTCCTGTTCCTGAATTTAAAAAAAACCTGTTTGGAGGAGTCTGTAGTCTGCTTCTTATCTAGTCTACAAAGCTACTGAAAGGCCAGAATGACTGCATGGACTCATACACCATTTAATGCCGGGAAATAGCACTTTGGGAAGGCTAAATTCACTTCTGTGTATAGAGGTCATGATCAAAATCAGAACACACATGCCTGCGAATATAAGAGTTACTCATGAGCTTCTATTACAAATCTATTTCTCAGAACCTGGGCAGATGTGGGGACAATCTAACACAGTTTAGCAAGTAATTAGGCTCTGAGCAAAGGTACTCAAGGGTATTAACAGCATAAGGTCTAAGACCATGAGCTGGACATTCCTGATCCAATTTCCAGTTCAATTATGAGACAAGTGATGGCAAGCCACTGTCTCTTAGCTTCAGTTCTCATCTGTAATAAGGCTAATAGTACTTAAGAACATAAGACCAAGCCTGCTGGATCAGACCAGAGTCCATCTAGTCCAGCACTCTGCTACTCGCAGTGGCCCATCAGATACCTTTGGGAGCTCACATGCAGGATGTGAAAGCAATGGCCTTCTGCTGCTGTTGCTCTCGAGCACCTGGTCTGATAAGGCATTTGCAATCTCAGATCAAAGAGGATCAAGATTGGTAGCCAAAGATTGACTTCTCCTCCATAAATCTATCCAAGCCACTTTTAAAGCTATCCAGGTAAGCAGCCATCACCACCTCCTGTGGCAGCATATTCCAAACACCAATCATGTGTTGCATGAAGAAATGTTTCCTTTTATTGGTCCTAATTCTTCCCCCCAGCATTTTCAATGTATGCCCCCTGGTTCTAGTATTGTGAGAAAGAGAGAAAAATTTATCTCTGTCAACATTTTCTACCCCATGCATAATTTTATATACTTCAGTCGTATCCCCCCTCTTCAAACTAAAGAGTCCCAAATGCTGAAGCCTCTCCTCATAAGGAAGGTGCTCCAATCCTTCAATCATCCTCATTGCCCTTCTCTGCACTTTTTCTATTTCTTTGATATCCTTTTTGAGATGTGGTGACCAGAACTGAACACAGTACTCCAAGTGCGGTTGCACCATTGCTTTATATAAACGCATGACAATCTTTGTAGTTTTATTATCAATTCCTTTCCTAATTATCCCCAGCATAGAGTTTGCCTTTTTCACAGCTGCCATGCATTGAGTTGACATTCCCATGGAACTATCACAAATCCCTTTCCTGGTCAGTGACTAATAGAACTGACCCCTGTAGCATGTATGCGAAGTTTGGATTCTTTACCCCTATGTGCATCACTTTACATTTTGCTACATTGAACTGCATTTGCCATTTCTTAGCCAACTCACCTAAAGGTCTGCTTGGAGCTCTTTGCAATTCTTTGCGGTTCTCACCACCCTAAATGATTTGGTATCATCTGCAAACTTGGCCACCACGCTACCCACCCCTACTTCCAGGTCATTTATGAATACTTTCTCACATTATAGCTATATCTCTACTTAAAATGGTAAACTAGGTGAAAACAGTAAAAGCAGGCTAGCTGCAGACCATGTAAGAGTCTCTCTATAAATGGAGGAGCCCTTGTGTGTAAAATGCTGTCAATTGCAACTAATTTATGGCAACCCAGTAGGGTTTTCAAGGCAAGAGACCAACAAAGGTGGTTTGCCACTGCTTTTATCTTCATTAGCAACCATAGTATTCTTTGGTGGTTTCCAAGCCGAATACTAGCCAGGACTCAATCTTCATAGCTTCTGAGATTTGACAAGATCAGGCTACCTTGAGCTATCTAGGTCAGGGCAAGAAGTTTCTAAGTATACAGAAATATATGACTTTATAAATTATCTAAAGAAAAACAAAACTGGCCTGATGAAAAATGAAAATGCTTCAGAGGAAACAGAATGTTCACAGCTGAGAGTCAGTTAAAGCAAAATAAGGAGGAAATCACTTAAAGAGGAAATTAGCCTGCTCAAGCTCCAGAGAGAATGAAATCTTGGAGGGAGAAATTCATAAGGGATGTGTGGGATTGAAAAATTGTTTTCCCTGTCCAATGATTCCTGGTAGACCTGTTACTGGAAAGTGATGATAGTCATGATGATGATGATATATACACATTATTTTTGAATTGTGATTTATATTTTTTATTGATTGAGGGATTAGTTGATTTTGATTTTGTAGCTTTGATATCCTGAAAGTTCATGGTAAAAACAGATAAATTTCACAACACATAAAATATAGGTAAATTGATGCATGTAACAATAAATCAGTATAAATCAATTAAAATGCACCTTTTATCTCATGATCAAACAGATAGATATTGTCATTCAAATTCCAGCACTCAAAACCCTGAAACTGCGAAAAAAATTCCTACTTTAATAATATTTTGTTTGTTTATATAAATCTAAACAATTAAAAATATGTAAGGTTCATATAAAGAAAGTACTAAAAAGTGTTGTACAAAATCATTGCTCTTCTCAATCAGATATGTAATAAAGAAGATGTAGTTTTAGACAATTATATGTTCCTGCTGATATCTGTTCTGAAGTCTTTCCAGTTCATTAGTTTCATCATTCTTGCTTTTGGCTTTTTTTAAAAGACTTTCACTAATACATGCTGGTCATTATTCATCCATCTTGATGTTATGCAGATTCTTGAACACAATAAATTTGCCACCACTGCTCATTTTACATTTCACAAACAAAAATGTATATTTTAAATTTACCCAATTAAATAGTAAGAAATGAGATGAAACCTGATTGAACTTAATGCTCCAAAGGACTTAAAATAAAAACGAACATAGATACTATCCAAATGTCTTAAGATGACTAAATACAATCATATCCCAAAACAAGTGACTGAATTACATAAAAATAAAAGTTACCTCATAAGTGCTTGTGATCCCAGATCTGTAGAATACAGGTAGGAAAAGTTCTGAAGTAAAAATGATGACAAATGTATATGCAATGAAGAATAGGATGAAGGCTGCCCCATAACGATATACCTCAGCTGGAGTTCCCAACACAGTCACAGCTGACATGAAACTAGCTGTGAGAGACAGGGCTACTGGTCCACAAGTCATCTGCTTGCCACCAACTAAAAAGTCCCTGGAACTCGCTTTTTTCCTCTCTTTAACTGCAAAGAAGACTCCTATGCCCGAAGAAATGACGAAGAGTGCTCCAAAAACAACATAGTCCCAGGCAACAAAATTTTTAACATCTGGTCGTATGAAGCTGGTCATTGTGCTAATTTGTAGTTTCCTAGTAATTACTCCTGTGCTCATTTAGAAACAAATTAATGTGTCTCCATGATTTTAGCAAGACTATTTCTAAAAGCCAGAACACAAACTGAGATTTAGCAGATAATTCAGATTTGTGATGATTAATTGTTCTGAAACAAATTTTAAAAAATGCCAATGCTGTCAAAATGTCTTAAAGAAATGGACTGGTATTTTCCACACTAGTCTCGTTCAGGCAATATGTAAGTGAAGGACACGACTGATCCTTTCACGAAATCACCACTGGAAGTAAGAGAGATTCAACAATTCACACCATTGTATTTGACAGGGTTTTTTTTAAAAAAAAAAAGAAGAAGAAGGTTAAACATTACTTTAACACACTAACATGTTACATTTTCTGAGTCAGCAATTTGAATAATTAAACTGAGGTCATAAAGCAATCCGTAGATCAGGTACTGAGTGCTAGTTAATATATTTATTTAAAAGAGTTATGTTTTCTCTTTGCCAGAACCTATTGAAGGTTACTTTCTTTGAATGATTTTTAAACTTTTTTTTCACATAAAAAACCAACACACACACCTACACAGACGCCAGTAACATCAGTAATAACAAAAGGGAGGGGAAGGTTAATACATTAAAAAAAACAACTCATTACACTTTTTACAGTGATCTCATCTTTGGTTGGAAGTTAAATCTAGATTCAAGCATGTAATTTTAAAAAATCAGATTCAAGGTTTCTTTCATAATGAGAATTTTAATCTATTTTACACATCTAAATAGCACATACATAGAAGGATAAAGAGAAGATCCTGATTTAGTCCCCCCTCCTCCTAGAATAATAATACTAAATGAAAAGAAAAAAACACATGCAAACACCTACACATATATATGGTGACTTCCAGATACGTCACTAATGATCCAAGCATAAATCTAACTCTGTCGTTATAATTAATATCTACTTTTTTCACTTTTAGTCCATCTTATAAAGTTGTCTTAATCCAATATGTTATTTTCATTTAAGTCTTGAATTCTGCCATTTTTTCTCTGTTTGTATATGTTTTCAATAAGCAGTCCGCATAGGATTTCTAGTGTTTCAGAAAATTGTCTGTATTCTTGTCTCTTATAACCGCCATCAACCTTGCCATCTCCGCATACTCTGTGACTTTCAAGATCCAGTCTTTTTGTTGGAATTGTGTTGTCCCTCCATTTGTATGCATATAAAATCCTTGCTACAGTTGTCATATAGGCCCTTTCTGCACGGGCCTCTATGCGCCCTCACACCGGCAAGAATTCTGCCGGCGTGGGGGTGGAGGCCGTTCGCACGCAAGCGTGCAAGCGGCCCCAGCAGAGGCTGGTGCAGGAAAGGGGGCTCCACACGGAGCCGCCTCTTCCCTGTCCCTCTCCCACTTACCTCGTCACTGTTGTTGCCTTGCTGGCCTCCTAAGCCCCGCCCATGCTGCCCTCCGACCTCCAGGGGTCGGAGGACAGCAAGGGAGGGTCTTAGGAGGACAGCAGGGCGACGACGGCAATGAGATAAGTGGGAGAGGGACGGGGAAACAGCGTGTTCCCGGCGGTGCTGTTCGCACCGCACCACCAGGAACACGCTGTTTACTCAAAAACTCCCCTTTAAACGGGTGTTTTTGAGGGCGGCCTGACGCCGCCCTGAGGGAGGGGAAGGGGAGCCAGGTCGGCGCTGCTGCATTTCAGCAGCGCCGCCTGTGCAAAAGGCGGCCTGGGGACAGCGTTTTTGCCGTCCCCAGGCCGCCATTTTTGGCCCGTGCGGAAAGGGCCATACATAAAAAGTGTTCTATATAGATAAGGAATACTTTCCCCTATCAACCCCAGCAGAAATGCCTCAGGTTTTTTTTCAATTGTTATTTTCAAAATCTTTTGCATTTCTTCTAAAATCATATCCCAAAACAATTTTGCCTGTTTACATGTCCACCACGTATGAAAAAAGAACCATCCTGATGTTGACATTTCCAGCATTTGTTTGATATTCTCTTATAAATTTTAGACAATTTTTGGTGTTAAATGCCATTTATAAATCATCTTATAAAAATTTTTATTCAAGTTATAACAAGCTGTAAATTTCAATTTTTCCCCATAATCCTTTACTTTCAGAGCAAAGCATAATAAAAACACAGACCACCATAAGCATCATTAACAATAAACTATTAAAATCCATGCAACAAAAAAACAGCATTAACAGTGCAATCGTGCATGGAGTTACATCCTTCCAGGTTGACGGAGGACAGTGGGTTTAGCTGGCTTTAACTCAGTTTGGGATTGCTCATTTTGCGGTATAAACGTAGCCCCTTATTCCAAGAGTAAGGGCCAGTTCTTACTATTTCAAGATTGTATTGGGTTTTGAGTTTTTAATCATTTTGAGCCACTGGATCAAATACACATGTTTCTTTCAGTTTAAGAAAACATCATGAATTTTGAATTTATGCCTACATTTTATTAAAATCATAGAATTGGAAGAGACCACAAGAACCACTCAGTCCAACACTCTGCCATGAAGGAAAACACAATCAAAGAACTCTCAACATTTGTCCATCCACCCTGCTTTTGTTCTAAAACCTCAAAAGAAGGAGACTCCACTACCCTCCAAGGCAGCATATTATTCCACTGTTGAACAGACTTTACCATCAGGAAGTTCTTCCTAACATTTAGGTGGAATCTCTTTTCTTGTAGTTTGAATCCATTACTCCATGTCCTTGTCTCTGGAGCAGCAGAAAACAAGCTTGTTCCATCTTCAACGTTACAATATTTAAACATGGTTATCATGTCACTGCTTAACCTTTTCTCCAGACTAAACATATCTAGCTCCCCAAGTCTCTCCTTGCAGGGCATGGGTTGCAGACCTTTTACCATTTTGATCACCTTCCCCTGGACCTGCTCTAGCTTGTCAATATTCTCCTTGAATTGTGGTGTCCAGAACTGGACACAGTATTTTAGGTGAGGTATGATCAACACAGAATAGAGTGTCACTCTTACTTCTCTTGATCTAGACACTATACTCCTACTGATGAAGCCCAGAATAGCATTGGTTTCTTAGTTGCTACATCACACTGTTGACTCATGTTCAGCTTGTGGTCTACTAAGACTCCCAGATCGCTTTCACATGTACTGTTGTCAAGCCATATTTTATTTATTTATTTATTCATTCATTCATTCATTCATTCATTCATTCATTCATTCATTCATTCATTCATTAGATTTTTTAGTCGCCCTCACTCAAAGGGCTCAAGGCAACACTCAACATAAATATAACAACAATAATTAAAAACTGAACTATACAATATTTAAAACAAAGGCACAGATGGTGATAAAAAACCCTCCCCCCCCCCCCAGCCCACTGGAGGCTGGGATGATGGAACATATTTCAGTACGGCTGGCCAAATGCCTGGTGGAACAGGTCCGTTTTGCAGGTGCTGCGAAAACTTGACAAGTCCCGCACAGCCCTGGTCTCTTTAGGGAGCCTGTTCCACCAGAGGGGGGCCAAGCCCTGGCCCTAGTGGAGGCCAGCTGGACATGTTTAAGGCCAGGCACCTCCAGTAGGAACTCCTCTGAAGTTCCTTGTCATCCTTCTTATCTCTGTGCATTTCATTTTTTTCTACCTAGGTATAGTACCTTACATTTCTCCCTGTTGAAATTCATCTATATATATAAAAAGCTAACCATCCATTTGTTGGTGACTCTCTAACGCCGAAACGGCTGGACGAATCGCCCCCAAATTTTCACATGACGTCGGGCCTCCCTGTTGCGGGCAGGTAATCGGACCTTCAAATCACCGAAAGTCCATACCTGAGCCAGGTAAAACGTCTTTTTCGTGATGCACCAGGCCATGAAGCTGACTGTGTTTAACTATCATCCTTAGAATGTTCATGCAGCCTGTCTGCCTATGGCCTGAGGGCTTAGAATGTTAGTGCAGATGGGCAGAGATGAGCAGTGAAAACAATAAATAGGTAATACTGTTAGGTAATACGAGTGGAAGTGAAACACATACACACTTTGCCATGTGAGACGTCAGGTGGGGTTCCCCCCCCCCACACACATGCAGGTAACTTTCATTCTCTGTGCCTCACCCACTACTACTACACAACATACATACTCTCATCCACATCCAGCTCATCCTCACACACCTCACTCTGCCCTCCCTCACATCCAACCACCACTTACCCACTTCCTCACTCATATTTGCCACAGCTCTCTTTTACTAAAAGCAAGCTGGAGTTTGCCTTTTTCTTCTAAGAAAATCCACGGGGTGGGGGCGAACCAACACTACTGCCTCTGCTTCTTTTGCACATGGCCCTTTAAGAACCCAGGGAGCTGGCCTCGATCTGAGCGCCTCACCACCCTGCCTCTGCTGCCTGACTGGGATAGCCTCCTTGCCCCAGTTCTGCCTTACCCAAGCCAGGACTGTGCATGTCAACCAGCCTCATGGACAGCAGGATTCACACTCTGGACAGTTCTGTTGTGGAATGGAAAGTGTTATCTTATACTAAAAACCAAGACAGCACCATATAATGATGTGAATTGAAAAGGGAAAGAGGGATTCCATTTGACCACCCCAAAAAAGAAGAGGAAGAGGAAGAGGAGGAGGAGGAGTTTGGATTTATATCCCCTCTTTCTCTCCTGTAGGAGACTCAAAGGGGCTTACAACCTCCTTGCTATTCAGCCCTCACAGCAAACACCCTGTGAGGTAGGTGGGGCTGAGAGAGCTCAGAAAAACTGTGACAAGCCCAAGGTCACCCAGCTGGAGTGTTCTGGAGTGTACAGGCTAATCTGAATTCCCCAGATAAGCCTCCACAGCTCAAGTGGAACCTTGTCAAAGACCTTACTGAAATCAAGGTATGCTACATCCACAGCATTTCCTTAATCTACCAAGCCTGTCACTCTGTCAAAAAAAGAGAAATCTTTGTAACATAGTTCTCCCCATCTCCATAGGCACCCCCCCTGTTTGCAAAGCTGGAGTTTGGCTTTGCAATGGAGGGGGGCAGAAGTGTCGGGAAGATGGAAAGCCCATTGTACAAAAAAACAAAAAAGACTGTAGCAAATCATAACTTGCCAGGACAGGACTCAAGAGGATATTACCCCACATTTTTTTCTTCTGTTCTCCCCCATCTTCTGAGCTTCTCATGCTCCACCCTGCCACCCCTTCTCTTGATCTTCTCTATTTTGGCCCTGCTACACCTACTTTCTTTCCGGCCTCCTACCTCAGCTCTGTTTTTAACTTTTGGGGCTGCTAGTCAAACTGTCTCTTTCTCTGTCTTTCTGCCTTGCTAGCCCAACTCTCCTTCTGTCCCCACCACACCCCAGCTGTGCACTTATTCCAGCTCTTTTTTCTCTCTTCTTAACCCAAATCTGTATTATCTATGTTTCTGCTACACTACCCTAGCTTTTATCCTCTCTTTCTAGACATCTTCCATAGCTCTCTCTTTCTCTTTCTGACTCTCCCCAGCATTTATTCTCTTTCTCCCCCTACTCCAATTCTCTTTTTATCACTTCCTCACCAGACCAGTTCCTGGGAGCTTGCCTGGAGAGCTCTGATTGGGTGTGGTGAAACCTCTCCCTATACAATCCCATTGTTACTGCCTCAGTTGGGTCTGTTCTGGATGAAGCAAAGCCTTCTCCCCATGCCGCCAACCCAGAGGTGTACCGGGGTAAATAACGCCTGGAGACAAATTGTCTCCGGGCGCCCCCTTGCTGCCCCCTGCCCCCATGCCTGTGCCTGGGGGTGGGGATCTACTCACTGCTGCCCTGCCCCCACACCTTGGGGTAGGGCTCCCCCCTCCAGCTGGGTTCACAGCCAGCAGTCCCTTCTGCCCTCCCCTCTGGGCAGGCCAGAAGAGACTGCTGTCCCGGCCTCATAGAGCTACTTTTATAAACACTGAGGCCGGGGTGGGGCTCAGGGGTCGGGCCACACCCCATCCCACCCCTGGCCACACCCCATCCCTTCCCAGCCTCCCCTAGCCCCTCCAGACTCAATGCTTATAAAAGCAGCTCTCCGAAGCTGGGAACAGCAGTCTCTTCTGGCCTGCCCGGAGGGGAGGGCAGAAGGGACTGCTGGCTGCCAACTGGGAGCCTGCGGGGAGAGCCAGCCCACTGGGCACCCTCTATCCTGCCCACATCGATGACAATATGGATGGGGTCGAGGGCACTTGGAGATGATGAAGTCTTCAAGAGCCCTTGACCCCACCCATGTGTCATCAACACGGGCAGTGTTGAAGGTGCCTGGCTCGGCCCCCCCACTGCTGTCTTCCTGGTCATGTGGGGGGCCGATTATGAACCCCCCATGTGACCAGAAGATTGGCACCCAGGGACAAGGTCTTGTCCCTAGGCAAATATGCCACTGCCCCACCCCGTCTGCCTGGTTAATAGACTGAATCATGGGAGGGGGGCTTTCAAAGTATGTGCTCCTTCCCCTTCCCACCAACCTTACATGGTGACCAAGCAGTGCAGTTCCCAGATGGGGGTGCCTATTGTCTGCATTAGCTCAGTGTCACCCATGAGGATAGTAAAACTTGTCTAGACTTGACTTGCCTGTCTAGATTTGCCTTTGCAAAATTCCTGCCTTACCCCTTCCTAAAGGGATTAAAGATAAAACAATGCCTTCAGCTGGGAGAGCTAGTTCGCATATCTAGTCTAACTGCCTCAGTGAAGCAATGGATGTGCTAACATGATCCCATCAAGAAGTTCCTCCCAGCCATTGTACAAGGACACTAATGTCATTTTTCTAATTTCTACTAACTTATCCCCAAGACCACTTTCATTAGCATCATCCTTGTTTGGAAGTTGTGATTGAATTAGCTTTCTCCCGCCTTCAGGCGCTCCTAAGCGTAGTAGTTTAAGCCAAGTGCCACAGACAATAGTTTAACTGACCCAATGCCTAAGTTAATGTTCCTCTCTTATCTTTTAGAAGATGAGAATATCTTTTTTTTCTGGAGGGATTAATCTTTCTTAGCATAATTAGAGGATCCCATCTTTCCTAAAAACAACCATCCACCCTAAAGTCAGTGCCCAGTTCTTCTGAGCCTTTTTTGTGTTTAGTTGTGATATGTACCATCTACTTTCTACTCTACTTTTCTGGACCCCCCTCTTCAGATTAAGGTAATTATAGCCTTCCCCCACCCACACAATCCTGAGCTATTTCAGACTTGTCCACACAACACTATTTATATTCTAGGACTGTGTGACTTCTCTCAGTGCTTTGACCATTTGTGTGCTTGTGTTTTTAGTATTTAACTTTTATTAATAAAACGTGTTAAACTTTTACTTTGTTCTCCTATGGATTTCTTGTGGAGACTCATCTTTGAAAAGTTGGTAACAAACAACTCAAGCTTACCCAGATGTGTTTCCACACTCCTAAATTCCTGCAGGGTGACCTTGAGCTAGTCACAGTTCTTTGGAACTCTCTCAGTCCCATCTACCCTACAAGGTGTCTGTTGTGGGGAGAGGAAGAGAAAGGAGCTTGAAAGCCACCTTGAGTCTCCCTATAAGAGAGAAAGTTGGAATATGAATCCAAACTCCTCCTTCTCCTCCTCCTCTCCTCTTCTTCTTCTTCTTCTTCTTCTTCTTCTTCTTCTTCTTCTTCTTTGTTCAGTTCTGGCTGCTGGAGATGGACTCACTACTTGACAGTTGGCTCACGTAAGGAATAGGACAGCCCTGCAAGGACCCCAATGCTTTAAGGTGTGTTACCAGCTAACTGAGAAGTAGTCTGAGAGTTGTAGTCATGTGAGCACCTCTGTGCATGAGAAATGGCACCCACTATACAACATCTCCCAGAGTCTTTCACTTTTCTGGTTCATCATAAGGAACACACTAGTCAATTATATAGTAATATAATTGTATGCCATCAGGATATCGATGACAACTTACTCCAGATCTTTGGATGATCATTCCCAGAAGCTTCATGAAGATTTGAAACAGCCTTGGTAGCAAGGCGAACCTCGTGGTATCCCACCTTTTGGTACATATCTTCCAGGAAGAAACAAATCCAAAAAAACAGGACCATCTCAGGACTATCCCTGCCATGATACTATGGGTTTTGAAGAGGGACAGCAGGTAAACATTGTCTCTGTCAGATGACCACCATAACATTCAAGTGTGGGTCAGTATAATGATATCAGTAAAGCCAGGAATATATTTATTCTGTATGTGGCTTGCAGAAAATGGAAACTAATTGGCACAATAATTCATGTTTGAGTTGCTATTTTGATTTTTGTGATATAGAGTTTAAAAGATATATGAATATTACAACAGAGAATCCTACTGGGTGTTTTGTCTATGAATGGTTTATCTGGGAACAGCAACTTGCTGCGAGCTTTATACAGTGTAAATATATTCCTGGCTTTACTTACATCTATCAGATGCCGGGCATATAATAGAGAAACAAAGTCCGTTTCTGCATCTCAGCTTACAACTGAAAATAATTCACATACTCAGTTTTATTCAGGAATGCCTGGAATTGTTCAGCCACCATTTTTCTCCCAGAAAAGACTAGATTCTAGTCTATGGTTACTCAGATTCATGCTGTATAAAGATGACATTTCATAGTGATCCAAATAATAATAATAATAATCATCATCATCATCATCATCATCATCATAAATACAAGATGAAAATGAGATGCTCCCTACAAATCATTGCAGGTCTTTTTCTTGTGTGTATGCATGCTCTCATCAGTACTGGCATATCATCTTCCCCCCCAGTGGATCCTTATTTAATCTTTTTCAAGATGCTTCTCAGTTCCTTCCTTCAAACTAATAGTGGTTTTATGCAAGTGGATAGCATACATAAAAATATGAATGATAAAAAAATCCTTTCCAGTACATGACTGAGAGAGAAATATTAGCTACCCTATTAAAAGAAAAGAACATCTGGTACATAAGATATACTGAACTCAAATATGTGGTTATTGTTCAAGCTAACGATTCTTCTCTTCGGATTACAAAGGACTTTGGCTTTTCAAAGGCATATCTTTCATTAATGATTACTTTCTCAAGTAAGCAGTGACACATCCTCAACTCTTTACAATGAAGGTCAGGGTTTTGATACTCTTCCCAACGCTATAATTGGCTTGCTCTTGTTCAAAGGCACTTATCTAATTTTATATTGTCAGACTGTTGTCACAAGGTTTCAAGTTCTCTACAGGCCATGAATATCCTGATTAAATCATGAGGAGTCAATAAAATTTGACCTTTGAAAATCTCTTCCAGTTGGTTACTGCCATTTCAAGCCTCTATCTTGTTCCCATGGTTTTCACCATCTACATAAGGTCACGGGGAGATGACACCTGGAGATTTGGGCGGAGCTGCTACCAATATGCAGCTCAACTATATGATGTCCAATCAATGGATCTTATGGAGGTTGTGGAAGTCATGAAAAGGTACTTAGAGTCAGTTTGGAGGTGGATGAGGGCTAACATGCTAAAACTTAATCCAGACACAATGGAAATGCTATTGGGTGGGGGAAAGGTTTGAGTCTGGAACTGGGATAACTCCTGTCTGGGATGGGGTTGCACTCCCTCTAAAGCAACAAGTTTGTAGCTTGGTGGTGGTGGTGGAACCCAGGATCCTGTTGCATAAACAGGTGGCAGCAGTGGCCAGGAATATCTTGTACTAGCTTTGGCTGGTGAGTCACCTAAGGCAGGAAAGGTCTTGCTACTTTGATGCATGTCCAAGTAATATCTAGATATGATTACTGTAATGCATCCTTGAAGACTGTCCAGAAGTGACAGTTAGTACAGAATGCTGCAGCCAATATATTGACAGTAGTTACAATATCACTGCAGTCTTGTTCCATCTTGTTCCTCCAAATTTGCCTCCAGGCTCAATTAAAGGGGTTGTATTGACTTTTAAAGCCATGAACAACTTGAGACCAGTGTACCTGAAGGACATCCTGTCCCATATAAATCTATCCATCCAGATTCATCTTGTGAGGCTCTGTTTCAAGTGCTTTTGCCATCTGAGTCTAGACAGGCAGCAATCTAAGAAAGAGTCTTCACAGTTGTGGCACCAAAACTTTGGACTTTTGTCCCTAGGCAGATTCTTCTATCTCCTTCTTCTGATGTTTTCCATCATTAGATGGAGACTTTTTTTGTTTTCATTGGCATATCCTTGGTAAATGACA
Organism: Sphaerodactylus townsendi; assembly: GCF_021028975.2. Taxonomy (NCBI): domain Eukaryota; kingdom Metazoa; phylum Chordata; class Lepidosauria; order Squamata; family Sphaerodactylidae; genus Sphaerodactylus; species Sphaerodactylus townsendi. The sequence continues at coordinate 98,904,407 of NC_059426.1, read as the reverse complement.
GACACCATCTTCAACCTCCTACATCACCAAGGCAGGGGAAACCACTCACTTATTTTTCCCACCTTTTTTCTTCAGGGACTGAAGGTAGCATTTGTTTAAAAGCACCTGAAAAAGCACTTTTCCCTTCAGGGACTGAAGGTAGCATTTGTTGAAAGCACTTTCCCTCAGTCTTGTTATCACACCCCAGAAGATGAAGGGTGCCCAAATACTTTTTTTTCCTTTTCATGCACTCCCACCTCTCAGGCACACAAAAATGAATATACTGAGGCAGAAGTAAACTTAAACAAGAAAACTAATTTATTTAACAGGCAGAAGTAATGATAACGGTAAGAACATTAACCTTGGAAATGGATTTGTACGAGGCAAATAAGTCAGGAGAAATATATGTACAGTAATTACACAAGAGAGCTTGGTACAGAGACTTACAGTTTTTAGTTTCTTTAGCACAGCACTTAAAATTACTCAGTTATGGTTCTGCTCAGATATTGGTTTCAGATATGTTTTACAGATTGTACAGTTCCTTTGCTTGGCTGTTTCGGCTTATGGCTATTCACATATAAGGTCCTAACATAGACTAGGTACATTTACTCAGTAACGTCACACAGTCCTTCCAGTTAGATAAAATCCTCAAAAATAAAACATAAACTCTCTACTGAGGTAAACCAAAGCAAATCCTAATACCCCTTACCCACTGGTACACTAGAACTCTCCTCTTTCTGGAAGCAGTTCTTATCAAGCCTTCATCTTGGCTTTCTAATAAACCTAATCCCACCAGTATAGAATGTCTGTGAATGATTGCTTTCACACAGCACTCTGGCTGATAATCAGTAGAATCAGTCACTTTCTTTGGCTGATTTATTTCCCCCAGAGTTTAGTTTTCACTCAATTAGGACAGACAGTTCTTAACAACATGAATGATTCAAATCAAAAGTATCTCAGTTTGTTGTAAAAGAGGATATATCCTCCTCCTTGCATCATGCAGTTACTTGCTCAATCGGAGTACAGGAGACCACAGCAAATCAGATGGCTTCCCTGTTCCTAGGCCTTCTGAGCCTCACTCTGAAGGTAAACAGTATTTTCCTTAAACAAAACTACCTTGTAACAATCAAATATCTACAGCAGTCTGTCATAGCCCTGCTTCTTTATTATGTGCATTTATGTTTTTGTTGATGTTGTTATTTTAGGTAGAAATAAAGGATAGAATTTTTTTACTGGTGCATCTATATAAACACTTTCTGTCCAGAAAGAATTCACAACAACCCAAATTTTCCTGAAACATGTAACCAAAGAGCCAGTAGTGGTAAGTAGGACTACCAACAACCTAGATGTGGTAGGGGGAGTCCTGAGCCTTTAATAAAGGTTCAGTGCGTTCAAATGGTCAGATGAAGCTGTTTGTGGTATGGAGATAAATAATATCACCTGGTAAACAGCATATTGAGCCATGTTAAATGGCAGTACATATTTTTTCAGGCCATTGGCTTCCTGTCATACTGTACAAGAACCCAAGCTTGAGGGAAAGAAAGGGAGCAAAGGAATATTAATTAGAGAGGTGGAAGGTCAGCTGTATAAAGTCAAATCAGGTTCCCAGTGGCTGAAGTCCTTCCAGGGACTATGGAAAAGGTATTCCAAATGAAGAGGAAGAGAAAATTTTAGACTGTTCTAGCTTAACTGCCTCAGAAAGAGTTGCCAATTCTGGTTAGCCAATTTCTGGAGATACAGGGATACCTGGGGAATGAGCTTTGTGGGGATGTAATACCACGGAGTTTGCATTTTGAGGCTACTATTTCTTCCAGCTGAACTGTTCCCTGTAGTCTGAATATCAGTTTTAATTCTGGGAGAAACCCTGACCCTACTTGTATATTGATAACCTTGGTATTTTACTGTGTCCATTAAGTCCAGACATTTTTGTTAAAAGGTAACATTAAATTAAAAGAATCACCTGTTCCACTTCCATTTGGCTATTGTTGGGGTAGCTACAAATAAATGGAAGCCTCCCCTTGGGGAGGAGGCTCCTAATCTATAACTGCTCACATCATCTCTTAATTGCTGCAGCCAAATCCTAGGTATTAATGCCTCTGTTTTGCTTGTTTCTCATTCAGTCTTGAGGCAGAAGAGTTAAGTGATAACTCTGCCCAGTATCTCTTACCTGCACATGTTGGTCTTATCCTGACAAGGATTGCCAACCCTACCTTGGAAAATTCCTAGAGATTTGTGGGCAGTATTGAATTGGGCAGGGCTTAGCAGGGGTGTGATACAATAGAAGCTGCCATTTTCTGCAGGGGAACTGATCTCTGTTGCCTTGAAATCTAAGAGAACTCAAGGCCACACTTGGAGAATGGTGTTAACCCTTATTCCTACATAGGCATGGCTATGGAAATCATTTGTGAGTGAAAGAAAAAGAGTAAACCTACGTATTAATTTTGCACATCTGAATTGGCAACAGAAAAGGAGGTTCAGTCATAATTATCACTGAATCTAATAGCAGTTTTCACAGTTATGCCTGTATGTAGTATACAAAATGAGCCACTGTAACCTCAGTGAAGACTCCCGTTATGCAGAAAAATATTACTCTGGAAATTAAAAAGATGGTGAGAGACTAAGGATGATGGAACATGAACATGTAGCATATAGTAAAAACAAATGTCAGACATCTTTGTTTAAATTGCTCACATTTTTAAATGCCACATATATATGATATCCTCCTTGATCTCAGATTGATCCTCCTTGATCTCAGATTGCAAATGCCTTAGCAGACCAGGTGCTCAGGAGCAGCAGCAGCAGAAGGCCATTGCTTTCACATCCTGCATGTGAGCTCCCAAAGGCACCTGGTGGGCCACTGCGAGTAGCAGAATGCTGGACTAGATGGACTCTGGTCTGATCCAGCAGGCTAGTTATTATGTTCTTATATTCTTATATCCATTTTTTAAAAAAAACTAACTCTCTGGTAACATGGAACTTACACAGAGAACAGGGTTTCAAAAGAGAACTGTAACTGGCAGGTTGAACAATGTCAGTCAGAGCAATCCCTCAAATAAATAAATTCAAGAGGGGGCAGTCCTTCAATAAAATCAGTAAATGCTCAACCGCAGCCGGTTTCTCTCTTCCACACCTTCCATGCCCCAGCTTGTTCCCTCTAACAGCAAATGTGACGAACAAGGGCCACTGACAGACAAGAAGGTTCTGCATAATTTGAATCCACCGGGCACATAGAAAAGTTTCGTCTGTGAGCTGAAAAAAAATCACTGCCTGAGAAATTAATTGCCTTCTAGGAGGTATCAGTTGTTGATGGGTATTAAGCATCAGCTGGGAGAAAGGAAATGGGATGAAATGAGTGATAGATTAGCCTCCTTGATCCTCCTAATATCCTGAAAGAAAAAAAATAAGGCCTGGTGGAGGGTTTAATGCTTTTTAAGGGCTCTGACTACTTTACAAGAGTCTCACCTCAAAGGTTAAATAGGACCAACTGAAAGAGCTTTTTCCATTCACTGCATCCTTCATTAGTTTCAAAGAGAAAAATTGTCATCAGTTTAAAGTCTTCTGGGATGAGAGATGAAAATATGGTCTTGGACAGTTTCCCATGCAGCATAGAGAAGGAGAGATACCAAAGTAACTCTGCCTTCACTGTACTACTTGAGCGCAGCTCCTTGCCCACTAAATCACAGCATTGTTAGTCAGTACTGTACAGGACAGTTGCAATGTACAGGATTAGGTGATTAGAAAATACTTACTTATCCAGAGACTACAGCAATATTGCACTATAGGTAATTCCCCAGATGTCTTCTCCACAATTCCATGCAGATTCCTAGAAGAGTTAATTCCTACTTGTACATGTCAATGAAATATCACAACGTATTAAGATTTTATCTATGCATAGTGATTTAAAAATTGTTTTTTGTTTTTAAAATAGTTCTCCACATTTCTGCTGATTTTTCTCTTTGTCCTTCTCATTTGATACACCATGTGTTGTGCATCTAGTCACCACTTCTAGAGACTTACCACATTAGTGTTATTTTTAAATGGCCACACAAAAATTGATGAGCATAATTGCAAATGGATTCACAAAAGAGACAAAATCATTGTGGTAAAAAAATTGGAAACTATATGCATACATAAGCCATTTGCACATGAATGTCTACTAGTCAAACTATCACAACATGAGATTTACAATATGAAATAAACACTACATTTCAACAAATTAACCACAAGATGGCAGCCTCTTACTATTAAGTGTGTAGCTTGCATCTATGTTTTAGCTTTTATTAGACCACATGACCAAAGTTGAAAAAAGTAGTTACGAATATGTCCACTCGGCCAAATATTCCAACTTTGGCATTTAAATTTTGAATGAAAATTTTCAAATTCACAATTTTAATGTTTAATTTTTATCACAGCTTTCAGATCTGAAAACTTCACTCTTGCTGATTTTTTTGTTACTTTGTCCAGCTTCAGATATAAGATCTTGTGAGCTGACAAATATTGCTTAACATTGCATGTTATCAATTAAATGCTGACAAGTGAAAAAAAATACAAGATTGTTTCATCTATCAAATATAATGAAAAAATATTATTGCATGACAACTATCTAATATTTCTGGGTATGATAGACTTATGGTTTTAAAGGCAGACCCTTGAGCTGGTTATCAGCATTTTTTTCCAATGCGATCCCTCCAAAAGGCAGCTTCTTTCCACAAATGTATCCTTTTAGAATGCTTAGTCAAAAAGGGATGCTGTATGTATTATAGGGCATGCTTTCCATTCACAAAAGGCAATGATAAGAACATAAGAACATAAGAACATAAGAACAAGCCAGCTGGATCAGACCAGAGTCCATCTAGTCCAGCTCTCTGCTACTCGCAGTGGCCCACCAGGTGCCATTGGGAGCTCACATGCAGGATGTGAAAGCAATGAGCACCTGGACTGTTAAGGCATTTGCAATCTCAGATCAAAGAGGATCAAGATTGGTAGCCATAAATCGACTTCTCCTCCATAAATCTGTCCAAGCCCCTTTTCAAGCTATCCAGGTTAGTGGCCATCACCACCTCCTGAAAAAGGCTGAAAAATCCCCTGGTGTGAATTGAAAATGTACCATAGAAAATTTCCCATAATCCTCTTGAATGCGCAGAGCAGACACAAAGTGGCCAATGTGAAAAATGTTTTCTAACATATAACATTTAAAGGGTACTTCAACAGCTGTCAGTCCTGTCAAACGCAAAGCACTGTTGTATGTCATGTATATTAGATGGCAATCTAGATTTTCAAACATTTGAGAAATGTTTGTCAAATGTCTGTCACCTTGATGAATATCTGGCATCAAAATTTGGAAAGGAGACATTTTGGGAATCAACTTGTATACCCAAAAGGATTTTTAAAAAAATGATTTCCAGAAATCATGACAATTCCATGCCTAGTTCTAAAATTAGGTAACTACAGGTTAGATGACATATTGATGTTTGCATTCAGTGGCATAACTGAGGTTTCTGGGGATCTTTCCCACTTATCCCAGATTTTCATATTTCTGCTGAAACATCAAGTGCAACAGTCATCCACTAAGGCAATGTCTTTTGTTGAATGTTTGACAACTTCGTGACAATTTGGGGGTTTTTTTAACTGCCTTGTTCTCTAGACTACCTCTCACAATTCTTTTCTTATTATTATAATTGGATGGTCAAAGCTAGCCCTAATTCATCAAATCTTGAAATGAGTAGATTTGATCCTGATAAGGACTTAGATGGGAGACCATCCACAGAAATCCAGCATTGATACACAGAGGCAGGCAATGGTAAGACACTACTGAATATCTCTTGCCTTGAAAACCCCATAGGTCCCATTAAGTCAGAAGCATCTTGAAGGTCCTTTCCACCATCATGATGATATGTGGTTTCTACATACCTTCCTCCCCCAGATGCTGAGATTATACTAGAACCGTAATGGCGAACCTTTGGCACTCCAGATGTTATGGACTACAATTCCCATCAGCCCCTGCCAGCATGGTCAATTGACCATGCTGGCAGGGGCTGATGGGAATTGTAGTCCATAACATCTGGAGTGCCAAAGGTTCGCCACCACTGTACTAGAATCGCAATGAAAGTAGCATACCTCTATGAATGACAGTTTGAAAGATATTCATTGTAGAATGTATCATCCATATGTTCCTGAGGAAATTTATCCTGACCTGGATTTATCCAGCAATTCAGCCAACATTTCTCAAGTGTGATTAACATAGGCTTCTTCTGCACATGCAGAATAATGCACTTTCAATCCACTTTCAATTCACTTGGCAGCTGTACGGAATAGCAAAATCCACTTGCAAACAATTGTGAATGTGGATTGAAAGTGCATTATTCTGCATGTGTGGAAGGGGCCAAAGTTAGAGTAAGTGTTTTAATGTGTGTACATCCATGGCATAATTCTCAATACTAATTTGTCTGGGATTTTTGCAATTTACATTTCCACTATTAGCAAAGAATGCTCACATATTAAAATTTGCTTTCTGGAATGTATGGCTTTAAACTGGATTAATACAAGAGACAGCCCGGAGACAGCCAGCCAGAAGCAAGGGAACAGGCACAAAAGTAAACAAAAAAATGAAAGCAGGAATCAGCATATATGCTTGAGCACAACATATATATTTACTACTATAGCACTGTCAACCATTGCTGGAGGGAGCTGATGTTAAAACTGTGAAAAATGCAAAGAAAGGGGAAGAGATGAAATTCAAATAATTAATAACATTACACAAATAGGAGTAATGGTAATTTACTGAATATGGGCTCTTCAAGGAAAGTCTGGAATAACTTTTCCATTCTTTCTTAAATGCCACCGCTCTTTTCATTTTATTTTCAGTATGCAACTCATTAACAGTGCTTCATGTTTCAAATGAGAGGTTATGTTGGGATACTGGCATTTAATTTACAAAGAGATTTCAAAGTAAGTAGGGAAGGAGGTTTTTTCCCACCATGACAAATTAAAATAATACCTGGAACTTTTCAGCAGTATTTGTTGTTTTATTCATTGACAAGCATAGTCCATTATTTGGCCTTTTCTAATTTGGCTCTAATTTGTCTGAAAACCCATCTACTGTACTAAAATAATATTAAGCACGGATGTTAAAAAAAATAAGGACACTTAGGTTACAGTTAGCATTGTTAAGAGCAACAACAACACAAGCCTTTATTGGCATATAAAACAGGACACAATTTTAAAACAAAACAAGGTAGCATTGTTAAGAGAAGTTCTTTTCATTCCTCTTTATCCAATCTCTCCCTGAAATCTAACAATTAATTTATTTTTTCTATTTTTTAAAAAGAATTTGAAGTCTGCTCCACTGAAAGAGAAATTAGAGGAGAGGTGGGTCAGGAATTATGGTTCTGCAACAGAACTTCAGAATTTCACTCTGCAGATTCTCAAAGGCAGAAAAATGTTTTATCAAACCTTCCTGTCCTCATACTACAGCACCACTATATAGGATATAGAATTTTATTTTTTTGAAAACCCTGCAAGGTTAGAAATTACAAAATGGTGAACAGAGGTATAGTAGAAAACTACAAAGAGAAATTAAAGAGAAAATTCTTCTTTAAAAGAGGGCCAATATTGCTGCCAAAAAGTGAATTTTGGAAAAAGAAATTCCACTCCCCATAACAACACTAATCAAATTTTTTGATTAGGAACTCAAGTGTTTTCCAATTTAATCTCATCCCACCCCTCTACTACAATGGTTGTGAAGGTCAGTGTCTTGAAGGGTTAGGGCCATGGATGACATCGCAGGTCTCTAAACATGCTGGATTTCAATGGAAGAAGAAAAGTTAGCTGTGACTGGGAGCAATATGAATGAAAAGTCGAGAGAAGGTGCAAGATCGCCTTAACATAAACCCGGAAACATACGAGTTTGTAAAAGATTGCTTTCCTTAACACCTTCCCTTTGTACCTTCAACTATAATTTTCTGGATAAATATGAATAAAATTATTTTCTTTCTTTTCATTGCATCTGAGAAGATGAACCTGATTGACAAAAGCTCATTCTGGAATAAATGTTAATCATTAAGGTTTCCCTGAACTTATCTTTTGTTACGTGCAACCTATCACACTCACTTCTGTGCCTATTTACCCACCTTCTGTCCCACTATGTTTATATTACCCACATTATTTGACATTATGTAGTAGAAATAAACACCTGGAGATACTAAATAAACACCTGGAGATACTAAGATACTAATGTGACACCTCTACCAACACAGCTTCAGTTGTCACCCCAAACAGCCAGCCCACAAACAGAAGCTTGCATACTAAGAATTATCTCAGCTATATTTCATACTGCTGCAGTAGTTATTGCAATATGTAACATTTTAATCAGTCTCAGACTGTGGATAGACAAAGGGACAAAGCACCACCATATATGAATGGAATGCATTGTGCCATGAGTTTGGGTTTTGAGATGCATATCTCTACATGCCATGCATAGTCTACAGTAGCACTAGTCCAAATCATATATATTTGTTTGGGTTGGTTATTTTATTGTTGTTCCTGTTCTTTATCCTTTTGTTTATGTTTGAGCTAGTTTTTCCCCCATATGTTTGTATGAAGAATATAAAAAAAGAAGTTTCACAATTGCTGAGTTTGGGAATTTTTTTTCCCTTTGTTTTTGGTTGGAACATCTGCAGAACACTTGTTTTCTGTTTAGTTCTATTTTTATCACAGATACAAAAAAAAAAAGCAAAGAGGCACTGGGTTCTGTCAGTTTTTTCTGTTGTACTTCCAGGAGTCTTTATCTGGTGGCTGCATATACTAGGTCCTTTCTAAGCTGTCAAAACTTTAAAAAGTAATTTAAGGGATAGTTTTTTTTAAAAAAGCAACATATGGAAGGGTACATTGTTTAATAACATTTGTAGCACTGTTTGAACAATTTTTGCAATGGAAGAGAATTACCAAAAGAACAGGTTTGAAATCCCATCTCTTCACTGTTACAAGAAAACAGGCACTGAGAAAAGAGCCATTTAATATCTTTATATTAGCTGTGCCTGTTCTGCTTTCACAATGAGTTAACCAAAAAGAATATCGAACACAATCGAAATGCGGGGGGGGGGGGGGGGGTAGTGGAGAACAACACAGGTGCCACAAAGATTAATGGAACAGTGACACAGGGAAAATAATATTTTATTGGCTGTCCAGATTCACTCCAGAAAAGTTATCTACTGTTATAAAAACCCAGAAAGAACATTTTCCCCTTCCAAATAACATGTCCATATAATTTAAGGTTGCAACTGTGAGCCTGACCTTGCAATAGTAAAGGTACTCTAGTTGTTTCTTTAACACTCTCAGAACTGTAGTTGTTATTTGATTGCAGATTGATTTCAAAAATAAAGCTAGGTTACAGGAATGACAAAGATATATGAATCTTTACCTGTCCTGTCCCTTCAGCTCTTATTCCATCATATTCACCCCCATAATCCCTGACCCATCTGCTGTCTACATCCTATTCCACAGGGACCATACTGAGGGGCAGACTTCAACATATTGAGAAGCAGTCATAAGACTAGCTGATGACACATTCAGCTTCACAATTACCTCATCAACATAGAATATATATTTCTCCTAATGAAGGTGTCAGGTTCATAGGATCTTTGAATAAGGGAGGGGAATTTCTAGGCTGATCTTTGGGTTCCCTTTCCATTGCAGGCATATAAGCTTGTGAAATATTTTGGTATGAGTTTACAGGAAGGAGCCCAAAGGCTCTTGGAACTTGATTTGAAGTTTATAGTTCACAACCTGTGGCACTAAGGCAACCCAGTGGATCCAGAGCCAATACAGGATGCCAGGAGTATAATCCTTATTTAAATTTTGTTTTTGTCTATTTAAATTATATTTTGGTATTTCTGTAAGCAGCTTTGAGTCCCCCATTGAGGAGCAAATGTGGTTTAAATGCCTGCATAAACAGAAATAATGAGAACAGAGTTGCACACCTGTGTCCTTAGTGAAGTGGTCACTAACCAACTGTCAAATATTACTCAAAACCCCACAATCCACACTATGAATATATCTACTGTTGTGTAAACTGGCTCTTTCTGGGAAAGCCTATAATGAATCCTGTCTACAGGGATAATTGCCAAGCACTTGACTGGTTCCTTTGGAGAGGTGGGACCCTTATAGATTCTCTGTTCTTACCAGAATCTCAAGCAATTATTATAACATTTTAAGATTCATTTTGGAGGGGAAATTCTTGTCCAGTGTTGATTTTTAGATTAGTTTTGTTAAATAGATGCAGTAATTAGGCAATCAAATGTTACAGAAGCACTGAGAAAATAAATTAGCCTATGTATTTTCTGGGTGCATTATAATTTAAAGCTGGCTGACAAACCAAGTGTATGTTATGTCCTTCCAAACTTTCTGTATCAAGCTTCCACTGATGCTGATGGAATTTACATGCTCAGTCACTGGAAAATGCATTCCTAAAATACAGTCTAACGTAATTCCAAGTATCTCTAGGCAATTAAACCCGAGTGAAATATGGCATGAATTATAACAGGCAGAGAGATCTCTTACTGACCCTCTGCTTCCAAAGACAAGTTAGAAGCACCAAGATATATACTTTTTACATAAAGGGCCTGCCTGTTGTGCACATAGGTATTGTGCAACTTTCTTCAAAAGCCTCAACCACACATGTACGCATGAAGTAGTTGTAACGCAGTCTTGGAGTTGCTTTTTTGTGCACTGCTGTATAAGACAGCACAATCAAATGTGAAAAAAGAGGTTCTTGCTGTTCTCTTTTTGTTTGGTTTTTGTTTTAGTCAATTTCAGTGCCAGGATTAAAGCTGGTCATATTAGTTTGATAGCTGTTTTCAGTGGCTTCATGGAGAAACACATTTCTGCCATTTGTAAGTCTCCCAGTTGCAGTGAAATTCTCCAGGGATTTACCCCTTGCCCAAGAAACCTTCCATGTTAAACTGCAAGGATTGAGGAGAAAGTTTTAGCTAAGATTCTACTTGCAGAGCAGCTAAAAGGATGTTTGATAAAACTGGCATGTTAGTTTTTTCTGTTTTCCCAGGATACTCAAGTGGTGAGGGTAGGAGTCCATTTTTCATATAAAAGTGGAATAAGGCAGGAGAGGGGAACCAAATCCTGAACCTCCAGCATGCCTGTACAATGCTTTCCTGCTTTTGACCTAGTGGGGTTTCTTTTTCCTTTTTTAAATTCTAATATCGTAGGTCTATCACAGGAATAATAGACCTTTGAAATGTAAAAAAAGTGGGGGCAGGCAAAATGGCAGTTTGTCTCAGCAGGAATCAGCAGGACACTTCCTTGTGTGCAAATGAAAAAATGTGGGGAAACCCCACCATGAGGCAAACAGCCTTGAGGTAAGTACTACACGCATAAAAGGCCTTTGTCTCAGCTTTGCTCTAATATGAAAGTCATCCTGATTTGGAGAGAAATGCTAAAATTACTAAAATAAGGCATAGAATGAGTTAGGGTTTGTTTATGTTTAAAAATAGAAGTCCCCACCCCTAGCTTTCTATTGGTTGCCTGACATTTTCTCTCCTGGGCTAATAGCAAATTTGGCTGAAATCTCAGCATTGTGAATCTTACCCATAGAAAGAGAATTTGGAGTCTTCTTCATTATTTCTCATGTTTTGTCTGATCTTGCCTTTCACTGGTAGGAGGAAGCATTTAATTCATGCAGATCTAAGGATGCAGCCTCAAATAAATCCTACTGTTAAAATGGTTTACGTACTATGCATACCAGCAGCATGGTGCATTTGCCAGCTTATGCCAGGTATAGCCAAGTAATTTTTTTTTCCTGGCAAGCCTTTTGCTTCAGCATTGTCTTGTGATCAAATGTGTTTTAGCCTATCTCCTGTGTTTGCCTGCTACCACCCACTTCTCTGAAACATACTTGTTTTGACTCTCATCCCACTTGGTCTGTTAACACAAACTTGTATTAATCTTCCTACCTATGGAGAAATCAATAGATTCTTTCCCACAGTATTCTTTCCAGCATTTGACTTTCCTATGAGCTCAGCTGGAAGAAAAGTGTTGTGAATGGAAAATGAAAATTCCAGTGAGGAAGAACAGGATGAAACATTCATCTTCCAATTTAATTTCTTGATCTCTGGTTGTACTCTGTTTTGGCCATTTAATATTGAGACCTGAGAATAAGGGAAAAAAGCCAAGGGATTTATTTAGCCCACTGGAGGGAGTAAATCCAGACCCTTCATGTGTTTCCTGTATTCCTGCATGAAGAATTATAATGCCACATGTCAAAGAAAACAACTGGTCTAATGTATATGGGACAAAAGGGAACCCACAAGGACTTGCTGGAAGAATCTCATTTCCCCCTCCCCAGTATTTCCTCTTTCTCTTTCCTGAAAGTCTTCATAATCTTTGCCCACTTCCTGTTTCAGTCTCTCCTAGAGTTATCATTCTCCAGGTCAGGTTTTTACCTGAATTAGTCTGTTACCTTTTAGTTTGGGGAATTAGCAAGGAACAGACTTTGCAATATGAGAGAACAGGCAGAGATCTTACACCTGTGTTTTAGAGGTCTTTCCCCTTAGAAATCCAAACAAAACCCAGAATTAAGGAGAAGGTTTGCAATTTTATTAAGGATTTAAAATAATAAAGATACACCAGCAAGCTGCAAATTCATGGACACAGTTTCAAGGAGACTAGGATATAGATAGAGGTGACTGATGGAGAAGAATAGAGGAAAGCATTAAGGAGAGGGTGATATTTACCATTCCCAAAGTGAAGAGGTCCAAAAGGAATGAGAGACAATGACCAGCACTACTCATGGGCACGAGGAGGACATCCATGTACAAAGATCCAAGGATCCGTTGTGGGGGGCGGGACTACTTATAGAAAAAGGTAACCCTCTGGCTATGATTAGAAAGACTATATTCCAGAAACAAAGCAGAGTTCCATTCCCAGACCCAGACAATGCTAGGGATAAAGTATTGATTTGATTAAGTCCTGAAAGTAGCCCAAGTTCTGATTAACTTTGGGCAGCATTGATAATATTATGACCAGGAGCATTTTAAGTCAGAACGAGCCTGGAATGTTGCAACAAAGAGATTTTGGAAGATTGATGATTCTTTAATAGGTGGACAGAGGTTTGAGATTAAATTAACATTAGGGAGAAAGGAATTAGGATATCTAATGGGTTCACTAATAGACTCAGGGTGTGGACCATTTGCCCTGAGGTTGAGGGCAGATGTGTCTTCTCAAAGCTGTGCTGTTAGTATGTAGATCTGAGCAGCTGAGCCATCAACATCATCAACATCATTCCCCACTACTACTTTTTATCCCTGTGAGGTAAGTTAGGATGAAAGTATATGACAAGTTCAAAATCATCCAGTGATTCCACAGCCTGATGGGGATTCGAACTTGGGTCTCCCACATCCTGAAGCTTTAACTACTATACCATACTGGCTTTTATAGGCAAGCAACAGATACAGCTCTCTTCCTGACCAGAAAGCTTCAAAGATGAGAGTAAGGGTCTCAGCTATTAGAATAACACCATAAAAATTCCATTCCTTTTGACTAAATACTTCTAGATTTAAAAAAAGAGCAGATAAAGGTTTATTTCTCAACTGTTATCACATGATGGGCCCGGGCCCAGGCCCTCACACACTTCCATGACTCTGTTAATGCTGCCAAACACACTCCCAGCAGATGTTACTGAACAACCAATGCAAACAGATTGGACAACAATGAGCCTCCAGCTCCTTGCATTTTCTAAAGTGTTTTGCAAGTTGAATTTGTTAAATAAAAGATAAGTCAAAGCCTTTGTCATGTAACATGACACTGTATCATTTGTACCCTGCAGTTGCCTTTGCATGAAGTTTTGTTTCTACAACAAGGAACGGCTACTCTGTTCATGACAGATTGGGCAACTCTCCCTGTCATCCAAAGGCATGGAAAATGATATGTAATCTGAGCAGCTTGCCTCATCCTGTGATAAAATGCCAGAATGATAACAAATGTATTAGAAAAGTAGAATAATAAAAATAGACTTCCTGTCTATTTCTGAATCCAGTTTTACTCACTGCTCAACATTCAAAAGTTCCCTGCTTTGAGCAAATAGTAATCCAAGACATTCAAGATCTTAGTCCTATTATTTCACAGAATACTTGAGAGATGAATACATGCTTCCCATTTCTTATCTCACACTGGTGCACTAACTTAAATGAATACTTTTGAAAAATATAGATTTTTTTAAAAAGACTCCATATAGCAAATCGTGGGGCATCAGTGTGATAAACTGCACCTGTGCAGTTAAAGTGGACATGCATCTGTAAAACACTAACAGTGGGATTCAGATGGGGAGGGGGAGTGTGGAAGCATCTAGGAACAATGTGGTGAAGACATAGGTGGAGCTACAATGGGGGGCACCACACCCTAGGGGCGCTCCATTGGGGTTACGTGGGGCAAAAAATTGCCCCCACATCCCAACTCCTCCCACCCCTGTGCCTGTGCCTCCGCCGGCTTCTACTTGCAAAGAGCAGTTGGCTGAAAAAGCAGGGCCTGACTGGTGGGGCTGCACATTGGTCTGCAGATGGGAACTGCACTTCTCAGGAAACCTTTCAAGCTTCCTTCCCACCTGCCCCAGGAAGGCCTTTGCAGCAGTTGAGGCTTGCAAGGTTTCCTGGGAAGTGTAGTTCCCATCCACAGATCAACACCCAGCCCCACCAGCCAGGCCCTGCTTTTTCTAATGTTAGTGGGGGATGCGAGGGGGGCCATGAGGGTGGAGCCCAGGTGCCATTTTGCCCCAGGTGCCATTCCCCCCCCCCATCTGTGTGAAGACAGTGCCATGCTTCCACCACAGGGACTTCAGACGGTGCAGAAAGAATGGTAATTCAAAACCCCATTCTGCTGCCCAAATTGTCCCATAGCTCAACGGCTTTGATGATCTGAGGGCTTTGATGGTGACATTCCCAGACTGGAATGCAGGTGACAGCCAACTATAATCAGCTCCACCCAGGAACACCTTGCTTCCCTCCCATGGGTGTCCATCTGAACATCAGCATTGCTTCTCAGCAGTGCCCACTTCCAGATATCAGCACCACATAGTTGTGGGGTGCCTGGCTGCTGGAGCCTTTGCCCTCTCTGCCAGTGGGGGTGGCCTTGTATCAGCAGAAGGCCTTGTACCAGCAAATGCATCTGCAGAGCCCAGCGCTGTTCCCACAGACCAATAAATGTCCCAGATAAACATAATTTGATATGATAGGACATCATAATGTTCAAAATGAGGAGACCAGAGATTTTAAGTCAAATTTCAGTGCAGTTTATATCAGCATATTTAAAAGAATAAACCTTAACAAATTACTAATAAAATAGGACAGAAATTACTGTCCAATCCTCACCATCTCTCCTTTTCTGCACTTAGAAGCTCCTGCAGTTTCTCTACTTTCCCTGCTTTTTTTCCTTTCCACACACTTACCTAGCTATCCATGTATGTATCTTTATCTGTCTTCATCCTTGATCTTTGACTTACCCTATACATTTCTGCCTTCTTCCTGGCATCCCTTGCAAACTAGCCCTTTTCTCTATTTCCTTCCTTCCTCCCACCCATCTTTTTCAGTCCTCCTCTAAGCTTCAGCTTTACCTATCCCTCCTTTTCTCCCATTTGCTGTCTTCCTTTTATCTACCAATATCTTTTCACTCTGAAGATGCTAGTCACAGATGCAGGCAAAACATTAGGAACAAGATCTACCAGACCACGGCCACACAGCCCGGAAAACCCACAGCAACCAGTTGAATCCGGCTGTGAAAGCATGCTTTCCCCTGCGGCATGCTTTCCCCTGCTCCACCTTCACGGTGCCCTATCCCTGCTGTGCATGGCCTGCAGGCGCCAAGGCTGGGGCCAGGAAGGGGGCCACCACCGTTGGGGCTCACTCGGTGCCCCACCCCCACAGCGCCTGGCCTGCTGCCAACGAGGCTGGGACCAGGAAGGGGGCCACCACCAGGGCTCGTGGTGATGCGGTTGGGCTGGGGTTCACAGCAGGGGCCGCCACCCTGGCAAGTCCAGGGAGGGGCCTCCAGGCTGCCCCCGGACACATATATGTATTCTTCATTTATATGCTGATTCTTCTGTTTCCTTTTTCCTTTCTTCTTTTTACTTATGTTAATCTAACTTGTATATTTTAAATTCAATAAAAACAATTTAAAAAATAAGCTGCTATATCAAGTGATCATATCCACTATCATTTACATCAGAAGAATATATTTAAAATGAGATTTGAGTTAGGAAGCATAATGTTAGCTAACCATATTCTTTTTCTATCATCATTTGATATACCTTCTACAGTCACATGTACAAATTCTAAGACAATTCCATATCTCTTTAGGGAATGATTTTGTATCAAGCTTCAATAAAAAGACAGTATGGTTTTATATTTATATATTATTTATTTTAAGAGTTCTTGTCTTTCAGACAATATTCTCTTTTTTCTTTTCTTTTGGTTCACTTCTAGGCTTTAAACTTTTTCATGTATAAGATTTTAGGCTGTTTTATGGATTGGTTTAAAACTAATATTGGATTGACTCGATATTGATAAAGTTATGGTTGTTTTATGATTTCATTGTATCTGTTTTGCTCTGTGAGTTCCCTCCAATAAGTAACTAAATAAATATACTGGTATTTTGCAGAGATTCATATATACGGGTATTTTGCAGAGATTCATATATACTGGTATTTTGCAGAGATTTCAGAGATTTTACATTTCTAAAATACAGAATTTTTCTTCTTTAGCTTCTCTGCTGGGAAATGAGGGACAGCAGGATCTACAACTTCCTGTAACTATAAGATCCTGATCTTTCCAGTAATTCCTGCTTCATCCAGATCTAATAGTTTCTTTTATCTCAATCACTTTCCACATGTGAGAAGATGCAAGAGAACAAAAATTCTGACCATATTTGACCCAGTACAAGGTGGCTTTTATAATGATTTTTATGTCAAATTGAAATGCTTTTGATATATGAAGAAACGAAACACTATTCTGCTACTTTCATGAAATTATTGACTAAATATTATCAAATACATATTGATAATACAGTGGAAATTCTTGGACATCATTACACACTTTCCTCCATGCAGGCATTTTGTACATTTTAAACTCTATAGGAGCAGCAGTGGCGTAGGAGGTTAAGAGCTCATGTATCTAATCTGGAGGAACTGGGTTTGATTCCCAGCTCTGCCGCCTGAGCTGTGGAGGCTTATATGGGGAATTCAGATTAGCCTGTACACTCCCACACATGCCAGCTGGGTGACCTTGGGCGAGTCACAGCTTTTCGGAGCTCTCTCAGCCCCACCCACCTCACAGGGTGTTTGTTGAAGAGGGGGGAAGGGCAAGGAGATTGTAAGCCCCTTTGAGTCTCCTACAGGAGAGAAAAGGGGGTATATAAATCCAAACTCTTCTTCTTCTTCTTCTTCTTCTTCTTCTTCTTCTTCTTCTTCTTCTTCTTCTTCTTCTATAATTAGTACAGAAAAAATGTCAACAAAATGTCAGACTTTTGATTGTTTTTAAATTTTGGATTTCAAGTTCAAATCTCAACGACTTCTTTTTCACCATCAATTACTTATTAATTTGATTATTTTTAAAGTGGTAGGATTAAATATCTAACAAAATGCAGTGCTTACATAATATGGAAAAGAACCTGATATTCAACAATAACCTTAGAACAAAAGTATTTATATGTTTATTTATAAGGTCATTTATAATTCTGTTCTTCTCCTACCCACAAAAGGGGCCAAGGCAATAAAATAAGAAGTAGAATGAATAACAAAAAAAAAAACAAATTGAAACAAGACTGTCAAAGAGCATCCCATAAAAAATACCAACCACCACATTAATTTGAAGACTTCTAAAGACTTCTTTTTCACCATCAAAATAGTTAAGTCCACATGATTTCTTTCAACAAATCATTAATTAGTACTGGTGCCACTTAAAAAAACCTGGGGGTGGGCTGAGACTGTTCTAAGTACTCTGCAAGAACATCTAGCTGCTGATGAGAGGAATATAGTTGGGAACTATTGTTTGAATTTTACAGATGAGCAGCTGAGATGGAATGGAAGCGCACCGCATAAGAAAAAAAGATCTTCTGAGTCAAAGCAAATTATTCAGCTACTGCATCCTGTTTGTTTAATGCTTTAAAACAATTCTAGTAATTAACATCTGTAGAGTAATAAAAAGAGAAATGGGAAAAATCATGAAGATGGTTATAAGAAAGTTATACGTGAATAGAAATCGAAGTCCAATTCTGCAGACTTGGCTCAGCTGTTTATGACCTGTGTGTTGGCTTCATCTAGAATGTACAGCAGCTTGATTTTCATTATTAGCTACAGAACACTTGGCTTTAAATGAATTCTGTTTAACAATAAGAATCCAGAGTGTTGCACTAACCATTTATCATGCAACTGTGTGTTTAATTCCTAAATAATATAAGCAATATGTTTTACAGTAGAGAATAAGATGGGGGGGGGGGGGTCTGGGAGCTTAGTCAAAATTTTAGGTCTAATTAGTATTGCAAACCCAAAAACGAATGTTGTATAAAGCAGGCCAAAAGAATAAATGAAGATACTTTTCCATCTAGCCTACAGCAGAGGTCCTTTGTAATATTGCACATATTTTATGCTTTTAGCTGTCTAGCATTCACTGATGAGACCTGGAGAGGTTTTATGCAATTATGGGATCTGCCAGGAAAAAATAGACTCCTCTTGTAACTTTATACATGGCTGCATTGGTGCTTAAACCTGTGTTTTCACTTAGCACCTACAACTAAATCTAACCAACCAATAAGCAAAATGCCTGCCTTGTTTGCTGGTTAAGTGCAGATTCAACTTCTCCCCTTACTATTCCAAGTTTAACACTTGGTGCATTTAACAGAACCAACTGCCATTGATACCCAAAATCATTCAGTATTGTTTTCTCAATACAGAACACCATTCTTCCGGCAGATCATATAAAATTGGCTAGAAAAAGAACAAAGAAAGGGGATATTATCCAAATTAATTACTGGTATTACTGGTTTATATCTGAAGATTTGCTTCATGGAATAAAATTGAAGTATTTGGGTGCTGTGTGGTTTCCGGGCTGTATGGCTGTGTTCTAGCAGCATTCTCTCCTGACGTTTCGCCTGCATCTGTGGCTGGCATCTTCAGAGGATCTGATGTTGGGAAAGCAAGTGGAGTATATATCTGTTGGAGTGTCCAGGGTGGGTGGAGAAACCTTGTCTGTGAGTAACAAAGAAGGCAACCAGGTCAATAGTTGAGGGCATCTGAATAGAAGTATGAGTAACAATGAAGACTATAGCATGGGCGTAACACTGGAGATAGCAAGGTCACTGGTGGGAGCATCTGAATAGAAGTATCCTGGCCTTCGTTTCTTTTGTCTATTGTCATCCTGTGTTTGTGTGGAGCTGGTTAGATACTGTCTTGACTCTAGTATTTTTCAACACTGGCAGCCAAGTTCTGTTCATTTTCATAGTTTCTTCCTTCCTGTTAAAATTGTCCATGTGCTTATGGATTTCAATTGCTTCTCTGTGTAGTCTGACGTAGTGGCTTTCAGAGTGGTCCAGAATTTCTGTTTTTTCAAATAATATACTATGTCCAGGTTGGTTTATCATGTGTTCTGCTATTGCTGATTTTTCAGGCTGAAATAGTCTGCAGTGCCTTTCGTGATCTTTGATGTCGTGTCACAATAGCTGCGTTTGGTGGTTCCTATGTAGACTTGTCCACAGCTGCATGGTATGCGATAGACTCCTGCAGTAGCTAAATGATCCCTCTTATCCTTTGCTGAACGTAGCAAAGGGCAAAAAAGGAGCACCATAAAAACTTTGGTACATCGCGCAAACAGAATCTGTGAACCTCACCTCCTACAAGATGAATTGAATCACCTAAACAGGGCTCTACAGGCTAATGGTTACTCTAATACAGAAATCAGAAGGGCTGCAAGACCAAGAACAAGCCACATGAACAAAGATAAAGAGCCATCTAGAGGGAAAGTGTTCTTACCATACATCAAGGGAACCACTGATCGCGTAGGAAAACTGATGAAGAAGCACAACCTACAAAACAATCTACAGACCCACTAAGAAAATTCAACAGATGCTACGTTCAGCAAAGGATAAGAGGGATCCTTTAGCTACATGATAAACCAACCTGGACATAGAATATTATTTGAAAAAACAGAAATTCTGGACCACTCTGAAAGCCACTACGTCAGACTACACAGAGAAGCAATTGAAATCCATAAGCACATGGACAATTTTAACAGGAAGGAAGAAACTATGAAAATGAACAGAACTTGGCTGCCAGTGTTGAAAAATACTAGAGTCAAGACAGTGTCTAACCAGCTCCACACAAACACAGGATGACCATAGACAAAAGAAACGAAGGCCAGGATACTTCTATTCAGATGCTCCCACCAGTGACCTTGCTATCTCCAGTGTTACGCCCAGGCTATAGTCTTCATTGTTACTCATACTTCTATTCAGATGCCCTCAACTATTGACCTGGTTGTTTTCTTTGTTACTCACAGACAAGGTTTCTCCACCCACCCTGGACACTCCAACAGATATATACTCCACTTGCTTTCCCAACATCAGATCCTCTGAAGATGCCAGCCACAGATGCAGGCGAAACGTCAGGAGAGAATGCTGCTAGAACACAGCCATACAGCCCGGAAACCACACAGCACCCAAGTGATTCCGGCCGTGAAAGCCTTCGACAATACAAAATTGAAGTATTTAGAACTTTGGAGGGGAAATTTAGCTGGGATCTATAAAGCTCGGTGCACCTGACACGTGGCTGCCATAGTGGGAGGGAAAGGGACCCCAAAAAAGGCTGTCTGCCCAGTTGTGGGCAGACGGGAAGGCTACTGGGCCCAGTTTGTGCATATGCGAGGGCTGGGCAGCTTCAGGGCCTGGTTTGCGCATGCGTAGAGGTCGTATGGCTTCAGGTCAAACTTCGTGCATGCGTGAGGGCCAAGTTCAGATGGGCCAATGTGCTGTCATGAGGCGTGCAAGAGCCCGCCATCAGAGTGGGCCAGGCAAAGCCACTATAAGGTAAGGGCCCACTCTGCTTCAGATAGATGAGTGTTTGGATGTGAGGACATCATGGGAACTTTTTGTCTGATTAACTTGGTAGGGAGGGGGTGAGAGAGACCGGGGACTGGCAGCCAGCAGCTGCAGTCCCCCTCAGGTGGTCAGACATCGTGTTTGGGGGTTGTTGGGGGCATGGGGTGCCAGGAAGGCTGTGAAGACTGGGGAGGCATTACCAAGGGGGAACTGGTGAAGATACCCCCCTCCCCTGCCTGCAACACCGCCTGGGGGCTGGTGATGGAGGCTGGAACCAGGGCCCCATCCAGGTAACCCCCCTTAGGATAGCAGGAAGGGGCATGAGACTAACATGACCCTTCCTACCACCACCACCACCACCACCACAGTGGGGCCACTGGGTGGTGCTTATGGATCGACAACCTCCCTCACCTTTGTGCAAGCCTGGGGTTCTACCCAGGCAAGTTGCCCCCTCCCTCCACTTGGCAAGGGTGAATGGGGTGGGCCAAGAGTGTCCAATTGCTGGACCCTGAAGGGGGGCTGTGGCTGAGTAGTATAGAATCTGCTTGGCTTATACAAGACCAAGGTTCAATTCCCAGCACCTCCAATCAACATCAGCCGCAGCCGCAACCACAGCAGCAGCAGCAGCAGCAACAACAACAACAACAGGAACTCTGAAAAAGGAAACTGAATCCCTAATTTTAGCCACTCATTAGAACAAATTTGCTCAAGGCCAACATCAAAAAATCCTTGGATGATGCAAAATGAAGATTGTGCAAAGAAGCTGATGAAACTGTAGATCATGTCCTCAGCTGCTGCAAAAAGGTTGCCCAGATTGAGTACAAACAGAGGCACAACTCAGTGGCCAAGATGATCCACTGGGATTTATGCAAGAATTACAACATAAGAACATAAGAACATAAGAACAAGCCAGCTGGATCAGACCAGAGTCCATCTAGTCCAGCTCTCTGCTACTCGCAGTGGCCCACCAGGTGCCATTGGGAGCTCACATGCAGGATGTGAAAGCAATGGCCTTCTGCGGCTGTTGCTCCCGAGCACTTGGACTGTTAAGGCATTTGCAATCTCAGATCAAGGAGGATCAAGATTGGTAACCATAAATTGACTTCTCCTCCATAAATCCACCCAAGCCACTTTTAAAGCTATCCAGGTTAGTGGCCATCACCACCTCCTGTGGCAGCATATTCCAAACACCAATCACACGTTGCGTGAAGAAGTGTTTCCTTTTATTAGTCCGAATTCTTCCCCCCAGCATTTTCAATGTATGCCCCCTGGTACTAGTATTGTGAGAAAGAGAGAAAAATTTATCTCTGTCAACATTTTCTACCCCATGCATAATTTTATATACTTCAGTCGTATCCCCCCTCAGACGTCTCCTCTCCAAACTAAAGAGTCCCAAACGCTGCAGCCTCTCCTCATAAGGAAGGTGCTCCAGTCCCTCAATCATCCTTGTTGCCCTTCTCTGCACTTTTTCTATTTCTTTAATATCTCTTCAATATTTTCTATCTCTTCAAGAACAGCTAAGAAATGGTGGGAACATTGTCCAGAGAAAGTAATGGAAAATGAGAAGGTCAAGATCCTGTGGGACTTTCAAATCCAAATGGACAAAGTGTTAAAACACAATATACCAGACACCACTGTAATTGAGGGCAAGAAAGTGACCATCATCGACATAGCAGTACCCAGTGACAGCAGGGTCATTGAAAAAGAACATGAGAAGGTCACTAGATACCATGATTTGAAAATCAAGCTTCAGCATCTATGGCACAAACCTGCTGAGGTCGTCCCAGTGGTAATTGGCACACTGGGCGCCATCCCGAAAACATTAGGGCAGCACGTGAAACATCTTCGAATTGACAAAATTAACTTCTGTCAAATTCAGAAGGCAGCCCTGCTGGGATTCACACGAATGCTACACCAATACAGTACAACTTCCTAGGCCTCTGGGTGAGCCTCGAATTGTAATGAAGGCCAACATCTATCTAAAGATCTGGCAGCTGTGAAATCTACCAAGATGATGATGATGATGATGATGATGATGATGATGATGATCATGATCATGATCATGATCATGATCATGATCATGATCATGATCATGATCATGATCATGATGATCCCCTCATGTGCACCCCCTTATCATGGGGAAGGGGCTTGCATGCTTCGATGACATTGAGAGCTATGCTGGAGGTATACTACCAGAAGGGGCTCCCAAGCCAGACAGGTCTCAACTGAGAAACCAGACTAAGAGTGTCCACTAACCCATACAATATGGTGATACAAATGAAAAATTATTTCATACCGCATTGGTCATTGCATGGATTAACAAGGGCTGCATCACATGCTGGGATCCCTGGGCATGCGTTGACAAGTGGGCTACAAGTGGACCAACCATCCAAAATAAAGAAGTATAGTGTGCAAGAAAATCATGCCATCATGGCTTGTTACTACAATTCAGAGCCAGAAAACGAGGATACTTGAAGCAGATGTACGAATTGTGGAAACAGCCCTACCCAGATTCGAATATCACTGAGCAAAGACTGGCAGATCAAAGGCAATTCATCATACAGAATAAAGTGTTTACAAAGATAGAACTGGAAGAAATCCAGAAAAATTGTGAAAAGAAAGCAACTGTAACACCAGAAGAAAGAACAGTACATACTCCAGAAACAAAAGGAGAGATAATAGTAAAACTTCTAGATGAGAACAACAGTACAGGAGAGGAAATAATAGTACAACCACCAGTGGAAGTCCCCATGGAGAAAACTGATAGACTGACAGAAAGACAAAAAGAACTAAGGGAAAAGATCATCCAGTATGGACAATCAAATGAGGAAAGACAATGGCTGCCAGCATTGAAAATGGTACACAAAAAAGACCTGGCAACCCTAATGAGGGATGTAAACATGGCACTGATGACAATTGAAACAACTTCCATCAAACAAACCAATCAGCTCATGTACAGTACTTCAGTAGTGGTCACAAAAGAACTGGGCATTGAAATATCCAAACGCAAGATAACTCAACCATCAAAACCAAAGTGGAAAATTAGTCTGGAACAGAAAATCAAAAAACTAAGATCAGATGCCAGTAACCTGAAAAATATGAAGGAACAAAGATTAAAGAATGGCAAGATCCTGAAAGAACTAATTAGAAAATACTGGCTAGACACTAGAACAATTGACGAAGCACTGGAGATTACCAAACAACAATTAACAGCCACAGTGAAAAAAATGAAAGATATGAAGCAAGAAACATCCAGTACAGACAAAATCAGTAATTTTGATCAGACCGAAGGCATTTCTACCAAAGCCTCAACACAAAGATCAATGTTGACAGCAAAAAGCCAGAGAAAAATGCAACACTTCAGTTTTGGAACGATCTGAGGGAAAAGAAGAGGGATTTCAACAGGAAGGCGCAGTGGATAAAAGATTTTGAGAAAGATGTTGGCCAAAACAAATGCAAGAGTATTTGTACAATAACAACTGATATGATAATTGAAGCAAGAATGTGAAAAACTGGATGGCACCAGGATATGATCAATTGCATGGCTTCTAGCTCAAATACCTAACCAGTTTACACCTGACAATGGCCAAGAAGTTCAATGAAGCCATGCAAAATGGATGAATGGCTAACAACTGAGAAGACATACTTGATTCAGAAAGATCTAGCCAAAGGAACAACACCTGAAAAGTACAGGCCAATAACATGTTTACCCACAATGTTCAAACTGCTCCCCAGCATAACAGCAGATAATATCATGGACTACTTGGAAGCAAATAGCATCCTGCCAGTGGAGCAAAATGGGAACAAAAGGAGCAGGGGTACAAAAGGTCAACTCCTGATAGACAAAATGACAATAAAGAACTGCAAGAATCGAAGAACGAATTTGCATATGGTCTGGATCCATTACAAGAAGGCATTTGACTCACTGGACCGTAGTTGGATCATGACATGATGGAAACAATTGACATCAGCAAAAACATTTGAATATTCACTGAAAAAGTGATGAAACAGTGGAAAACTGAAATGACAGTTGAAAATGAAAACTTTGAAACAGTCAGCATTAAGTGAGGAATTTTCCAAGGTGATTCACTATCACCTTTACTGTTTATCATTGCCATGATCCCACTAACAGTAATTTTAAAGAAAACAAAGTTGAGATATCAAATGGCCAGAGACTTGGAAAAAATCTCACATTTGCTGCACCGTAGTTGGATCATGAAATGCTTGGAAACAATTTGAAGCTGTACGGGAAATCAGACACAGAAATCCAGTCACTGGTTAACACAGTTCGAATATTCAGCACAGATATTTTGATGGAGTTTGGCCAGGAAAAGTGTGCTACTGTGGCAATAAAGAGGGGCAAGATCACTAGAGTGATGGGATTGAAATGCCTGATGGCCAACTCATCAAGTGCAACCAGGAGGAAGCTTATAAATACCTGGGCATTTTGCAGCTGGATAACATCAAGCACGGGCAAGTGAAGACTGTTGTCAGCAGAGAATACACTGAGAGGTCAGGAAAATTTTGAAATCTAAATTAAACGGCCAAAATGCCATCAAGGCCATCAACACCTGGGCCATACTTGTCATCAGATACATTGCATGAATCATCAACTGGACACCAGTTGAGTTGGATGCATTAGATAGAAAAAACTCGGAAGCTTATGATAATGCACCATGCCTTAGACCCACGCAGTGATACTAATAGATTATACCTTCCCCGGAGATCTGGTGGCAGAGGTTTACTGCAAGTACAGCAAACAGTGGAAGAGGAGAAACATGCGCTGGCTGATTATGTGAATGAAAGTCAAGGACAGGCATTGATTGAAGTGAAGAACAGACATTTGCTGAAGACCCAGAAAACCAAATAAGAATACAGAAAAAAATGATTAAAATGACTGAAAGCTGGCACAACAAAGCATTGCATGGCTAATTTCTGGAGAAGATCAAGGACAAGGTGGACAATGAAAAAACCTGGCTGTGGAAATCTTAAAAATCTGAAAAAAGAAACTGAATCCCTGATTTTAGCTGCTCAAGAGCAAGCCATTAGAACAAATTAGCTCAAGGCCAACATCAAAAAATCCTTGGATGATGCAAAGTGAAGATTGTGCAAAGAAGCTGATGAAACTGTAGATCATGTCCACAGCTGCTGCAAAAAGATTGCCCAGACTGAGTACAAACAGAGACACAACTCAGTGGCCAAGATGATCCACTGGAATTTATGGAAGAATTACAATGTAAGAACAGCTAAGAACTGGTGGGAACATTGTCTCACTCCATCCGGGTGAGGAAGTTTGTAGTGCTTTCCTTGATCAATAACATCTCTTTTGTGGCTCAGCACATTCCAGGTATAGACAACAGAATAGCAGACGCTCTCTCCAGGTTCCAGATGGAGAGGTTTCGGCAACTGGCACCTGGAGCCTCCTGGACCTGGACCTCTTTCCACAGGAACTGTGGGCTCTTGCGAACACATAATTGCCGAAGGGGTGCTGACCTCAGGGGCACCAGCAACACATCAGGCCTACCAAGGAGCTATCAAGGCCTTCCTCCCATTCCACGGGTCACAAGGCGATCAAGCTGGGCCACTGTTCAGCAAAGCTTTCCTTCTGAGATATCTCGCCCACCTTAGCACCCAAGAACACACTCCCAAGACCATACGCACGCACATGGCAGCAGTATCCTTTTACTTCAAGGCCTTGGGAATTTCAGACCCCATGGGGTCCTTCTTAGCCAGGCAGCCCATAAAAGGGTGAGTTAGATCCGAACCTACAGTCCAGGATGGGTGCCAATTGATTTCGCAGGATTTACTGGCTCGGTTAGGAGACATGCTGCCCCAAATCTGCACCTCCACATACAAAACTCGACTTTTTAAACCAGCCTTTAGCCTGGCCTTCTTTGGTACCTTCCGTAGCAGGGAACTAGTTGTTGCCTCATGAGAGGACACCCCTATCAATTTGTGTTGTCAGCATCACAGAGCACACCATTTACATCCAGCTGCGCCAGTTCAAAACAGACCAGGAGGCACGGGGCACTTGCATGTCTATGAGAACCTCCACAGTCCCAGGCCCTTGCCCGGTGAAGGATGTTTCAGCCTATTTGGCCGGCCACAATGGGTGATACCTTCTTCATACACCAATGGTGCCCACCTTTTGTGGTACAAATGGCGGCTGTATTACAGTTTTGCCTGTCTGCCCTTAATCTTCCTCCAGCTCCTGACAAGCTCCATCTTACATCAGGCCATTTGCACAGTACTGAGGTTTCACAAGTGTGCTCTGGCTAATATTTCTTTTTGTCAGTTTCCTCAGGTTCACCAAGGATTGTTTGGGTGATTGGTCACAGCATCATCTTCTGGGCAGGCAGACACACCTCTTCAACGGGATGGGGTCGGGACCTTGGCCTACATCCCCAGTCAAGGCTCCATTGGTTCAGGAAAACAGGCATGCAGTGGCATGACCTTCTCTCCATCCTGCAGAACAAGCTGAGGAACTTTGCCCCCATTCGGTGAAGAGCGTGCAGCTGTGACAAACGATGGGAGAACTTGGACCCAATCCACCGGCTGTTGCCAGAAATGCTCCTTTTTTGGTCACACTTGCTGGAGAGGCGTGTTTGGAAGTGACCCGTGATGGGTGAATGGAGCCAGAGCAAGGACTTGCCAGGCAGTGATACGTTTTGTACAGGACTTGCGGGGGGGGCAGGGGGGGTTCCACATCATGACATCTCATTTAAGATAGAGACTCTGTATAGGCAGGATGGGGTTCACTTATCACAGCAGGGCATGGACCTGAATTGTGTGATTGGCTGAAAGCTTAGGAAGCATTTGGCAGGAGCCGGGGGAGGGGTTCACCCCTCCTTTCTGGCACTGTGGTGTTTTATTTAGGGGCTGGGGGCTTAGGTAACCTGAGTGGGAAGGGTCACACCTCTACCCACAATCCAGAATCTGGTTATTATTCATTTAAACCACTTATTCTGCGTTGATATTTTTAAAAGGTTAACAGGTTGGATACTGTGTGGACACATGGAAAAGGATCCTCCCAACCTTTGCTTTCCTCTGTGATCAATGAAGAGATGGTGCTAAAGGTTGGTGCTAAAGGCCACATAGAGGGAATGTCATGGGGCAGTGAGAAATGAGAGTTAGTCAAAATAGCTCCATTTCATTTGTTGCCAATGTCACTGCTTCTACCAATGGAGACTCCACTGCCAGAAGAAATCCCCTACTCAATGCAGCTCCCACCATCCTGTGCAGTAAAGTATGTGAGAATTGTGGCAAATTGTCATGTTAGGATGCCTATAACCTAATTATTTGAAAATGATTGTGCTAATATGAAAGAAGGGACATGCAACTACAACTCTCCCTTCTAAATTGTCTGGTATCTTATAGCTGATGTGGTACAATAACATATGACTACATCTTGCCCACTTGTCCATTCTTTTAGTGTTGCTAACTGGTACACTGGTGTTGGACTAAGATTGCACAACATGCATAGCATGAATAGATTCAAACCAAAATGTATAATGGGTGTCTCTTAACAGTGATAGATAGGATAGGGATGGATAGCCCAATTGAATTAGGAGCTGGTTTGTACAAGCTGAAGTGCTAAGGTTTTTATTCACTCTTTCAGACTGACAAGGAACTGTTTTAGACACTGTAGAAGCTGATACCATCTTGAATTCAATGGAACATTTTTATGAGTAGAAGAAGAAAGCATGACTTTCTTATCTACCCCCTCCCATTGAACCCCAAAATGCTCCCCAACTGCAGCATTTCAGGAGTTATTTGAGGGAGGGAGTAGGCAAGTTATTTGAGTAGGAGGATGTAGGCAGGAAAGTCATGTTCCTTGCTTGCTTGGAAATGGAAATGCTCTTTTGGATCCAAGCTACTGTGCAGTTTAAGGGGAATTTGATTATTTGTACCTGTTAAGCAAGTCAAGTCTGTCTACATCAGGGGTAGGGAACCTGCGGCTCTCCAGATGTTCAGGAACTACAATTCCCATCAGCCTCTGTCAGCATGGCCATTGTAGTTCCTGAACATCTGGAGAGCCGCAGGTTCCCTACCCCTGGTCTACATGAAATCCATAGCAAGTGTAATTATATACTAAATTCTATTAGCTTGATTTAAAATGCTTAAATTATCAGTGTTTTCTTGTTTTATGAGACAAACTCTTCACTTTTTGAGCATGAGTGACAATAGAAAGAAAGTGCTAGTATGCTGGTACAGTGCTAAACATCTCAAGGAACGCAACTATAACAATGTGATAATGGGAGGGATGGGTGAAAAAAAACCACAAGGCCAACTGGGACAGACAGTGCAGCAGGGCCCCTTAAGAACAGACCAGATGGATCAGAGGGAAAACTCATTCTCTAGTCTGTCTAGCCAAACCTGACTCCCTGCAACCACATCAGATCATGTCTGATTGTCCAAGAGAGGGAAGGGAAGGGGCAGCCTTTGCCACCTGTCCAGGCATGCTGCCAGATCTCAGCACATCACCTCCCTCTCTGACTCCACAAGCTCACAAATCTGGCACCAGGTAAGTATGGGGTCCTTGCTTCTTTAACTACTACCTCCTTAACTGTATCCCCTGCTTCCTTCCAACAAGTCTAAAAAGTAATCTACATACCTATTTGTAGGACTAGTCATTTAACTAATCATATCCCAGTTCTTTCTCTATCAACTCTCCCCCCTCCGGTTTTACAATTTCAAGCAACAGAAATCCTTAAATACGCATTTTTTGGCCATCAAGTCACAGTTGACTTTTAGCAACCCTGTACGCATGAGACATTCAGAAGTGGTTTGCCATTGCCTGTCTGTGTCACAACCTCCAAATAATTATTTGGAAGTCTCCTATTCAAATACAAGCCAGAGTCAGTACTGAGAGTATGAGAGCAAATTTCCATGGCATGAGCAGTGATTTGAACTTTGGCTTCCCAGATCCTAGTTTGACATCTTAACCACTACACCATGCTGACTCCTTAAGTGTGCGCATTAGAAAACTAAAATAGGTATATAAAACATATATAAAATGCTGTGTTGAAGACAGTTCATTTCAGCCCATGCAATTAGTTCAGTCATGTCTGAAAGCCTCCTCCACAGCTGACAGAGCTCACATAAAATTGGTGTTCATCTTCCAACTTGCAGTGTTCTCTAGTCTTCCAAGATTTTGTTTTCCCCTGTGCTATAGCTTCTTTGTTCTCAGCCCAGTAATCTCTCCAGTGGTGGAAGAATTGATGTCTTGTATATGTATGTATACACATATGTTTTTGCAATCAGCTTGTAAAGTTTGCACTGCACACAAAATTCATAAAGGCTCTCTAAAACAGGCCCACCGAACAAAGTTATCTGATGCTATTCCAATGTAAAAATGTACAACCATGATGATAATATAATAATAACACACCTGACCTAAACAGAATAAATCTGTTATTTACAAAACACCTCTAAGAAAAGCCAATCCCACCCCCCACCCCCCCTTATTAATTCTCATTCACACTGCATTCACCCATGACCATTCCTTGGTTGAAAATAATTGCCATCTCACACCCATATTTCCAAGACAAGTTAGGTTGGGCTAGTATCTTTATGTTCATGAGTAGGAAAGTACAGCTTTCATAAATATTATTGCTAACATTCCAGTGTGCTTGATTTTGATCCCAAAGCAGAAGTTTCCCAATCCCTTTTTATGAACAGTTGAGAAGCAGAGATTTTTTTCCCTCTTGCTTACCAAGGGATTAATAATGCAGAACCTGGAAAGGAAGTGGCTGTCTGCAAGCTGGAACAGATATTATTTCATGTACTCCTTTCCCAATGCAAACTGTTGTTTGTGCAAAAACCTACTATGTAATTGAATGATAAACAATGCAAACCAAGAGGCTTTTGTATCTCTTTGGTACTCAAATTAAACCACGAGTAGAACACATCATCCTGCTTTAGGAAATTGTAATCTAAACTTGTTTACAATTTTTTTACAATTAATTTTTGAATGCTTTAAATCCTGAAAAATGTTTTTCTTTAACGTTTTTCTTTTTTTTCTTTATATAATGTTTTTCTTTAAAAGGCATACTATTTTTTTAATTGGTCTATGCTGTCCAAACTCCAGTTTGTTCTGGACAGAATCTGTTTGAGATTCTTTTTTTAGACTCTCTTGGTACTATGCTTTTGAGGAGCATTTTTTTTAATTATGCAGTTTGGGGAGACAAACAGAAAAATGATAACAGCATGTGTATCTTCCTAGACTAAAAGGTACCTGGGCCCAATCCAGCACAACTGAACCATTTTTAAAACATCCTATTGATTTTAATGGAGTTAAGCACAGACTTCAGCCTCTCTCACTGAAATCAAGGAGCCTTAAAAGTGTTTGACTGCTGCTGAATGTGTCCACAATGAGTTATTATATACAGTCATCTTTAAATGAGATGGTCACATCAGTAATAAATTTGCCTCAGTTTGCAAAATTGTATGTTTTTTGGGTTTTAAACTAATTTGTGAAAGAATTTTCCAAGAATGGAACATTGTCCACTACTTAATGCTCAAATTTTACTTGCTTTCATGCCAGGTCATATTAGCTAAACCAACATGAAAAACCTTCTATTCTCTCTAGTCAGTTCAGCCAATTGTATTTAATATAAGAACAGTGTATAAAAGCACCAAGTCAAATTAAAATTTCCTTTGCTCATTATTTTCCTTTGTTTGCCATAAAAGCATTAACTGGGTATTAATTGGATATCTATTAGATTGTTCACTGGTTTATACAAATCTGCATAATAATTTCTGAGAATGAATCTCATAGTGTCCCATCAGTCCTGTCATAGTTCATGCATTTATAAGTCATCTCCCTGGAAAAACTTCTCCATAAAATCTTAAAATGAATTATGCATTCTGTTTTTACAGCCTTCTATTGCTTCCTTTCTCTTTG
The DNA here is from genome assembly GCF_021028975.2 of Sphaerodactylus townsendi. Lineage (NCBI taxonomy): Eukaryota > Metazoa > Chordata > Lepidosauria > Squamata > Sphaerodactylidae > Sphaerodactylus > Sphaerodactylus townsendi. The sequence goes on along the minus strand of NC_059426.1, from coordinate 98,872,438 downwards.
TTACTCTGCTTGCAATGGGGAATGTAGGTTATATGTTTAAGAAAAGTCATCAAGGACACCAGTCCTCTGGGATGTAGCTAGATATCTTCCTTTTCAGAAGCATAAGAGAAAAGGAAATTCCATGAGTTCCCGGGCCAATTGTTCTCATAACCTAATGGTTTTAACAGCTGAAAATCACTTGCAATATGTCTATATAAATATATATAGTGTGTCCCCTCCTTGTGAATATTTAAATACATAGTTAGGGGTAGTGGTGGGATTCAGCAGGTTCACGCCACTTTGGCAGAACTGGTTGTTAAAATGGTGCTTGTAAACAATCAGTTGTTAAATTATTTGAATCCCACCACCGGAACCGGTTGTTAAATGATTTGAATCCCACCACTGGTTAGGGGTCATTTTGTGTATGGATATATTTCCTTCAGCCGTGCTTTCACTTTACATTATCTCCATGGCAAGCAACACCACTTGTAGTGGGTCTTTAATTTCCTTCACTGCCACAGTGGGGCAGATATGCCAGTGAACACAGTTCTGCTCTGCACATCTTTCTTCCACCCACAGCCAGCCTACCTAGCTTCACGCTTCCCACTTTCTCACATTGCTGTCCATGCATTCCCCCTAACCTCCCCTTCCATGTTGCCAGCTTCTTCCTGCTTCCTACTCATCCTGCCAGCATCTTTGGGTAACCAGCAAGTGGAAATCAAAGAAGAAGAAGAAGAAGAAGAAGAAGAAGAAGAAGAAGAAGAAGAAGAAGAAGAAGAAGAAGAAGAAGAAGAAGAAGAAGAAGAAGAAGAAGAAGAAGAAGAAGAAGAAGAAGAAGAAGAAGAAGAAGAAGAAGAAGAAGAAGAAGAAGAAGAAGAAGAAGAAGAAGAAGAAGAAGAAGAAGAAGAAGAAGAAGAAGAGCAGCTAAGAACGGGTGGGAACATTGTCCAGAGAAAGTAATGGAAAATGTAATGGAAAGTAATGGAAAATGAGAAGATCCTGTGGGACTTTCGAATCCAAACGGACAAAGTGTTCACACACAATACACCAGACATCATCTTGATCGAGGACAAGAAAGTGACCATCATCGACATAGCAGTCCCTGGTGACAGCAGGGTCATTGAAAAAGAACAAGAGAAGGTCACTAGATATCACGATTTCAAAATCGAGCTTCAGTACATATCGACCTTGGAAATTGAATGCACAGTAAGGGTTTGCACCATTTTTCAGGGGGGGCTAGGGGGATTTGGGTTTAGTAGCTGCAAAAAACTCAGAAAAGAAGAAGTCAAATTCCCCTACTGGTATGGTTTTTCTCCATTTTTTTCAGATATACAGAATTTTTCAGGTCCATTGTACCCATTGGGACATTTTTGTGGGGCTATGGGTAGCCTGTATTTTTTAAAAAATAAATCCACCAAATATGCAGTATGACTGTAAAGTTACTCTCATCAGAAGACCCCCCACCCCCAGTTTGGTAAAGATTGGGTCAGGGGGGTTAATTTTATGGGCCTCAACTTTCCTCCATTGATAACAACCTAATCTTTACCAACCCCTGCCGGCATGGCCAATTGGCTGATGGGAATTGTAGTTCATGAACATCTGGAGAGCCGCAGGTTGCAGACCCCTGTTCTATGGAGAGTTATTTTAAGGAGAGTTACCTTTAGCTAGACTGCAACTTTAGTTCCCCTAAAAGGGTACCTTTAAAATACTGTCCTCCCAGAGCTCTCCAAATATTCCCTGTATTGAATAATAGAGTTTGGCTTTTTAAGCTCAATTGAAATGAAAACAAACAAATAAATCAACAAATAGAAATTGGGAACCCCCCCCAAAAAAAAACACAAAAACATCTTTTTGTGTTCAATACACACCTCTAGTGCAGACTTGATGCATGCTTTTCATATTACTGAATTCATACTAGATATTCACAACATGTACTCCTCCTTGACATAATTTATATATTCTTGGTCATACCATGCCTGCAATGGTATGTAGTTCAGAAGAAGAGGAGGAGGAGGAGGAGTAGTTTGGATTTATATCTCCCTTTTCTCTCCTGCAGGAGACTCAAAGGGGCTTACAATCTCCTGAGAGAGCTCCAAGAAGCTGTGACTAGCCCAAGGTCAGCCAGCTGGCATGTGGGGGAGTGTACAGGCTAATCTGAATTCCCCAGATAAGCCTCCACAGCTCAAGCGGCAGAGCTGGGAATCAAACCCGGTTCCTCCAGATTACATACACAAGCTCTTAACTTCCTACGCCACTGCTGCTCCTTAATTAAGCATCTAACATTAAGACAAGGAATTGCTGGACATTCCATAATATAACTGGACATAAACTGGATGTTCAAGAATAATTTGTGCTAAAATGGTATAGAACTCCAAAGCAACTGGCACATATGATAAGGGGATTTAGTCCAAAATGTTGGCATTGTGAGGATAAAAATGCAATTTATATACATATGTGGATTGAATGTAAGGAATGTAAAACAAGTAAAACAATTGTGGAACCAGGTAATACTACATATAAAGAAATTAGTGAAATATAAGTTAGTGGTAAATAAAGAATTATTGTTTATGGGTATACTGGAAAATAGCAGAATAGAAAAAAGGAAAAGATTACTGTACAAAATAATAAGAGCTGTTCATGCAGTTATTGCACTGGGATGGAAAGATAAGATATGGACGATACAGAAATGGTTACAATATGTTTGGGAACAAGTACAGTTAGAAATATTTGAAATAATGTCTCAAAACCAACTATGGCAAGATAGACAAATTGAGATGATGAAGATATGGACTGAATTTGCAGATTGGATGAGAGAAGTCAGAGTCATGGAAGAAAGATGGGAGAAGAGACTACAAAGAATGAACCTGTTGCTGCTTACCTAAGAAATGAAGAAAGAAACTCATGAGGAGGGAGGGAAAAGGGGGAAAATGTATAATTTGGATGAAACATAAAGTTGCTAATATGTTTGTAAGAAACCGGTCCAAATATACCAATAAAAAATTATAAAAAAGGAAAAGCATAATTTGTGCTGGAGCATCATTGCAGGGATTCTTGGGCAAGCAAAGGTTAACAGGATCTTTTGAACTTGGTTGATGGGATTTTTTATTTTCTTTGTGCTGTAAACTGCATCAAGTTGGGAGCTGTAAAGCCTGTTGAGCACAGAATCTGAAACATAAGTCTAGAAGCCTGTTGAAAAGAGAATTTGAACTTTCCACACACCCTACTATTGCATAAATCTATGGGAGTGATAAAGCTGTAATCAGGTTAGCATTCACTACAGTAGCTGAGCACCACCCCACCACTACCAAGTGCATTGCTGTATTGCAGGGAAGTGTTTCAAGGGTGAAGATGGAGCTTCCAGTTTCTCTCCCATTCAATTTTCACCAATATGATGAAGAAACTCCCCCCTAACCATTTGGTAAAAATGGAACAGGAGGGAAACCAAAAGCTCTTTCTCTTCCTCTTCCCACCCCCCACCCTTTTGCAAATATATTCAAAGAGCCTTTGCATGGGTTACTCTTACGTAGCACACTAGAGCTGTATTGAATTCTTGCCTTTGAACATTTTTGCAACTGAGGCAAAAATCGTGTTTTGAAGGGTACAAAAAGTATTGTTTCCTCCATCTTCTGATTTTTGCATTTTGTTTTCATTCATAGTATTTATTCCGATCAATCACCCCACCCCCAAAGCAACATTTTTAAACAGTGTTTCTTTCTGTTTCAGGGATCATGTAGTGAACCTGTTGACATGACAGAGCCATATAGTCAATTAGGTAATCTATGTGGCAACATCAGTGAGGGGAACTTAAACCACATCAACCTCTCTCCAGAGTCCTGATCCATCTTTATTTCCAAATACACATTCTCTGCATTCTCCTATACATAGACTGCATCTTTACTTAAGTGCCAATACCTGTATTCTTTCTGATGCTTCCTAATGTGCCCCAGAAACTGTGTGACAATTTCATCCTCAAAGGTAGCACAGCAAAAAGGGATTGTTAATAAAATAGAATCATTTTAATTCTCCTGGCTCCCTTTGAATACATATGCATTGCTTCATGTGCCTGCTTCAAAGTGCCAAAAATGGGAGGAAAACTGTGAACAGTGAGGCTAAATAATGATGAAATGCAAGAGGCAGAAGCAGGAAAGGGGAAGAACTTGATATTTCACTTTTTGGTGTAGGGCCCAAACATATAAACTGAAGCTAAATACAGACAAGATCCGAGTGCTGGTGGTCAATGATAACACTGCTCAAGGACTGGGAGGGGCCATATCTTAATGGTAGAGCATCTGCTTGCATGCAGAAGGTTCCTGGTTTAATTCCTGAGGGGAGGGGTCTGGGGCAAAATACAATTCATGTATATCTGGCTTAATCCTTTCAAATAGCAAACTTATTCAAAAAGCATCAAAATAATTATAGAAACTGATTCCCCTTTTCTTTCTTTTTTCCACATATGAGAAGGCAAAGGAAGGGGAGACCCCTTCTTGCATTGTCTCTTTAACCCATTTCTTGCCAAATTTTCTTACTTTTAAAAAAAATCCATTATATTTTTGTAGTTTTCCAGAGAAAAGGAGTATCTCACTACTAGGTTTTTTTCTTCAACACAGGTGAAATCTATATGTAAGATGAATTATCTATCAGCAGTTAAGAAATGGAAGTGTGCCATGCTTAATGTTCAAGTTTATCTTCATTTAGCCACATGAAATCAATCTAGTCCCTGCTTTCTGATTCTCAACTGGGGTGAACTGCAGCAGCCTCAACCTCTACAGTTTACTCAAGAGGAGAGTTTCTTGAAGCATTGTGGTTTATCTCCCAATTTCTCTTTAATCCAGAGTAATTTACTCAGCTAGAATTACACTATCCAGATGGCATATCAGCCACGATGTTCCTCCACAGTTTGTGGAGACATCAGCACCACATAATTTCCCAACCAGAAACCCCAGGAACTTGTGAACCATGAATAGAAAGAGTATTGTTAACTTCTTTCTTGCATTGTATATCTAAAAATCCAAATGAATGAATAAACACACATTTGATGTTCTAAGGCTGTTCATTTTTGGCCACTAGCCTGCCACCTACCAGAAATTCAGTAAGGGTACTAAATTTAGTATTACTCTTTCCTTTCAGCCTTTGAGCTTCTTACTGTTTTGACATATAGGTAGTGAGGAAAATGAATGACCAGAACAGGAAACTGAATACAATGTCCCCTATGAAGTATTTTTATTCCAGTCTGTCTTTCAACTACGTTGTCAAGGGATTTATAAGAGAATTACATTTACACAAGCCAAACATCTGATCATGCAATCAGGTTTTTTTAAATCTTATTTTTTTTAAAAAAAGAAATGGGAGACATGGAAATTTGAGAACAGAAGGATAATAGTGGAATTGAACAAGTTTTTTCATTCAGATCAGATAATTATTTTGGCAAAGTCAGAACATTTTCTGAAGATTATACCTCACAGGTGTTTTCCCAAAGTATTTCAGCCACTTAGATTCAAAAAGCATGATTTTATGCCTTTGCACTTTCAGACTAAGTTTGTGCCAACTTGAACAGTACAGTATAGTTCTATGCCAGCAACTGAATTAGCTTGAAAATGAATGTTCAGCATAAGTAGCTTATCTCTTTGTTACTACCTCTGAGCCCAAAATAGTCAACTTTTTTGGAACAAGGAATTAATGTTAATTACTATTGCAGAATGATTTTATAAAAGAATTGTACAGAGAAAAGATGCAACTCCTCTTTCTGAACACATCAATGCTAAGAAGATAAAACATCAAAAATCTATATTTTAAAATGCAATCCTTGTTTTCTTATTTTAAAATGCAATCCTTGCTTAAAATATATAATTAAAAGGAAATATTAAAACCCCATAATCTATACTGTGAGTGACCACCATACAGTGCCATTCTATTATGTTTGAGCCAAAATACCACTGAGTCTGGTAACATAACAAAACCCCAACACTGAGGGTTACAGAGCTGGCTTCAAAAAGTCATTTTGGAATAAGACCATCTTACACAGCTTATGAAAATCAATTCAGTTCCTTCACTTTCATCAGAGGGAGACATTACTAGATTCACCATGCGCCTACCCTTTATGGATTTAGGTACATGGAAAAGGCCTTCCTCTTCACCCAGGCATTTGGCAAGCCTCCCTGGAAACCCCCTCTGAGCTGCCAGTCTGAGGAGTTGGAGGTTGGGGTTATATCAATGCTATTTTTCTTGCTGTTTTAATTTATGATATGTTATTGTTTATTGGCTTGAGTGTTTATTGTTTATTTTTATTGTTTTTAACCTGTGTAGGCCACTTAAAGATGCTGGTATAAGGCAGGGTATACAATTTTATAAATAGATAAAAATAACAGTTTTCTCTTAGTTTCACACAAGAGAGAACAAAGAAGTCTTCAAGTTCTCAATTGTTTTCAAGTCAGACACTTTATATTGTACAGTTTGTGTTGTAGTTCTATTTAAATTTTGCATACAAACCTCAACTGTGTATGAGTTTATGCCCTCCTCAGTTGTGAAAATTAGATTCCCAGTGCAGCCTGACAACCAGTGGGTGGGGTCATGAGAGGCAGCTGGCATGATGAGACTTTCAGGAAATACCTGGAATTGACATCACACTTCTCTAGAAATCAGCAGAAACTGTGTCATGAAACCATGGAGTTTCCAAATATTCCCAGAAATACATGGCAACCATCTGTGAAGAAATTTTCATTACATGGCACTATCTTTATTACAGGGACTAACATGCAATGATGGCAGTCTGTATGACAAAATAATCTTCAAAGTCTAGATACAGTCTAAAGAATGGAGTATAAAAATTGTTCATTCAAGGCACAGATTGATTGAGGTCTGGAAGATATAGTATTTGTTAACTACAGCAACTTTTAAATATTGTAAGTTTTTGGATTACTTTCAAAAAATTTTACGCTGCTTCTGAATGGCCTGTGGGCTGTTATAAAGACTTATTGACTACATAAAATGATATAAGAAGGTATGTCAGCTCAAAAATATGTATAAAAAACAAATGCATCATCAATATGAGCAATGAAAATAAATGGACCAATGACAACATAGGGAAACCAAAAGAAATGAAATGGGGCATATTCACCCATACATTCACCTAATACAAACAAATATTTGAAGGAGTGCCAAACATGAAAAGAAACCACTGCCAAAAATGCTCACAAAAACAGTGAACACATTCAAGTCAGCCTTAATTCTTGTGTCAGAACATTGCTTTTTCTTGAAATCCTTGAATATAAAAATGAAAATTTCTTAGCCTGATTAGTCTGTAAATAAGTTGAATGATACTTTTCTCATTTGTATGGTAAACAAGAAATGACTTGGGTGCTGTGTGGTTTCTGGTCTGTATGGCCGTGTTCTAGCACCATTCTCTCCTGACGTTTCGCTTGCATTTGTGGCTGGCATCTTCAGAGGATCTTCAAAGGATCAGAGGATCTGACACCAGCCACAGATGCAGGCGAAATGTCGGGAGAAAATGCTTCTAGAACACGGCCATACAGCCCGGAAACCACACAGCACCCCAGTGATTCTGGCAATGAAAGCCTTTGACAATACAAGAAATGACTTGCTTTGGAAGCTGCACATTTATCATGTAATTAGTGTAACAATGACTGTGTACAAGATCTTGGATTAAAATCAAATTCCCAGTGCTGTTATTCTGTCAAATCATTTCTAATTGAGTGCATCTCTCTCTTTTTTTTAATTGAGAGATCTTTGCCAGAAATTACATCATTTCTGGATTCATACTTCAGCATATGAGTCCAATTTAATTTGACTAGAGTGATGATTTGTTTCGGTGATGCTCAATAGTCTGCCTGTTAGTGACAGTTTACTAATGTGCTATTGGCATGGCATCACAGAAGCCCTGATTGTTTTTCCAGCACTGAATTTCACAGTCATTTATTCAGTGGAAGTCTGTTATCTTTAATCAGACCATTTCTCTACTACCTGCAAGAGGTCTTTGACTGACATTGCAAGGAGTAATTAAGCCATTTTTTTGCAAGGGTGACTTACAGTCTGATCCACAAAATAATCAATTAGACAAAGCATGGAATAAGAAAACCATTTCTTGTAGCAACTGGGGTTCATTTACCAGAGGCGTTCCAGGGGTAAATGGTGCCCGGAGACAAATTGTCTCCAGGACGCCCCCCCTGCCTCTGCCCCCCCCACCCCTGCTCTGTCCTTGATGCCCCCAGGCTCCACCCCCACTGCCCTCGACCCCGCCCATGTCACCATGGACATGGACATGGACATGGACATGGACATGGACAAGGTCTAGGGTGCCCACCTCCCCTTGCTGGCTGGGCTCCCACCCAGCAGCCTGCAGTCTATTCTGACCTCGTCTCCGGGCAGGCCAGAAGAGACTGCAGTCCCGGCCTTGGAGACCTTCTTTTATAAGCACTGAGGCCGGGGGTGGGACTTCCTGGAAAGGGTGGGACTTCCTGCTCCCCAAGCCCCCCCCCCCCGGCCTCAGTGCTTATAAAAGGAGGTCTCCGAGGCCGGGACTGCAATCTCTTCTGGCCTGCCCGGAGGCGAGATCAGAAGAGACTGCAGGCTGCCGGCTGGGAGCCCAGCTGGCGGGGGGGAGGAAGGGAGGGGGCAGTACAGGGGGGGATTGAGGGCGCTTGGAGGCAGCAGGAAGACTGGTCAAGGCACGTGAAAACAACGAGGCAGCAGGACTTCCTGGTCACATGGGGGGCTGATTTTGCGCCCCCCTCACGTGACCAGAAGAGTGGCGCCCGGGGACAAGGGGTACCCCTTGTCCCTAGGCAGATACGCCACTGCCATTTACACAATACTTTCTGCACTCAGGGTAAAGCCCATGTGGAAGGCTATTGGTTTAAATTCATACTTCTATGTAGAATGCATAAATACTGAAAGATTTTATGATGGTGGCAGCATTTTGTGAGCCATTGCCATCACTGAATTCTGGTGGATATGCACACTGTTTACATGGTGAGGCAGGTTCACACTAATCTTTATCTCCTGGCCCGGTCTAGTCAGCTTGCTAAAAATGAACATACAAGCTGCTCTGGAAAAAAATAATGGAGGATTTTGTATGTCAGCCAGTGTCTTTCTTCTAAGGTGAATTAAACTACTACTAAAACATCAGTTAGCAATGGGGGAACCATATACAAAGGAGGATGGATTTTCTCTACCTTTAATGGTAATGGGAAGTTGAGAATTTCAGGGCATGCAGCTTTCTTCCCTTCTGACAAATACCGTAAGCTGTATCTGTTAAAATTTCCTTTCCGTATACAGCTATGAAAGGCACAGCTTAGTTGCTAACTAGTACTAAAGTGAAAGGCATTACAGTATACTTTATAAAACTTGGAAAACTGACAGCAATGGAGCAAAGAGAGCATGGGAGCAAAGAGAACATTTATTTGTGAATGCTGGTAGTACCTCTCTGGATGGAAAGGAAAGCATATAGTTTTGTTATCAATCCACACTGAAAGCAGGCTAGCTGGATAATAGATAGTAGAGGATCAGACAAGCAAAATGGGAAGTGTAGTGGAAACTGTGTAGTACGACCCGTGAAGTCGTCAGCGCAGAGCGAGGCGAGGCGGAGGTAACTTTTATCGCTGGTGGAGATGCGCCAGCAGCGGAGACCCGGAGGAGTCCGTGCTCCCTAGCGAGTCTCCCGCATGCGGATTTCCTGGCACCTTTTATTGTTATTCTGCTCCGGTGCCGGAGAGGAGGACGGGGGAGTTCGAGGAGAGGCTGAGGAGGCCGGGGAGATCATCATGCTGATGCATGATCTCACCTGGCTCACGATCTTGGAAAGGAAAGGGCGTAAGCGTCTGAGCCTAATCTCCACCTGGGGAGCAAGACCATTGTCCCTGCGCCCGATTGATTGAGCCAGACAGTTCATGACCACGTGACTCATGGGGGGATGGGGAGTGAGGAATTAGAGATGCGGTCAAACCGGCAAGGCGTAAGGTCCGTTAGCGTCCCCTACGCGTTCTACAGTGCTGCTGGAGTGAAGCCAGTGCATTACCACATCTCCTCCTTTTACATTTTAGAAAAAAAGAGGGGACGAAGAGAATGCTAAGAGGCGTGAATTTAAAGGGGCGGCTTGTCTCCCTCCGCCCGTCTAGTCAAGCTGACCAAGCTGGCTTGTGTAACATTAGAACTTGGTTGCGGGGTAAAGGGAAATTCGAGGGCTTCTTACACGTTACAGGCAATATTAGACCGCATTGAGCGAAGTACAAGATCCGATAGCGAGGCACACAATTAAACCAATGCAGAGCTGTACAATAGCACTCCAACCATCCTCCGGCAGCCAGCTCCAGAGGGGCTGACCACCAATGGGGCAAAACATCGCCACTTCAGATTAGATGCAACTTCTTGCAGCTCCGCGTGCTTTCATGTGAATCAACTGGGAATTATCAGAAAGATTAAAACAACACATATTATGTACATTCTCACAGCAGTGATGTAACAACAACAAGTAATCAATAGCGGCCACGATTGTCTGCAGAATTAAACGTAGCGAAGTTCCTGCTGCTTTCGGAGCCAGAGGCATCCAGAAGGCGGTGGAGATAGAGTTGATGGACTTAGCAAGGGCACAGGCCAGCCCGGTAATAGTCTTAGCATTGTAGAAGCGAGTCGGGGGGACTCCCACTAGGGGAAGTTGGGGAGGGGCGAACTCCGGCGAGGAGAGGCGACAGCGTTGCTCCGAACAGGAGAAGTCGAAGAGCAGAAGCGGAGACGTGGCCCGGCGTCCGGAGCTCAGGGTGGAGCCTGGGGGGTAGAGAGCGATGGTATTGGCTGACTGAGGCAACAAGGAGTTCCGGCAGAAGGCGGGCAGGAATATAATTAGCGTTCTCTCCCCGCGGGTCCAGAACCAGCCCCTGGGAGCAGGATGTTTCGAACATGGGGAATGTCTTCACGTGTGTGCAGCTCCAACTGGCCAAGCCCGATGGAGGAATGGGCCGGGTCGGTTCCCGCGCAGCTGCGCCCGGTGATCGCGGAGGCGCTTAAGGTGTTAGGAACCGTGGTTAGCGACAGTCTTGGTGACAAGGAGAAGCGCCAGCCGGAGGGTCACTGGGCAGCCCCGAGGGTCCCCAGTCGCGGCGCTCACTAAAAGTACCTGATGGATGAGGCATTCATGAAGGGGGCTTAGCGGAATCCGCTAGGAAGTCTCGAGCTTACAGGCGAGGGGAGCAGGCAGGAGCCTTAGCAGGCTCCAACTCCCTAGGTACTGCGCCCAGGCAGAAAAGGTAGAGGCGTTGGCAGCGGCAGCAAACTGCTCCCAGATGTTGGTCTGGTGAAGCTTCGTCAAGGAGGGTGGCCCGGTCGCCATAGGCAGGAGGCAGACGAGCCAGGAACAAGGCCGGTGTAGCCGCCCGAGTTAGCGGTGATGATTACACAGGAAGCCCGGCACAGAGGTTCGGGTGAATTCTCGGGGAGGTGGTCTTGCTGGTGCCCAGCGGCTCTAGGAGCTTGGCTGGTGAGTGGCTTTGGCGTCTCCCAGGTCATTCGGGTCTTTTGGAGGCATTGGCGGTGGCGTTCCTATTGTTGAAGATGGCTGAAAGGCGGGAATCCTCCTAGAAGATATGTTCCATCTCGGGATGGGGTTGGATTTCCTCCAAGCCATTCCATGGAATTTGGCCCTGTCCATGGCGAGTGTCCGGGAGTCCACAGGGACCTGTAGGAAGAGGGGACTGAAACACACCCCTTGCCCGTTCCCAGGTTATGGGGAGGCGGGTCCCATGAGGCTCAGTTCTAGAGTGGATGGCGGGATGTCGGGATCCCGAGTTTTAAGAGTTTTAGAATTTAATATAAAGAAGGCTTGTTTTGCAGCCTGTGAAGGTTGCTTTTAATGCCAATCCCTCCTATAAGGGGCGCCTACTCCCTCTTTCTTTGGATTGTTTGACAGGGAGGGGCAGAAGTGGCGACCCTGGTGGGAATTAGCTTCAGGCGTCATCAGAAGGGTCGTCGAAAGGCGAGGTCGAGCCTCGAGAGAGAGAAACAAGCTGAGGTCCTGGAGAGTTGTGGGTATGCATGCTTATCCAGTAACTAACACAAAGGGGGAGCTTTTAGGCGCTTTTGGGGGGGGGATGGAGTGCATCGAGAGAATGAAGCAATCAGGCAATTGGAGGGCAAACTCTACCAGCACACACAAAAGGAATAAAAAAAGGGGGGGTTTTGCAAGGGGAGTTTGCACTTACCGTGACCTTGAGTGGCTAATGCAGGAGAGTAGCTGGATGGTGCAAAAAATTTTGTGATCCCGAGATTATCTTGAGGGAATTGCAGCCCGCCCGGGGCACGCTCCTTAAAGGGGCGGTTTAAACGATAAGCGCCAACTTTAACGTGGTACTGATAAGAGTTGCCCGTGAGCTGGGCGACGCCATAACTTAAGCGGGTTTGGGTATTAGGAACATAATGGTGGCAGCCCCTTTTTTAAACTGGGGCCTGTCCACGAGCAGTGCTGCTTGTTATCAGGGCCGGGCCCAGATTTTCTTCCAGGGAGGGCCAGTCAGCCCGAATTGGCCCTCCGCGCCTCTACTGGTCGAAAAACAGAAAGAAAAGGAGGGGGAGAGGGAAACGGTTTTCTACGGGGAAATAGAAGGTAGTCTCTCTGGAGAGACACGATTGGGATCAGTGATCTGTGGCGGCTTTACCCATCCCAGACCAGAGTCGTTTTAACCTGACTCCATGAGATCCCTTCCCCAGAGATTAGACATGGATGTCTAAAAGCGATGGGGTAGGACTGTCGAGCTGCGCTCGAGCCCTGGGCTGTTGACCGTGGCTTTGGTGAGGATGCTCCATCTCGGTTTGTCTCCCCCACCCCAGATGTGCGGGCAAGCCTGCGATTCGAAGCCACTGGTCGGGCCACTTTCGGCTGCTCTGATAGCCGGTAACATCAGCGCCCGGTGTCCACCGAGCCCTTGAACTACACCGCTTCTATGGCGAGCTCCAGGTATGAAGCGGGGAGGATACGATAAACGTCTCACATGCGGCGGTGGTGTAGGCTAACGCCATAATGTTGGCTGCGAAGCACCATTAAGCCTTTATTGGAGTGCGGCAGCGAGCGCATGGGGCAAGAAAGAAGAATCAGCTGTGGCGTGCGCTGGCTCCGGCAGAGCAACTCCTGTGGGATGTTTGTCAGACAGGAGATAGATGGGTCGCTTAATTAGTGGAGTCGATCTACTCCGAGCGTGATGAACAGTCCCTGTTCAGCGGCAGAGGCAACTGGCAGCACCAGCCCAATAGTCCGGTAGGGATAGGCTGGAATCATACTGGGTTAGGCGACAAGAACTACCGTGGGAGAACTTAAAGGGAGATGGGCTGGAGTGCATGCGGCGAGATGCCCGCGAAGGGGTGGTTTAGGCAGGGGCCTTGGCGTTTTGGGTCTGCTCTGGTACTCTCCTCCCTTGGTCCTGGGCTGGGGAGGCGCCGGGCGGGGAGTTTCGGCAGACGGTGCGTTTCTCTCAGTGGAAGCCTTTCTGGCAGCGTGGGCATCGGGTCTTAGGTGGCCTTCTCCTCCACCGGGGACCCTCCTCCGCTCGGGGTTGTAGAGGCCCCCCACGGGCTGCCTACACTCCGCCGGAAGATGTCGGGTCTGCGCGGTTAAAGCAGTCATCCTGGGAGGCTGCCTCCCGCTGGTGGAAAGTGCTGCGGCTAGGAGAGGCTAGCAGTGGCCGGGCGATGTCCTGGCAAGCCTAAAGCATGTCGGCCAGTTCAGGATTTTTACCCCAGAGCCCGTGATAAGCCTGCGGCACTCCGTGGGCGTTCTCTTTTTTAAGTGAGGAGCACCGTTTTGGAGCCTCCTGGCTATCTACCTGCCTCTTGAGCACTTCCTGGAGCCTGTTTACAAACTTCGGCATAGGGCTCTTGGGGTTTTGCGGATGGAGGAGAAACTCACAGGTTGGCTGGCGTTGGGGACCTTGACAAATGCCTTATAGAAGCACTCCAGGCGACCCGTCAGGAGTGGCCTCAGGCAGGACTAATCTGATCGTTGGGGTTGGCGAAAGCATCTGAAGCCGTAAAGCTTCTTGGCCCGGTGTAGCGCCGCCAGGGTGGCTGCTCTGTTGAAGCACTGCTGGCGGAACTTCGCTCCCAGACCACAAATTGTGCAGAGCTCAGGAGCATGCGAAAGGTGGTCTTCCAGTCGTCTGGAACCATTAGGTGGTTCCTTGCGATGGCCTCCAGCATGCCTCTCCGCGTAGGGGCTAGTGACTCCTAAAATCCCGCGTAAACTGCGGGCTCCAGTGAGGATGTTATAACCCAAAGGGGCGGTGCTTCGACAACCCGCCCGAATGGCCATACCCTCCCCTCAGTATCTGAAGTGGGCCGGGGCACAATGCAAGTCGGCATCGTCTTCCGTCAGGGTTTCTTTCTTCTGCAGATCGTGGCTATCGTTCTCGCGAGAGTTTTGGAAACCAGCGCCATTGCGATGGCTGTGGTCTGAGTGGCCCGGAGAAATGAAGAGCGGAACAAGGGGAGGCTGAACATGGGAAGAGTTTGAAATGGAGTGAAGGAGCAAGGGGGGGTAGAAGAGGAGGACAGGCGTCAATTTAGTGGATAGAAAATTCGGGTTGAAATTGGTGGTGAAAGATGTCGAAGGAGAGGCCTACCACAGCAAGGGAGGCCATAGGTCTGCAGGCTGATGGCGACAAAACATTGTCTCCACGTCAGTAGCAGCGACATCGGTAGCGAGGCTCTGTCGAAGAGTCGCCCGATGTTTCCCAGTCCTTAAGATTCAATGTCCCCTCTGGGTACCATGGACACTGAGCTTCAATCTCTCAGCCATTTCGCGCAGCTCGCTATAACTACGGGGACCCTGCGCGTTAGCTAAGCTTTCAGTTAGTCAACGTGCTTGTCATAAGCCCTGCTTTGCAACTCCCATACTCACGGTGTTCCATTCCGGACGAAGAGTGTCCCTAGGGCGTGTCTCTGGATCTTGCCGTCCAGGACAAGCGATACCAGCGGTGGTCCCTGGATGCGCCGATCCAGCGGACCGGTACGGCCTTCAGGCGGCCGGTGAGCAGGGTGGAGACCGAGGATTCCGGGTTTTCGGCACCAGCTTGTAGTCGACCGCGTGGTCAGCGCAGAAGCGAAGGCAGGCGGAGATAACATCTGGTGGAAGTCGCCAGCAGCGGGAGACCCGAGGTCCGTGCTCTAAGCGAAATCCCGCATGCGGTTCCTAGCACCTTTATTGTTATTCTGCTCGAGTGTAGGAGAGGGAGGACCGGGGAGTTCAGGCCCGAGGCGGGAGAGTCGGGAGATCATCATGTGATGCATGATCTCACCTGGCCTACGTCTTGAAAGGCGTAAGCGTCTGAGCCTAATCCTCACCTGGGGGGCAAGACCATTGTCCACGCCCGATGATTGAGAGCCGGAACAGTTCATGACCCGTGACTCATGGGGGGATGAGGAGTGGGGGTGCGGTGCGACCGGCAAGGCCGTAGGTCCGTTGGCGTCCCAACGTTCTACCACGGTGCTGCTGGGTCGGCAGTGCATTACTACAGGGAAGGATGAATGAAAAAAAAGATGGCCCTTACTAAAAAGCTGAACAGATAAATCTGAGTATCCATTACTAAGGAAACATATGAGATTTTTCTCAGCTGCCCAACAAATTCTAGGAGGGCAGGGCAATTCAAGCAGCACATTTCTTGAACTACCATGAGCTCTAGGAACACATCAGCCTCTGTGCAGCCTTCTCATGAGGCAGAGTTTGCTGTTTCTTTTGCTTCTGAGAATGCTCTGGCATCAGGCCCCTGAGGTTGTTATCCAAATGGAAGAGAAAAATTACCACTGGAGCGGCTCTAAGCTGTTTTTCCAACCTCTGTAAATGAGCCCTTCTGAACTTCATTTATAAGTTTGCTGGTATGTTCTTATTTTTCTCAAAAGGGCTCTGTTGGCACGGTGGGATGATCACGTAACTGGGTTCACATGCTTAGCATATGCTGGGGAAAACTGAATGGTTGTTAAGCATAAAAAGAACCACATTTTGCATGAAGATCAACTGGACAAGGATTGGGTTTATTCTACAGCCAGGCCACCAAACTAGTTAAAATATCTGTCAGGGTGTCAAGTGCCGGATCTGGAACTAAACACAGAAATCTTTATTTGCCAGCCATCAGCGCTGGCTACCGAAACACTCACACAGTCTCAATATATCAATTCCACCTCCCTCCCACCTCCCTAGCCCATAATACTACTCTCTACAGAAGGCAGGAAGGACAGGAATGCAAGATGTGCTCAAGGTCAATGGCCAGAGGTGGTACAGTTATCTTGGGTGCTTCAACTTAGTTAGCTAGGAAAACAAAAGGGTTCCATCCCCCACAGAACTGCTCTGCTTGCTATCAGGCCCCAGCCTGACACAGAACTGCTTTCATTTTCCCTCACAAGTAGATAATAATGATAATGCAGGAAATAAACAATATTTAGTCCATTTGGTTAATCCATCTTTTAACAAAAAATTGGTATAATTTAATAATCTGATTTATATTTGATTCTTATATTTGATGACAACCAAATCTACCTCTGGAATGATATATTGTTAATGTAAGTTATTCTAACATGATAGATAGTGTTAACTGTTGCATTACTTTAAATGCTTCTTTTTTCCATTTTGGATCTAGCTTTCCATACTAAAATTCATTAAGGGTGCCTCTGCACAACCCATTTAGACTGGTATGGGGCCAGTTAAAATGTCATTATGCGGGGGGGAGATCGCACAGCTACCAGCAGCATTTCCCCCCCACAATGGTGGTTTTTGAACTTTGGTCTTTTGGAAAACGCCAGCTTCCATTCAGTGCTGAGCGAATGGCACAAGGGGAAGCCGCCATTTCCCCACATTGGTGCAGATCCCTTTTACCTCGTCCCCCAGCTGTGTCGCTCTAGAGAGGCCAGGGGACACGCCTCTTGGCCTCCGGCCCTGGAGGCGTTGCCATGGCCACAGGGGCATGTCCCATGGTCTCTCCAGTGCAACGGCAGCCAGGAGACAAGGTAAGAGAAATCTGAGCCGGCTTGCCTGTGCAAACACAGCCCCGTGGGGCACTGGGGCCATTCACAGGGCACCGTGCGAATGGCCCTGGGGGGTGCACCGGCATCATTTATGCCGGTGCACCTTCTCTTGCAAGGTTGTGCAGAAACAGCTTAAGTGTTAGCTGTGGAAACAGCTGGTTGCTCTCCTTTTGTATTTTTGGTATCCCAGAAAGTTTATTATTTGGTATATTATTTGTTGATCTATGTAACAGGATATATATAAGCTGCCCTAAAGTCAGGTTCAGAGTTGTAAACACTTCCTTTAACCCTAGTATTATGACAGCATTCACTGTTTCAGTACCATTTCTCATTATTAATGATGAATTTTGTGAGTGAGTGTATGTGTATGTGTGTGTAAAGTGCCATCAAGTTGCAGTCAACTTAGTGTTTTGAAGGCAAGAGACTAACAGGTGGTTTGCCATTATCTTATCTTACTTTGCACAGATCCAATTCAATTGCTAACCAGAGCCAACCCTACTTAACTTCTGAGATCTGACAAAATCAGGCTAGCCTGGGCCACCAGATATTATAATTACAGAATACTGAAGTATATATATAATTCATTTTCCTAGACAATTCCAGCAACAGGGGAGCACACATTAAATTAATAATGTTACTAATACAACTACAGTTCTAAGGGCACTTTTCTGGTAGTAGGCCACATTGGATAATATGACACTTGTTTTTAAATAGACCTTTTTAGGATTTGGTTAGGCTAAAACAGGGGTCAAATACAGCTAGTGTAAACAGCCTTGGATTAACTATTGAGCAAAATAAGCATATGCTTAGACCCTCAAGTAAAGAAGACCCCATAGAGTTTTTATTTCTCTTTATCTCTGCTAAGTGTTGAAGCAGATTTGTTACATCAAATTAATTTTGAAGATATGATCAAAAAATTTGGAATTAAAAATGCAAAAGAAAACTTTTTGTAATGTAAATAAAGTTATAAGTAAGCCACAGTAAACATTACTTTACATATTTTATTTTATTTTTTAGATTTCTAGGCCGCCCATCCCCATAGGGCTCAGGGTGGCATACAATCAGTAAAACAATAATCCAATAACAATAAAAGGCTTAAAACCCCTACAACATAAAATATTTAAAAAAATTCAACAACAATAAAACCCGAATTCCCAAAGATGGTGACTTCCCTCACAGACCCAATATATGACTTGATTCTCTCTGTTAAAATGCTATGTATCTTCAAGAAATGAAAGCAATGGAATTATATATATATTAGTAGCAAAGCCCATTGTGGGAGAGATGAAGTGGGCCATAGCAAAGGGTTGAAGAGGAAGCAACTCCCCCTGCAGTGGGTTTAGGTGAGGCTATAGCTGGGCAGAGGAATGGGAAGGCTGGTGGCAGGCTCAACAGGGGGAGGGTGGAGTGGAAAGGCTTGGGGTTGGGGAGGGTTGTAAGGTGCGAGTTAGGGTGGGGAAGGGTTGGAAGGTGGACTTGGAGGGGGAAAGTGAGACTTAGGGTGGGGTGGAATGGCAATGTGCTGCTTAGGGTGGGGAGAGTTGAATGGAAAGGGTTGAGGTGGGAAAGGGTCAGAAGATGTGACTTGAGTGGAACAGGGTTGAATGTGGATAGTTGGGGTGGGGGAGGCATGGGGGCTTCAATCCTTCATGCTGAAATCAGTGCACTGAGTCCAGTGAGCACGTGGGCCCCCCACCCTTTTGTGAAGAGAGGCCAGGCAGAAGGGTGGGCTGTCCTGCCTTTTGGACTCAGTGTGAGTTCTGATGGTTTTGCCAGGCCATGGAGCAACTGCTCCGCAGCCTAGCAATGGCCAATTGACCTGCAGGACTCACAGGGCTTTTGTCCCTGTGCGTCCTGCACGTTAATCAGTTAAAAGTTCGGAATCGGACATTCGAACCTATATATATATTTATCTATATATAAAAAAACTACCAAAAATAAAGCACTTTTCAACAAAACCAAATCATTTGTAAAAAGTGCCCCCATTTAAGCTCATGTCTTATAAAACTGTCTTATGGTACTTCTGCATGATACACATACATAGTTTTGACTAGAGCACTAAGTAGAGACCAGATCACTCTGGTCCTGTACCAACTGCACTGGCTGCCAATCAAGTCCTGGGTCATATTCAAAGAATTAGTGTTAACTTTTAAGGCTGTGAGCAATCTTGGACCTGCAAACCTATGGGACCGCCTCTCCCTGTATTGCCCAATTAGGTCCCTCCGCTCGTTGGAGGGGAACCTGCTAGTGATTCCTGGCCCAAAGGAGATCCAGCTGGCTTCTATGAGGGCCAGGGTTTTTCAGTCCAGCCCCCTACCTACTTGAATTAGTTCTGCAGGGCCTGTAAGACAGAGCTTTTCTGCCAGGTGTTCCACCAGGCATTCCCAGCCTGCCTGACTGTTATCATCATTGGCCTCCTGTGGGTGCAATAGGGAGTGGTGGTTTTGCCATCTGTTGGTTGTTTTGACTATCTGACTGATGTTTTTATTGCTGCTTTATTATGTAAATGTTGCTGTTGTTGCTGCCCTGAACCCTGTAAAATGGGGAGGGCGGGGTATAAATGAAAATAAATAAAAAAATTAAAAATGAAGTCTATGAGGGAAAATAAAATGTTTGCATGATTTTAAAAAATTATACTTGTTCCCTTAAAAATTATAGTAGCAATTATAGTAATCAAAATAAGCTTGAACAAAGCACAAGTTGTATTATCTTCAAAAGCTATAAATCAAAAATAATTATCATAATGAGGGTAAATTTTGCAAATTTATTAAAATATAAAAGCGGAGTAGCATAAAAACCTACACTTCTAGTGACCTTTCGAAGTGTTAGTTGAATGAATCCAATCATTCAGACAGATTTATTGGTCTTACATTCAATTGATTTATAGATTCTATATTAGTTGGAAGAACCTTGTGGATTTTCCAGCATTGGTATGCATTGCTACTCTCTTATCTTCTGCAAACTACGGACTCTATGGACATTTTAAGTGCTGTTATTAATGTAACAAATTTACACCCTGAGTCATAACCCCCAGGCAACATTTGTGCATAATTCCGACTGACTTCAGAGAGAGATCGGTTCCCTGAAAGACAGAAGATGGGTGGCATTTTCCAAGTACTAAGAAACTCTGACATGCAGCCAAAAGACAATCAACTCATAAGGAAAGCTTAAGCTGGTTGATATACAAAAAAATTGCCATGTTAATAAAAAGCCATAAACTCAGAAAAAATGCTGCAGTGCAATCAGTTAAGCCATAGAACATATGAAAAGCCAAGAGTTTAACCTACTGCTAGACATTATAGGTTTCCATATGAGAGGGGTTATGATTGCATTAATTTTTCATACTGCCATTTAGAAACCTCAGTTACTCTAAACCGCCTGTGCACGTAACTAACACAATTTTCCCAGAAAAGAGCATGTCTGGATATTCCAGATGTAATTTTTTTATTATCTGAAGGATTATGAAGTAGGACATTTTCTCTTTCTCACTCTCTAAGTAGAATCTGATATAACGGGCCTTCAAAAAAAAGTCTTCTACTGTAAGATTGCTGGAATACAGTATGATTCTAAACTGTGTTACACCCTTTAACTACAATGAAGTCTGCTTTATACATTGCATTTTCAGCTTTCCATTTAAAATGTAAAGTAGTAATGCAAGAAACAGATGTTTCAAAATTAGTATCATAAAGGGGCATTAATCAGAAAATCAAATACATGCATATTCTTGAGTAACTATGAACTCAGTCACAAACGCATACGTTTGAACCATGTGACATAGCCTGTTCTACTCAGGATCTGTGGAGTAGTATAGAAATGAGGGAACAGCTCTTCAGTTTCTGTAAATCAACATATAGCTTCATGACTTCGAAACAGCTTCACTGAAATGGTTACCTCAAAAAAATATGGCCAGTTTATTTTTATTCACATTTTGTTCACAAGGTAAATATGTATTTTTATAATGCACATATGGCCAGTGGATAAAGTTGATGTAACCAAGCTCTTAAGTTGTGTTTAAAGACATTGTCCAGAACAGAGTTTCTCAAGCTGGAGACCAGGGACCAATAGAGTGTAAGAGAGAGTAAGAAAAATTTGAACTTGGGTCAAGGCCTTTTAACTTGTGCCCCTATAGTATCAGCTACCCTCTGAGAATAGAACTTTTTTCAGTTCTGTTATCCATGTATAGACATTGCAGACATTTTATTTAAACTTGTCTTTAAAATGTAGCAGATAGGTTCTTACTGTAAAGAAGAGGGTTCACAAAACGAAAATCAATTCTTAAAGATGTGTTACTGGTGATCAAGGACAAGTTAATTCATGCCATAGTATTCCTTCATTACTATGTATGAGAGTGAAAGTTGGACAAGGAAGAAAGTTAACAGGATGGAAGTTGACTTCTTTGTAATGTTGTGTTGGGTGAGAGATTTGCAGAGAGATTTACAGTGGAACCACCATAAAGATAAATAAGTGGGTACTAGATCAAATCAAACCTGAACTTTCCTTGAAAGCTAAAATGACTACATTGGGGCTATCATACTTTGATCATGAAAATCATACTTCGATCATACTTTGATTATGAAAATAGGAGAGTCATTGGAAAAGACAGTAATGCTAGGAAAAGCTGAAGGCAGCAGGAACAGAGGAAGAACCAGCATGGGGTTGGTTGACTCTATAAAAACATTCAAAGCCCTCAGATTGCAAGACCCAAACAAGGTTGTTAATAGATAGGAAGTTTTGGATGATATTAATTCATAGGGTTGCAACGGGTCAGAAATGACTTGATAGCACTTAACATACAGAGAGAGAGAGAGCCCACCTGCAGCAGACATGTGTTTAACAGAATTAATACTGTGCTTATGACTGAAACCAAGTGGTGTTTTGCTGAAAGCAATTATTGATTGCCCATTTAAAAGAAATACTAACCCTTATGCTAACTTAATTACTTACCTGTTAAATGTTATGTTTTTCTTAATGGAAATTAATTATCTATCAATCAGTTCTTATTTCCTGGGTTTTTTTTTGGGGGGGGGGGTGTCATAAAGGAAGTTAGTGCAAGAAACGTAGCCTGGCTGATCAAACTCAAGAATGAGTTGGGAAGCTCCTTGGCAACATCACTAAAGGGACTTGGCTTTTATACAGTGAAAATATGCAGATGGCACTTCATAGAATTATGCAGGCTGGGACAGTGTTGGGCAAAATCTTCCATTCTGGAGTAAAGTGGGAAAAAGTCTAGACATCATAGATTAACACAGTTATTTCATACTTCTGCAATATAAATATGGCTTAAGAAAACACAATTGATAATGTCCATCATTATAGAGTAGTATCACCCAATGTAAGATCTATAGCAATGTTTCTGAGGATACATTAGAGAATATTTATTTATTTATTTAAGCTACCTTTCTCACTGAGATTTAAGGAAGATTAACAGCACAGAATGGCTTAATCAACAGAAATCAGACATCAATTAAACAATACAACAGGGAATTGGGTTGCAGAACTATGAAAACAGAACTGGAAATAAGCTGAATCAAAGCATAAGTGGTAACATCACATATTAAATGGTACAGGAATTACATAGGAGAATCATGCGCGCAATAACAGACAGTACATATTGACAGCATAGAACAGCCTGCAGTCCCTCCCTATCTCTTTACCAAAAATTCTTCCTGAAAACATTTCATTCCAGTATATTCCTTTTTTAAAAAATTTTGCCATGAAATCACAGCTGACTTATGGTGACCCCATAAAGTTTTCAAGGCAAGAGACATTGGGGGGTGGTTTGCCATTGCCTACCTGCACCTTACAAACCCAGTATTCCCTGGAGGTCTCCCATCCAAATACTAGCTTCTGAAATCTAATAAGATCAGGCTAGTTTTGGTTGTCCAGGTCAGGGCATAGTCCTATCACCTGTGTAAACAAAAATTGTTCTGGAATAATTCAGTTTTGCATAGTTTAAGGCAAACTAGGAGGGCTGGATTCTCCCTGACCTCATCAGGCAGGTAATTCTCAAGGTGTGGAAACAACAGACAATGCATGTGGGACATTGTTGAGGTTACCAGTTTCAAGGTGGTAGCTGGAGATCTCCTTGGATTCCAGATGACAGAGATGTTTACCAGGAGAAAATAGCTGCTTTGGAAGGTGGCATTATAGCCCACTGAAACCTAGCAATTGTCAATTTTGCCCATTGGAAGAGTGGCACCTACAAAGCTATCACAATGGAGCATAGTGGGAGAAAGAGAAGTCCTACAGTTATGATGGTCCCTGGCTGTGCCCACATGGGCGGTCAAGCCCGGAGCTACAGATGTTTAAAAAACCGTTTCAGGGGGGAACTTCACATGGATCCCCTAAAGTGAGGCTGCCCAGGTTACATGTCCCGAACCAGGTCTTTTGAGAATCGCACTATCCACAATTCTCTTTTAAAAACCCAGTTTGCAGCCACTCACAAGCAAACGGCTGGCCAGGAAGGTGCTTTTGTCATTACGCTTTCCTTTTGTTTTTATTTCCCACCTCACAACTGCATAGCCACGCAGGGTAAAAGGGATGTCTCATGGCATTGAAAGATGTCAGCATGGCTGTGGGGCGTTCATTCATGCCTGCCCACGCGTGGGGAAGTAAATAAAAAAAGGACAGTTACTCTTTCCAGTCCTGAGTTTATATTTTTCAGCACATGGCCACCACTCCCTTCTTTTTCTTAGAAAAACTTGCCAACACAAAATGCATGCCCAATTTGCCATTAATTAATCTTTTGCATTTACATGTCTCTTGTAAACAGATTAAATCAAAATTATTTTTACTCATGTAATAAAAAGGTTTCTTTTTCTTTTTTGAGGAGAGTTCAGCCCATTAATGTTCCAGGATATTATCTTCATATCCATATATTATTTTCAATTTAATTCCATAAATTATAAATAAATATATATTAAATAAAGAGTATTAAAGTCAGTTACTAACCGTATGTATCTGAGCTCTCTAAGCTCTTCTTGCAGTTTATTTAGAAATTCCTGTGTTCGGTTTCAGTCTATAGGTATTGAAATTAAATGTTGTTCTTAAACCTCTCAGCTCTTCCCATTTGAATCTAAGGCTTCCGCTGTGCGGAAAGGGTGCCTCTCCACCGGCAGAAATTTGCCGGGGAAGGAAGGGCCATTGCGAGTTCTGTTATCCATGTATAGACATTGCAGACATTTTATTTAAACTTGTCTTTAAAATGTAGCAGATAGGTTCTTACTGTAAAGAAGAGGGTTCACAAAACGAAAATCAATTCTTAAAGATGTGTTACTGGTGATCAAGGACAAGTTAATTCATGCCATAGTATTCCTTCATTACTATGTATGAGAGTGAAAGTTGGACAAGGAAGAAAGTTACTGTGATGGAAGTTGACTTCTTTGTAATGTTGTGTTGGGTGAGAGATTTGCAGAGAGATTTACAGTGGAACCACCATAAAGATAAATAAGTGGGTACTAGATCAAATCAAACCTGAACTTTCCTTGAAAGCTAAAATGACTACATTGGGGCTATCATACTTTGATCATGAAAATCATACTTCGATCATACTTTGATTATGAAAATAGGAGAGTCATTGGAAAAGACAGTAATGCTAGGAAAGCTGAAGGCGGCAAACAGAGTGTCCAATGCTACCATCTATAAAAACATTCAAAGCCCTCAGATTGCAAGACCCAAACAAGGTTGTTAATAGATAGGAAGTTTTGGATGATATTAATTCATAGGGTTGCAACGGGTCAGAAATGACTTGATAGCACTTAACATACAGAGAGAGAGAGAGAGAGAGAGAGAGCCCACCTGCAGCAGACATGTGTTTAACAGAATTAATACTGTGCTTATGACTGAAACCAAGTGGTGTTTTGCTGAAAGCAATTATTGATTGCCCATTTAAAAGAAATACTAACCCTTATGCTAACTTAATTACTTACCTGTTAAATGTTATGTTTTTCTTAATGGAAATTAATTATCTATCAATCAGTTCTTATTTCCTGGGTTTTTTTTTGGGGGGGGGGGTGTCATAAAGGAAGTTAGTGCAAGAAACGTAGCCTGGCTGATCAAACTCAAGAATGAGTTGGGAAGCTCCTTGGCAACATCACTAAAGGGACTTGGCTTTTATACAGTGAAAATATGCTGCAGATGTATAAATTATGCAGGCTGGGACAGTGTTGGGCAAAATCTTCCATTCTGGAGTAAAGTGGGAAAAAGTCTAGACATCATAGATTAACACAGTTATTTCATACTTCTGCAATATAAATATGGCTTAAGAAAACACAATTGATAATGTCCATCATTATAGAGTAGTATCACCCAATGTAAGATCTATAGCAATGTTTCTGAGGATACATTAGAGAATATTTATTTATTTATTTAAGCTACCTTTCTCACTGAGATTTAAGGAAGATTGTACAGCACAAGATGACTTAAATCAACAGAAATCAGACATCAATTAAACAATACAACAGGGAATTGGGTTGCAGAACTATGAAAACAGAACTGGAAATAAGCTGAATCAAAGCATAAGTGGTAACATCACATATTAAATGGTACAGGAATTACATAGGAGAATCATGCGCGCAATAACAGACAGTACATATTGACAGCATAGAACAGCCTGCAGTCCCTCCCTATCTCTTTACCAAAAATTCTTCCTGAAAACATTTCATTCCAGTATATTCCTTTTTTAAAAAATTTTGCCATGAAATCACAGCTGACTTATGGTGACCCCATAAAGTTTTCTACAAGCAAGACATTGGGGTGGTTTGCCATTGCCTACTACCTGCACCTTTACAAAACTCCAGTATTCCTGAGTCTCCCCATCCAAATACTAGCTTCTGAAATCTAATAAGATCAGGCTAGTTTTGGTTGTCCAGGTCAGGGCATAGTCCTATCACCTGTGTAAACAAAAATTGTTCTGGAATAATTCAGTTTTGCATAGTTTAAGGCAAACTAGGAGGGCTGGATTCTCCCTGACCTCATCAGGCAGGTAATTCTCAAGGTGTGGAAACAACAGACAATGCATGTGGGACATTGTTGAGGTTACCAGTTTCAAGGTGGTAGCTGGAGATCTCCTTGGATTCCAGATGACAGAGATGTTTACCAGGAGAAAATAGCTGCTTTGGAAGGTGGCATTATAGCCCACTGAAACCTAGCAATTGTCAATTTTGCCCATTGGAAGAGTGGCACCTACAGAAAGCTATCACAATGGAGCATAGTGGGAGAAGAAGTCCTACAGTTATGATGGTCCCTGGCTATGGCCCCTTCCACATGGGCCGATAAACCCAGGCTACAGATGTTTAAAAAACCGTTTCAGGGGGGAACTTCACATGGATCCCCTAAAGTGAGGCTGCCCAGGTTACATGTCCCGAACCAGGTCTTTTGAGAATCGCACTATCCACAATTCTCTTTTAAAAACCCAGTTTGCAGCCACTCACAAGCAAACGGCTGGCCAGGAGGTGCTTTAATCGGCCACGCTTTCCTTTTGTTTTTATTTCCCACCTCACAACTGCATAGCCACGCAGGGTAAAAGGGATGTCTCATGGCATTGAAAGATGTCAGCATGGCTGTGGGGCGTTCATTCATGCCTGCCCACATACTTATGCAGTAGAGGGAAGTAAATAAAAAAGGACAGTTATAACCAGTCTAGGTTTATATTTTTCCTTTACATACAATACCACTCCCTTCTTTTTCTTAGAAAAACTTGCCAACACAAAATGCATGCCCAATTTGCCATTAATTAATCTTTTGCATTTACATGTCTCTTGTAAACAGATTAAATCAAAATTATTTTTACTCATGTAATAAAAAGGTTTCTTTTTCTTTTTTGAGGAGAGTTCAGCCCATTAATGTTCCAGGATATTATCTTCATATCCATATATTATTTTCAATTTAATTCCATAAATTATAAATAAATATATATTAAATAAAGAGTATAGTCGCCACAATCAGCGTATCTGGAGCTCTCTAAGCTCTTCTTGCAGTTTATTTAGAAATTCCTGTGTTCGGTTTCAGTCTATAGGTATTGAAATTAAATGTTGTTCTTAAACCTCTCAGCTCTTCCCATTTGAATCTAAGGCTTCCGCTGTGCGGAAAGGGTGCCTCTCCACCGGCAGAAATTTGCCGGGGAAGGAAGGGGGCCATTTGCACGGGAACGTGTGAACGGCCCCCGCAAAGGCCAGCACAGAAGAGGCAGCTCCGCACGGAGTCGCCTCTTCTGTGTCCTCCCCCCCACTCACTTCGTCTTCCAGCGTCTGTCTGAAGGGCTGCTGGGACCTGTCCATGCTGCCCTCCGACCTCCAGGGATCAGAAGACAGCGTGGGCAGGTCTCAGCAGCCCTCCAGACCAACGCTGGAGGACAAGTTGAGTGGGGGGACGGGAAAGTGGCACATTTGGTGTGGGGTGGTTCTAGCGCAACCAAGCACCGATGGGAAGACGCGTTCTTTTTCCAAAACCTCCCCTCGGAAAGGAGGTGGAAAGCTACGCCTTTCATCATCGCCAAGCCAGGGCCAAGCATTACATGATGCCGCCAAGCTGCATTGCAGCAGTGCTGCCTGTGCGAACAGCTGCCCAGGGACTGGGCTGTCCCTTGCTGTCCCTTGGTCACTGTAAATGGCCTGTGTGGAAAGGGCCTAATATTATTCTTCTTAAGAAAATCCATCAAGAAAAAATAATCCTGTCTCTTTTGGAGAATTCATCCTGGAATTTCTTTGAGAATAAGTATGTCCTTATCTTTGATTTTCATTTTGTAACTCCTGCCTTACAAACTTACTAGAGTTCTTTGAGGGTATAAACAGGCATGTGGATAAGGGGAAACCAGTGGACATTGTCTACTTGGATTTCCAAAAGGCTTTTGACAAGGTTCCTCACCAGAGATTATTGAGAAAAATCAGCAATCAAGGAATAAGAGGGGAAGTCCTCCTATGGGTTAAAAACTGGTTGAGAAACAGGAAGCAAAGGGTGGGTGTAAATGGGAAGTTCTCACGATGTAGAGATGTAGAGAGTGCTGTCCCCCAAGGATCCGTTTTGGGACCAGTGTTCTTTAACTTATTCATAAATGACCTGGAAGTAGGGTGGGCAGCATGGTGGCCAAGTTTGCGGATAATACCAAATAGGGTAGGGTGGTGAGAACCGCAAAGGATTGCAAAGAACTCCAAGCGGACCTTGATGAATTAGGTGAGTGGGCTAAGAAATGGCAAATGCAGTTCAATGTAGCAAAATGTGAAGTGATGCACATAGGAGCAAAAAAAAATCCAAACTTCACATACACACTACAGGGGTCAGTGCTATCAGTCACAGACCAGGAAAGGGATTTGGGTGTCTTAGTTGATAGTTCCATGGGAATGTCAACTCAATGCATGGCAGCTGTGAAAAAGGCAAACTCTATGCTGGGGATAATTAGGAAAGGAATTAATAATAAAACTGCAAAGATTGTCATGCCCTTATTTAAAGCCGTGGTGCGACCGCACTTGGAGTACTGTGTTCAGTTCTGGTCGCCACATCTCAAAAAGGATGTAGAAGAGATAGAAAAAGTGCAGAGAAGGGCAACGAGGATGATTGAGGGATTGGAGCAGCTTCCTTTTGAGGAGAGGCTGCAGCGTTTGGGGCTCTTTAGTTTGGAGAGGAGATGTCTGAGGAGGGATATGATTGAAGTCTATAAAATTATGCATGAGATAGAAAATGTTGACAGAGAGAAATTTTTCTCTCTTTCTCACAATACTAAAACCAGGGAGCACACATTGAAAATTCTGGGGGGAAGGATTAGGACTAATAAAAGGAAACATTTCTTCACGCAACACGTGATTGGTGTTTGGAATATGCTGCCACAGGAGGTGGTGATGGCCACTAACCTGGATAGCTTTAAAAGGGGCTTGGACAGATTTATGGAGAAGTTGATCTATGGCTACCAATCTTAATCCTCCTTGATCTGAGATTGGAAATGCCTTAATAGACTACGTGCTCGGGAGCAGAAGGCCATTGCTTTCTCATCCTGCATGTGAGCTCTCAAAGGTATCTGGTGGGCCACTGCGAGTAGCAGAGTGCTGGACTAGATAGACTCTGGTCTGATCCAGCAGGCTCTTTCTTATGTTCTTATGTTCTTATTTCAGTCTTAATTCAACAAGGGCCATTTGATTAGCCATTCTTTCCAGCACTGTCTCTGAATCTTTATTTTTTTTCCTTGATTTTTCTCAATTATCCTGTAGTTTTTTCACTTCTAAATCTAATTTGTTTACTTTCTCCTTTGTTTCTCTCAGAAAGTCTGTTTTCATCTGTTTAATTTCAATTTCCAATCCCTGAAAATTTTATTTCCAAGCCAGACAGTTTGAGTTCTAAACTACAGAAGTGTTCCAAATTTTCTTTCTACATTGTTGACATCATTTCCAGTACCTGAACAAGTTTATTGTCTGGTTCAGGTTCATCTGGAACACTGTTCTTCCTTCTGGTTGGCATTGTTGATCTTGTTTCCATAGATTACCTTAACTTTCTTTGTTTTTGGATTTGCTCCCCACCCCTTCTTCTTGGTGCTCTCTGCTGGTAGTGTCTGTCATGTCAGTTAATCGTCAGAACTTCCCCACACTCAAACCACATCTTCTTGCAATCACAATTGCCCACTGTTTTACACTGTTTTACAAACACCACTGTTGTTAATGAAAATCACTCTGCCTCTCTGCTAAGCCTGTTCAAGCCTCGCTTGGAAACACCTCCATAGCCAGTGCAAAAGGGAAACTCCTAATGTGGGCTGCCGCGAGAGTACTTTTAACATCACCAGCTATGCGTCATTAAGCCATTGGGTGCTTCGCATCTTCTCTCTCTGGAGAGGAAATATCTCCTCCTCAGCCCAGCAAGTGGCAAAAAAGGAGAAATTAACACAAGAGGCAAGAATCGTCCGGGAGTAACAAGCTCACAGGTAAGGCAGGGTTCACAGCATAACCGGAAGTCTCCAGAACATTTTGTTCCTTGAGTATTATGTCAAACATTTTGCAACTAAGACAGGCATAAATATATTGTAAAAGGAAAACATAATCCATCCAGAAGTATACAAAAAGCAGTGTATGAATTACCTATAAATAATCTCTCCACTACAGTTATTCCTGACAAATACAGCATGCATTTATCATATGATTCAAATGAGAGAGATCTCCCACAAAATTCAGACAGAGCTAAGTAAGCACAGGGGTCATAAAAGTCTGCCTTTCAATGGAACCTGGCTCTGACTTCCCATTTTTAAATTTTGTTTTAAAAGGGAGCAATTGAGACAGTGCAATGTGGTGGGGGAGTCACTCCACTATTGGGGAGCCATATGGCTGGAGAGCACTGAAAACTAAAGAACTTCCCAGCAGACCTGAAAACCTCTATTGCTGCCCAATGGGTAAGTTGCCCAGTGGCACAGGGAGCATTCTCAGGTCAAAAACCTTGTGGAAGCCAACTAAAGTTGGCTCCACCCCCAGGAATGCCCCCATTCTGCCCTGACCCATACTGACATAGGCTTCCTCAGCAGAGGAGCATCGGCATGGTGGCTGCTTCCAGGGTTGGACATGTTGGAGCAGTATGGCATCCAGTGTCAGCATGTTTGCCTTTTGCATTGGCATATTTTCCCTTTACGCCACTATAGAGGGACCTGTGTTGCTGTGGGGGGAGGGGCACTGTGGGGGAGGGGCACAGCTTCCACAACAGCTTTAGCATGCCCCCCCAATGGATTTCCGCAAAACAAATTTTGTACTCCTTTACCAGCCTATCCCTGTTTTCTCTCTGATGGCTATATTCATAACCCATTGTAATATCGCGTGTTCTTCAGAGGCAGCCTCAAATCATAGTAATCTGATGTAGATGGTGCCAAGACATAAACAACTGTATGCAGGTCATTTTTGTCTAGAAGACAATGGATCTGGCAAACCAGTCATAGATAGTCAAAAACACTTTTACTCACCACTGCCAGTGAGCAGCAAGAAGCATGCATCAATCCATTACCAGCAAGCCTGCATCTAAACAGGGAGAGCAATTCCATCCAAAACAGTTATACAGATATAGAAATCACAAATAGAAGTTAATACACACATGGAAAAGGTAATTTGCTGTAAGCTTCAAGAACAGCACATTTTCAATTTATACAAAACGTGTCGCTCATTAGGGAAGAGAAGTGAAAAAAATATTTTCTTATTAAACAAGCTTCAGCAGCACAGCATCTAAAAGGTTAGCTAAAAATCAGCTTCATTTTGTTTATGCTCACAAATCACAGACCACAACCAGAGCCTCCAGGCTGTTAGGTGTGGCTTTGATTTGGCACTAAGTCATTTCAAGTGCAGGATCCAGCAACTCACCATGAGAAAATCTCTTGTAACACTGCATAAAATATGTTCAATCTTGTGCATAAAATATGATTTTATTGTTAAAAATCCCTCATGTTCAAAGTATACTTTAAGTGGAAAATGAAGCAAATGTTATTGGTTTAACACAACAAAGATGACAACAGCAAAAGTTCATTGTCCAAAATATTTTTAAAGAAATTGACTATGTCTCTAGACTAGGTTAAACCTGTAACTGTAGCCCCAAAATGAATATATTAAGAAAAACGGAAGATTGTAACGGAGTTCAAAAAGCGCTTGTCCACAGCCTTCTGCTTTTCAAGATATATTGTCTTGAAGGGTCAAAGATCTTTAGGAGACACCCAAACTTGGCCAGCACTGGGGTTGAGCATTATAGGGATGTCAGGGGGATGCTATCTAGGTGATTGAGATGCATTCCCAAAATCAGGCAACTGCTTGAAGTAACAAATTGCTGCTGCTAGAAAGATATATGTAACCAGCCTGCTATATGTATCCACTGCCATCTATGCATTATTTCCTTGATCTTTATAGCTCCATGCTTGTAGACAGCTAGGCTTCCCCTGACACTCCTGTCCCATGGGAACTGTGTTACATCCATTATCTCATAGGGCAGGAAGCCAGATGGCTCTCTCTTGCTATCTGCCACCAACCTGGGGCACCTTAGTTCCAAAGGCTGTTTTTCACAAACTCTTGGGAAAATGGAAAGGGGGGGTTCTCTATTGGGGATAAAGGATCTATGAATGCCAGCTTGTCAGAACTGGCTTCACCAATGTAATGCTTCAATGCCTACTCAATGAAACGCTACTGATCAATACTTCAGAGTCCAATTATTGGCTTAAGGTTCCAAGACCTAACAGGTAGCAGAGTCACAAAAGCCCTGCCGCCACCACCCCTGATACAGCTACCTGACAGATTGGATCTCTCAACTGAAGCTCCTGCACAGATAGCCATCACTAACAATGCCAAGAGGAAAAGAGTCCTCAGCCTGTGTGCATCTAGGGGACCAAATAGCTGTAAAATAACAGCATGATGCCCAAAGGCCCCAAAACATGACCTGCATTTGAGCCAGACAATCCAGACCATGAACCTTTTGTGGAATCTAGGAACAAGTATTATTTATCTATAACTCATGCACTTCATGTTCTATATACCAGGCATAGTTCCTGTGCAATTCTGATTCTTGCCAATCAGACTCATTCAGTAAAGGCTACATTCAGTCTTTTAAAGTTTTCATTTGAAACTAGATGACAAATAACCACAGAAACATTATTTTGTTTAATTCACAGATACATCTCATGTGAAAGCTATTTGTTGATATGGTGTGCTGTGATGGAATGTACACTACTTTGATTGCACTTGGAAACAACACGTCCTGAATGGAGGATTTACTGGCAACAAGCAATGTCTTTGCAAACCATGAACATATTTTTTCTGATTTATTTTACTAGGATTTTTGGTTTATTATAGTAGTATCTTGTTAAAGAGAAGGATCAATCTGGAATCACCTTATTAAAGACATGATATAAAGCAGTTTGGTGATCAGATTAACTGTTCCATGTTAAAAACATGTTGTGTAGTTTAGGAAATGAAGCTCACAGGTGACAACTGAAAAGTCTATTAATGTTATGTTTGGCATGAGTCAGGATATGGTGCCTGATCTCATTCACTGTCACATCTATGAAATAGAAAACTTATCTGAAAATCAATCTGTTGCTGGAGCACTGTTGCTCTGGAGCATTGGGAGGAGGTAAGAGGGGCTTATTGCTTCCCTCCTACACCATTATCAACAGCCGAAACAAGCATGGGGGAGGGGCTGTTTGTCTGGACTTGTATCACTCATAATATGTGGTTTGGATTTAAGTCGGTAATATATCAGAAAGCTCTCTGCCACTTTGTAGCATAAAAACAAAGCAGTGTGCTCTTTCTCAGGAAGAGAAAGAATCACAGAGTTGAAAGAGACCACAAGGGCCATCAAGTCCAACCCCCTGCTATGCAGCAATACACAGTCAAAGCATTCCTAACACATGTGAATCCATCCAGCCTCTGTTTAAAAATCTCTGAAGGAGACTCCACCACCATCTGAGGCAGTGTATTCCAATGTTGAACAGCCCTCACCATCAGGAAGTTCTTCCTAATGGTAAGGTGGAATCTCTTTTCTCCAAGTTTGAGTCCATTACTCCATGTGCTAGTCTCTTGCTTCCTTTTGACATGACATCCCTTCAAATATTTAAACATGGCTATCACAGCAAGCTTCATGTGTAGGAATGGGGAAACACCCCTTGACTCTTGGAAAGACATATGGGAGGGGGAAGCAAGATCACCGCCCCACTACTGCATGACCACCATAACATGTGGTTTGATCCTGAGCAGGGATTTGAACTTGAGTCTCTGCAGTTCTAGCAATAACGTCAATAAATGACTCTGTCTAGCTCAGACTTGACACCAAGAAGATGTATTGCTTGTGGATCATCCCCAAAGACAGTTTAAGATTTTAAAAGTTTTCTCCAGCAATCTTTGATGTGATGCAGACATGAAAAGTTATTTCACGAGTATTTGGCAGTATAGGTTTCACTTATGCTGCATATAGCTGTTTTGCATGCCAAACCCTCTGAAAGAAATTACAAAAATGAAGTCATTGTATAATCAAATCAACCGAAAGTATTCCTATTGGTTCTGCAGCTGTAGCAGGATTAAAAAATAATCGTATGGGACTAGAGTACAATTTTTGGTTTAATTTGTGGGGCCAGAGCCGCTTCTCTGGTCCTACACAGCAAGATTAGTTTTAAGAAAAACTAAGTTAGAAATAAAAGCAAAAAGGCATCTGACATTAGAAAACAAACAGACAGTTTACTTAGCAGAATTTAGATCAGTTACAGAATATAAACTCTCCTTCAGAGGGAGAGGCACTGCATTTAGAAGGTTACAGAATACAGATAAGTCAAGAAGGTGACCTTCCCCAACCCCTGAGGGAAAGGCACAAACTTTAGAACCAGGAGGTGACCTTCTCCCGAAGGAGAGGCACGCCCCAATACAATGTTTAGAATGTTACAGGAGATTGCCCTCTCCTGGGTGGCTCTCGAAGGAGGCACGTCCAGTATAGGAAAACCTGAGTTTTTGTAGATGCAAAGACGTCACACAATCCATCCCCTTTACTCTACGTTTGATGATTCATATGTGTTCGAACTCTATTGGTCAGATCTGTCTCCTGGTTTACATGAAGACAGCCTGTATTCTACGTCACACGCTGCATGCTTTCTGTAATTCAAACTGCACGCTGTGAGCTTATGGCCATCCCTGTCCATATGCAAAGGACTACAGCCATAAAGTAGCTTGCTCCTAGAAAAATTAATGTTATCTTAAACTTCTGGAAACTTGGCCTTATCCTCTGAGTTGTTTCTGGCTAAAATATGGACTTATTACTCCAGCTCCAAAAGGAATAGTTATTTATTACTTAGAAAAGCAACAAGCTCTATTAATAATGTAGCACTGACAGGAAAGTATTTTCTCAGTTGGTCATTATTTGTTTCCCTCCTTTCCTCCCCTTTCCTGAAGCTCTTGTTTCTTTCTATGACTAGATAACAACAGGCCTTTTTGCACCAAAATAAATTAACTGGAAGCCACTTAGGGCATTCATTGTGTTTAAGAAAAAAAAATGACCAGAATTAATTTGGATCCATACATGGGACATTTGTTTGTTTCAGTTCTTTTTTTATTCTGTGGAGAAATATGGCATGAGCCCACCTAACTGTTGTAAACATGTGAGTGTAAAGAAATTTCATTTGGCTTGCAATATTCAGTTCTGGTCTGGAAGCCATAATTACACTTGGATACCCACAGAGTAGAACAGACACTGAATATTGCTAGTAAGGGCATGATAAAAGGCTCTCAAAGGCATTACAGAGGGCAGAAGGACCCCAGGAGTTAGGACAGTAGATACTGTTGGAGGGGGGATACTGAAAATCTTGAAATGTACAAAATATGACAAAGAGAGGGGAAATGACGATTTTTTTAAAATTTTATTTGTAGATTACAGTTGAATTCTGCTATTCTTCCTGTTCTGTTCCCCAAGCAAAACTGCTTTTGGTGCCCTGTGCCCGGCCAGAGTGGGAGAGTCACAAGCAAGGTTCAACAGTTCAAACAAAAGGTTTAATATTTAGGAGAATGGAGACTCTAACTCCTCCCAGGGTCTGCTTAAAATAAAGTACTTGCTTGACTAGACAGTAGAAGCTGTAGACTTTTGTTCTTTCTTTGACTGCTTCCAGGAAAGTCCTCTTCTTTATATTCCTTGAGTCTTTATCTGGCTACTAGTCTCTGTAAACCTCAACTTTGTGCTCTCTGTACACCTTTGACTTGTGCTCTCTGTACGCTTTTGACATGGCAAAATGCTGCTGCCTTCTAACTCCTTGGGCACCTGTACTGAACTGAACTGAGTTAGCTGGTTTGTATCAGTTTCCCATAGATGGCTTGGGTTTAATCCTCTGTATAGTCTCCAAAGGGAGGGAATTTAAATTAGCCCCTGTCCCTTTAAGAAGTTTCCCAAGAGGCAGTCTTTCTGTTATCTCCCAGCAATGCCCCTGTTTAACTCAGTTCAGTGTATTGTTGAAGGCTGTCACGGCCGGATTCAACTGGTTCTGGTGGGTTTTCCGGGCTGTGTGGCCGTGGTCTGGTGGATCTTGTTCCTAACGTTTTGCTTGCATCTGTGGCTGACAACTTCAGAGGTGTATCACAGAGGGAAGTCATCTCCTTACTCCCTGGTTATTATCCACGAAGTTGGTATCTAACTAGCTGCCATATATATATTAAGTTGCAATAACTATTAATTTATGAGTATTAATATTAACAGGTACCATTAACTTGAGGCAGAGACTGTGCTGGAGCTTGAAGCCCCACCCTCCAGCCAAGCGTCTCAGCTGCTGAACCAAGCAGACCCCATGTTAATATGAATTATTACCCATTTCTCGAACCTTATTATTGGGAGAGGGCGGGACCTCCCCCACCCCCACCCCCCACCCCAATATCAACAGGTTGCTCTGTGCTCCTGTGTCAGGCAGTTGGGGCTGACTGAGTTCTGCCTGGTAATTAAACTTGAACCTCCCCACCCACAGAAAGAGAGCGGGGGAACTGGGGAATGTCTCTGGAAGCTGAGTGGTCTCCACCACACCAGCTTCATCTCTGCTGTGGGCATAAGGCCCTTGCCTGCCACCTCAGCTGCCCTGCTATATTCGTGCCAGTGAGGAGGGAAGAGGGGCATGCCCCAGCCAGACATCCGTTAAAGTGGCCGCGCCGCAAACTGCCAGGGCTCCGAGCGCAGGAACTAACTCACCATTTTTTTTGCCAAGCGCAGGCCTGGCAACCCCCATTGCATCAACCTGCTGCGATGGCCCCCACGCCCATGATGAAGGAAGGAGGGGAGGAATTCTCCACCTTCCAATCCCTCCCATCACTGGCTCAGCAAAAGCACCTCTCTGGCCAACAGGTCTTGTGAGCCAGTATTCTTCCAACGCAGCTGCGGGCCTCCGCTCACGCTGCAGTGAAGGAACGAGTAAAGGAGCGAATGCTCCACTTGCTCTCAGGCCTCGGAAAGAGGCAGAGCTGGCTGGGTGCTGCCTTTTGTAGGTGCGCCCGGCTCCCCCTCACGTGACTTTCCAGCCAATCAGCAATAGGGAGGAGGTCTGACACTCACTCCTTCCCTGCTGCAATGGCACCCCAAGATAAGTCTTGGGTCACATTTTTTTCAGTTTTTAAAAATTCAGCTTTGCTGAAGCACATCCCTAATCTTAACCATGACAAACCCCACTTAGCTTCCAGGCTCTGAGAAATCATTCTACTCATGGCTACATAAGTTCAAATACCCCACAAGCAGACCTTTTGATCCAATCTGTAGAACAGTGATGTTTAAAAAGTGCCTATATTTTTTACTTTGAGCCCATTGCTAAAATGTCAATGCATAATATATTTTCTTTTCAACGTAAGACTGCTAGAGGTGCAAAGCAGAGGTGTAGTGGGGCAAAATGGTGCCCAGGGCAAAATGGCGCCCCCGCCCTCCCTTACCTGAGCCTGTGGCTTGAGGGGCACCCAGCATGCTCCGATGGAGATGGGGTGGGCCAGCCGGGCAGCAGCCTGTCATGGCCTGGCTGGGTGCTCCTCAACTGGAAGGGAACCCAGCTGGCCTGTTGAAGGCTGCTGGCCACCCCACCTCCATCAGAACATGTGCTCCAATAGAGGTAGGGTGGGCTGGCTCAGCAGCAGCCTGCACTGGTTCAGCTGTGTGCTTCACAAGTGGAGGGACACCCAGCTGACCTGCGGAAAGCTGTCGGTCACCCCACCTCCGTTGGAGCGCTCCAATGGAGTGGGGTGGGGCCAACTGGCAGCAGCCTGCTTTGGCCCCGCTGGGAGCTCTTCAATTGGAGGTGATCTCAGCCTGCCTGGGGAAGTCTGCCAGCCACCCCACCTCCATCAGAACCTGCGCCTGATGGCAGGCATGCGCTCCAATAGAGGTGGGGTGAGGTGGACCTGGAAGGGCAAGCAAAGGGTCTGGAAGGGCAACCTGGAAGGGCAAGCAAAGGGTCTTTTCCGAGCCCCTGATCTCTCTGGGGCTCAGAAAGGCCCCTTGCTCACCCTCCCTGATGGGGCCCATGTGCATCCCACTTACCATATCCAGTGGCCGGGTTGGGCTATGTGAGAGGGGAAGGAATTCCCCCAGCCACACCTCGGAAAGTAGGAAGGGTATTGCTGGGTCTCGGTGCAACATGCGCACGTTGCACCAAGGCTCAGCCACTTCTGGGAAGGAGGAGGGGCGTGGCTGGGTCTCTGTGTGATACACACATTGCACTGAGGCCCAGCCACATCCCCAGAAGTGTGGGGGGTGATTTTTCCACCCCCATGTGACTCCCATGCGGGCACCTGGGGCATTTTTCCCAGTTGTCCCAGTGGCAGCTATGCCACTGGTGTGAAGCAAGGTTGTCACTCATTTGCTAGAATGGCTGGGCTCCCATGATGACAGAAGACATCTCTCTGGCTGCCATCCTTGACCCCTGCTGCTCTGGAGTTGAGGGGGGGGGGGAATTAAAAGCTATTGGCATCCTGTGTGTCACTATGTCACTGTTTTCCCTGTTCTTGCAGCAGCTTCCTGCAATGTCTTATGGCATATTGAACTGGAGAATCCCTCATCATTGACTTTTCAGGAAAGAGCTGTAGGTTGTTAAGAAAAGGTACCACTTTTGACAGCTTGATTTCAGAAGCTTGGATCCAATTCACAATATACAATTCAAACCATTGGTCTTTAGACATACACAGATAAAATATGATAGTTAATTCCTATGAACAGACTAAAAACTTTGTGTATAAATACAGCTGTGCTTGAAAGCAAAATATTCCTATTGCTCTGGTATCATAGATACAGTAGCCAGCCACAAGGGAAGGAGATTTCCACTGAGTTTTATTAGAAATACCTACAAGCCATAATTTGTAACATGAAAAGAACTGGAGGTGACTTCAATGATAATTTCTAAGGGCATAAGTTGAAGCAGTGTAAGAAACGTATAATATTTGCACAAACTGAATTCTTAAATGACCAATAATCTCACATTGCAATGCTGTAGATCCTTATAATTGGAATATTTTTTCTACCAATAAAAGAACTCTATTCCAGAATTAGGGTAGTGATGCATTCCAGAGAATTATGGTAGTGATGCATTCCAGAGAAGATACTGTTGGAAGCAACATTTCAGTGTCTTATAACACCTCAGAAACTTAGGCCCCTTCCGCACACGCAAAATAATGCGTTTTCAAACAGCTTTCACAACTGTTTGCAAGTGGATTTTGCTATTCCGCACAGCTTCAAAGAGCACTGAAAGCAGTTTGAAAGTGCATCATTCTGCATGTGCGGAATGAGCCTTAGATTCATTGTGGTTTAAACTTTGTTCCTCAAAAGTTTTATGCTACAATATTTACTTATTTATTTATTGGATATTTTAATCCCACCCTCTCCCACTAACATGGACTCAGAGCAGCTAATTAATCATGAAGATGCCATTAGACTCTTTGATGATAATTAGTGTCAGTGAGGCAAATTATCACCTGAGCTGCCAACATGGGTTGTGACTCAGTCAAAGTTAAAACACTTTCATGCCCCACAGATTTCAATAGGATAGATTTCAGTGTAATGCTAAGCACAGAAACGCCCTTCTAAGTTTATTGATTTCAATGTAGGGAATAGAATTGCACTATTAAGTATGTGCCAGAATCTCCCATTAAAATCAATGGAAAAATTCTTACATTTTGTTGCATTGAGAGAAATCTGTGGGTGTATCTAGGACTACGCTAATGCCATTACCAGAGTGATGCATATTAGAGAGTGGAAAGCAGATTTCAAATGCTTGGTGATTTCACTGTTGTAATATCCTAAGCTATTCAAAACATGGTTCTCCTTGGTCATATTCAGAATGTTCATGCCAGCACAACTGTGCTGATGTTGGAATTCTTCACATGATTTATCTGGATGCATGTGGGTATTTCAGCCAAAAAGAACTTCAAGTGAGCTCTATTTGAAAAACCCATAGTGCAAAGTGTGGGAGCCATAGGTTGTAATTTTTCCAGTTTCTGCTGAGATATGCATTTCTACTAATCTCAAAAAGATGACAGGCCATGCTTCATTCACTCATGAGACACTGCTGAATGCAAAGCAGTCATAGCATCCTCCATTTTTGCTAACCAGGAAAACAGAATACTATAAATCAAAAAAGCAATCATGCTCAGTGTATATCTCAGCTCATATTCTAGTGCATACACGTATATATTACATGTATGCATGTTTCTGGCAGTTGCTATAAATAATACCAAATACAATAAAGTCAGGATCGTTATTTTTCATATTGTCTCATATAAATATCATTTCTGAAAGTTATAAAATAAGCAATTGCAGAGTAGAAAGCAGGTAGGCTTCATCTCAAGAACAACACATGTGCCCCATATGTCTAATTTTATAGGACTGGACTTGGTGCAAACTGGATTTTTTCCCCCAGCCATTTGGAAAACATTGCATTGTAAAAATGGCAAAGTCAGCATATTATCAATAAAACAGCTAAACTTTATTAGGGCATATCACCTCATTTCATTGAATAAAGGCCAGGCTACGGGTGAAAGGGAGCTGGAACTGAGAAGTATGTAGAAAGTTTGCAAGTTGATGACCTAATCCAGTAATGTCATCGAATTCACATAAATAATGCTAACAGTTTAACACATTAGGTTCGTCTATACCCATGCTTCCTGTTTAATTCTGCTTCAATAGCCAAGGTATTATGGTAATACTGTTGTTTTACCACACATTATCAGTGAAAGTCATTGTAAATCTGTTCAAAGTTGGTTATGGAAAGGACCTTACTTTCAAAGACTCAATAAATGGATGGGGCTGTTATGAGGCTGTCAACATGGTACATGTAAATTTAAGCTGACAGATTTTCCCACAGTGAATTTGCACTAGAGGGAAAAAAAATCCCACACACACTGGTTTGCTCACAGCAGTGAGCCCCAGTCATGTAAATGCATGTGCAACACTTATGGCTGATGGTTCAAATGCTAGTGCCACACAAAACGTGATGCTGAGCCTGTTTATGTAATGAACATCAATACAAAATGGACATCAATATCTGTTTACCTCTTTTATGGCTCATTCATAACTTGTCTTGTAGTAGTTTTAGTATGAACATTGGCCATCCAAGGAACAGTGTTGAGCTTAGAGTCAAATCCCTGACTTGGATGCTCCTATCTTTCCTCCTCACCTATCACACACTACCAATAACTCCTAAGACTTCCCTGATCATATCTCTGTTAGATTACTGCAACGCACTCTATATAGGGCTGTCCTTCAGAAACATAAATTGTGAAAAATGGACCATATAATTTCAGTCTCGGCCCATCTATACTGGTTCTAAAAAATGGCGTAGCGCCAATGGGGACATCTGCCCCGGGCGTGCCCCTGCCAGGTCACATGGGGGTGCAAAAATACACCTGGTTCAACTGCAGGTGGCGGCCGCCCTTCCTCTGGCTACCCTGAGAGGCAGGGCCCACCTCTGCCTGAGAGGTGCACAACCAAGGGAGCCAAGGGAGCCGAACCAAGGCTTGCCAAGGGAGCCGAAGGTGCCTGGACTCAGAGGAGGGGGTGGAGGCTGCAGCCTGCTTGGTGCCACCGGCTTTCATGCTGTGGTAGCTGCCAGTGCCGAGCAGGGAAAACCTCCTCTGCCCCATGGAAGGCGGCCGCCTTCTCCATGGGGCAGAGGGGGGATGGCAGCGGAGGCCTGACTAGGAGCAGTAGTGGCTAAGAGCAGTGGCTAAGAGCAGGTGCACTCTAATCTGCAGGAACCAGGTTTGATTCCCAGCTCTGCCGCTTGAGTTGTGGAGGCTTATCTGGGGAATTCAGATTGGTCTGTACACTCCCAAACATGCCAGCTGGTTGACCTTGGGCTAGTCACAGCCTCTTGGAGCTTTCTCAGCCCCACCCACCTCACAGGGTGTTTGTTGTGAGGGGGGAAGGGCAAGGAGATTGTAAGCCCCTTTGAGTCTCCTACAGGAGAGAAAGGGGGGATATAAATCCAAACTCCTCTTCTTCTTCTCACACCAAAGGAGCCAGCAGCGCTGACCAGGGAAACCCCCCTCTGCCTCACAGAGGAGGCAGCTGCCTGCTCCATTGGGCAGAGGGGGAATGGCGGCAGAGGCCTACTCCTGCACCATGGGAGCCGAAAGCACCAACCAGGGAAGAATCCCTCTGCCCACAGAGCAGGTGGCTGCCTCCTCCGTGGGGCAGAGGGGGGATGGTGTCAGCAGACTGCTCAGTGCTGTGGGCTCTTACTCTGCAGGAGCCGGCAGCACAGGGCAGGGAAAATCCCCTCTGCCCCACCAGAGCAGGTGATCCGGGGGGCAAAGGGGGAATGGCGACCTCCACGTTTTCTGCCCCCATGGGTTCCCCGCCGCAGCCACCCCCACACACCATCATACCTGGAGAATAAGATAAGTGGTGGGGGGCAGGGACCCATGGGGGGTGGAAAACACGGAGGCCGCCCCAGGCACAGCTTTGCCCAGCTACACCTGTGTTTCTGAATCTATTGATGGGCCCAATTCAAGGTCCTGGTATGATCTTCAAAGCCCTATGTTGCTTGAACCCAGCTTATGTGAAGAACAGCTAACTCCTTTATGAACCGACTTGACTGCTATGGTCTTCTCCTGAAGCTCTGCTTTGACCTGCCTTTTGATGTTAAGTGGGAGGCAACAAACTCTGAAAAGTATGTCCCCAGAAAGACTTGCCCATACCTTACTGTTGTCATCTTCCATCAGCAGGTGAAGACCTTTTTGTTTCACTTGGCACTTCCTTGATGATTCCCCCTTCCTAACCAATATTCTATGGCTGTTTTTATATATTTGTATGTTTATTTAAGCTTTGGTTTTAGTTGTTCTAATTATGTGGTCTTTTTTATTGTAATATTTTAAAGGATGTGTATTATTATATACAGACCTCTTAATTTGCTGGAAGGAGAAATTAAAGGCCTCTTTTATTTGTTAGCCTTTTTGGTGGCTCTGATGAGTTCAGAAATGTGGGGTATAAATTTTGTAAGCACATCCTACTATG
This sequence comes from Sphaerodactylus townsendi, assembly GCF_021028975.2. Lineage (NCBI taxonomy): Eukaryota > Metazoa > Chordata > Lepidosauria > Squamata > Sphaerodactylidae > Sphaerodactylus > Sphaerodactylus townsendi. The sequence continues at coordinate 98,829,511 of NC_059426.1, read as the reverse complement.
ACATACCTCTGAAGATGCCAGCCATCAATGTGGGCAAACTATTAGAAGCAAAAACTACCAGACCATGGCCACACAGCCTGGGAAAACCACAACAGCCAATTCTTTTATTATTAGCTTATATACTCCAGGGTTGAGCTGAGATATTGAAAATAAATGCAGGGACCAAGTCTTGGTGACCTTGCTCAGATTATGCAATGATTGCACCAGTTCTGTGGTTAATATAAAAATTAATTTTATAACATTGAGCACTCCTCCAGGAGATACTTCAAAGACTTTCATAGGCTGAGCACATTGTCTCGTATCTTGAAAACCAGGTTTACCGAAAAATGCTTTATTATGTACATTTGCTTAGCAGCCATTAAATAGATAATTTACTATCAAATGCAGTCTTTTGGGGGGTGGGGGGAGGCCAGATGTTTCAGAAAAGGAAAAGGTGTTGTTTTATTAAAACTCAAGGAGAGAGCTTGAAGCCAAGAAATTATGTGTGGTTTGGATGTGTAATGTCAAAGTCACTGTAGAGAGTATATCTCTTCTTTAATCTTTTTTAATGTTAAAAATCCATAAGAACAGTCTTCAGTTATAATGCTGGAAGTATTTTATTGTAGAACTAGCAGTAATGCTCATTGCATGGGGATGTGTGGAGACTCGTTCCATCAAAGACACTGACACATACTTGTTGGAAAAGAAATCGGCCGCAGCCCAAATTTATTAACATATAACAAAACTTTGAAGCTGGGCGAGCATAACAGGAGTTAACATCCCTAACTTTGGCTCCCCCCAGGCAGCAAACCGCTGAAACCTGGTTATAGGAGCAGCCTCCAGGTGACCCCTTAGGCTCCTTCGGACCGAACCACTGTCCGGCAAATCCCCCGAGGGAACCGGAACAGGAAGTTACTAGATGCCACATGGACGCAAACCCAATTTGTGACACCCCTCCCTGCCGGGCAGCAAGCTCTTGGCACGGCCCCAAGGCTTGTCTTCAAGAGCTCTATCGCCACCACGGACCTCATATGGAGGCCCCCATGGGAAGGTCCGGCATGCAAGCTACTGCCTTCCCAAAATAGGATGTGCTCTTATGCCCAAACCGCCTTGCAGTGAACTCGCGCATAATATAACAAACACAATAAAAGAACCCCAATAATCCCCTTCAAATTGTGGGAGTGGAGGGAGGGCCTTTGAAAGCAGCTGGCCTCGAAGAGGCCGGTCCCCGCCGACGCAGCCCTTTATAGGTTGCTCAAGGCCCCTGTCACGTCAAGGCCGGCACTCCGGCCCACTTGAGCCAGCCCTCAGTCGGGCCGGGCCGGGGAAGGGCGAGGGGCTTCCACTCGTTCCCTCCCCCCCCCACTTACGTAATGGCTTCCAGGCTGAAAGCTCGGGGCGCGATTTGTTGTACTAACAAATACAACATACTCTAGAAAACTGTTGGTGGGTGAACAGCGCCCACCGAAGGGGCCAACCCCTTTTGCCTTAGCCCCTCACATTGCCCTACAATTTATCACAGATAACAAAAACTTACACAAAAAGAAAGGGAGATAGGCTCCCCTATCTTTGCAAACCAGTTCTCCTTTCTCAAATTCCTTTCCCACGGGGTTGGGGGGGGGGGTCCCTAACTTTGCAAACAGGCTCTTCTTTCTCAGATTCCTCCCTCTCCCCACACACAGACAGGTTCCTTAAACTTTGCAAATGGGCTTTTCTTTTGCAGATTCCTCCCCTTCCCCCCCCCCCCGCCCATACAGACAGGCTCCCCTAACTTTCCAAATGAGCTCTTCTGGCTCAACTGCAGCTTGACTAAGTTTGTCCCATGTTTCCAGGCGGGAAGTTCTTCAAAATTCACCACAGGGTCCTAGACTTCGTAGAGAGAAGCACATTGTGGAGGGAGGAGGGGAATATGGCTTCCTCCTGCACTTTCCCCCCTTTCAAGGCTTGGCACTGCCAGGGAGAATCACACTATGGTAGAGAAGGTGAGTATGCCTTCTTAGAGCAAGGGCTGCTGGGAAGTGGAGTCCATAGCCCTCCAGGAGGAGCTGGAATCTGAGACCTCCTGGATGGCCAAGGACTACAATTCCAAGTGGCCCTTACTGTTTCCAGTTTGCTGTCGGGAACATGTTGCTCAATTATATGGTAAGATCTGTTGATTGTGCTAATTTATTGTGAATGTTGTTGTAAGCTGCTCTGGGACCATCAGCAGAAGAGCAGCCTGTAAATCAAATCTATATATATAAAAATCTAAACATGTGTTTGTCCCTGATGGTTTTCCTCAGAAGCTGCTGGACAGATCGCCCCCAAATTTTCACAGGATGTTCCTCCCTGCTGCAGGCAGATAATCAAACTTTCAAATCGCCAAAAGTCCATACCTGAGCCAGGTAAAATGTCTTTTTCCTGGCGCACCAGGCCATGAAGCTGGCTGTGTTTAACTGTCACCCTTAGAACGTTCGTGCAGCATATCTGTGGCCTGAGGGCTTGGTATGCCCTTAGAATGTTTGCTCAGATGGCCACAGATGAGCAGTAAAAACAGTAAATAGGTAATACTGTTAGGTAATATAAGTGGAAGTGAAACACATACCCACTTTGCCATGTGAGACGTCAGGTGGGGTCCCCCCCCCCTCACACGCTGGTAACTTTCACTCTCTGTGCCTCACCCACTGCTACCACACAACACACATACTCTCATACACATCCAGCTCATCCTCGCACACCTCACTCTGCCCTCCCTCACATCCAACCACCACTTACCAACTTCCTCACCCATATTCGCCACAGCTCTCTTTTACTAAAAGTGAGATGGAGTTTGCCTTTTTCTTCTGAGAAAATCCGCAGGATGGGGGCGAACCAACACTACTGCCTCCGCTTCTTTTGCCACAGCAATGTGTGGCCGGGCCCGCTAGTTACATATAAATAGATAAATCAGTTTCCCAACTAAAGCGGTTTTCATTATCATAGAACCAAATCATAGAATCATACCAAACAAGTTTTAAAACACAGGACAAATTAGACAAGACAGGCATGGATATTCAGTGTCCCTGAACAAATACCAGAATATTCTGCTAGTTGCTCATTTCCCCTTCCAATAGGAGCAGGAAGTAAAATCCTGATTGATTTCCTGATCCTGGTTGATATCAATTGACTTATGAGGCTGTAACCATGCTAAGGGTGGTCCTGTAAGTATGCTGTTGAGGATGGCCTATCCCCTACTAGAATTGCTCCATCTCAGGCCCTAAAAGATTTGTGGAGCTCAGTCCTCAAAGTCTCAAGAGATCCCAGGGCTATTAGCTAATCCACATACC